>NC_135481.1:115753178-116353178 GCF_052094955.1 Ictidomys tridecemlineatus | reverse complement strand
AAAAAAGATGAGAAAGTGGTTTTTTTGGTTTGGTTGGGTAGTGCTGGGGATGGATTCCAGAGGTATTCTACCTCTGATCTACATCTCCAGCCCCTTTCTTTATTTATTTGTTTGTTTGTCTAGTTTTGAAACAGGCTCTAAGTTGCCAAGGCTGGGTTCAAACTTGGGGTGCTCCTGCTTTTGCTTCCTGAATCACTAGGATTACAGGTGTATGCCACAATATCCAGCCAATGAAAATGTTTCATGTGAAAAATCAAGAATTCATAAAATAAAGAAAACCAATACATATAATAGGAAAAATGAAAGTACAAATATTGTGAAGTGCTACTAACAGGGAAAAAGGTAACAAGAACCTAATACAGAACAAGTCTCAGATATCCAAAAGCACTAAGGAAACATCAATATCACTGCACACTAAATTAATAAATAGGCATACATATACATGTGTAGAACTGAAATGAAAAAAGGGTTACAAAGGAGACAATGGAGTACATAAAATGAGCTTATATCCAAACAATGCAGACATATTCCAACTATAAAAAGTGGGAGAATATATATATAAAAGCAGCAACTTTCCAGTAATCATACTGTAGTGATACTTGCTTTTGTTAACTAAAGCTATTGTGTCCATAAATGTGGAAAGATGAAAATAAGTAAAATAGCCCCTCACTAATCCTTTCAGTTATCCAAGGATGAATAAGGTTTAAAAATATTAAATGGAAAATTCCAGAAATAAACAATTCATCCATTTTAAACTCCATGCCTTTCTGAGTAGCACGATGAAATCTTGAGTCATACCACTCTGCTCAGACCTACACGTTTCATCTTTTTATCCACTGTGTCCATGCTGCATACCCTCAGCGCCCATTAGTCATAGCAGTCATCTTGGTTATCACCATGGACTGTCACAATAATGCAATGCTTTTGTCCAAGCAAAAGAGGTGAGCAGTAGTAGCCTAAGACCACTTCATAATGTCCAAGTCACTTCATTTCATCAGATAGGCACTACAAGAAGAAATAAGTGTAGTACTTATAATGTTTTGAGAAAGAGACACACATAACTTATTAAGGTATAATTATAATTCTGCCACTGTTATAATTTTTTTATTGGCCTTTATTTTGTTCATTTATTTATATTCGATGCTGAGAATCAAACCCAGTGCCTCACACATGCCAAGCAAGAATTCTACCACTGAGCCACAGTTCCAGCTCCATAACTGTGGGGGTTTTTTACTACTTATTTTTTATTTATTTATTTTTATGTGGTGCTGAGGATTGAACCCAGGGCCTTGCATGTGCAAGGCGAGCACTCTACCACTGAGCCGCAACCCCAGCCCCTTCATAACTGTTTTATATTAATAGTTATTGTTGTTAATCTCTTACTCTAGATTTTATGACAGGTATGTATATAAAAGAAAATACATAGTATATGCAGTATATCTGTGGTTTCAGGCATCCACTGGGGATCTTGGAATGATTTCCCCTGTGAATAAACGGAGACTATTGTAATAAGTAACATTCTTATTCTATTATCCTTGGTGTCTTTAAAAATCACAATTCAAATTTGGAAGAAAGGAGATATAAATGAGAAAAATGGAGAAGTACATTAAAAATGCTGAAAATACATTTAGGGCTGGGGATGTGGCTCAAGCGGTAGCGCGCTCGCCTGGCATGTGTGCAGCCCGGGTTCGATCCTCAGCACCACAAACAAGGATGTTGTGTCTGCCAAAAACTAAAAATAAATAAATAAATATTTTAAAAATTTCTGAAAAAAAGAAAATACATTTAATTTATAAGACAGTTCACCTTTTACAAAAAGTACACACATTCATATGTATACGAAACTTTGTACTCCCTATCCCTATTCACAAAAAAGTTTAGATATAATGAGCAACCCAGAAAGAACAAACATCCTGGTGGTGAACTGTAAAGAAAACTGTTTCCATTAGAAGAAACTAGGTATTTTTAATTATTGATTCCAGTTCTGGAGCTGAAAATCTCTAAGAGAAGCTTAGGACATCTTGTAATACTAAATGGCAAGAAAGTTATCAAAAACCACCAGGGTTTATATAAAATAGTCTAAGGAGCCAGTTTCAAAGATACTCCAACTGAGGGGAAAATTTGAGTCAGTAAAAATAATAATCACAATGCGTTTAAACACATAAAATGGATATATCCAAGAGTTCACAAAAGAAATCCTAATGAATAAATTTTAAGAGAATAACAGGAAACCAATTCATTATAAAAACTGGCAAAGTGAGAAAAATCAAGGTTTTATCCTCTTTCATGCATGAATTGTACCACTGGGTAAGCAAATAGAAGACAAAGAAAAATTTCTCTTTAAGAAATATTTCAGCTAATAAAAAAGAATGGTTTTAGATTAGTATCATTTTCTCCAATTCCATCTCCTAATGAATTAATGGATCCGGGCAATAAGCACTGGTAGCAACTACCATGGAAATAAGAGGGAGATCCACTTGTCTCCTGATTCACACCACCACCCATAAAGCAATTACACCAAAACATAAACCAAAACCAAACAGAACTTGAATCTGATCAAGGCTACTAATTTACAAGATACAACGAGAAGAACATGATAAACTAATAAAGGAATGTGATCAGTAAACTCCTGTGGGAATCCTGAAGCACATACAATTTTCAACAAATGAAGGAGGAACCAGAATAGGGAAGAAGGAAACTGGACTTTAAAAAACTTAAAATATCTAAAACAAAAGAAAAAGCAGGTAAATTTAAACCACAGTACTTAGGGGATGCAAGTTAACAATGAAAATAAGAAAGCGGTTATCATAAAAGATAGACTTTACTTGGGGTAAGCATGTGGAAATTGTGACTAGGATGGGGGATGTGGCAGGCAAAGTTTTATTTCTTGATTAAGATGGTGCTCATGAGACCACTTTGAAAGATACATTCATTAAACCTGTTTGCTTGATAAAGTTTTCCGTATTGTATATAATTTTAAACATTAAAAAACTACTCCTCCTATAATTAACAATCACTAAGGGATCAAAACTGGAAACCTTTTTATACTCAGTAAGCTCATCCCATTCCCAGTCAACAAAAAGAAAAAAGACTTCTAAGCAAAATCTGTACTTCATTTCCTGTGAACTATTAGCGAACTGTGTTCATTTTCTTTCAGATTGTTATTCTCGCTTTTTGTTGATAGGCAATTCTTATATATTACGTATTAAAGAAATTACTTCTTTGTATTGCAAGTAATATTCCCAACTTATCTTTTCACATTGTTTATTTTTAGCTTTTGGATTTTATGACACCCTCAGAAAGACCTCCACTGTTAAAAAAAATTTTTTTAATGGCTCTCATGTTTTCTTTTATTATTTTATGGTATATATTTTGCTGGTAAAATTTTGATCTGTCTGTATTTATTTTGGTATGAGGTAGGAAACCAGCTTTTTCCAAATGGTTATTCAATTTTGTTCTTCTTTTTCTCACTTCTCATACACATCAGGGGAACCCACAGTGCTCAAGGAATTTAAATATACCTTAGCAACCCAAGAAAACCAAGGACAAAAAATATTCACATAAAAGTGACTGGCAGGAGACAGGGCATGGGGAAGGAACCACCCCTTATGACTCTCAGCTCCACCAAGGACTCTCTTAACATTCTACCTGAAGCCCCTTCCTTCAAGGGAAAACTGGGTCATCCTGTGGTTAAAGGGAGAAATGTAGAAGACCACAAAAGGAATTCAAGATGAAGGGAAAGTCTTCCAAAGACCTTCAGTCTATGCAATAGCCCAGGAACTGACCTAAAGTTAACTTATTACTAGTTAGCATATCATTAGCATTGCAGTTTGCTTCCCTCTATGTGGGGGGTGAGGGGACACTTATGCATGGGTAATAAAGAAGAAATTATGCCAGGTTTTGTTATCAATCAAGGAGTCAATCAACCCCAGATCCACCCCAGGAAAAGGTGGAAGAACTAACACTGCCCAAATAAAATCCAAAATCCAAAAGTAAAAGTGAGCTCCACTGTGTAGATGGGATCCCAAGTTACTTTGCAGCTAATCCATCTACTCTCACAGAGTGTTTTCTCTCAATATCAATAAACCTTTATCTTGCTTGTTAACCTCTCAGTTCTTGCTCAATTCTTGGCTCAGGACGCAAAGATCCTGGACCCAAGACCCCCTAGGGGATCCTGGCCTTGCTACAAGAACAAAAGTATTAACATATAGTTCCTAGCTAATTGATTTCTTTGAAAAAAATCAAAGAATGAAAAACATCAATAATATTTGAAACTAACTTTGTCCTTGGGTTAAAAGCATACTCACACCTAAGTTGGCTCCACATGAATGTTAAGGAATCACTGACATATACTCTGTGGCTCAGACAAAAAGAAGTCACTATGACACAGAAATATTTCTTTAAAATGTACCTAGATGAAACTCCTACATATGGCTCCTAAGGAAAAAAGACGTGGAAGACTCCCTTCTGCTGCTCCCTATAATCTCAGGATGACCTCAGGCAACCAATAGCCATGTCAGTGCTCAGGGGCCACTTCTCATGGGTGCAAGAGGCTCAATGACAATGTATTAGTAAACAAGCATTTACTCAACATCTTGTCTCTTCAAAGTGTTGAGAGTCATAAAAAAACGTAAAGAAATGCAGTTAGTATACCACATATTTGTAGAGGGCATTTCAACATAACTGTTCCTAGAGGGGAAAAAATTATATTTGGTGATGATGATTCTTTAATGTGCTTCTGGGTTATTTCTATTTGTTAACATTTTATTTAGAAACAAAATTCATGGGGCTGGGGATGTGGCTCAAGCGGTAGTGCGCTTGCCTAGCATGCGTGTGGCCCGGGTTCGATCCTCAGCACCACATACAAACAAAGATGTTGTGTCCGCTGAAAACTAAAAAATAAATAGAAAAAAAAAATAGAAACAAAATCCATAAGACTGATCTATAGATTAATTGTCTTCTGTCATATTTAGGTATTAATAAATATGCTCACTTCACAAAAAATTTCTATAAGCTTTTCTTCTTTTAACACAATCTAAAATATCAAAACAGCATTTAAATATCTATTCCTTAAAGGTTTTTTTAAAGACATCAACTGTGAAAGTCTGACAATACCAAGTGTTGGTAGAAGGTAGAACAACTGGGACATTCTTTACCATTTCAACCATTTTGAAAAATGCATTTGACAGTAGTTAATTAACTGACCTAGCAACTCTTCTATGTATATACCTAGGACAAATGAAAATATATCCATCAAAAGACAAGTACAAGAATAATAGCAGCTTTTATCACAATTGCCACAAACCGGGAACCCACATATCCATTAACAAGAAAGCAAATATAACACAATGGATTAACCTCCCAAACACTATGTTGTGGGGGAAAAAAAGCCAGACAAGAAGAAATACTATATGGTTTCATTTATGTGAATTTCAATAAAAACAAACCTAATCACTGGTGACAGAAATCAAACAGCGGATACTTTTTCGGGAGGAAATGACTTAAGAGTTGGAAGAAGACATCATGAGGAAGGCACCTCAGGATCTGGCAATGTTTTAAAGCCAGTCTTGATGATACTTAAACTGTATGTTTACCTCCTAAAAGTTAATCAAACTGTACACTTGTGATTTATTTCACTCTATTTATGCAAAATTAATAGTAAATTACACAAATCATGAGTTATAACAGGGTTCACTCAAAAGACAGAAAACATAAGTAATTTAAACAGAATCTAATATAAAAATTATTAATTTATAAAAGGTGGTCAACCACTAAAGGGAATAAAAAACAATTTTAAGGAATGTGGGAATAGAAAATGGAGGCAAACGGTTACTATTTCAAAGGCTAAGTCAAAGTACCCAAGAGAGTACTCTTCATTGGAGTGGTTGTGGCAATACCCGGCTGGGTGGTAGAGTTTTCTGGAGTACTGGTAAGCTGGAAGCCGGTCCATTGGAGAGTACTGGTGGGAGCAATAAGCTGCCTACTGCAGTGCTAAAAACACAGTAGAGAAAGCACTGCTGGCAGCTGGACCTTGAGAGAGAGAAAAACGAACAAATGAAGAAAAAAGACACAACAGCAGCAAGAGAAGCCCCTTCCTCTGCTATGTCTTACAGTGACCCCCTCTCACCTTCTACCAACAAAACTTAACATTATTCCAGAAAAGGGAAAATATTTACAGGGTCTAGCTCAAGTATTAAACAGAACAAAGAAGGGAGAAACTGGAGTTGAGAGGCCATAAATTGATAACTGCACACATGTATAGGATGATATTCTTTTATATATGAATACACATTAATACAATAACAATATAGGACATTGTGATATCATAACATTGCCTAATGTCCTTTTCTGTCAATACTCTCATGTTCTTCCAAACAAAAGCTTAGTAGTGTGCCTCTCAAGGGATGCACTTACTTTGGAGAACAGGATTCTGCAAGCTTTGTCTGGGATCTGTGTCTACACCTGAGTGTCCCTTTCAATATCCTCCCATACTCCTGATTGACCTCACTACTCTGAAAGTGCCTCTTATTTTCTAGCTAAGGACTATTATAAGAAGTCTACTAGTTTCTGAGAATATAAAATCTGTTGTATCTCAATCTCCTTGATCCTTTTCAGATAATTTCTGAAAGGGGAATTATTTAAAATCAAATCCCTGCTCTCAAAAGTAACATAAGCACAAGTCCTTGCCTTAGTAGTTAACGAGTGTTCTAAAATACTAATTTGAATTAAACAATTGCATTAGTACATTCCAGACTTCTTCTAATAATGAAACCAATATCTTCATTAAGGTTTCCATTAAAGAATACACTGGAGGGTACAACCCATAACCAAATTAAATCTTTCTGCATTAATTTCAGCCAACTTCACTCAAACCTACTATTATAGTAGCCAATGCAACAGAGAGGCTTCGAAGGAAAGAAAAAAGTTTTATCACATAATCCATTACATAATCTGACTGCTTCTTTTCCCTTTAATACTAACTGGAATGCAGATGCAACTGAAAAGCACATCAAGATGCAAATCAATACTGCCCTTTGCTGAAATCACTCACTGGTATATTCCATATTAGCATATTCACCAAAATTTAATTGTAAACAGAGTAATTATGGTACTAAAGTTATTAAATACACAAAGCAAGCTTGGAACTATACATATTCAAATAGAATTTCAGTGGCAGATCAACTTTTATATCTGTAACAATAGCCTAATTAATAGTCAGCTCTGATGATAAAATGGTCCTCTGTTTTTCAGATAACATTCCAAAAAAGTTCTGCTATGAATATTAAAACAAAGTTTTGTGAATAGATTTTAAAATTTCAATAGCTATATTTATCATAATATGGTACTGTATTTAGACAACTGGCATTTTTTCAAGTTCTGGATTCAAATTTGGAATTTTTTTTTAATCTGCTGAGAGGGGCAGGGTGGGGGACAAGCTTGAATGGATCACAACAATGATACTAAGACACTTAATGAGCTCTTTGAATTCCTCATACCCATGCTGGGAAATTACAATGCTGTATAAAGCTCATTACATTGCATGACTACTCAAAGTTTCCCTATAATAGGTATGCATATAAGCTCCTTTATTGGGTCATATATTTTTATAAAATTTTCTTTAAAGTCTCAAACTTCTCTTATGTTTCATACTATACAGAAAGACACTGATTCAAGGATAATTTAGGACAAGCTGGACTACTCTTCATTCCACTAACATGGTACCAACACATTACCTCCACTCTTTGGCCTTTTCTTCCTTTTACCACTCCCCACCTAAAAACATTTATTAAAACCTTTCCCATACCTAAAAACCTATCTCTTCCTTGGTCAGCTATGACCTTTGAAGTATTGTTCACCTCTTCTTGCATATGAGAAAGGTTCACTATAAATTTATGGGCGGCCTGGATACAAAAATTGTCTTATTCACAATACATTATACTTTGTAGGAACTCCATAAATTTCTTTTCTATAACTAAGAGGCAAAATGGTTAAGTCTGTTTTTAATCCAAGTCCCTGATGCCTAACTTTATGCTGATATCACCCAACTACAGAGGACACTGCCACTGCTTTTAAGCTAAGCAATCACTCCCTGTGATTATGTTATTTATTCTTCTTCAAAACTGTAATTCTCTTCCTAACTCATAATTCTTAACAGATGATATAAATCCTAGTTTTGAAAGAAAACAGGCTGGGACAGTGGCAAACACCTGTAATCCCTCCCTTTTCTTTCCAAGAATCAAATCTACATGCCACTTGCACCCACTTCAAGTCCAACTTAGCATCCAATCCTAGCTTCCTTCTCTCCTATCACTATGTAAAAAAGCTATTCTCCTATGGAACATCAGGTCCTTCACCTCATATTCTATCCTCTCCAACCTTCTCAAGATTTATACTATTAATTCATCCTTCTCTCATATAATCAGTTCTACCACAATTGCATCCTTCACATCAGTTTTGAAAAGTGCCTCAAGGCTCTCTGATAAAAAAAATTAAAAATAAAAAAATGTTTAATCCCCCTCCATTAGCATCCTTTATTTTCCTTTTCAATGCCAAATGTCTCAGTAATCATCTGTACTTGCTATAATTTCCTTTTTCCTCACATACTCAATTCATGCCACCTGGACTCCATTTACATGACTCCACTCTAACAACTCTTGCTAAGTTCATGACTGGCCACCACGTTATAAAATCCAGATGACATTTTCAATCCTTTCTTATTTACTTGCCCAATTGCACTCAACACTGTTGCTTCATTCTTCTTTTCTTGAAACAAACTCTTCCTTTTGCTTTGATTGCATTTTCCACTCAGGTTATTCACAGTTCTAGATAATTTGTGTGTAAAAGTAACAGCTTATTCTTTCAAAAAGCTTGCTGTCCTCTGTGAAATATAATTTTCCAGAACTGTTCCAAAGGTAGAAGCATGCCTGGCCAACAAAGAGGAAGGATGCCAGTGTGGCCAGGGTGAAATGAGCAAGAGAGGTCAGAGGTGAAATGAGGGGGCTAGCAGAGCCTTGAAGGCCACTGATGGGACTCAGACTTTGGCAAAAGGTAAACCTACCTTCTACAAAGTTTTGGAACATATTATACTTGCATTTTAATTTGCAATGTTTCATTAAGAACATCTAAGTCAAGAATTTTCCCACTGACTTATTTCTTACCAAAGCTTTTACATTTTTTTTATATTTTTCACTAACATGTATAAGTTCATTCTCAAAATACATTCCATCTATAAAATGAACTATATAAGCTTGAATCCAAAATTTTAAATACTTCATAGTATCTGTGTCAAAAAGTCATCTCAGGGTAGGAATGGGTTTATAATAGATCAAATTCATCCCTGAAAAGTAGATGATAGAGCTGGTTGCTGTGGCACACACCTTTAATCGAGAATGAGTTAGGAGGACAGCACATTCCAGACCAACCCTTGCAACTTGGTGAGACCCTATCTCAAAACAAATAGGAAAGGGAGGGTTGGGAATGTAGCCCAGTGGTAGAGCACCCCTGGGTTCATCACCAGTGCCACCAAAAAAAAAAAAAAAAAAAAAAGTAGAGGATAGACTAAGCCTTATTCTTTTTTACATTTTATTAACTGAGCAGTGCCATTAGACTGAACAATTTGCATCTTTGGTCTGGCGCAGGGGTGGGGGTGGGGGTAGAGGTAGGAGTAGCTTGAGGAGTGAACTCACAGGCTCTTTACCATCTAGCTAACTAGCTTCCTTCTCTCATTTACATAAAATTACCCTAGGAAATTTTATTTTTTTTATTTTGAGACAGTTTCTCATTAAGTTGCTTAGGGCCTTGATAAGTTGCTGAGACTGGCTTGGAACCTTCATTGATCCTACTGCTTCTCCCTGCCTCCCAAGTAGCTAGGATTACAGGCATGCACCATCACTCCCAGATGCAAACTTTTTCACAAAAATGAACATTTTTACCATACTATGCCACTTAACTTAAAATAAAAATATCAAGTCCCATAAAATTCTATGATATTACTATGTATACTGCTTGCTTCATTAACTCATTTGCTCAATAAATATTTATTGACAGCGTACTGTGTCCAGCACTATTCTAGAAGACAGGGATAAAACATCAAATGAAGCAGACAGAAAGTCCTAGCCTTGTGGAGCTTATATTTTATTCACAAGAGAAAGATAAATTTTGAAAATTAAAACATGTAAAACTTCCAAGTGTAATAAGAGCTAAAAGGGGGGAGGGGGAAGCAGGGACAAGGAGTTGGGGCATATGGGAAAGGGAGATGGAATTTAAAATAAGGTCTGACAAACCTGACAAGAAAGTGATATTTAAGCAAAAAATAAATAAATAAAGTGAGAACAGATAGCCATGTCAATGATCTGGAGAAAGCATCCCACATATAGGCAGGGGCAGGGGCAGGGGCACGTGCAAAGGCAGGAACATGTCCATCTTGTTCTCAGACAAGGCACTTCGCAGCTGGAGAACTACCCAAGAGAGAGAAATGGCTAATGTAAATGGGCACAGGGTGGAGAATATGTCCCACCCATGGGCCACTGTAAGGACTTAAACTTTAGTTCTGAATGAGACTGGAAATCATTGAAAGGTCCTGAAAACAGAAGTACCATGCTCTGACTTGTATTTGAAAAGTATCACTAAGGTTGAAGCATCAAACATAGACTACAAAGTGGCAAGGCAGAAATAGCTAACAGTTGTTAAAATAGTATTGCTAATGCAATAAGCACTGAATGCATTGAGTAATAAAATATCAATTTTTTAAATAACTGTACTGACTGAGCCACTAAACGGAGAGGTACAGAATAACTTAAGAGTGTTTTTTTTTTATTTTGTTTTGTATTGAACTTTATCCAAGCTGCCCTTCCCTCCAAAAAAATAAAATAAAATAAATCTACAGTGCCAAGTAGAAACAATTGATCTTAGTGACAGATGGTCTAGGAAGCACGCTTATCATCTCTTAACTCTACATTTCCTAAGCTTTCTCTTTATAACAGTTTAGTTCACCAGGAAATTAAACACTTGAACCCATCTATTCCAAAGGCATTTATAAAATACCTCCATGGTATGTGCAGGAATCTATGAGGGGCTGAAAATTCAAAGAAAAATAAAATGCAACCTTTGGTCTGCACTGAGCTTCATGCATTCACACAGTTATAATTTAAAATTATTCCACCAGCTTCATATATCAATAAAAACTCTTCCAGGTAAACAATGTTTCTGAATGCTTTGACAAAACTATTAAGACAATGAACAGTTGTAAACATCTAAAAAATTAAACTGTATCAGGCTCACAGAGGTGGGAAAGTGCCTCTTTCAATGATCCAAGTTTTTAAGATATCAAAGAGTCATGAAACTGCTGCTTCCTCTTTTCAATGAATGTCAGGAAGTTCTGAGCAAAATTATAAAGTTCCTTACATAAGTACTCATCATCTAAATCTAAGGCAATAACTGTCGATCTTGGCTTGGCTATATATCAATTAGCAGTAGAACTCTGGAATAATAATGACCCCATCCCACAACAGCCCCAGCATCTGTATATCTTAATGCTTCAGGGGACAATGAAGCACAGACTAGACCATTGGCCTAGATATTCGGGTGCATATTCCTTTCTCCATTAAGTTATTCATATGCAGTGTAAATATTCTGTTATCTCCATGTCTACTGTATTTGAAGATTTTAATAAAATCTGGGCAAAAATATAAATTAGTGAACAAATGATTCAGAAGGAGCCCAAAACAAGGCTTTACCCATCCCTAGGCCAAAATGACTCATTTGTATTTCAAACTTATTTGGGATTAAGAATAATTACATGTTTTGGTGCAAATGGCTTCCAGCCAAACTATAGTAAGTCAAAGAATAAAATCAACAGAGATAATCGGTCAACAAAGAACTTCATCACCTCTTTCACTAAATTACCTCAGGAACAATTTGAAAGCAATACATCTAAAGACAATCCTCTCACAAATGAGAAATGAGTCAGCTAACTAGAGGTTGACTAATGCATTTGATTAGTGCTAAGAAATCATCTGAAAAGTAAAACACAGAATTCTCAGTTTATACAGCCACTTCCCAGTAATGCAAAAAGTCTTCATCTAATTTCTTCTTTTTGTTCCCTCAATTCTACATTTGTGACAATACTGTAAGAATATCCAATAAGGATACAAAATATGCTTTAAAAAAAATAACTTATTACCAATACCATTTGACATAAAAATCTGGGGCAGAGGAAAGGTAATGGACCTTCCTCTGGGTTTCTGTTAGGAATACCATCTCAATCCCTGGTTTCACTCAGAGAACATGCCTATCAATATGACAGATACTCACAGCTATATGATACCTTTTGAAACTAGAACCATGTAATTATCAAAATATAACACAACAAACCATGAAAATGCAGAAGTGAACCTCCAGAGATAATGAACCCATAAATTTATAGATTTATTCCTAAAAAACATTAAGCTAAACTCAAACTGTGACACAATCTTTAGCAGCAATTGTCACACTAGTCATGTTTTCACACCTAAGCTGGAAAGAGCTAGGTGAAGACTCACGCTTCAAACTCAAAAAAAAAAAGAGCGAATATAATCAAAGAAAGAAATTTTCCTAGTGACATTTTTTTACTTGTATTAAGAAAGTAATTAACATTAGACTACAAAATTTTCAGTAGAGCAAAATGCTTAAAATATAGTACTAGATGTGCTTACTCAAATTTTATTTTCTTAAATGATTTTTTTTAAAGTTCTAAAAAGGTTTTACCAACCGCAGAACAAATTTTTAACTGAGAACAAACACTATGTTCATTTCCAAACACAAGCCCAAGTCACCTCACTGCCACCATTCCCCCATCTCCCAGAAGGAATGGATTCTGTAAAATCTACACATAATTCTGACTTTTTATGCTGTGGGTAGAAGATTTATGCCTGAGTTCAAAAAGATCTCCCAGAACCAATAGTGAAGACACCAGAGTAACATTCAACTATTTCTAAAAGATTAGAAACTCACTGATGCAAGACAGTCAGACATTTTTAAAATAGGAGCAAGCCTAAGGATGTCACCTTTAAAGGGGAGAGATACCTGGCTCCTAACCCTGACTCCAGGGCAAAAGCTAAAAGAAATGCTTCTTTATGTAAGGCAATACTAAAACTCCTCTAAAACCAGAAAATTTGAACTGTTTTACATAACATTGAGAATACTCAAAAATTTTGTAAATAACAGATTTTTCATTAACTCTTACGGGAGGGGAGGGCAAAATTAACCACCAAATTTTGTTTACAATTAATTCTCTAAGTGTTCACTTTTAAATCATGATACCTACTGAACAACATTTTTCCTAAATTACTCTTGAGGCAGAGTTCTAGGGGAGATTATTACTAATATACTGAGAAAACTATGATGACCAAATAACGTAAGCATATAAACTTCCTATTACAGCATGAAAACACGAAAAAGCTTTAGTCTCAGAAGTTTTTCCAAGCAACACATAAGCCATAAAGAAAATTGACAAACTGACAAAAAAAATTGAAATTCTACACAGATTTTTTTAAAAATGCACCATGAACAAACTCAAAAGACAATGAAAAATAGAAGCAAGAGCTTCTCTACATTGGATATTGTGAGCATAAGACAAAAGGCTAATTTTCTATTATTTAAAAAAAATCCTTGAAATGATAAGGAAAATAAAAGTCTAATCAAAAAAAAAAAAAGGAAAATGGCAGACCGGCAAATTCACAGAAAAAAAGAAATATAAATGGTTTTTAAAAGTAAGCTTCTTATTACAGGAATTTCCAAATGCTTACAAGTTACAAAGTGATACAATGAGCACCCATATATATATCACTCTATTTCAAAAATGAAACACATGGTCAATTTGTTTCATTTATCCCAATCCACTACTTCCTCCTAAGATTATTTTAAAGCAAGCTCCAGACACCACAACATTACAAATAAAAATGCTTTCAATAGGTACTTTTTAAAATATATCTATTTTACATCATTGCCTTAGAAAATTAACAATTCCTAATAAGGTTCAAATCTTCCCCCAACTACCTCAAAATATATCTTCTTACATGCTGATCTCCAAACAAGACCCAAAACTAGTCACTGCATATGGCTGATCTGTCTTTGACTCTCTTCGCAAATGCCACCTCCCTATTTGTTTTTCTTCTTGTCATTTGCCTGTAAAATTTCCAACATTTTGAATTTTGCTGATTGTAGCCCTATAATCATTTAATATTTTTGGTTATTGATATTGTTGCTCAAATTGTTCTACCTCTTGTGTCCTTCAGCCAAAGACCACCAGGAATATACACAGTGAGGAATAATGGAGCATCTGAGTAAGAGGATGGTACAATCTATTCCAGGATTTGGGCATCGCTTTGGTAATTTGGGAAAGGTTTTAGGAAAAACCTTTGGATATTGTGAGAAAGTGGGACAATTCTATAACCGAGTATCTCAATTATTCTGATCTAAGCTGGGATACACTAAAAGAAAGACAAAGCAGCCATTAATGAAGAAGAAGATCGCGCATTCAGGCTAAGTACTCTGTAGGCAGCACACTGATCTTAGTTTTGGTTTTGTCTATGCTTTGCCTCATTTTATCATGACCTGAGAGAAAACTTGTCCAAGGTATTCTGTGAGACTCATCATGTTTACCAGGAGAAAACACGGCCTCACTGAGTGCAGGCCAGCTTCTGAACGGCAGGGCTGGTTTTTACCTTTCTCACTAAAAACAGAACCCCTTTGTGTTGTCACTGTGTCCTTTTGAGAGGACCAAAAGTCTTAAAAATGTTTCCTTGCTTTCCACTGCAAGATGTTCCAGATTACTCCTATTCACTTTCCTGTTCCAAACTTAAAATCAGCCACTCCTCCAAGGGGCCTTGTTTCCTTTCAATTGAAATCACTATTTGGAAACCAAAATCCAGTCCCAAGATAGTCACTATTCCCAGATTGTCATTACAACCTGGAGTGAGCTATAAGAATTCTTTAGCAGGAAAACTATATCACTATACTGGCATTTCCCTTTCAAATTTAGGATTACAGGATTTTTGGATAATTTGATTTCATATTTGCAACTCTTTTCTCTTGTTAAAAATCTTAGTTCCTATTAATGTTAGTCTAAATACATAATAATTTTTTCTTTAAATTTTTAAAATTTTATAAAACATTTGTTTCCAAAGCACAAAAAACAAAACATGTGTCAGGAGCACAACTACTATTTCTTCTCTCCTTATTCTTTCTCTTTCTCCACAGTAGCTGCTTTTTAGTTTTTGGTTTATACTTCCTGTTTTCTCTTTATAGATATCAAATAAAAGACATTTATCCGCATCCCCCACTACCTAGAAAACAGGTCAAATATGATACATCTTGTCCTACACCATGATTTCTTTCACTAACAACACAGCTTGCAAATAAATTGGCTCAGCTTCATCCATTAATAAAATGCAAATTAAAATTATTAAACTGACATTTTTCTGCCACATATTAGCCAAATTCAAAGAGTCAGAAAATGCACTAGATGGGCTGGGGATGTGGCTCAAGCTGCAGCGCGCTCGCCTAGCATGCACAGGGTGCTGGGTTCCATCCTCAGCATCACATAAAAATAAAATAAAGATGCTATGTCCACCGAAAACTAAAAAATAAATATTAAAAAAAATTCTCTCTCTCTCTCTCTCTCTCTCTCTCTCTAAAAAAGAAAGAAAATACACTGGGTTAGTAAGAGTATGAAAGAGAAAAAAAAGCATATCAATTTGGCATTATCTATCAGAATTTAAAACACATATTCACCCTTCAGCTCACCAAGTCCACTTTTAGTGGTTTATCCTGCTGCACAAACTGGAATGCCTGCCTGGATATTTACTGCAACAATGTATACAGTAACAGAAGACAAGAAACATCCTTAACTTAGATCAACAGGGGAATTATTAAATCAATGATGGTATAACCACAGAATAGAATATCATGCAATTTTTAAAATGAAGTAGATCTACATACATCAATATGGAATACTCTACAAGATATATTGCTAAGGGAAAAATGTAAGAAAAAACTATGTATTTGAATATGCCTATGCACATAAAAATAAAGAAATCTCTAATTCACATGTTACAAATAATTATATATATATATATATATATATATATATATATATATATAACTGGCACCCGGAAAAGTTGCACAACCATGACAAAACACACACACACACACACACACACACACACACACACACACGGATGACTGCTAGAAACCTATGTAATTAATTAGTAATAGGCAATGCCTTAGGGGTAAGAGGCTCACTTTTCATTTTTTACCCTTTTATAAAACTTTTTAAATTTATTATTTTTGGTACATAGTATTAACTTTTTGATTAAGATATTTTTTTAAAAAATTCTTCATAAATAATTAAAAGAACTTGATTAAACAAAATGTCAACGTAATGCTTTCCAATGTTCTTAGTTTGGAATCTGCCAGTGCTTCTGTAATATCAGGTTCAGTACAAGTTGGCCCTACCAATTGCCTCAAGTAACACTACAATTAACTGTGTAGAAAAACAACTCTCAGTACCTTCATTTGCAGACAGATCATGCCTGAATGTTTTGATGGTGAAGACTAGTCAGTCTTTAAAGAACAATACAGCTTGTACTCTTCAAAGAATAATACATCTCTAAAAGACCAGTAACTGAAAATGAACACCGACATGAAGTTCTTACGTTAATACAATGATTTATTTTTGCTCAATTATGAATGACTGAATTTATTCCAGAAACCATTTAACCACTAATTATAACATACAACACTTACATATAAATGAAATGTACATTATTGTTAGGCATCTATGTAGCAGGCTGTACATTAATTTAAACATTATCTCAATTTTTTACAGTAACTATAGAACATAGGCGTTATTATACTGACTGTACACAGAAGGAAACTGTCCATAAGGGAAACTGAATAATTGTCCATGGCCTCACAACCACTAAACAGCAAGGCCAAAGTTCAAAATATATGTATGCAAAGTATAATTTTTGCAAAAATGCCCTTTTCCTAATTAAAAAACACATATTGTAAACAGATCATTTGCAAAACTAAAAGTCTTAAGGTGGTAAAATATTTGCTTTAATTACTAATAATACAGCCAAAATTATAATTGCTATAGAGTATAAAAAATAAAACAGAAATATTTTCACATTATTATAAACACATATCTCACAGCCTAACTCTACTAAGTAAAATTAGTATGACTTTTAAAGATTAAAAGAACAAAAGCAATAAATCACTGAAATAAGTCTTCAAAAATATGTTTTAAGTTGCTTTTTAAAATGGGTTAGCCAGGCGTGGTGGCATATGCCTATAGTTCCAGCTACTAGGAACGCTAAGGCAGGAGGATCACTTAAGTCCACAAGTTGAGACCAGATTGGGCAACAGACACTCCATGTTGATGTGTGTGTGTGTGTGTGTGTGTGTGTGTGTGTGTGTGTGTGTGTGTATACAAAATCAGTTTGAAAAAACTTGATATTATAAACCACTGCAGGATATGGGGGAGGGGGGTTAGAAAATATTACATATATAAAAATAGTGCCTTTAATGAGACTATCTTCTTGGTTCCAGTGCAAAACCCTGAAGATTCTAAAGTCAGTTTCTTCTGTAATATCAGCATCTGAATGATGGCATTTTTATTAACACTTTTTACTAAATGGTCCAGACAAAATCAACTACTCAACAATCTAATCTGCCTACATGCAAAAGAAGTAAGATAAAAGTCTCAGCACTGGGGCACGTTAAGAGCACTGAGCATACACATCCCTGTATGTATTTCACAGCACTAAAGACACTGTATTGCCACTGGCAGTATATCTGTCAGTCTCTTTTGACATATTTTGTCAGAATCTGGAAATCAGGAATCCTGTCTTACTCACCTTGGTATCTCTTGAGTCTAACATGATGAGAAACAAACGGATATTTCCTAAGAATGGGCTGAATTAAAGTCATGGTCCAGGTCCACCTCCTATGAATTCAGACAAGACCCAACTTCTCCAGGTCTTTTTTCTTAACCTGTAAAATGAGAAGCTTAGATTACAGTCCAAGCCAGGCATTTTACCGGTTTGTAGGGAAAGATACAGTTCAGTTTAGAACTGGTAGGAACACAAAGGATGTACTTTTCTAATCTAAGATAATCTACAATCACATTTGTTGCCAATGGAAGGTTTGGGAATTCTTTTAACCCTCCTGCTCACTATAGAATGACAACTCCCTGAACACAATAGAAGAAAAAAATAAAGAAAAAAATGTTTTGAGTTAAAGATAAATCAAAGTGAACATCAAAGGTTGAATTCAATAATAAAAATAATTCAATTTTTAAATGGGCAAAAGGATTTGGATAGACATTTCCCCAACAGAGATAAGCAAATGGCCAATAAGAACCAAAAAGATTCAAACTCATGAGTCACTAGGGAAACAGAAATCAAAAACAGGAGATACTACTTCATACCCAGGTATAAACAAAAAGGCAGACAATAAATAACAAGTATTAGCAGCATCTGTAAAGATCAGAATCCTTTACACATTATTAGTGAGAATGTCAAATGGTGCAGCCCACTTTGAAAAACACTTCATTAGTTCCCAAAAGTTGAACCCAGAGTTATGAGAATACACATCTAAACAACAATTCGTACTCAAAAGTTCATAGCAGCATTATTTACAATAGCCAAAAAATGTAAGCAACCCAGCTTTCCTTCAACTGACGAATGGGTAAATAAAATATGATATATCCATACAATGGAATATTATTCAGCAGTAAAAAAGAAATTAAGTCCCAATATATGATAGAACATGAATAATCTTAAGAATATGTTAAGTTAAAGAAGCCAACCATAAAGGATCACAAAGTGTATAATTCCAATTATAAGAAAAATTTCCAGGATAAATTTATAGATAAAAATCAGAAAGTGGATTCTTAGGAATGTAAACAGGGATAAATGGATGGTGACTGCTAATGGGTAGGGGTTTCTTTTAGCACTGATGAAAATATTCTGAATTTCATTATAGTGATCACAAGATACTAAAAACCACTGAACTGAAACTCTTTAATAAATAAATTGTATGATATGTGAGTTACATCTCTTTTTTTTAAGTCAATGAAAGGAAAAATGTAATATCAAGAATAACAAAGGAAGGAACACCAGCTACATTAAGTAGTACCATTCTTTGGAAACCAATCTAGACCTATTGAAAGAAAGTAAGAAGTCACCACAAAGCAGGATGCTAAGAACACAAAAGCAGCAGCAAATGATAGATTTTCTGTTATTCATCTGGCTCCTGATTTACCCTTCTCAAGGACCTAGCATGCAAACCTGATACAGAAATTTATAAGGAATGCCACTTTCCAGGAGCAAATATTAAAGATGGGAGAGAGAATTTGTCAAGATTAGAGCTCATTGATCATGAATGACTTCTGCTTATTCATGAACTCCACATTTCGTCTATGATTCTTATAAGTTCAAATAAGAAACTAAAGGAAACAAAAAAATAAAATGAATAGCATGTACAGATGACTTTCAAAAATGAAACTGGTGTCCTCATTCATAAATTGCTAACACAGAATGATGAGCTCCTCCTAACAAAGGACAAGAGTACGTGTGCCAGTAAGATGAAAAGAAGATGCCTGAACAGAGATTAGTCAACATGTCCTTCATAAGCCACTAAGATATGGATGCATATTCATACCAAGATAATATAAACCTGAGAAATATCATAAATACATTAGAAAATAGAATTCAGATACAAGATTCTAACAAGTCTCAATAATACTGCAAAACTAGGTACAATGATCTAGCAAATCCAAGTCAGAGTGAAATCAGAAAACATTCCATCCAAATTCTTCAATTTACAGATGAAGCTGAGGCCAGAGGGATTTAATAACATACCCAAATTCAGAAGGCTCAATAAAGGTAACTGAAAGCTGAAAATAAAAGAATCCTAACTCCCAGGCTGTGTCCACCTGGCCCAATGCAACCTGCTACACTTGTACAGATTAAGTGTGTCAATTAAAAAGAAAGAAAAAAAAAAAAAAAAATCCTGACCCCTACTTTACACCAAAGTCAATTCTAGAATTCCTAGAAACTTACACCTAAAAGTGAAAGACAAAATATAAAGCATCTAGAAACAAGTGAATATTTTCATAACCATGAGGTAGCAAAAACTTAAGTGGAACACTAAAAGCACTAACCATAAAGGAAAAGATTAATAGAAATCAATTAAAATATAGAATTTCAGTTCATCATAAACACATTACAAGAGTAAAACGGTAAGCCACATAAAAGAGGGCTTTAGAATTCACATATTCAACAAAAGATTGTATTCAGAATGTACATAAAGTCTAACATTTTGATATGAAAAAGGACAGAAAACCTGAATTGTTTAAAAAGGTGGGGGGGTGAGCAAAAGCTGAATACTTTTCAACAGTGGAAATATAAATGGCTAACAAATACATGAAACAAGGTGCTCAAATCATAAATCATGAGGAAATGTTAATGAAAATCACACTGAGATCTTCTATACAACTGTTAATATGGTTTTAAAAGGGTTTTTAAAATTGCTTAGCTGACAGTTTCAAGTAGAGGCGAGGCTTAAGAGCAACTGAAATTCTTTATGTTGGGAGGAATATAAACTGGTACAACCACTTGGGAAAACTGGCAATATCTATCAGTGTCTACTAAAGCAAAAGATATTACAGCATACACTATGATCAGCTGTTCTACTCCTAGATATACACCCAACTAAAACTAATATGTGTACCAAAGACATCAACATACTATAATTACTTTAAAAAGGTTACCAAAACTATTAAGTAGAATTATTCATAATTATCCAAGTATTAACTATTTCAATATCTATCTGCAATAGAATGGAAAAATCGTGGTATATAATTTGTGGTGGTTTTAAAAAATAGCCACAAATTCTTTGGTACAACTTCCTAATGCTGGGCAGTCTATGTTCTCTTTCCTTGAATCCAGGCAGGCTGTGTCTATTTCAATCAAGAGTGTGACACAAGTGACCTTATGACTCTGAAGCCAAATCATCAGGAAGATATCTCTGGGAACTCAGCCAAAATGCTGTGAAAAGCATGGCCTCATGGCCCCCATGAAGGTTACTCCAGTCAACAAACCTGGATGATCCTGGTCTTCAAGACATCCCAGTCAAGATACTAGAAACAGGAGTGATGGAGCCTCTAACTCATTCTAGACCCCAACCATTGTAGAGCAATGACAAGCCATCCCTGCCAAGAATTCATGACAAAATGTTTTTTACACCACTAAATTTGGAGTGGTATGTCATGCAGTAATCAGTAACAAAAGTTAGTGTGTTTGGCAGTAACTGATGAACTGACTACAAAAATAACATGGGTAAATCTCAGACAGAACAATGAATGGTAGGAATCTTGCAAGATTAGGACAAAGTATATATTACCCCATTTACATGAGTTCAGAACCAGACAAAAGTAATCTATAGTTAAGAAGTCAGAACAGTGGTTACCTTGGTGGAAGTTGCACTGGAAAGGAGCACAAAAGAGGTGTCTGGGTGCTAGAATAATCAATATTTTGATCTGGGTAGTGGTTATTATAGTGTTGAGTTTGCATTTTTTGTTATATTTCAAAAAATGTTTTAATCAGAAGAATCTGGTAATCAAATAGATGCAAATGTGTGAGGAAGAAATGAAGAATGACTCCAAGCCTCCAGGCACGGAGACTAGGTACTGTCATTAACTCAAAAGTTACACAATTGTGGCAAATAAATACAGGAGCGAAAAGCAACAATCATGTCCTGTTCATTTTGTATTTCACTATCTACCAGTCCTTAATCCAAGTCATTCCAAGATACTCCTCTCATTTTCATACTACCTCTATGACCACCCCTTCTTGGTGACCTACATTGCCTCCTCTCTGTCCAGTTGCCTTTTTAATTTCAGGACTTCCCAACCAGGCTTCTCTCCTCAATTCTCTTTTCAATCTGCACACCTAAACATGTGGATATTCTTTTATCCCCCATAATTCCAATCTCAGCTGGTACAACTTCCATAATTCCAAACTCAGCTGATGACATCATCACATACTTGTTCTTTTAAGCTACAAATTTCTAATTTGATCAGGAACCAGAATTCCAAAATATCTTAAAAAGTTGAGTTAGGCCCGGCACAGTGGTGTACGCCTGTAATCCCAGTGGCTCAGGAGACTGAGGCAAGAGGATTAAAAATTCAAAGCCAGCCTCAGCAAAAGCAAGGCACTAAGCAATTCAGTGAGACACTATCTCTAAATAAAATACAAAATAGGGCTGGGGTTGTGGCTCAGTGATTGACTGTCACTGAGTATAATCCCCAGTAACCTTCCCCAAAGAAAAACTGAAATTAGCCAAATCCATTAAAAATAATATAAGATCATAAATATAAGCTCCCATGCCTGTGACCTAAAACTAATGCAGAACAGCAGGATGAAGAGACATCTTAGTCAGGTTTTATTCAAGTCTAGGCTCAATATATGGTATGGTCATCCAAATAATGTAGCTGATATTAATAAAAATACAATATGTAGAAAAAGGAAGGCAATATTTTCCCCAGAGTAACCGAAGAAAAGTGCAATATCTAGAATAAGAGATGCAACTCCGTTTTTTTTAATATCAAGTCATGCATGGAGTACTGTTCTCAATTCTAAGCACTATAACTTAAAAATGGAATTTTAGGGCTAGGGATGTGGCTCAAGCGGTAACGCACTTGCCTGGCATGCACGGGGTGCTGGGTTCGATCCTCAGCAACACATAAAAATAAAATAAATATGTTGTGTCCACAGAAAACTAAAAAATAAATATTTAAAAAATTCTCTCTTTCTTCTATCCCTCTCTCTCTCTCTTTAAAAAAAAAATGGAATTTTAAAATATAGAAAGCCACCAGTGTGGTGAACCAACATAAAACCATGTCATGTAAGGAATAGCTAATGAACTGAAGATGTTTCACCTCAGAAAGATTGAGAACACTTGATGACTTTTCACATATTCAAAAGGATGTTACATGGAGGGGGATTCAGCTTGTTATATGTGTTTCTAAGAGACAGAAGAGAGTAGAAAGAATAAGATTTGACGATAAGAACTTTATCAAAAATCTATCAAAACTTTAATAAAGAAAGATAGGCTGTCTCTAGAGCAAGGGTTCTCAACTAGGGATGACTCTGTCCCCTGGCCACTAGACATTCTACAATGCAAACAATCCCCAACAACAAAGAACAACACCTCTAAAATGTCAACTGTTTAAGGGTTGAAAAACTCTGCCCTACATGTAGTAAGTTTCCTTCACTGGAGTTCTCTGTCATTGTATATAAATATACCAGCCAATCTCTAGATGATGTCCAATAAATGATTTTCAAGGATGGAGAGAACAAGTCACAAAAAGACATTGTTCTGCATAACTCCGGAGCTACAGAAAATCACCTTCAGGTATGTTAAGGTGATAATAATGATGGTGACATTTACTGTAGGTCAAACATTACACCAAGGTCTTCCTCTACATACTTCATAGCTAATTCTCACAACTTTATAAAATACATATTATTTTACCTTGATTTGATGTTAAGCTAGACTACCCTAATGTCACATAGCAGTCAATAAATGAGCTCTAATCTACCTGATTCCAATTACACATATCACAACACAAGGCATAAAAATTAAGTTACTTTCAAAGCTTTCACACTCCAGAAAAGAAAATATATTACAGAAGTATCTGGACAAAGTCTAAACAGGTTTATACTCATTGCAAACCTAGTTGGCTAGGAAAAATAGGATTATCTGAAGTAGTCCTCTGATGAAGGAGAGAACAATTATCCTGATTGTCCCCAATTGCCTACTTCTATAAGAGCCAAGAAGCTCTATATACTCATGGAATCTCAGTCAGAGCTGGGATTAATGATGACATCCCTTTATCCATAGGCGTGAAAGCTCAGGATGGACAGACGTTTGAACATCCCCGACTGGGAATCCTGCCCTTAACAAATACACTAGATGCAGATACATGGTTTCTTGGCTGCCTATACTCACGCCCATCTGTCAGGATGGCAGTGTGCCTGCTCACATGTTGGTCAAACTGTCACTAGGGCATAGGTGCCAAGCAATGATAGTTTTAAATGGGCAGCTTGCATAGCACTGTAAGAGCCTGCTCTTCATAGGGGGGAAAAAAAGAAAAACAACTCTGTCTGATAATACTGAAGGGCTGCAATCACAAACGAAATATTCTTGATCAACCTCAACATTTAAATAGAAAAGAGATCTGGACCAATAGAAAAGAGTCAGACTAAGGAAGTTAAGCAAAAAGGTATTTTTGAAACTCAACTGAGTTGTCACAATAAAGCTTTTCATATCACCCGAATGTAAATCATCATAACCTTTTACACAGGAAAGCCCTTTGCTCACCAAATTACTGTCTTTAAATGGATGCTATTTTTCCATGATCTAAACAAAAAAGTAAAAATGCATTCATTTCTAGTAGTTTGTTTGACATTATATAAGTTTCATTTGTTAGCTGGTTATTTTTTAAATGGAATGTCTTTTTTTAAAATATATCTTTATTTATTTTTATGTGGCGCTGAGGATGGAACCAGGGCCTCATGCATACAAAGCAAGGGCTCTACCACTGAGCTACAACCCCAGCCCCAAGGTAATCTTCTAAATGCCTAAAAGAAAGCAGAAAACACATGAAATTTCCACAGATGAAGTGGGGGCAATGGGGATGGAAGTACAACTTATATGAGAAAAGAAATCAAGAACTAAAACAGATGATAAGAAAACAAAAACCAAGTATTTTAAGTCACAAATTAAAACACTGAGACTCAAGGGCAAAACTATTAATACTATCAGGTCCCTTTCACTGAAAGCAGAATGTTCCTAAACCACATCTAGGTTACTATTCTATCTTAAAGTCCTTTTGGATCACTGGCATTATGTATCTAATTTCTTTCCTGTCTGGAAATTCTTCCCTAAGACTTATACCCTAGTACTGCAATTTTAGCCATTCATTCCTCAGTGATTTTTGAAGAACAGCTGGTCATCATCATTCTCTGAATAGTTCTTCATGAAAGTATCAGGACATACTGATTAAAGAACCCCTGAGTTTCTTCTTTGCCATAATAAATAAATCTTATTCCAAAAATTCTCATTGGACCAATTTATCAACTGTTTCTTATCATTTCAGCTGCTCAACTCCTGAACCCTTTTCAGACTTGACAAAAAAATGTCATCCACATCAACAATAAGTTAGCTGAAACTACTCTTCTTCACATATATACAACTTACTAAAAGTAGCATTGATAATGAAGTCCAGCAGAATTCTCAGTGTCCATCACTGAAGAAGGGGCAAAAGTCTAAAACACACCATTAAATTACCCTTTGCTATAAGTTTGGATAAGAACACCAAAGATCCTTGTATTAAAATAGGGAGCTTTGATCACACAGTGTGGTGCTACTGGGATGTGGTGAAGCTTTAGAAAGTAGTCTAGTAAAAGGATATTAGGTCATTTCCTTGCACCTATGAAGGAAATACTGGTACCCTACCTCTGCTTCCTGAAAGCCACGAGGTGAGCAGCTTTCTCCACCATACACTCCCTCCATGATATATATATACTGTCTCACCACAGGCCCAAAAGTAACAGGGCTAACTATAAATTGAAACCTCTGAAATTTCCAGCCAAAATAAACCTTTCCTCCTTTTGTTGATTACTTCAGGTCAGAGTGATAAAAAGCTGACTAACACAGCCTCCTAGGACATACTAGTGTCTTAGGGTATTCTGAAGCGACATAACTTTTTTAGCTTTTTGGTAGACCTTTGTAACACAAAGTCAAGAGTCATGGTTATATCCTACTCTTCCTAACAACGTATTACGGCCATACATGTCCCTAAAACAACTTTTCTTAAATACCAATTGTACCATATCATTTTCCTGCTCAAAAACATACAGTTAACTCTGTAGCAGCCAATGAAACTGATTATAAACTCTTCAAACTAGCTACCAATTCCTTTACGCATAAACAAATTATCCTTCCTTAAACTCCCTACTCCCCTTAATTCACATGATTCCCCAAGTCAGATCTTACTTATTTTCTCTAGGACATTTCTTTGCTCATGCTATTCTCTAAAATGTCTTCCCATTTTTTTCAAGATTCAAGTCATGTCATGTCATATCTTCAGAAATCTATATTCACATTTACTTAATTGCTCATTCATCTCCTCCTTTCTTCACTTTGGTACTCAGTGTACAATATATTTTTTTATCATGGTTTAAAAAAAATTTTTTTGATCATGGTTTTAAAAAAATGTTTAATGGAAAAAAGGTACTCTTTTCAACAAATGTCTCTGGAATAGCTAGACATCTATAGACAAAAAGTAAAAGAAATAAATCTAAACCTCATATCCTGTGCAAAAATTAACTCAAAATGGGCCATAGATATAAAAATAAAACATAAAATGATTAAACACAAGAAAACAAGAGAACATTTTCCTAACCTAGGGTTAGGCAGAAAGTTTTGAGACATGCATGGCACCAAAAACAATCCATATACTGATAAACTGAACTTCATCAAAGTTTAAAAACTTTTGTGCTATGAAAGATACCATAAGAGAATGAAAATACATGCCAGAGACTGAAAGAACACATTTACAAATCAAATATTTATCAAAGGGTTATACAAAATATACAGAGTTCTAAACACAGCAATAAGAAATCAATTACAAAATGGGAAAAATACTTAAACAGAACAGTCAAAGAAGATATGAATAGCAAATAAACACATGACAATTAGCCATTAGGGAAGTGCAAATGAAAGTCTTGGTGATTACTACACACACACACACACACACACACACACACACACACACACAAACAAACAAAACATAACCAATAACAAACAATGGCATCAATGTGAGGAAACTGGATCTCATATTACAGTGATGACAGGACTGTAAAATGACACAGCTATGCTGAAAGTCTGGAAGTTCCTTAAATTAAACATACACTTACCATACAACCCAACAGTAGCACAGCTGGGCATTTATCCTAAAAAAATGACAACTTATATTCACACAAAAACCAGTACATAAATGCTCAGAGAATTACAAACAATGCTTTATTTGTAATCACCCAAAACTGTAAACAACCCACATCCTTCAATAAGAAAGGTGGTAGTCATATAATGGACTTATTACAATTATCAAAACAGTGTTGAAATCTAGGACACTGACCTTGCTGTAGTATGAGTAATTAAACTATTCATCCAAGATGCATTTTTAGATTCTTTATGTGTGTGTATAGTCCTATGACCTTTTATCTTCTGTATACATTCATGTAACCACCACCACTATCAGGATACAAGGCTTTTCTATCATCCCAAAGAAATCCATCTCAATAAACATTGACCTGTTCTTCATTTTTATAATGATAACATTAAATGCTATATAAATGGAATTGCTGGCCTCCAGGAGAGGCAGGCACTTTTAGGAACTAGTTCCTATACTTATGGGAAGTGGCAGCTGCTGCCCCATTAAAGATTATTAATACACCTTCAAAGTTCTTTTACTTTTGTTTTCAGCTAAGGTTCTTTGCAGAAACTTACAAGGAACAAGTCAATTTTACCCAGTCACTGACTCAATTTTAGGTGCCCTCAACTTTGCTCATTATAATACCAATTTCTCAGCCCAGAGAAAGTCCTTATGACCATTTTCTTTTTTTTTGGAGGGGGGAGAGGGGAGAGACATGTGATTACCACCTCCAAATGCCCATGCACAGGAATGTGTTTATCTCTGTATTTAAGGATGAATCTTCCCTATATGAGTAAGTTTCCCCAATAAAAACATCTGGCTTTCTTTGTTCTGAGAGAACATTAATTTGCACACAAACTCCACTGCTCACCTTACTTGCTACAAGAAATAAACCCAGACTGGGGATATAGTTCAGCTGGTAGAGTGCTTGCCTTGCATGCACAAGGCCTTGGGTCCAATCTCCAACACCACAAAAAAAAAAAAAAAAAAAGAAAGAAAGAAAGAAAGAAACCCCTCTCTTCTCCTTTATCTTCTGGTTGATTATTGGCTTTGCACTCATTCCATTCTGCTGAGGAATCATATAATCATAGATCTTTTGAAGATTGTTTTTATTTCACTTTTTCCACTTTTTTCCTGCAAGCCCATAAAATCCATCCAAATTGTGGTGCATCTATCAAGAGATCATTTACTTTTGTTGATGAGTATTGTTCTGCTATTAGGGTTATGCCGCATTTTATTTAACTATTCACCCAGAGAAGAATATGTGGGCTGTTGCTGGTTTGGGGCTAGTATGAAGTTTTTGTATAAACACAAGTTTTTAATTTTTCCAGATAAATGCCCAGCAGTACACTTGCTAGGTCATATGTTAAAAGTATGCCTAACTTTTTGAGTAACTGCCAATCTAATTTCAAGAATGACTATACCTATACATTTACATTCCCATGTTACACATGAGAGGTAATATAATAGTCATGATTTCTAACATTTTTTCCATAAGCCTAAAAAAAACTAGATCGTCTCCTAAATTTTATAACCTTAAAATTTTTAAAACAGAAATTTTTTAAAATTTTTTTCTGGTTCCGATACTTTTTAAGACCTCTACAGGTAATTTACAATTTATGATATTTGTATAAAATTTATAATTATAATAATCTGTACATTGATAGCTATGGTCATACAGCAAACTGCAAAAAAAAAAAAAAGGTGAAGTACATGTAAGCCCATAGTAGAAACAGTAAACATTCTTCTTCCAGTTTATGAAGACTAAAACTTCAACAGCACTTTCTAGTACTTAGTATTGTGAAATGTGATCCCAATGCATTAATATATAATCATCAAAAGATGACACACATATGAGTTCCGCTGACACATGGTAAACAATTTGAGAAAAAAAAAAAACCTGAAATACAGTGTAGTTATCTTGGCTATGAGATAAAACTAACAATTATATAATGCAGTCTGGGTTCTTAAAACAAGGAGCTAAGTCTAGCACAGACATAGTGGCTCACATGCAAACAGTAGGTACACTGGCAGTCCACAAGGAGAAAATTAGCACAAAAAAAAAATTATAAGACTTCAAAAAAGGTCTTATAATAGGATGGTACTGTCCTCAGTCCTAATAATTTTTCAATTCTTATTTTTAGCTCTTTGTGCAACCATTATGTTCCTGATACTGAGTTGTATTAAGATGAATGTTTCCTTCCAATGTTAAGTATATTTACTTTAAATACATATAACATTCTTGAATCTCAAACTAATTACTTTGCAATTCAATTATATCTTCACACTTAATGTACAACTTACTGGTAAACATTTTAGTGTATGTTTTTGTTGGGGTTTTTATGTTTGTTTGTTTGGTACTGGGGATTGAACCCAGGGGCACTTAACCACTGAGCCAAATTCCTGGCCCTTTTTTTGTATTTTATTTTGAGACAGGGTCTCACTGAGTGGCTTAGGGCTTGCTAGTTACTGAGGCTGGCTTTGAAATCACAATCCTCCTTCCTCGACCTCTTGAGCCACTGGGATTACAGGCAAGTGCCACCAGGCCCAGCCTAAAATATGTTTAATGATCATCCCAAAATATGCCAGTGTAAAGAATGTTTATCTTAATTTTGAAATCCGAGAACATTGGTTCTCATTCTTTAGGGTTAAACCCACTGAGAGATAGGAGTTATTTCAAGGACTCATCAAAATCCATGGACAGTCATGTGCCACACAGTGACATTTCTGTCAATGGATTACACAAATGAAGCAGTCCCATAAGACTGCTTGGGCTGGGGTTAAGGCTCAACGGTAGAGCACTCACCTAGCAAATGTAAGGCCCTGGGTTCAATCCTCAGCACCACATAAAAATAAATAAAATAAAGGTATTGTGTACAACTAAAAAATAGATATTTTTTTAAAAAAGTGACGTGGTAGCAGTCAGTTTGTATCAATACTACAATATTCACACATCACTAAACGATATATTTCTCATTTCTCAAATCATGTCTCTGTTGTGTAGTGAGTCATGACTATACTTACCTGAACACTAAATAAAAAATATCGTTCACAAAAAAAATTTTTTTCAAAGTTGACAAAAAGATGCTATGAGTAATAAAATTCTTAACAAATTTACTGACGAATGTTAGTAAAAGTAGTTTCTTGCCATCTGTACTTAGTGATGAATATTAAAAACCTAATATTAGTATAACTGGGGAAGATACTACATACCTCTATAGAAATTTTTTTTAATGCTGCCTGTATGTCATCCAGAACAAGGATGTGTATAGTTTTGAGCACAAAGATTTGAACCAACATTGGGAGAGATGAAGCAAGAGTAATTGAGAAAGCACATGAAATTACTTCAAAACATCAACCTCAGAATATGGAGCACTTAAATCATCATTCAGGAGTCAAGGTGGGTCAGGATCCAATGGCATAACCTTCTTCACCTCCTTATAATGGCAAGTAGGAAGAGTCACAGAAACTTTGGTTGAAAAGGCCAAATATAGAGTACAAATACATATTGGTTAGCACCTAGCAAAATGCTTTGTGAGGCATTTATAACCTTTCTAACTTATTCTTGCATTCCTATAAAAATTCCACATTTTCTACATTTCACCAATACTGTAGTTTTTCAAATGTGCCTTATACATTCACCAGCTGATTGTATGCCAGAAGTTAAATAACTAAAGTCAAAAAGAACAGTCTACATTAATTTAAAACAAAGAAAATTTGCTTCAACAAAACAGGACAAGAATAGACTTTGCACCTAACGCAATTCCTGGTAAATGGTAGGCAAGTGATCTCTAGTGAATAAATGAATCCACTTTTTTCTCACTCTGAAAAATAACCTCAGCAAGTATACAAAACATCCAACCAGTCTGAAGAATATTCTCCAGTCCTATTCAGTTACCAATCATTTTCAGAATCCATCAAGACCAATTTTCAGGAAAGCCTCGCTCACTCACACAAAGAAGCAGCATTTAATTCCCATAAGGCTCACTGCCTGATATGTGCAGATAAGAGCATTTGCACATTTGCATAAATTCAGGAGTCATCCTTTTTTCATTTGATGTAAGGTAAATTTCAAAGCTTTGCTGCATTTCCAAATTTTTATTTTTTCAAATAAAAGACATTTTAAAGTTTTATTTTTCTAATCAAAATCCTATTCATAGTATATCTTATTAGGGATGCTTTAAAGGGAAAAAAAGTTGTCAAAATTAAAATCTTGCTTCTCCTTTCCTAGACATCTGGGACAGTTACTTTATTACTATTTCACATTAGTTCTAAACTTTAAAAAAAAAAAAAAGTTGGCCTGTTTCCTTTAAGAAATTTAATTTTAGGGTCTGTCAACATTTTGAATGCATTACTGTTATTTTTAAAATATACATTCGCATACTGGAATAAAACTTAGCATAAGCTTCCCATATAACCATTTCCTGGGCACTTACTAACTTAGTATATGCCAGGCTCCATGCTTAACACATTACTCCATTATCTCATTTGTTTAACAAATATCCTCTCATAATTTCTGCAGCACTGAGCATAACAAGAAGGCATTACACTACAAAACTGATATTTGTACTGTATACTGGTACTGTACTAAATTGACAGTAATGCCTAACACAAGCTTATTGTTATTAAATTCTACTTCTGCTACTGTATCTGATCAGCGATGCTAAGATGCACAAATACCATCTGTGGTAGCATCAACACAACCGAGAAAAGCTATTATTAAATGACAGAGTACTTAAGTTACATTCCCTTCTACAACATAGGTAGCAGACAAACACAATCTTATCTATCCATAAATTTAATTCCAGTTAGTACATATCATTTTGAATAGCAAAACATAATCCGCATAAAATGACTATGTAAAGAACTCTTGGGGCTGGCGCGGTGGCAGAATGGTTAGGTTCGATCCTTAGCACAACAAATAAAATAAAGGTATTCTGTCCATCTACAACTACAAAAAATTAAAATTAAAAATCTCTTGCTTCTGAAATCATTTTAAAATTGTAGATATGCTCAGCATGTCATAAACAGCACGATGCCTTTATTCTGAACTCTTAAAAATAAATGCTGCCCTTCAACGTTTTTCAGTCTTTTTTTTTTTTAATTTCAGACTCAACAGATGGACAAATCCAGTCCAAAAAAAAAAAAACTGAAACACATAATTAATGAGGCTCTTCAACAGTCCCCTAAATTTAATCCCACGATTCTCCCAGGAGCAAAACTGGTATTTCCAAGTTGTTCCATAAAATGGAAATGGGACACCACCCTCCCCACCGCCGCCGCGGGTGAAGAGTCCAGAAAAACGGGTGATTTGAAAGAAAAGATGTTAAAAGGGGTTAAAAAAAAAAAAAAAAAAAAGAATGGGTGGCCTCAAACTAGCGTCTCTGTCACTGCGACTGTCTGTCCCGAACTACTTAGTGGGGAAAACGACGTGCGGCCCTGGAACGTCAGTAAAGGGTGGCGCCCTGTCAACTAGAGACCCGAGGGGGATGCGTCAGGACGATCGTAAAAACCGCGGGCGCCGGCGCGGGCTCAGCCCCGCGCGGCAGGAAGCCGAGCTGAAGCGGCGGCCTCGGCCTGGACCGGGAAGGCCCCTACGAACGCGCACGCCGGCGCAGCGCGGCCGTCCCGTTCCCCTCCAGACCCGGCCGCGGCCTGGCCCGCCTGGGGGGACGCGGCACCATCGCGCACACGGGGCCGGGTTCACCGTCGCCCGGCCCGGCGGCCGTGCAGGGCTGAGTGTGCCCCGGGCGCTGGCGGCCGCGAGGGAGGCCAGGAAGGCGCGAACGCCGGTGCTGGCTGAGGCGGCCGCCGATGCCCTCGCCGCCCCAGCCCGGCGGCCCGCCTCCGGGCCCCGGCTCGGCGCGCGAACCCTAGGACCGCACCGTCCGCGGCCTCCCTACCCCGAGCCGCAGACCCGTCGCCTTCGGCCCAGTACGAACTTCCCGCCGCTGTCGCCGACTCGCAACTCGGCGGCGACGCCGGCCCCTCTACACCCGGCAGTACGGAGCCTTCCCATTGGCTCTGAGCGACGGAGGAGGCGGGGCGAGCGGTACGCGGCGGGACGGGGGTGGGGCGGTGTTTTCCCCGTCTCCCTTGCATGCCGGGAGCTGTGGTCCGCGCGCCCGCTGCATGCTGGGAATTGGAGTCTTGGCGGCAAAGCAGGGCGCCGTCCCTCCGGCCCCTAGGGCTTCTGGGAAGTGTGGTTCACAGTTTCTGACTCCGACCTTCTGAACACACACACTGAACTATCGCTGGTAGGAACCAAAGTACATGTGGCTGGTGTTCAGAGTTATTGAGTGTATTGACTGAGCATAGGATGAAAAAGAAGACCTATGTCCCCATTGGCTGAGTGTCCTGAACACTCGAATTTGCCTTTGCCTGTCTATGGAAGAAACCACATGCAGTTCAAATTCTAGCTCTTCCATTTTAGAGCTTTGCAATCTAAGGGAAGTTACTTAACCTCTGTGAGCCTTGGCTTCCTGTTTTTGTCAGGATTAAATGAGACAATGTATAGGCAATAGTTTGCACTTGGTGCTCAATAAATTTGAGAGGGCCTTACTATTATTATTCTGCTCACCTGTTGCCTGGTGTCTAAATTCTGTCTTTCAAAGTCTGTTTCAGTGTATACCTAATCCTTTGCAAAATTTCAGATGTAATTTCCTTGTACAAGTTTGCCTTGTATTTATAATCACTTTTCTAAGTCTGCATATCCACACAAGCTTTTTGCAGACTGGGGTGCTGTTCTAGGTCAAAATCACAAGACCATACACAAAGGGAGATTTACAATGAAGCATGAGTGTCAGGACCTCTCTTTCATGATATGTTTCAAAGCCCTGGGAAGAACCTTAACTGTGTTTATACATCACTTTGGAGATTTTTTTTTGGTATGATTTTCTTAAAATTGCATGAGCTTCAGTCCCCACAAAACCTGTAAAGACTTTCCATTGGACAGTGCAGCATCGCACTGATGTCTTAACATTTGCCCCTCTAGATACCTGGCCTCACCAGATTCTTCCCATCCTGCCCTCTGCCCACGGAGGCTACTCCCTACAAACCACTTCAAGATTCCTGTGCTCCCTGGCTTCTGTTGTGTTCAGCCAGTGGGGAACCCCACAGAGGACTGGAAGAAAAGCTAAGGGTTGGTTAATCAGTTCCCCCTGGTTTCCTCTGTCCCAGGCGCCTCCAGTTGGTCTTAGCCAAAGGTCACTGCTTTCTGCCTGCCCCACCTCCAGTTTGCAGGATCAGCCCTCCCTTTGAGCTTCAGATCTGGAGGTGGTGACACCATGACTTGCTGAGCCACAGTCATCACTGCATCCTCCTGGTTCCCACCCCACACCTCTTTAAACAGTCTTATTACAAATAAACCCTGTTTAAATGATCCTATTTCAAATGTGTCATCTGCTTTCTACTGAGACCCTGACAGAAACACATGCAGAAGGAGGGCACTCGATGAATATTTGTCAGCAAAGAGGTCTCAAGATTCACACATCTCATGAGTGTGGAATCCCCCAGCAAGACTCTGTGGCCAGAATCCATTCAGTGAAAGACACTCTGTGCGCATAGACACACACACACACACACACACACACACACACACACACACACACACACAGGCTAAGAAGACTTGGAATAGGATTTATCTGTTACAGTGTGACCATGTTTCCTGAACCTCACTGTAGACCTGCAGAAGAAAGGTCCTTCCTTCCACACTGGGTTAACAATTGGCTGGCCTTAAAGCACAATTAAATCAACCACAGTGAGTGAAGTGTTCCAAGGTGAGAATAGACTGTATTTATTCTGGAGCTCATGGCTCTGGCACCTCAGTAGGATGGCTTACTGTTCAACGCTTCTTAAACACAGCACATTTCAAGGTAGTTGCCAACACCTCCAACACCACCCACACATGCAGAGACCTCCTATCAGGGCAGAGCCCACAGGACCCCAGTCCGAACTGCTTTTGCAGAGGAAGTGTGTCTGAAATGCTGCAGACAGCACTTTGTTAAGTGTTGATAGCTTCATATCAAGGTCAAGGTTATGCAGAAGATTGACCAGTCAGGATGCTCTGTGGGTTGGGCTTTTGGAATTGAGAATTGAACCAGAGAAGAAGGGACATGAGTACAATCCTGCCATGTGTTCATAAATACCTGGACAGTCAGACTCAGCACCTCCTGCAAGCTGGGGATTGGACTAACCTAGGGATACTGGTTTAACAAGTATTTAAGGAGGCCATGCTACCTGTTAGGTGCTGTATTTTTTCACATGCATTATCTCCCCAATTCCTGGAAGGAAGAAAATGTCTCAAAGAATTTAAATAATTCCAGGTCCTCCGCTTCACCTTCTAAGTGTGTTTTTCACAGCCCCTTTACACCCAGCTTCATGTGCTGCGTGAGGACAGTTCTTCTAGATGAACCATTTCAGCACAGTGGTGGAGACTTGTAGAGAACTCTGGCAGAGATGGATAGTGGGAGTCCTGGTTAAGAAGTCACCAAAGATGATCAGAGCAACTCAGAAGTGGGCCAGGCTCCGTAAATAACAGTCTTCCAGCTGCCCAGCAAAGGCAGACCGAGCTTAAGATCCATCTGTGGAATCTGCATTGATCTGCCACACGGTCAGGCCCAGAAGGGTGGGAGCCCTGCCACCCTGACAGCCCCAGCAGGCTGGCTCGGAGAAGTACACAATGTACAAGACACGCAGGGAAAGCGCCTGGGGGTTGGTATGCTTACCCCGGGGCAGAAACTCAATCCCTGAAGTTCAAACAGGCAAGAGAGTGGTTAGGAAGCAGCACACCCTGGCAGGCTGCCCAGCTGGCGGGGCTCCACCTTGGAGTCAGTTCGAGAGTCCTTGTCCTCGTTTTCATCTGTAGAATGGGAACAGTTGCTTCCTCAAACTGAGAAGAGCTTTGATCTATCTAGGGCGAAGGCATTAAGGTGTCCTTGCAGCTCAACAAGAATCCGAGGGAGGGAGGAAATGAGAGAGGAGTGAGGAACCGATGAGTTCAGGGGTCCCTGGCTGCTACTGACCCAGCCCCCTTGTTTTTAAGCACTTACCATGTGACAGGGGTGGTGTCCTGACCCATGTATAATCCTGTGGGAAAGCCAGGTATGTCCACAAATTCTAGTAACTAAGATTTTTATGAGAACTTAACACATTCTTAGAAAACTGTCTCAGTAACCCTGCAAGATAGGTAATACAACCCTGGTGTCCAGAGAAAGAGACCAAGCTCCGGAGCAATGAACTGATCGGCTCAAGGTCACACGACTAGTGACCAGAATATCGACTGTCTGCTGTAAATGCAGCTGGATGTCAATCACAACTGTTGATGCTGGAAAATGTGACAAGGTCAGAGCTAAGTGGAGGCCCCGGGACTCTGTGCGGTGCTGCAGTGTTCTAGCTAGCGTCTGCTGGCTAGCCCTGCCCTTCAGTGATTAAGCCCCTGTATTAAATCCCTTCGAGCTTAAAATACCTGCTGTGGTTACTGTGTCCTGCACTAACCTTTGACTGTCTGATACAGAAAGAAGCGGACCCAGATAAATGCAATCTCTCATCACTTCTAAGACGGAGGCTTTTCACATTTAAATCTCTCCAATATCAGGATAAGTCTTGCAATCCATTGCTGATGATAATTGGCAGTGGTTTTATAGCTTCTTTATTAGTAGCACACAAAATAATGGGACTTTTGACACTTGATGAAGCTTTAGATTTGATGAAGTCCTAGGATACCTGGCGCTTGCTAAAACAGAAACTCTCTCCAGATCCTCTGCCCCCACTTCATTTCCACTTCCCACGTTGTATCTGGTGCTCCCAAACTCCAATGGAACCTTGCCTCCCTTATCCTGCTTCACACTTTTTGAAGGTGAAAACAATGTCCTTAGAGAAAGAAGCAATGTGGTGACGTGATGGGACGCAGGTTTTGGGAATGAGGCAGACCTGGGTCTGGAACCCTAATTGCTGTGTGATCCTGTATAAATTATACACCTTGCTGAGGCCCCCTCTCATCTGTGAATGAGAGTAGCTGTTGGGATTCCATGAGATACACTTTTAAATCGTGGCTCTTGGAAGTCACTCATGAAAGACACTCTGCTCCCTTCTTGTCCTCCTGCACTTCACAGGGTGTGCTTCTCACACCACTCCATCTCCAGGAGCCACCCTGCAAGCAGCTGTCATCATTTATTGTCGTCGGTGGCTAGACACAGACTCAAGTCTAATATACATACGTGTTCATATCCAGCTGCCAAGTTGCAAACTGGGAAAGGAAGGAGAGCTCTTTCAAAAACAAAAGCAAATGGTTGCTTTTATTTTTGCAACTATCCAGCTCTTGTCATGTTTTGATTTCAGGGCTGCTCCAAGATTCCGGGACAAAAGGCACTATATATAAGCATTATTGTGAGACTCAAAGGGGCTCTGAGCAAAACAAAGTCCTTTTATTACAAGAGAATCGGAGAGACTTGTTGCCAAATATAGCTACGGCGTAGAAAATGCATTTTTCTCTTTTCCACACATCACCATCACCACTACCACGCTGCAGCTAGGTCCTTTCCCTGCCAATAAACTCTAACAAAATACTTTTAAGTGATAACAGATAATACATTTTCGCTGTTACCATGTGCCAGGCGTGGTCCTAAGTGCGGGGTCGTAGCTCACTGGATCTTCTGGCAACACTTCTAGGTAAGGCACTTTACTGGCCCATTTTACAGGCGAGGAAATTGAGTCTCGGAGAACTTAGGCCACGGACCCAAAGAGATACAGCTAATAAGGAGTGGAGCCAGGATTCGAAATCAGCTGTATGATCTCGAAGATCAGGGTCCTCCTCCGTAACGCAGGGCAGATGAGATTGCGTGGCAAAGGAGGGCGCGTGCTCCCTGATCTGCAGAAACCTACCAACTGCTCACAGGGTACCTTTGAGCAAGGGCCCAGTGGTAGCTACCCAGTGGCACAGGGGCAGGAGAATCGTAGGGAGCCAAGGTTGCTCCATGGCGGCACAACTGCCTAGCACGCAGGAGCCCCTTGTTCAGTTCCCACCCCTGGGGATGGGGGAACAAGAGGAGAATGGGACACAGACCCACACAGAGGCAGGCCACCTGAAGACCCAGGAACAGAGAAACCAGCCCTGTTGAACCTTGATCTTGGCCTCCAGCCTCTAGCGCTGGGCGGACACGGACCTCCCTTGTTTTGGTCCCCGGGTGGGTACTTTGCAGTGGCAGCCCTGGCAAACCACGCGCCAGAACTCAGCCCCACAGCGCCCTGGCTCTGTCCTGGCCAGTGCCCGCTCCTGACACTGGCTCCTCCTCCTCTCCTGACGCCAGGGCTCCGCATCTCTATCTCACCCCGACATTTGCAGCAACCTGTTCGTGACCCAGGTCAGGAATCCTTTTTCTCCATCCCTCAGATGGAGGGAAACTTCTATGAAGCAGAAAGTAGGAAGCAAAGGAGCGATGTGGGACAACTGCCATTAAAAATATTAAATCAACTGACAAAGTTCCTAGGAAAATGACAAAAAGGGACAGGATGAACCCGTGTGGCTCTGTAGCCCAGAAGGCCTGGGAGGACACTGGCACCCACCATCTACCCTGAAAGGCAGGCGCAAACCCAGCAGCCAGCAGGAGGGAAACGGCACCTCAGCTGGGGCTCTGGCTAGCGCTGGGCTTTGTCCCCAAAGGTTCATGTGCTGGAAGTCTGGTCCCCAGTGTGGTGATGTGAAGAGGTGGTGGGACCTCCAGGAGGCGGGGCCTGGCAGTAGGTCCCCAGGTCAACAGGGGCATGTCCTGCAAGGGACTCGTGGAGTTCTCCTGGGACCCTGAGTTAGTTCTCAAAGGGAGTTGGTGTGGAGGAGGAGCCTGGCCTCTTCCCATTCCCTGGCTTCCTGTCTTGTGATTGACCTCTTCTTCCCTCTCCTGCTCCCATCATCATGATGTCATCTGCCACAAAGTGAGTAAGCCACAGGGGCTCTTGATCAGCACCATGCTGTTTGGAATTTCAGCCTCCAAAACTGTGAGCTAAATAGACTTCATTTCTTTATGAATTTCTTTATAAGTTACTCAGCCTCGGGTATTTTGTTATAGTAGCAGAAAGCGGGTTAATACAGCTAATTAGTGACAGTGGAATTTTATACCCAAGACTGTAGGCCTCCTGGTACCTCCACACTGCCTACTAAAACCGGATAAGAGCACATTTTTCTCTCTCTTTCTGCACAAATGTGTCTGGCTAATACCAGGAGAGAGTGAATAATCAGCAAGTTGATAAGTTGCACACACTTCAAGCAAACAGGTCAATTGTTATTTTGCATCTCACAGGTGTGGCTTGATTGCAGACCATTAGTGACCGTTAATAAAAGAAACCCAGGTTGCAATTCACAAGTATGTCTAGATTTCCCAGGACTTGCTTTTCACACCAGGGAGCTGAGCTCAGCCAATATTTTCATGATCTAACACCTGTAACAGAGGCAGAAAGCATGATTTAACTGAGGTAATTTATCACTGGGTATTTAAATACAAACCAAAGGATTGTGTGCGATCTTGATCATTCTTTCCCACAATTGTCATTGGTCCTAGATTAACACTGAGATAAGTCTCAGATGTTTTGAAAATCTGTTAAGCAGAAGAGGTTTGGGGAACCTCTGCTGGTGTGGCCTAGAGTTTATTCATTTACTATTAAATGATTATTTATTGAGCACCTACTAGGCCCCAGACTTGGTGCCAGATCTTAGGACAGGGATAAATAAGAAAAGACTGTTGTTCAGAAGAGGCCACACTCTGAGCAGGGGATGTACATAGACTGACAGTTATAGTACAGGAGATGGTCAAGTTAAGAGGCATCTTAACTCTTCCCACCCTCTAGTTTCTGTGAGGAAAATTCCATTCCACACAACTGGGGAAGCTACTGGAAAGGAAGTCCACCACATTTCCTACTCACTCCTCCCAAGTAAGGAGAGGTGACTCGTCGGATTAGTAAAACTAAGAGAAAGAACCCAGCATGGGGCTGTATGCTGTACTCAGTCTTCACCTTGTGGTCATGTGAGTTAAGGTGAGATGGAAGGAGGTGCATGTGGTAGGTCTCATAACACAACTACTATGGACCTTCTGATGATACACCCGGAGGAGGAGGATCCTAGATCTTCAAGCCATAGCAACATTGGACAGGTAGCATATACAGTGTGAATACTGTGATAAAATCCTAGATCTTTGAGCCATAGCAACATTGGATGGGTAGCATATACAGTGTGGATACTATGATAAAATCCTAGAGCTTTGAGCCATAGCAACGTTGGATGGGTAGCATATACAGTGTGAATACTGTGATAAAATCCTAGATCTTTGAGCCATAGCAACATTGGATGGGTAGCATATACAGTGTGGATACTGTGGTAGACATATGATTCACATCCTAGGGGGCACAGAGCAGGATGGCTACAGATTTTATCACGACATGCAGCCCACAATTTAAAACTTACAGATTGTTTGGTTCTGAAATTTTCCATTCTAAATTCTCAGAAAATGGTGGACCACGAGTAACTGAAGCTTCAGAAAGCAAACCATGAGTAAAGAGGACTACTGTATCTATGTCTTCACTTCATCTCCTGCCATACTTTAACCCTCTCTCCTAAAGCATCTGCCTCCTTCACAGCCCACAGTTCTCTAGGGAAGTTCCCTGATGACCACGTGTCCCTGGATTGGTCACAATTCCCACAACTTCGTTCTCACCTTCCTGGCCTGCAGTAGTCACCACAGTTGACCATTCTTCTCTTAAAGCTCCTTCTTCTCCTGGCCTCTCTAGCACCACTCTGCCCTGGTTCCCTTTCCCTCTCTGAAAATCCCTTTGCAGTGTCTTTTGCTAACCCTTCTTCTTTGGCTCCAATTCCTCCATTGTCAAGGTTCTTTGTGTTTGGATCTTTACGTTCAAACCTACCCAGAGTTCAGAGGATAGTGACAGAAACTTGGCGTCTAGTTGGTGCGCTGGAAACGGGAACGCCATCCAAGAGAGCAGATGAGCTAAGCTCAGGAGTGAACGCAGAGTGAGAAGAAATCCGACTGGATCCAGGGAACCGAGAGAACACGGAGCAGGATAAAGGGGAGACCGCGAACAGCAACCAAACAACAATAAAACCAAACGGGCAGGCCAAAGTCCACCTGCAGAAAAGTCAAAGACAAATAAACGCTCTGGAAAGAAGCCAGAAGAAAAACACGCCTTGCGTGTCAACGAGCAAATAGGAGAATCACAATAAACTTCTGTTCCCAAACCTTGTAACAGAGTCAGAAGGCTGAGCATCTAAGTCACCAAAAGAAAAAAAGATAAATAAAATAAAGCGATCTAGAATTTTGTATCCTGTGAAATTATTCTTTAAAAAAAATAAAAAGAGGAAAATAAAATAAATTAAAAAATAAAATCCTTGGCTGATTAATGAATTGCATGTATAGGAGCAAGACTTCAAGGAGCCCAAGGGGGACCCGGCCCCTGGAGTGCTGAAAGAACCCAGCCCAGGTTTCCACAGCGGCCTGCTGCAAGGTGCTGAGTTTGGAGTGAGTGAGAAGAGCCAGCTAAAGGGGCATTTTAGACCTTCCCTGGAAACTCAAAATCAAGACCATGACCTCAGAGGAAAGGCGACATTCACATTCTAAGAAACAGAGACCCGGATGTCAAGTAGCTCACCTCAGGCTTCTGGGTGGGCTCCGGAGCCCCAGCCCCCCCCTCACCCACTGCATCAGCACCCCTCTCCTAGCACCCTGCATCCTTCCTCTGAAGCCCTCACTACCAAATCCAGCATCCAAACATGATCCCCCACGCAGTCATTGGTCCTCTGCACTAGGCTGAAGATTCACAGGGAAGAGTCCTTGCCCAGTGCCTGACATAACGCACATCCACTAAATACCCGTTGAATGAACGAGTGCTTTGGTATGGCTCACTTACCAAAGCCATACCATGCTATTCTTATTATTATTAGTAGTAAAAAATATCATTTAAAATGCATTCCTGCATCCGATTCCCCTCCCCTCCTTGTGATCCCGGGAGGGAATTAAATCACCAAAAATCACTCTGGTTTGCAGCCGGGTTTATTTGCACGTATCCGTAACCCCCTACTTTTAAGCAAGATCAGGAATTTCTAAGTGTGATATGAATGACTCAGTATTGTGATTAATCGGCTCAGTAGGGAAAATTTCCACGGGTAATCAGACTGAACATCAAGGTAGGGCACACACTGAGCGTGGATGTGGGGAGGGGAGAGAGGGAGAGAGAAAGACGGAGATAAGAATTCTTCTGTAGCCACAAAGGCAGTTTGAGTCCATGCTGCAGAACTTGGGAAGTTTCTGTCTTATCATAAAGTTGAAGCGGCAGTTGCATTAGTTTCCTGGGGCTGCTGCAACCAATTGCATAAACTGCGTGAGCTTTACAACACCGGAAATCCTCTCACAGCTTTGGAGGAACCAAGGTAGAGGCTCCAGGGGAAGAGGCTTCCAGCCTCTCCCAGCTTCAGAGGGCCCCTGGTGTTCCCCGTGAGGGGCTGCGTGGCTCCAAGTTCTGCCTCTTTCTTCACATGGTCTTTGTCTCTGTGGGTCTCAAGTCTCCCTTTCCTTTCCCTTTTAAGGAGACCAGTCATTAGATTCAGGGTCCACTCTAATTCCAGGGCGTGCTCAACCCAAGGTCCTTAGTTACATCCACAATGACTTTATGTTCAAATAAAATCTCACTCACAGAAGTCAGAACGTGGACATGACTTTTTAGAGGATGCTCCAAATCTGATCTGAGTTACAGCAGTGGTGGATGCCGCTGCTGTAATTCCCTTTCATGAATCGGAGCTAGGGGGCTGGGGATGTGGCTCAAGTGGTAGCGTGCTCACCTAGCATGCGTGCGGCCCGGGTTCGATCCTCAGCACCACATACAAACAAAGATGTTGTGTCCTCCAATAAGTAAAAAATAAATATTAAGAAATCAGAGCTAGGAGACAGCACTGCTCCTGCCCCTAGGTGTTGCCCAGCTTTCTCCTGATCTCCCAAATTGGAGACTGCTGTGGCCCAAAGACAGCAGTGTGCGTCATTTTGTCCTCATAGCCACTCTTCTCTCCAAGGAAATCAGAGGCCCAAAGAGGTTCAATCAGCACTGGAGGTCAGACAAAGAAGAACTGAGGTAGGAATCCAGTTCTTCTCCAAACCCAGGATATGGCCATCTTATGCTGCCTGAAACTCTCTCATTATTACAGCTACTGCATTCTCTGAATGCATTGTCAAAATACAAACACTGCCCGAGAGAGGTTACCTAAGCCTTCCTGGAGACCCGACTCTAGAAGACCACCTTCTAGAACAAGAGAGACTCAGGGGTGTACAGGTGGGAGGGACAATAAGGAGGCACATTAATATGAAGGGACATTTACAAACTGATAAACTGATGTACAGAGAGGTAAAGTGATTTGACCAAGAGTATACAGCAAATCAGTGTCATAATCAGAAATCAGACTGGGGCGACGGGACTCCACATATGGAAACTCAGAGAGTCTGCCCAACTTGAAAGATCCTAAAGTGGCCACACCAAGAGGCTGACATCAACAGAAGCAAGTTTAAATAGCAAAGCCTCAGCCAGACTCTGCGGAGAGACTTCCTTCCAGTCATAGCCCTTCAGGGCTGCAGAGTTCAGGAAAGAGTTAAAGTACATGGAATTGGGTGTAAGAGTCCTGAATTTGGGTAGCAGACAAGTTACTAATGACTCCAGTGACTTTGGGCAAGTCACTCCCAGGCTCTGAGCCTCAGTATGCCCAACTTCAAGCAGAGAGGTTGGATTTAAAAACCTCAAAAGTGCCTCCAGTGCTTCTAGAGCTCACATCAGCCTTGGGATGCAGGCTGGAGGTAGTTCCACCCCCGCGGATATCTGTTGTTTCCTTACCAGCACCCCACTTTTCCAGGTGGGCCCATCACCTGTGACTTTGACCTACAGTTGAAAGGGGCTGACCACTTCTGCTCTGGGGTGAGCATGTGACCATGTGATCTTCTGCAACCTGAAGATGTCGACTGCTTCAGGGATAGACAGTGTGATGCCCTCTGAACAAATGGTATTCAATCCAGGGGATTTTGTCAAAAACTGGGAGAAAGAAGTTCTCTTTCTGCTGACATTCGAGAAGCAGCGAGAATCCCAGCATGTGAGGAATGGGGCAGCATGATTTTGAAGACAGAAGGAAACCAAGTCCTGGAAGCATTGACCTTGCCGGAGCATCTGCTTGCAAGCTGGCTTAAATTCGGAACACACATGCTCCTGAGATTTTAGTTGCACGAGTCTTAAGCCATTATAGTTGTTTTTTTTTTCCCCCTTTCACTTAAAGCACTTTAAGTTATCACTTCAGCTGAAAGTTTCCTGATTGATACAAAAGCCCTCATTTTGAGGATGAGAAAATGGAAACCTAGCTTTTCCCTGAAATCTGGTGGCTGGAAGTGCCTCAAAGCTCATCCAGTACAGTTCCCACTGTTTACAGATGAAGACACTGGTGTCCACAGATGAGAAGTGACTCGCAGTGTGCACACAACACACACACGCACACACACAGCAGTGGGAGGCGTCTTATTACAGCACTGAGAAACTCTGTTTATCATCAAACATTTCATACTTCCTATTACCCGGGAGAGAATTATTATCTAGCTGGTGCGGCGAGATGCTCTTTCCCATAATGGAATTTTACTCTGGAAGTGTATTTTGGTATTAAAAGGTTCCACTTTATAATGTCGATGGTTCAATCTGTGATCTAAAAGGCACTTAAACGCTTTGAACAAGCGGCATAAAAAGCTTTTACTGCAAAAGCCTTGTTGGATCTTCCAATTTTGCCATTGATCCTTTTCCCCTGAAGGCGGCTCTGGAAGCGGCCCATGCAGTAGCTCATCCCTGGTGGGGTTGGATCTCCAGTGGGCCAGGAAGAGGCACTGTGGCGGCTGCACTTTCTGTACCCATTGGCAGGTATCGGAACATTCTTGATGGACTATAGAAGACTTCTATAGGGGCTGGGGATGTGGTTCAAGCGGTAGCGCGCTCGCCTGTCATGCGTGCAGCCTGGGTTCGATTCTCAGCACCACATACAAACAAAGATGTTGTGTCCGCCAATAACTAAAAAATAAATATTAAAAAATAAAAAAATAAATTAAAAAAAGACTTCTATAGGCACAGCCCCCTGAGCAAAGATGTTGGAGCCACCCGGATAGCTCACATGAGCTGAATTCCAAGGCCCTTCACTATTTCCAGTGTGACTCCTCGGCCAGGCCCCCTCACGTAGGAAATAGTTCAATAATACCAGCGCCTGTTGTTCTTGTGAGGGATCCGTCAGTTAATCACCGTTGCTGAGACCTGATCAGTGAGGGTGCTCAGTGCACATAGGGTCCCTGTGCCTGCTGGTCAAACGTCTTCAGTGACTGAGGGGTTCCGGTGCCTCTGAGGGCAGTGATCGAGGAGGAAGAGCCCTACACTTGGGGCCAGGAGACCACTGATCTCTCTCACCCTCCACCGCATCCTTCTAAAGGGGCATCTGAATATGTCACAGATTTCATAGTCACTTGTGCTGTCCATGGACCAGAATGGCTGCCTGTAGTGTGGACTCCATGTGACTCTTCAGCTCAGTCACCTGCTGTGGAACAGAGGATTTGGTTAGCATTTCTTGGTCATGTCATTGACCACCCTTTGCCAATAGCTGAGGGCCAGAGATGTTTGATGCACTGCCTAGGCAGTGGGTGCCATAGACAGGAGTGTCCCATGAAAGAGTCTATGAGCAAAGCAGCAATGAGGAGCCACAGCGATTAAAACAACATTCCCAGAGCATGTGCCATGGCCCAGAGGTCCCACCAGTGTCCCAAAGTGAAGAAAGTGCGGGAAACGTACATCCTGAGCCTTCTGCCAGGGATCCCCACCAACTCTGTTGAACTCTGAGCGTCAAAGGGGAAAATCAATCTGGTTGGACCTCAGACTTTTCAAACTTATTTCACCTAGCACAGCCTTCCCCTGGGTGACACCTATCACCATCCACAGAGCTAAAGGAAGGCAGAGCATACTTAAGAGTGCAGGGCTACAAGATTCCAGAAGCTCAAGTGGAGTTTCTGAGCGATTGCTTACCTCTGCTGTTCCTGCTGACATCTCCTAGGCTAGCACTGGGGCGATCCAATATGAAGCCGTTCCCTCGGCCACAGCGCTCACTGCTCCAAAATGATTCTTTCACGCATGCACACACCCACAGTATCCAAAGCAGTCCACGTCCGTGTATGCAGAGAGAACCCGTGCAAGAGTATGGCAGCTGGCTACAAGGAAGTCAGAGTCCAAAAGGGAAGACAGACATGTGGACTCAAGCGTGAAAAGGTCTGTATTTCAATATGCACCTTGTGAGGATAGGTGGGGTGGGAGGAAGCCTTCTTCTAAAGGTGGGTGGCTGGCCCAAGGACACAAGGAAGACGGAAGGCAATGAAAGCAGCCCATGTAAAGACCGAGAGGAAGGTGGCACATTTCTGGAATTGTAAGGATTCAGACTGGAGAGTAGGGATAAGGAGAAAGGAGGGGAATGGTAAGTAGGAGCCAGGCCATGAAGAAGTTCCTGAGCCACGCATGCAAGGGACTTCAGAGGCCATTGGAGAAATGACAGTGTGTGTGTGTGTGTGTGTGTGTGTGTGTGTGTGTGTGTGTGTAGGTGCACTCGCATGCCTTGCTGTGAGGTGGGGGGTGACGTGGTTAGACGTGTGGAGTTGGCCTGGGGAGACCAGCTGGAGCAGCTGATCATGGTTAACAGCAGGATGTGCTTTGAGAGGTTTAAGATGCCTATAAATGTCTCCTCCATCTCCTTTTATCGGGGCTGGCCTTAGTAATTTTTTAGGCCAACAGAATGTGGAGCAGAGACCGTGTGTGACTCCCAAGCCTGAGTCAGACACCCCTGCAGTTTCTACCTGGTTTTCTTTAAACACTCTCTCCTGGGGGAGCCAGCTGTCCCATTCTGGAGTCTGCCCTCAGGAGGCTCAAGCCAGCCACACGAAGAGGCTTGTGTTGAGAGAGAGAGAGAGGACTCCAGAGGCCACTGAAGAAATGAATGTATGTGTACGTGTGTGCGTAGTGCACTTTCAGGCCTTGGTGTGAGGCGGAGGGCGTGACATGGTCCAACCAGCTGTCCTAGCTGTCCCAGCCGATTGTCAGACATGTTGGTGTCTGGGTAATGCGGTGTTAGTGAACACAACGTGGAGAAGAATTGAGGTGCTGGCAACCAGAGCCCAGGTCCAGTAATACAGCCCCAGGGGAGAGGCCGGGCTTCTCCACTCCTTCAGGCCAAACCCAACGAGGCCCAGCCATGGTGCCCAGAGCACCGTCGTCCTGCAGGCCCTGCCCCCATTCCTAACCCACAGCATTGTGCCTATGATAAAATGGCACTCTTGTTTTATGCCACTGGCTCTGTAGTGTTAGGGTCTGAAAACAAGTCGGAATGGCACCTGGCATTTTGCAGGGGGAGTGGTTTGTGAAGTAACGCCAGCGAGCCATTAAGTGTGGAGATTCCTGATTGGTTGACTGCTGTATCTAGTTTATGTTAATTAGATAAGCTGTGTGGAATGTATATATACCCCTCCTGTCCTACAATAAAGGGCTCCCACTCCTGCTGTATCAATGTACACAAGTTGCTCGTCACCCCCCCCCCCCCCCCCCCCGTTATTTTGCTGCAGCTGGACTGCGGCACTGTGGATGGCTTGTAACACTGCAAGGGACAAACAGAATACTTGACAAGCCCAAGGAACCCAGTCTAGTGAAAATACCATGTGTTACGGTTTAGATCTGAGTTGTCCCCCTAAAGCTCATGTATGAGACAATGCAAGAATATCACAGGTGAAATAATCAGATTACGAGAGGAGAGTTGTGACTAATCAATGGATTTATCTGCTGATGTGGATTAACAGGGTGGTAACTGAAGGCAGGTAGGGTGTGGCTGGAGGTGGAGGGTCACTAGGGGCATGTCTCTGGTCAGCAGAGCTCTCTCTGCTTCCTAAGTGCCACATCCTGAGCTGCTTTCCTCCACCAGGATGCTCTGCCTCACCCTGGACCAGAGCTATGGGGTCGGCCATCTGTGGACTGAGCCCTCTGAACCCCTGAGCCAAATAGACTTTCCTTCTCTAATCGTCTCTCCAGGCTAGAGAGAGTGGCTCAGCAACAACAACAACAAAAACTGACTAAAACATCATGTGAAAGAAAGTTTGCATTAATGGCTGCAGAGCATCCTTGGGGGAGAAGAGCTCTGGAGGTGGTACATTGTCACTGTGTCCTCTGCCCAAGCTGGTGTCACTGTAGAGCCACCATTCTGAGAGCTTGGAAGCACCCCAGGAGAAAACAAGAGACTCGAAATGGAGAAGAACCTCATTAGTAGATGGGCTTTGTTAATTAATGAGAATCGAGTCTGATTCCAGGAGCCCAATGACAAGAAAGCATTAGCAGAGTTCCCTTCCCACGGCAGGACCAACTCTGCGGTGGTTTCTTATGTTCCTGAGTCAGATCAAAGCCACCACAGCCTCGCCAGCCAACGCCTGCCTTCGGGGAAGGTGTGGGGAGCTCCAAGCCGTTCATCGCCCCCCAGGGTTCAAGGTCTGCCTTGAGTATCCAAAGGCAAAGCCCAGCCTCACCTTTGCCTGTGTTAGAAGTGGGGACTTGAGAGAGGAACACAAGGCCATTCTGCAGGAAGGAGAAGGAGACGCAGGGCAGGCCCTAGATTGAGTGTGCTCACCAGGTCACTTTCTGAGAGGCCCAAGCCCTGCTCTGTGACCAGATACCTGCGCTCATGAAAGTCTCTGAACCTGTCTCTGCAACATGATCTGCTTCATCTGTCCTGAGGGGTGTTAAGAGACCAGGTGGGTATTTAACTTGCAAAGTGTCCCCAACTCCAGCAGAAGGAGCCTACAGGGCTGTTAGAGACTGAATTGTGCCTTCCCAAATTCACGTTAGAGTCCTGACCTTCACTGCCTTGTTGGGAATTAGAGTGATTGTAGGTATAGTTTGTTTAGATGAGGTCCCACTGAGAAAAATGCAAGTCCAAGATGACTGGTCTTTTTATTAAAAGGAGAAATTTGGACACATAAACCCACACACACAAGGACACCTTGTAGAGATGGGAGCTCTGCTGCCACAAGCCAAGGAGCTACCAGAAGCTCAGCGAAGCCAACACAGCCTCTTGTCTGGCACCTTCAGAGCGTAGCTGGGCACACACCTTGACCTCAGACTTTCAGCCTCCAGACCTGTGAGACGAAGTTTCATGAGACGCTAACACAGGGTTTATTTGCTAACAAACATGCATTCCTCGGGCCCCCTACAGGGGTGGATAAGAGTCTTTGCACCCAAGGGCCTTCCTGAAAGGAACTCGTCACAGAGCGTTATCGACTGGGGTCCCCAAAGCCAGATGTTGGAGTCCTAACCCCAGCGCTCAGAATGTGCATTTGCATTTGGAGACAGAACCTTTGTAGAGGTTAGTAAGTTAAAAGGAGTCCATTAGCTCGGGCTCTAACCCAATGTGACTGTGTCCTTATAAGGAGAGGAGGCTAGGCCACAGATACACACCGAGGAATGACTGTGAAGGCAGAGCAAGGAGATGCCATCTACAGGCTAGAGAGAGTGGCTCAGAGACCTGACCTCAGATTCCAGCTCCAGAGTGAGGGAGGAGAATACATTTCTGTTCAGGCCCCCACCTCTGGCTCTTGATGACAGCAGCCCGAGCCAACCAAGGCGCCAAACAACATGCCAAGTTCAAGGTGAATGTTGCCTGGGGAGGGTGCTCCTCACCCAGCTCCTCACCCAGGGGTGGGGGCTTCCGAGATGAGACAGCTGAGATCCAGGGAACCCCAGGGCTGAAAGAGACAAGTGTGCCATTCCCCAATCCAAGAGGACCACTGCCATGGTCACCTCGGGGTCCCGGCCTCTCACTCACCCACACTTTGCTCCCTAAGGACAGAACCTGCGAGTGCAGGACCAGCCAAGAGTCCTCTCTCCACACAGAGGTTCCATGAATGGAAGAGCGGCTGAGGGTGCTGGAGCAGGTCAGCGAGGCCTTCTGTGGCTTCGCGCTTCCTCATGAGCTCCAGGGGGCAGGGAGGGTCACATTTTGACTGAAGCCAGGAGGGTCTAACTGGACAGGGGCACCTAGGTTCTCTGAAATCACTCACAGAACTGAAATGAGAACAGAACTGGAGGCCAGCCCAGCCCATTCTACATCCTAGTCTCCTCTTCTTGCAAGGACACAGTCACAGTGAATTAGGGCCCAACTTAATGCCTCATTTTAACTGAATGGCCTCTGTAAAGGATCCATCTCCAAACGCAAACGCATCCTGGGCACTGGGGTTCGCACTTCCACTGTGGCTTCCGGGGCCCATTCCTGGGGCCATGGGTCCTCGAGGTAGCCTTGAGTGTTTGCAGAGCTCCTGTAGAAAGCTGTGATCCCCCTTCACAAACACACACACACACACACACACACACACACCCCGACCTATTCCTTCACATTTGGGTTTGGGCCAACTAAACAACTCTGCCCACCTGTGGCCAATGCAATGGGCCAGGGCGGGCAGCCATCATACAAAATGGCAGCCAGTTTGGCATCTGAGCCAACGATTTTGAATTGAGAAGATGGAGAAAGAGCTCATGAAAGCCTGAGACTGAGACTCACAAACACAGATGCACACACACACACACACACACACACACACACACACACACAGAGAATCCCGAAGGCCTTTGTCCCTGGTTCTAGCTAGAAAGTTCACCTGGCAGTTGAGGCTTCTTTTATTGCTGCCTGCAATCCCCTTGGCTTCTCCCAGGAAGAATACTAAAGATGCCCCCACCGGGTGCCCCCGTGGGCTATTTTACAACGACACAGTGAGAAATAAGAGAAATCTTGGCAAACTTTAAAGAAAACAGTTAATTGCCACTGACATTCTCTCTAGTTGCACAAGCAAGCCCTGGGTCTAATCACACGCATTATTGTAATCAGCCTGCCAATCACATTTTGGAATATTTCATTTTTGACATAATTACAGTAGAATACCCACAACCCATCAATAATATGGATAAGGCAAGATTGATATTGTGTTTCCAAATGGGACCTGACAAAGCCACCGCGGCTTTTGTTCGGGAAGAAAGGCAGGAGGGGTGGCATGTCCCCCTTGCTTTGAGACGGAGTGAGGGAGACTGTCTGGAACGTCACTCACAGGAGGCGGGGGAACCTCGCGTCGGAACCGTAATTGGGAATTTTCAATTATTCAAGCCTCATATAGGTTATTCTTATGGAGCAACAAATTCAGAGTGAATGCTATAACCTGGGGCCTTTGTACTTACACGGTTTTGTGAAATGGAGGCCGATGGTGAATTGCTCTTTTATGTTAATTTACCTCATTTTACTTATTAGTTCCTTGCTGTAGTTCAGTGTATTTGTGGGTACTAGTCTCAGAAGTAAAATATGCACATACGCGCACACACACACACACACACACACACACACACACACACACACACAAAGAAACAGTACAGTTTGGACTTTTGGCTTCTCTGGGTGGGTCAGCTATGACCGCCCCCTCCAACCCTCCTGCTCCTCCTTCAGGTCAGCAACCCAGGTATGCCTGGGCGGTGGGGCAGGTTGCAGACAGGCCAAAGAAAGTGCCTGGAGACGGTGTGTGATTTACGTGAAGAATGCTTACAAGAGTTCAGAGACTGCTCCAAGAAGAGTTCAGTGGGGACAGACTGACAGGTAGCACTTCTGCTCCCCTCAGGGCCTCTCCCAGCAGCACCTCCTCTCCCTTGCAGTGTGGATGAGTGACACAGCCCTTCCACAGTGCCCTCTGTTCTGTGTCCATCCCCTCTGAGGGACCTGTTTTGTGTCTTGGGCTACAGACACAGTGACATTATCAGAATTAGCACGCTTCGTTTGTGTGACCAGCGTCCCAAGGAGCAACTGTTCTGGCAAACATGCAAGAAAGTCGCTTTGTACAGATGACACGCACCCGCCCCGGGTCCCAGTATGCACGAGGACGCCCTTGTCCTTGGGGATATCGTGTATCTGGACATTCTGGCCCCAGCCTTGCTCTTGTGGTTCCCTTGACTAGACTAAGTTTTTGGGAACAGAAAGGGGGTATCCAAGGACATAGAGTTTTACTGTCCCCCTTTTCTTTAAGGACGATCCACCCCCACACCCTTTGTCTTTCATTTCTAGATAGAGCTTTGCCATTGTTCCCAACGGGGAGAATTAAGAGCAGCAGACAGATCCTCCGACAGGTTGTTGAAAGAGGACTTTTATTTTTGCACATTGAGCTCTGTTATTTTTGGAGAACTGCCCCCCCCATCCACTTAGTGGGTGCTGAGGGTGGAAGGGAGAGGAGGAAGCTCAGCTGTGAGCAGAGCATGACCTTCCTTCATTTCTAGAAGCATGGCTTACTGAGGGCCCAATGGTGCCGTGTTGGACAGCAGAGGGGAGCTGCTCAAAGGGAAGCCTCAAGGGTCGAGGGAGTAGAGGGCCCGAGGGGCCAGCAGGGTGGATCTGGAGCAGCAGTACCTCAGAGGGCGCCACACAGGGTCTAATACCTGCCCTCAGAGCCCCTTCTTAGCAAGGCCAGGCCTCCTGCAAACCGTCACTGGTCCACAGGGCAGAAGTCACCGACAGGCCTGGTGGGCACAGAGCGGGGCCAGCGATACCATCCGGGGCCCACAAAAATGTTTAGCTGTCTTTCAGAATTAGAGGAAAAGAAGTGAGCTTTTAGGTCATAGATATTGTATTAATATGCAATAATAATTGTCTTTATACTAATGCACTCATCAAATATTATTTTTAATACTAAGATTTTTAAATATAGTAAAATACACATGAAATGCTCCATCTGAATCATTTTTAAGTAATGGTAAGTACATTCGCATTGTGGTCCAGCCAATCTCTACAACTTTATTAATCTTGCCAGAAGGGAACTGCACCCACTAAACACTGACACACACCCCATTCCTCCTCTCCTGGCCCTTGGAGGTTTCCATTCTACTTCCTGTCCCCATGAATTTGATCACCCTCAGGGTCTTCTGTAAGTGAAAGCATCCAGTATCTTTGTGACTGGTCCATTTCATGCAGCATGAAGTCCTCAAGGCTGATCCATGCTGTGACACGCGTCAAGGCTGGATCCTATCCTGTTGTATGGAAAAACCACAGTTTGTTTATCCATCCATCTATTATGGACATTTGAGTGGCTTCCCCCTTTTGGCTATTGTGAATAAGACCACCAAGAACATGGGCCTACAGATGCTTGCTTGAGTCCTTGCTAGCAATTCCTTTGGGTAGATAGTCAGAAGTAGATCATATGGTAATTATTATTGAAATATTTTGAGAAACCTCCTACTGTTTTCCATTTCCACCGGTAGAAGACAGGGGCTCCAATGTCTCCATATCCTCTTCGGACTTGTTATTGTCTGGGTTTTGGTTCGGTTTAGTCTGGTTGCTTTGGTAGCAGTCATCCTAACAGGTGTGAGGCAGAATTTTAAGATTTTGCACAGAAGAACAAGTCCCCAAAGGCAAGAGAGCCTGAGGCTCCCGAGAGTCAGGGTGTGGTCCTGCTGGCCTTCATCAAGCTAGCTGAGGTGGCTCTCCTGGCCTCTAAGCTCCCCAGCATCTGTGTCCCCACATCCAGGTGGCCAGCATACACCAGCGGGTGCCACAGAGGTTGCAATGGCTGATTTCAGTGCCCAAGCATTGAGAAGACCCTCACTACCGCACCCCCCAGAGGTGATCCCATTTAGCTCTGTATTAGTCCCCTGTAGCCACTGAAACAAATGACCACAAACCGGGTACTCTAAACAACAGACGCTCATCCTCCCAGACTTCTGGAGACCAGAACTCTGAAATCAGCATCACTGCAAAACCCAGGTCTCCCCAGGAGAATCTGCTTTTGGGACTCTCCAGGTGGCTCTGCCAGGTGGCTGCCAGCTTTCCCTGGCTGGTGACTGCATCCCTCCAACCTCAGCCTCTGTGGTCCCATTGCCTTCCCCTCTCGGGGTGTGCCAATCTCCCACCTCTCTCTTGTAAGGATTCATGTGATTGCTTACCAGGAAATCTAGGAGAATGACCTTCCCATTTTAGGGCACTTAATTTTATCATATCTGCAAACCCTTTTTCCAAATAAGGTAATAGCAGAGGTTTCAGGAGTTGGCACTTAAAGTCTCTGGAGGCCCCTCTTTAGCCTATCACAGGTCCCTCACACAATCCTATCAGGCACATCTCTGCTTCAGAAGCATGAAGCTGTGACCAAGGAGGACAGGGGCTGACTGACAATGTGTGAGGTCATCTGCCCGCATTTGGTGGTGTAGTTAGTGCACCTGATTCTTGAGACAGGCTTCTTCGTGGGGCTCCCCAAGGACAACCCACAGCCTTTAGGGCTGTAGCTCTGCCTCCCACCTCTTCAATCCTTGGATCCTCAGGTCTTAGGGAGTTAGAGACCTGCGACTCAGGACGGTGGGCCTCATAGAACGCCAGGACTTCCTTCGCCACGATGGTAGGGGAGGATTCGTTACTTGGTTAAGGAATATTTTCTGAAATAAAAGCAAATGCACTGAGCACTGCACACCTGTGATCCCAGCCACCTAAGATGCTGAGGCAGGAGGGTTGCAAATTTGAGGCCAGTCTCAGCAACTTAGCAAGATCTGGTCTCAAAATAAAATTAGAAGGACTGGGCATGTTGCTCAGTGGTACAGCCTCCCTGGATTCAGTTCCCAGTACTGAGAAAAAAAAATCAAAAATGGTTTTCACATTAAGCAGTATGACATATTGAACTGTGTCACCCCACCCAGATTTGTACCCTCAGCACCTGTGGATGAGACCTTACCTGGAAATAGAGTCGTTGCGGATGTGATTAGTTAAGACGAAGTTATGTTGGAGTCGGGTGGTCCCCCAACCAATATGACTGTGTCCTGATAAAGGCGGGGTTCAGACGCAGACAGAACACAGGAAGAAGCTGTGTGCATGCTGGGGCTCCTCTCCACAAGCCAGGAGCTACCTGGAGCTCAGAAAGAGGCCTGGAGCAGACCCTTTCCTGGTGCCCTTGGGGGAAGTAGGGTCCTGAGGATGCTTTGAACCCAGACCTCCAGAACTGTGAGAGAATCAGTCCCTCCTGTTCTGCACCACCCAGTTGTGGTTCTCTGTAATAGCAGCCCCAGAGCACTAATAAAGCCATATGCAATTTAACAACCAGCGCATCCTCTGAGAAACATGTCATTAGGCAATCTCATCATTTTGCAAATGCCACTGAGTTCAATTATAATGACCTCCGTGATATTAGTCCATGGCTTGACATGGGGTCTTTCTCTTTTCCTGTTTTTCTTTCTTGCAATGCTGGGACTGAACACAGGGCCTTGTGCTTGCTAGTTGGCGTGGCCTCTTGATGTAATCAGGAGGTGAGGAAAACCCGTGTCTGAGGCTGTGGGCAGCATCTCACTGCCCACTGTTTTATGGCCATCTCTTCATATCCAAAACGACAACAGAGTAAAGGAGAGGCAATACGCAAACCAGTAACAGTACTTAGCCTCCTTATCAAGTGTCACGCGCCGCACACCACTGGCAGCGCCGTCCGCTTGGTTATACCAGCATCCCCACAAAACCCGTGAGGAGTGGGTTTTGCTAAGATGTCGCCATGGCCATGATGTCATTAGGTGATGGGGATTTCCCAGCTCCCTTCTAGTGTCATGGGACCCCGTCACACACGCAGTCTGTTGTGGACAGAAAAGTCATTATGGGGCTCATGGCTGCATGCCAGGGTTCGACAGGTCACTGAACTGACCACTCCCTGCTGTCGCCCATTCCCGGTCATTCTAGACTGGCCCACGACGAGGCTGGAAGAGGACATCTTGGCCCCCCAACAAAGCGCCCTCCTGGGGCCTTCCACCCCAGTGGAACCAACCTGGGGTCTCGTGGGAAGCCACATAGGACAGGGCCCGGGGAAGAGGAAGAGGAAGAAAGGGAGGGGGAGGAGAGGGGAGGAGACCTCATCTGCCCTTCGGGCTCCTGTGCCTCCTTTCCACGACCTCTTTTCTCATTCATTCATGAGCCTTTGTGACGTGCCTTCCTGGGGGTGCCCTCTGTTCCTGGGGAACATTCTAGGCCACCTCCATGTTGCCACACACAAGTTCAAGTCCCAAGGGTGCCTCATGGCCTGACCTCTTTGCCTTCCAATTCTTCACCTTCTTCCCTGCCTTGAGACCCTCACCACACCCCCCCATTCAATTTTTGGTCGAAAGAAAAATGCTGCTTCTTGCCCGTCTCTTGCCCCAAGGCTCCCACCACATCAGAACCAGTTTCTTTCCTCTTTTTTAGTTACATGCTCTGTTCGCTTTTTTTTTCTGATTATAAAATTTTAGCTTGAACCATATGTAATTACCACTGTGTACGAGAAAATTGGTGTCATACATTTCATAGAGACCCACCTATTTGACTCCACCTACAGCAGACAAAGTGTGGAAAATACCCACCAAAAGTATAAAGGCAAAAGCAAAAATCACCTGTCTCCGAGGTGATCGAGGGCCACTGTGTAGTGCTGCCTTTTCATTCCTTTCCTCTTTTTCTCTCTGATACATACTGCCAGAGCACCTCAACGCACAAGCAAGCACAGTGGAGGTTTCTAGAGCACGGAACCCTCCCTTCACTAAGCACAACGGTGAGCAGGCCGTCACACCTTTGCACAGACAGGAGCTAATGCCCCACCAAGACACCCAGGAGGCAGTGACGCTGTTGACCCTGATTGACAAGGAATATTGTATGTGCAGTTTCGTGCCCACTCTGCTCACTTCATGATTGTCACGTGCCATTAAAAACTCCTCAGTGCTGGCCTTGGTGGCACACACCTGTAATCCCAGCAGCTTGGGAGGTTGAGGCAGAAGGATCACAGTTTCAAAGCAAGCCTCAACTTATCGAGGCTGTAAGCAACCTTGTGAGACCCTCTCTCAAAATTTAAATATTAAAAGGTTGAACCCAGTGGTTGAGCACCCCTGGGTTCAGTCCATGGGACCAAAAAAAAAATTATTGAAGTCATATTCTTCAGCGTCAGTGCCATATTATCCATAAGTACGTGCTATGGATCAAAAAACTTTTGCTAAGGAACAGACAGTTACTACTTCAGGCTTTGTGAGACAAACAGTCTCTGATGCAGTAAGGACATCCCTGGATACTTGCAGAGGATTTGCTCTAGGACCTTTGTGGATACCAAAATCTGGAGAGAGTCAAGTCCCCTCTACAAAGTGCACATGCTCCATATACTTTAAATAGTTTCCAAATTACTGATAACACCTGATACAATGCAAATATCACATAGCAGTTGTTATACTGCCCAGTTAGAGAATATTAAGAAAGCCATGTCTGTGTTTAATGCAGAGATAATTTTTGAATTTTTCAAATGTTTTCCATCTGCTTCTGGTTGAACCGTGGATGTGGAATCCTCAGGTATGGAGGGCTGACTGTCCCCAACTCTGCCCTTGTGTTGAGAAGGAGCCAGGGCCAAGGTGTGAGGGAGCGGGCATGGCTGCTTCCCACTCAAAACTCATTAACCAAACAGGTCTCCAGATCACAGGGGGCAGCTTGCAAAAGCCTGCTCTAGAATTTAGACGATTTTTTTTCATATCATTGGACATTTGGTCTTCGTATAATTTTTAACATGAAAATGTGAATTTTAATCAAGTTAAATCTACCCTGCTTTTCCTTTGGCTTTGCTTTCATTGCCTGAAGACCAGAAGCTCTGTCCTTTTGTGATTCAGTGCTGATCTCTGTGGTCTCTGTGTGGGCCTTTAACACTCACCCCTTCCGCTGTCCTGGATGTCTTGTCGTTGAGCATGAGGACAGCTGTCATCCCAAGAGCACTTTCGACTCTAACTAAGCTGTGTAGAGTTGGAACAAAGAAGAGTAAGCAACTCATCTCTTCCACGGGCTTCACTGGGCATGTACATATGGCCCATGCCTCCTGCCACCAACATCCCTAGGAATTAAAGGAAAAAGAATGTTTTAGCAATGAAAAGAGAACGACTCCATAAAATTCTGGACACAAAAAAAGAGAGTAGTGCCGCTTGCTGGGCCCTGATGCCAGGAATATGTCTCCAAATGTATGTGCTAACCATGACAGGGGAACAGCAATGAAGACGAATGAGAGGTACAACTTGTAAATGATAAGAAAAGTAATAAAGGGCTTTCCCAGGAAAGGTGGAGGGAGACGAGACAGCACCAACCACAGAAGCTGGAAAGCCCAAGAGAATGTGAGGGGAAATAAATGTGAATGCATTAAATTCTTATATTAAAATTCAGAGGCTTAGGTGAGGTTTGTTTTGTTTTGTCTTGTTTTGTTTAAGTCTAGACGTGTCACTTATAGGAGTCAGGACTGAAAAATGACATGAAAAGACTGAAAGTAAAGGCACCAGAAAATATGCAACAGCTATAGGGAAAGGAAGTAGTTCTGTTCCCTAAAATCAAATGGGAAACAGGAAGAAGTAATATTTCCCCCTGATAGAATGTATAATTTACAAAGTGTGTCAGCTATGAAACCTCTGCACATAACATGATTTGTAATTTTTAGTTACCAAAAAAGGCAGGAATAAAGCAGAAGATCTACTCATTCAAAATCATAATAGAAGTCTTTAATATACATGTCTCAAAAATAAGTAGATCAGGGGCTGGGGTTGTGGCTCAGAAGGAGAGTGCTCGCCTAGCGTGAGGCACTGGGTTCAATCCTCAGCACCACATAAAAATAAAATAAAGGTATTGTGTCTACCTATAACTAAAAAGTAAATATTAAAAAATAAGTAAATTAAATAGAGGAAGAAATATATAGAAATACACAGATGACTTAAATAGCATATGTAATAAGCGTGATATAATAGAAACACAGAATACAAGTCACAATTAGCCAACACAATACAATTCAGAGAATTCATATTCTTTGAAAAGCATACATATTTTTATTATGGAATAGTCATAAAATCTGATCATAATTTGACTAGATAGAAGGGCTTAAAAAAAGGAAGAAGAAATTATACAAGCCACTTTTCTGACCACAATTCACTAAATTGAGGAGTTAACAATTAGGACAGCTAAATAAAGTCTATCTGCCTCAAAATATTAACATGCCTTTCTAAATAACTCATCGGTTAAAGAGAAAAGCAAACCCAAATTAAAAACTATTTAGCTGGGCACAGTGGCAGTCACCTGTAATCCCAACTGCTTGGCAGTCTGAGACAGGAGGATTGTAAGTTCAAAGCCAGCCTCAGCAAAAGCAAGGCACGAAGCAACTCAGAGAGACCCTGTCTCTAAATAAAATACAAAATAGGGCTGGGGATGGGGCTCAGTGGTCGAGTGGCCCTGAGTTCAATTGCTCTAACCAAAAAGAAAAAAACCTGTTTAGACATGCACAGTAATGAGAGCATTCGGTAATGAGAGCCCTGGTCTGCAGCCAAAATAATACTCAGAGGAAAACCTATAGCCTACATTGTCTCTTTGAAAACAGGAAAGACGGAAACTTTAATGAACCTGAAGATAGTAGAAGGAAGAAATTAACGAACATAAGGCAGAAATGCGAAATAGGGGCACAGCAGACAGACAACCGGTCAACGCACGCACTTGAAGGAGCCGTGGAGGGGACGTTCTTTTGGCGGGAGCTTCGCCACCGAGTCACTGAAGACTTCTGGAGCACCCCTGTGTCCTCAAGGGGGCATAGGGTGGCAGAGGTGGGGAGACAGTTAATAAGCAAGCTAGTGCAATCTAAACGTGTCAACGACATGAACCACATAAAGGGGAACAAAGCAAGAGAGGAGGAGACCCAAGCCCAGGTGGGGCGGTTTGCAGGTCTCAACAGCACAGGCAGGAAGAGCTCCTGAGCAGGAACATTCTGGTAAAGACCAAAGACCCCGGAGGGTCGAGCCACGAAGACAGCGGGGAAGAGCAATCCCGGCAGAGAGAACAGCAGGTGCAGGTGCCCGGATGGAGAGGCATCCCTGGTGTGTTTGCAAAGAAGTCAGGAAAAGAGACGCTGGGAGAGGAGAAGCCGGAAGGGAGGAGAGAAACAAATCCGTAACAGGAATGAGAAAGATGCATCACTACACAGAGATGTTTCAAAAGATAGTATCTCCTACATTTATATTCTAATAATTTGAAAATCTAGGTGACGCAGATAATTTTCTACAAAAAAGTATTACCTTAAAAAGAAAATCATAGACCAAAAATCAGAGATGTTATAAAGCATTGGCTTGTATTAACTACATGTAGACTCAGTAGTCAGAGCAACAAACAAACAGGCAAAACCTATGGCTCAAACCAAAGAGAAGATGAATTCCTCTAAACCACTCAGAGGTTGGTGCAGCGGCTTCACCCGTGACAGAGGCTGCTCCTGCTTCATGCATCTGCCCTTCCAGCTTGTCCCCCACATCTGGCCCCCAGGCTCCCCTTCCAGCAGCAACGGAGGGGAGAAGGAGAACACTCCTTGGAGGCCTCGTGCCAGAGACTGCAAAGGAACCTCACCCACATACCCAGTCTGAGCTCTTAAGCCTTCACAGCCTGCACTTGGAAAGATGGCTACAGTCGCCACAGGGAAAGCTAGGAAGGGTGTCTTGTTCCAGGCATTTGTATCCAGCTACAAATTGTGGGTTCTCTTATCTTAGAAAAAAAGGAGAGAATTGTTATTATGCACAATTAGCGGTTTCTACCACCATCACCAAAGACCTCTCCCTAAGACAATCGCCCTGCCAGATGTGTTTAGGAACAAACGCATTTTCTCCCAGCCTTTCAAACAATGATTTCAGATACATCAATCAGTATAGAACACGGAACAGGGCAAGAAGCCTCCCAGTTCATCCTTTCGGCTTGGTATAGCCCTGATACTAAAAACCAGATTAAAGAACACTACGCATCAGTGTCATTTATCAACTCAGAAAGCGAATAAAGTGTGACCAATGGTCTGTTAAGGGAATCAGGTCACTTGGAGTGGAGACCAATCCCAGGAACATTCATGTGATCCCACCTTAGGAAATGCACATCATTCACAGAGTAAAGGAGGAAACTCACGTGGACCCCTCAGAAGGTGCTGGGGATATGGGATATGGTAAAACCGAGCATCTAACCCAGCTTTAGAAATAAACTGCTCGTTAAGTAGGAACAGGAGGACCTTTATTTAAGTTGATAAAGAGCGCTGCAACAGAGACTGCTGTTGTGCAGCTGGGCCGAACCCCCAGGTGAGCTGAGTCTGTGGCCACTGGCTTGGAGACCAGCTCCCCGGCCTCCTGCAGCCAGGTGTGGTCAGGTGACGAACGTCAAGCCCGGGACTGTGAGCGAAGGTGAAGGACGTGACGCCTACGATGGCCGTGGCACAGTTCTAAGGAGGAAGCCCGTTGCCCTGGGCCTCTGGCTGCCCCAAGAGCAGAGCTCCCTGGGCTGCTTGCCAGGCTCCCGCTGAGCGCGCGCACCTGAGAAGGAAATTAGCAAAGTGAGCGCCTATTTGATTTGGCCCGGGGTATTTTTGAAGTTTATTCATCCCAACTAGTCCTCTAATTCAACCGTCACCAGAGATCACCACAAATACAGTTTCCCATGGAGACCCATTAGAAGCACCCGCGCTCTAGTCAGGAACAGGAGAAGGATATTTGTTATCACTGCCTTTGCTATCCAACATTTCATGGGCCGTCCTAGCCAAAACAATAAGGTGAGAGATAAAATAAGTATCAGAAAGAAGGATATTAAAAATTTCCATTATGGGCAGACATTCCTCCTGAAGAAGTACTAGAAATTATAAGAGATTTCCATCTTATTCACCAGAAGCCACTGGGATAATGTTAAGTCATTATTTCAAAACCGCAAATAAAACTCTGGGTCTTTTTGAAGTAAAGACCAAGGATTTATTCTGGCCAGGGTCAAGGGAGAAGAAAGCAGACATTTCTGCAGCCCAAGACCCAGAGCATTTGTGGGGGGCTGCTTAAAAGCCAAAAAAAAAAAATGTGAGGGAAAAGGGGCAGGGGAAACTAATACAGTTATAGGACACGTTTCACGGGTAGAAAAAGAAAATGGTGAACTTTTCTCAGAAAGTTTCTCAGCACGTGCTCAGGAAGCAGGCCAGCGTCTGTTCTATGAATTATAGAAGCTGTGGTCAGGGGGCAAGAGGGTGAGGGTGTCAGCTTCTGTGCAGTGGGCTCTTACAGGAAGGGGGCCAACTCCCCTGCGTAGGGTGAGATGTCTGAGCAGAAGGGTCAGCCTGACTTTACATTCACATCAGCCCCTAACAGTAACAGGCACATACCACTGTGCCGGAATCTTCTAACAGATTGGTTTGTCTAACAACCAGCCTCTTTCCTGAAGCCTCTCTATAACCTGTGCTTGAATGCTTCCAGGGTCAAGGAAAACATCATCCACTGGGAGACTCTGTTCTTCAAGTCCATCTACCAATCCTTCATGCACGCTCCTCTCCCTCCATCCAACTACCCATCCATCCATCCACAGCTGCCCTCTCATCTTCCTTTCCATCCATCCATTCACTATCCTTCATCCATCTATCCACCCATCTCTACTACCCATCCATCCTTCCATCCATCCATTTTCCCACCCGCCCATTCATTCATCCGTCCACAGCCCCATTACACAAACACTTGTAGGGTATGTGTTATGCACCAGGCATGGTGGTAGGCACTGGGGCTTTTGAATTAAATATATCATGGTGGGCCTGCCAAGGAACTCAGTCTCAGATTGTAAACAAATAATAGTAACAGACTGTGACAAGAGCTATAATGGAATTCCCTTTAAATTTCTGTGGAAGGATGGAGGTAACAACTTCTGGGGTGTCAGAAAGATCCCAGCAGAGATGACATTTTAGCTAGGGGCTGAAGAGTAGGGGAGAGGGAAGGCATTGCAGCCAGAGGAAATAGAAACTGGATGAGGACCTGTGCCTACAGGACAGGTTCCCAACGTCGAAAATAGATCTGCAGGTGGGGCACAGGAGGAGGGCGTGTGGCAGGAAAAGGAGCATCAGGCAGGGCCTGGAGAGTGGCAAGATGTGAAACGGAGGACCACGTACGCCCCGCTTGAGCTGAGTTTTGGTGAACGGTTATTCTCTAGAAATTTCCGTTAAAAAAATATGCAAAGAATCCCCATGATGTTCTTACATTAATCTGTGCTGCTGGCTTGGGCTTAGATGCAGCTTTGCAGAATATATTTTTTTAAAGTTTCATTATGCCACTGTACATCAAAATAGGCCAATATAAATTATAATACGGTCATGCCAATAGGACTTGCAAACACAATATTTTAAGTTTATATTGCATTCCAAGACCCATAAAAATTATTCCGAATGGCTGTTTGCTTTTTGAAGCCAAATGAAAAGGTATTTGCAATTTGATTATTAACAAATCAAATCACTGATATGATATTGGATTCGGTACATCTCAAACTGACTGAGAGTGAAAAAATCCTCAGTGGTCAATTATGTAGCATGGCTGGTTTATAGTTTCCTGTGTGTCATTAAAGAATAAGCACCACAGCCAACTCCGATTTTATTTTGATTTATTTTAACCATTTCCCTGCTCTGAGAATTCCTCTCTAGCCTGCCCCCACGCATTGGAGCATTTCTCTGGGTAATGCCTGTGTGGATAGCACTGGGGTGACCAAGGGAATAGAACAATCTAGATGAAGGAGCAGGGAAGGAAGGAAGGGACGGAAGGACTTGTCACATGGTTGAATGAAGGTCCACCATTTATAGTGGACACCACATTTGAAGAATTAGAAGCTTAAGTACTGAGCTGCTTTCCGAGTGGGAAGAACACTGGTTTTCTGGCTTCTAGCATCCAGCTCCTCTTATTTTTGTTATTGTTTTGTGCTTTTGCTCTGTATTTTTGACCAAAGTCAAAGTCCCTTTTCTTTAGAGGTATTCAGAAGTCTTCGAGGACATTCAATGGAGAAACCAACATGGCCCTCCAGTAAAACTGGTCGTGCACTCGAGCTTCCTGCACAGGGTCTCTGGTCTCTTGCAGGCTCAGGGAGCTCCTTCCACTGAGGACCTCTGCTTGCCCCAGAGGGCAAGACTCTCTGAGAGTCTCCACCCAGTTTTTTGAGCTGAGACCTCCATTTCTGCAACCCTCATATGACCTCAACTCTGCCAGTGTGCGTACCTAGGAGAAAGCCTGAAAGTCTCCTGGAAGGACGTATCCTTCTGCCCTCTGATGGGGGAAACTTGGGTTTGGTTCCTCTCCATAGTGAGAAGGCTTGGGTTTGGGCAAGTCATGCCTGTTGCTCTGCTCAGCGTTTAAGCTATCTCCAGATGGCTGCTGGTGCTACTGGCCACCCCTTCTGGGGGACACTGATGACAGCATCCACAGGCTCCCCTATCTGTTCTCAAACTCGAGCCTTAAAATAAGCTGTGTAGGACAAGACTGCTTCCTGAATTTTTTAAAAAAAATAAGAGGAAACAAAGATTTAGGAAAGCTACGTGTCCTTCTCAGGGTCATGGGAGTGGACTCAGGGTGCACTGCCTCTTTAGTAACAATAGCAGCCCTGATATACTGTTAGGAGATGTCACCTCCATACATGAGCCCTAACCCAAGTGTGGCAGATGCTAATGCCATCACAGGGCTACAGGATGTTCCTTCCATGCCTCTCCCCTCCAGCCACATCAGGAAGTTTCAAGAAAGACATCGTTACAGGGCCAGCCAGGTGTATTTTCAGGAATTGTATGAAACCACGGTGCAAGAGCAAGTCTGTCCACTGGTATTGCTGGGAATAGGGATGAAATAAGTCTGGAGACTCTAGGGAACATCAGTAGAGAGAGGTGATTTAGGAACAGATCAAATGAAGAAGAGAGCAAGACATAAGAAAGAGAAAAATAAGACCTGGCAATACTATTTGAGCCTCTGGATCCAGTCATACCTGAAACTATCTGGATTTTTGCATGATATCTGTATCTGGCTATATATTGCTGCATGGCACTCCACCTTAAAATTTAGTGGCTTTAAGCAGTAATTTATTATCATCTTCATGGTTCTGTGGGTTGGTGAGCTTAGCTGGGTGGTTCCTGCGTGGTCTTTGATGCTGTGGTGCTCTGAAGTCAGCTGAACTGGATGTAGAAGATGGCCTCTTCCCTAGCGTGTCTGTTGGCTGAGTTAGCCTTGCTGGACCGGCTGGGGCCTGACCAGGCATCTCTCTCCATGCAGCCTCTGTGCATGGCTGGCTTGGACTCCTCGGAGCACAAAGGTCTCAGAATAGCAGGACTTCTTACCCAGGATCTGGCTTTCCCCAGAGTGGGACAGGGTGGGAGCTGCAGCATGTCTGCCTCGAAGCCAGGCAGCATCATCCTGCCATCTCTGCGGGTCACAGTCCGTCAAGCAACACCAGCACATGAATTCTGGCTGGCGTGATTCACTGGGAACCATCTCTGGAGAAGAGCCGCCACAGTATGCCAGCCAATAATGTGCCCAGGATGACCCTGGAGCCGGGTTCTCACCCGCAGCCACAGCAGGATCGAGGTCAGCCCAGATGACGGCACAGCTCCGATCTGCCCTGTCCCCTGCTGCAATCCTACCTGTCCAGTAGGATTGGTGCTCCCCTTCCCCAGCTTCCCCTTCCCCGGCCAGGCCAAGTCTCCCTTCCTGAATTCTGAGTTAGAAACCAACAGAAAGAACCAGCTAGAGCCTGAGTCACCACAGAGACAGCTCCAGGAACCTAGGTACAGAGGGGCCACACCAAGTCACTCAGCAAGTGACTGGACTAGTGTCCCCCTGGATTTCTGGCTAGGGCTCAGGTGGGCGCAGCTTTGAGACCTGGTGGCCGACACCGATTTTACATTGGGAATTTGCGAAGCCTACTTTGCACTGGGCCATTGTCACAGGGAAACCACCACTCTGCCCCCAAAAGAAGGTAAGAATAGGACTACGAAAAGAGACATGGTGAATTAAAATGCAGCCCGTGCTTGGTGACAGGCCTGGGTTCTACAACAAGGACTGCAAGTGGCCGCAAGCCTCCAGTCCTGTCTGTGAAATGGGATGATGTCATCAACCTGCCCCTGCGGTGGCTCTCCATGCAGGAGAGGCCGCGAAGGGCTTTGAAGACAGGAGGTTGGGCACAGGCAGAGGACAGCGTCATTAAAAGGTCAGGTTGCCCTCGGGTGAGAAGATGGGAGGGCAGGCGGCTGATCTTATGGGCGCTGCCACCACCCCGCCTGCCCTTGCTCATCCCCCAGCGCTCCTCGGGCCCACAGGATGGGTAATCCCTGCGAAGTCGCCTCGCAGCCCAGGGCTTAGGAGAGACTGGCCCATCATATCCCCCACTCCCCACCCACCACTAGCCCCGAGTGGGGAAAGACGTGACTAATTGTGCCCACAGTTGCCTCCTGGCATGGACAATTAGCCACCTGCATCTAATTCTGAGGGACCCAGAGGCTAATTGCATCTGCCAGACCCCACGGGCTGTGCGTGTGTGCGCGCGAGCGGCGTGCATGTACATGTGCATGTGACCCGGGACACCAGGGCAAGGCTGCGTAGATGGGAGGTATTGCCACATTTAACGTCTGAGCACAAAGCACTGGGGCCACGCTGTGGTGCTTCCTCTGCAGGAGGGACTTAGAGTTCCCCTGGGCAGGGGGCAGAACCACGCCTCCTTCTGCACCACTTGAAGGTAGAGAGCCGCCAGGTGCCTTCTCTGCTGGCTCAGGGCTGGGTGCACAGGAAGTGTCACATGATCCCATGACATAGGCGAGAAAGTGAACCCGTGAACCAGTGAAAGGCAGCACTGCTTCTCAAGGGCGTTCAGTGGCTTCAGCCAGGCAAGGAACAGCCCGGACAGCTGGCAGCCACAGGCTAGGAGAGAGGCGTGGAACCCATCCTCCCTTGAGCTCCAAGGAGGACCCAACTCCACTGAGGTCTTGGTTTTGGACTTGCAGCCTCATGACTTCAGTGGGGTGCATTTCTGTTGTTTGAAGACGTCAGACGGGCAGTGACCTGGTACTGCAGCCCTGCAAGGGGACATACCTGCCACGCAGAAGCTATGTGAAGAGCAAGCAGCAGATGTGTCACAGGAGCCACCACCCCAGCGCCATGAGTGGCCAGCAAGTGAGCTGACTATGAAGAAGACCAGAGAGACTTTCCAGCCTGGACTGAGCTGTTACTGGAGAACATGCAAATTTATTTCTAACTAGAAAAGAAACATTTAAAAATTTGGTGCTAGTGAAACAGCAGACTTCAGGCTTGGGGATTTGCCCCATAGTGAAGGTGACCAAATGTCCTGCTTTTCCTGGACAGTGTTTATCCCTATTGTCCTATATAATTATTTGAAGGCCCCCTATGGTCTCAGGAGCATCTGGTTTGAATAGTAAATTACATGGGTGTCCTACCCATGAACCATAGGTTTCCTGACAAGCATTCAGAACAGATCTGCCTTAGCCCACCCCTAAGCACGTCTCCAGCCCCATGGGTAGCTTGGATCACATTGGGCAGGCCTTGACTCTACTCGCATGCCTACCTCCATGTGGGGAGGACTTTTGGCCATTATGACTTGCTTCCCTGGGATCCTGATCCCAGCCCGGTGACTTGCTTTGGCTAAGGGGATGTTAGTGGGCAGCTGAAAGTACCTATGCAACTGGCGTGCCTGTACACCTACACATCAGAACAAAGCTTCTCTCCCCTAGCTGCTGCCTCTTCAGTCTGCACCCCGGCGGTGTAGACACCCAAGGAGCAGATCTGAGCTCCGTCCTCAGAGAAGCCAAGCTGGACAAGTCCTGTCTAGATCTGCTGAACCCAAGCCAACCCACAGAGGTGTGAAGAACAAAGGGCACTGTGGGTGTCTCTGAGGTCCCGTGATTGCTAGTTACTCGGCGACAACACCCTGCCATTTGATCCCAGGATGTTTGTGCTTACTCTCAACTCCTTGGGCTCCAACTCTAGACTCATAACCCAAGGTTCAGGATCCTGAGCCTCCCACAAAGCTGGAGCCTTGGCCCAACTCTCCATCCTGCCTGGGGGGAGGCCTCTCCATGTCAGGTTCCAGGCTTGGGAAGACAGAGATCTGGAAAACAACAGCAGCTCCCTTGTTGAACTGGAATGGACTAATTACATGTCTGGGAACCTTCTGGACAAACATTGTCCAGAAGAAATAGAATGTGAACCACAAAGGTAAACTAAAGTTTTCCAGTAACCATTAAAAAAAAAAAAGGTAAAAAGAAACCTGTGAATTAATAATATTAAATCTATCTCAACACACCCAACATGTTAACCAATGTGTAACCCACATTAATTACTTAAAATAATATTATCCTATATTTCTAACATTCAATAAATGTGTGTGTATTATTGTATATTATTTACTTTCCCTTAAATATTAAGTCTTGGAAGTCTCCTGAGTATTTAATGTGTTCAGCTTGTCTTGCTTCAGACCAAGCACATTTCCAGGGCTCGGCTTTCACCTGTGGCTACGGCTGCCATATTGAATAGCTCGACTCTAAACAATGGAAGTAGAGTTCAATGTCACCACCTATTTGAAAAGTATCTGGTACAAAAGGACTCAGTAAGAAGTCATTGGGTGATACGCATAGGTAGTATTTTAAAGCTGGGGTTGGTGGGCAGAACTATGGTTACAAAAATTAAGAAAACTTTATAGCTTCTACAGATAACATTTTTATTAAAACAATATTTTAAAGGTGACATTTCGAAGGACCCAACAGGCTGGTGCTATGCCTTGCTAAAAAAAGGGTCACACATGACTCAACTGAATCTTCAGGCAGCATTTCCCAAACTTGTGTGACCATGGAGTGTTACTTAAATTGTGCGTTTTTGTCAGGGTGCCAAGAGATGCTCTTGCCGTGTCATTTAAATTAAAGCAGACAGCAAAAAAATGGTCTCGTAGTTGAATTAATTGCTGTAAGAAATTATCAAAATCTGATCCATATGCTTAATAAAAAGTAAACATTGAGAAATGGCACCAACTACAGTTAAAATTATGAGATAAAATGCTTAACAAAGACTGGCAATTGTCAACCAGGAAGCCCAGAACTTGGCAGTGGGCAGGCACTGGATGCAACCTGCTGCTACTGGGCCGCTTCCGGGAGGTCATCTGTCAAGTGCTGAGACCCTCTCCCAAGGATAGATTAGCACCCACAAATAAAAGCCACTCCTGGTCAAAGATTTAGCTGGGGGCAGGCCCTGCTCCAAGCCTCTGAGGCAGACACCACAATTGGTGCCACTTCCTGGACAGAATCCTCGCCCTGGTTGGGTGGTGCCTGGGGATTCCAGCTCCAGAGCCAGGCTCCTGTTGCGACACACCTCCTTTCTCCTCTGACGGTTGGAACAAGTATAAGGAAGTTCAGCATGTTTCCAGTGCATACTTTAAAGTGAATTTAAGTTGGAAAATGCCATCAGCTGTGACGTTCCTCTCTTTCAGAACATCCGTGAGCATCTATCTCCTGGAACCTTCTTATGCCATGGAACAGAGTTTGGGAAGCGGTGTTTGAGACACACATGCAAACTCCATTTAGTGCTGCCATGAGCTACGTTAAGCCATTTACTGATCACCTCAATCACCTCCCTGCTTTCCCCACCCCTATTTCCAAAAGGGCAGCTTACAATAGAAATAGGATATAGTTGGATCAAGCAGGGGGAAGTACTGAGGTGATGCCACAGAAACCAAGCCCAGAACTTCCCCAATCTCCCCACCAGCTGCAGGCCCTGGAGCTCACATTGTCTAGAGGTGGATCCAGCGAATGTCGCGAGAACCAATTTCTCTTGGCCCAGCGCCCTACAATGCATTTGTCATAGGGACATTTGCATAAGTGGCATTGAACAGAGTAATGAATTATATCCCCAATAGTCATTTTATAAAAAATGCAGCGACATTCCTTGGGTGGCTCTTCCTATATCACCGTGTAACCTTTGCTGAGGGCAAGATATGAAAGTCCTGTCCCACAAAGGCGCTTCTAGAGGGGAGTTTAAGTAGCTAGACTGCCCGAATTCTAGACAAAAGACACTTCTGGAGTTTCAGTGGAAGCTGTTTTCAAGTCTGTCCACGCAGACAGATATCTCCCTGGCCTTTCACGGGGGCCTTAGCCCACCCACCTCCAGTCCTTCCTCCAGTGTCCCCATAGTGACTTTCTAACCCAGATCAGAGTTTGTCCTGTCTTGCTCAAAAGCCTGACACTGTCCTGCTAGAACGTGGAACAATTGCCTTGTCTGTTTTTTTTTCTTCCTTATCTCCACCGCACATGATAACTGCTCCATAAATGTTTACTGTCAAATAAAGGAATCATTCAAAAATGAACGATAAAGGTCTCCAGTCACTCTGCCAACTTGCCACCCCCACTGGTCTTTCTCTGTGCCTCTGCTGACCTGCCTGTGCCTGGCAAAATCGCACTCAACGTCGTCTCCTATCCCCTGGAGGGAATTAACCCTCTCAAGGTCTCCCCAGCACCCAGTGCAGACTTCTGCTCACTGGGGGCAGCAGACAAAAAGGTGGGTTCTGATGTCAGGAACCTGGGCTTCAAGGGCTCTGGAACGTCACCCACATGGGCTGAGCCTGTCTTCTCATCTATAAGAGAACAAGGCAGGAATGAGAAGAAAGCGTGGGTTCTGTGAGTTGTGAGGAGCTACAGTCGTGCCAATGTGTCCAGCTGCCCCTCCACCCTGCAGGCTGCCTGTGCTGAGATACTTTTCGGATCCATGTCCACCCAGGCTTGCAGCGGGGGGCCTTGCCAGGAAGGGCTGAATAAACACCTGCGGGTTTGAACGCAAGGGATAGAACACATGCCCTGTACGGCTGCTGCCCTGGCTCTCGAACCCACATTTTTGGGGGCAGTATTCACGAGAATCCACAATTAACTCTCAATACTTCAAATTTCTTTGATTTCATGGTTCTAAGTATAGAATAACCTTTTGATTTTAAATAGAAATCAGGGAGCCGAAGACAAGTGATAGAAGTCTTCCAAGATACCCAGGCACGACTGCGGAGTTCAGGCGGGCGCGGGGCACCGTGGGGGAGAGCTGTCTCCCAAGCCTCCGCGTGCAGCCCAGTTCCGGAGAGCGGGGTCTGAGCGCAGGCTCCACCACGAGCAGGCACAGCCTGGGCCCAGAAGCCGATCAGCAAGAAACGGAGAGCACCTCAGGGGACCCTCCTACAGACAGTCTGTCACCCAGTGTTTTCACCATTGCATTTCAAAGTTTAATTAGAGAATTGCTTTCCGATGCCTAGATGCAATTAACCCCTTTGGAGCAGCCCTGGTGACACAGATGCGGCAGTGCCCACCACCGACCCGGCATAGCAGATCTGAAGAAAACATTCCTCAAGGAGAAGAATCACTGACAAATATTTGTGGGTTTTCAAGAGAAAACTTCTTTCCCGAATGTCACACACACAAAAAAACAGTTTCTTGTTTTGCGGGTCCTCTTTCACCAATGATGCCCACACCCAAGACAGCAAAAGGCCAAGGAGAATGCAAGATGCCCTGGACTTTCTAAAGCAATTTGCTTGCTTGAATGACCTTATAAAGCAATCTTTTATGTTCTTTGGCCCCTCACAGTATCCCCAAGAGGTGGATAGGAAAGGGGCTAAGATGCCCACCTGGCTCAGAGGGCACGACTCCATGCTCCAGCTGGGAAGAACCGGGCAAGATGCAAACCCAGGGCCCGGATACAGGCTCCCCTCTTTCTATGCCTTTGTCCTTTATTCAACAAGTATTTATGAAGCGCTTACTGTGTGCTAGGACCTAAGGATTCCACACCTCACAGGATACAGGAACTAACCACTCTAAAGGGACCCTAACCTAATGGAGGCCACAGACCCAGCCTGACTCAGGGAGCCCAGGAAAGGGTCCTCAGCAGAGGCAGGACTAGGACATTTAAGGAGGTGCTCTCTCTGAAGGGCATGCAAGTCCTGTCCCTGCTAGACGAGGCTCTGCTGATAAACATCTAAGGAGCATCTCTCTGGGGACAGCAGACCCCACTGCAGCCTGTGCCCATCCTGTGTGTAAGAGTCCCCACAACGACTGATGTCAAGCTCCTGAAGTGAAAGTCACTGAACCTTGGAGAGACACACAGGTGGGCTCCCTGCAAGCCACTATGAGCTGGCAGGGGCCAGCACAAGCCCACTCCAGCAGGCCACTGAAGTGACATGCAGACACAGAGCTAAAAACAGAATGGACATAAGGGAAGGGGTTGAGTCTGAGTGAGACCAGAGGCAGAACCCAGGACAGGCTTTTCTAGAGCTGCACTGTCCAACCCTGCAGTCACTAGCCACATGTGGCTTTTTAATTTAAATTACTTAAACTTAAAAATTCAGTTGCTCCGTGGCAGTAGACATGCTTCAAGTGCTCAACAGTCACAGGTGGCCAGTGACCTCCGTATTGGACAGCACAGTTAGAGACCATCTCCATCATGACCCAATGCTGGAGGCACTGTAGAACAGGAGGTAAGAGAAGTGGAAGAGGAAAGGTTATCTAAAAATAAACGTCCTCAGCTTCCAGCCTTACCAAGGGGATTACTCTCCAATGAAGGAGGGTGGGATGAAAGAAAGAGAAGTCAGGTATGGAGGCCTGGCCTGTGGTGAGACTCGTGCTGCATGGTCTGCTACCTGCCTCAAGGGAGTCTGCAGCCCTGGCCCAGAGCAGGGGCTCAATGCATGTTGGAGCAGGTGTGGGACACTGAGCACACTTTGGGAAGTGTCTGTCCAGATGCATCCCTAATTGCAATTAGCAGAGCCCAGTGCTGGTGCTACTGTTGAGGGAGGGGCTCAGGTGTGGGGAAGAGAGGGTCCAGTTTTGGATAAACCCTGAGGAAGCAGCTCAGTCATCCAAGAAGGTGCACAGTGTGCATTCTTCGAAAGCCTGAAGGGTGGGTTCCATCTCTGCCCAGGAAACCAACCCCATCAACCAAGGTCCATTTTTCTCCCCAAACCTGTGCCCTGTGCCTTGTCCCTTCATCTTCAGCCCTTAATTGCTTCTCTGTATTTCACGGCCCCTGTTGTGTCTGAGGACCTGGCTTCCCTCCATTGCATCATCTTTATTTTTCTTCTCAGAGCCCTGTCACTCTCTCAGCCACCTTAAAGGGGAAATAGAAAGGCGGCCGTTTTAATCTCTTCCCAAAGCAAATTCATCCTCCTTCCAGAAAAATCACAAGGCAAAAAGTGGAAGAATAAGGTGTGTGTGGGGGGTCACCCTTTGTTCCAACCACACAGAGACAGGAGGGTACAGTTCTGGTTTGTAACTTTTACCCAGGTGGCACTGTGATCCTGCTGCTGACGGGCTTTGAGTCTTCTCCCAGGTCCTAACACTCTTAGAAATGTGATTCCCCGTGGCAACATCAATGCTAGGTAGTAGAAAGACCATATTTACTTAAATAGTCCACTTCTGTTGGACAGTTAGGTTATTTCCAATTTTTCTTCTACATGTGGCAACTTGATTTACTTCTTTGGGCACAAAGCATTTCCCACATTTCAAATTATTTCTTTGGGCTGAATTCCAAAAAGTGGAATTACTGCATCAAAAGGTTTGAGTATTTTAAGGTTTCTTGATACAGATTGCCAAATTTCATTCCAAAGGGGCGGTACCAATTTATACCCCAAGCTCCTGGGTATCCGTGTCCCTCTCTGCTCCCTCACCAGTCTTGAGTTTTATTTTTATCTTTCCTTGCTTCTGAGGTGAATGTGCCAACTTCTGGTTTTGCTTTGAATGCCTCTGATTATCTGGGTGCTTGATCTTTCCCCAAATCACCACAAACCTTGAAAAGCTGTCTGGGACTGGATATGAGGGTGTACCTGGTGGAGAGGTCGCCAAAGTTCCAGCAAGATTGGCAGTTTCCTCAGAAGCCCAAACTTGTTCCACCTACGGCTCCTGTCCAGGACACTGACCCCTGGGTCTCCAAGCCAGTCCCATCACCTAACAAGGGCACAGTCCTTCCCTCTCCTAATGCCACCTCTGGAATAAGAACAGTGAGTTCAGAAAGAACTCACCCAATTTATCTGTGCTTTTAAAAGAAAACAAACAAACAAACAAACAAAACAGCCCCTGAGACCCCTGAGGTCTCAGCGCTCCCCTCCCAGGGTTTGGACAGAGACTCATTCCAACGCAGGGGACGAAGGCACAGTCAGCTGCATTGGGGATTATTAAACTGGAGGCCCGTGATTTATTTGTGAACTTCCCTGAGGAGCAAGAGAGAAGGAAAGGGGAGGGGCAGGAAGAATATAACAGAAAGATGAAGTTGGAGGCTGAGAAACATGTGGCGAGAAACGGTGAGACAGAAATGCAGAAAAAGTAAAAGGTAAAGAAGAAAAGGGAAAGTAGGCGGGGGCGGGCGACTTAGGGAGAGTGTGGAAGGGCACCCGCCCGCCGCCCTGAATAGAGGACGCAGAGTGAGAGTCGGGGGCTGCAGGGCAGAGAGGGAGACCCCAGAAACCCAGCGGCAGGAAGCCCAGGAGGCGCAGGGTCCAGCCAGCGACCCGAGCAGCAGGGAGAAGGGCAGGCGCTGCGTCCACAACACCCGGGACCTCCTCGGGGCCCAGGCGACCGCGGGCGGCGGCCAGACGAAGGCGGGCGGCGGCCGGGTCACGAGCCTCCCCGCCCCATGCCAGGGCAGCAGGAGCGATAGGCCCAGGGCCAGGAAGAAGCCCCCCAAAGTTTCTGATACAGCCGCCCACCTCTGCTCCGGGCCCTGGGGGGGCCTTGTGCAAACGCACTCACCGTCTAACCTCTCTCCCTGCGCCCCCTGCGCCCCCTGCACCCCCTGCCACCCTCTTGCTCCTACCCACTCCCACCCCGCAGGGTTGCGGGCGGCGGCGCAGCGGTGGCCAGCTCGTGGCGATCCCAGATAGCGACGCTAGAGGGCGCGCAAGGGTCGCCGCGCCGCGCCGGGTAGGCGAAGGTCCGCCCGGAGGAGAGAGGAAGACCGGCCTGCGGGGCATCGGACCGGTGGCGGGGGCTGCGGGGCGAGAGCGCCTCCGGGGTGGCTCATGGAGGTGCCTTGCAAAGAGATGTTGCGCACGTTATTTGTGGGAATGTTTGCACCCGGACTGACTCTTCGCAGGACTGAAACAAGCCCTGGTGAAACTAAGTGAGATCGGGGAAAGGGAGGCAGGGGTAAGACGCCCCCACCTCCAACCCAGGTCCAAAGTGCACCCCCAAAACTGCCCAGGGGGAGAAACAGATCCCGTCAGCGCCCCCTCCACATAACAGGCATATACACACCCCTGCAACGGGGCGGGGGGAGGGGGCCTAAAAAAAAGAAGAAGAAAAAGAAAGGAAGGAAAAAAGAAAAGAAAAAAAGGTTTGCACGAGGCTGAGGTACTTGAAATGATTTTTGTGTTGCAAATTGCTATGCTTTTACTGAGGGCTGATGAAAATAAATGAAGCTTCTCTCCCTCTTTTTGCTAATAAATGAAATGAAAAAAGCACCATTATCATGCCACCTGCTTCTAATTCCTAATTGTGGTAACTTAATTCTCAGATTGTTGTTAGCTGCTTAATATCGCAGGCTGCACAAGCAAAAAAAAAAAAAAAAAAAAAAAGTATGGAAGGCCGTTGGGGTCTCTTCGGCTGAGGAGGTAGCGGTGTGCCTGCTTGGGTTTTTGTTTGCTTTCCTGACGGTATCGGGAGAGATCTTTATGCTCTTCAGCTCTTCAGCAGTCCAAGGAGAGCTCAGGAGGAATAAAAGGGCTTCTGAGATGCTCCAAACTTAAACAGTCCATGAAAAACGGTCAATGACAAGGTCGTATTTCTCCCATACGGAAATGGAGCGGTGCATACTTCCTGTAAAAGAAGAAAGGATTTGTTTTTGTAAACTGATTGCTAAGTGCCTGCTATGACCGAGGGGACCATGCAGCTCCCTCGTGGACCTTTCCTTTGGTCCCCTGAAGGAAAACTTTTCTTGCTGCAGATGTAAGTGACAAACAAACCCTTCCCATCCTGGGAGGAGTGTGTGTGTGGGGGGGGGGGCACTGATTAAAATTTCTTCTCACCAAACAGAAATTACCAGATCCACACCAGAATTTTGCCAAAGTCCAGAGCTATATTTGGCTTCTTATTTAATTTCTGATTAAAACCAAGCTTGCTTGTGTCTAATGACCTTTCTAACTGTTGGAAAGTTCTAGAATATTGGATGCATTAAGGAGACATTGGAGGGCCTCCGAGAAGTCCAAATTTAAAAAAAAAAAAAAAAAAGCCTTTCTTTGGTGCAAGTTTGAAAAGTTAGAATACTTTCTTACAACCCAACACATTTTTCTTCTTGAGTTCTGTGCAGACAGCCAAATACCTTAAAATAATAAGTTTAATCAGGAATAATTTTTAACTGATTGTTATATCACGAAGGTGGAAATGGCTTCCGTGGAATCAAATGAAATCAATTTAATACTTATTGCTGTGGCCTCCCCCCCCTGGGGGGGGGGGACGGCGGCAGGGATTCCTCCTCTGTGAGTGGGAATGGAAATACCTTGGAAATGTGGGCCAACTTGCCTCAAAGCCAGTTTGGGACCTGAGGGAGAAAGCAGCCAGACTCCCATCCTGTGAGTGTGGCAGTGATGGCCTGTTGATGATAAAATCCTGTTTAAGCTAATGAGAGCCAGGTCCAGCTCTCCCCAGAAGGACAGCCTGCATGAGGAGAGAGCGGGATGCAGCCCTGTCTGAAATGTGAACAAAGTTCACAAAGGAGACACACAGATCTCAGCAACCGGGAGTCAGCCCTGAATCCAAAAAAAAAAAAGAAAGAAAGAAAAAGAAAGAAAGAAAACACTTGTGAATGAGACGCAGCAAGCTCTCAATGGAGCTGGAGCAGCAGGTGCTGTTTAAATAACCAAAATAAGGTTGCAAGCAACAGATCCGATGTTTGCTGGGTTCTTTCCTACACTGCATGACATTAGAAAGAGAGTGTGTAAAAATACAAGCCTGCATCTGCAGGCAAAGCTAGGCGGAGGGTAGGAGGTGCGGCAAATGAACCCCAAATTTGGGAAAATGTGCAGAAGCTTTGCTCTTTAAATCCTCCAGAACAGAAAGTGGAAAATATGTGTGTCTGGGTTATAGTGAGGAAAGATAGATGAAACATTGAATGCTAATGTGTATCATGATCAACCTAGAGTGCCTTATTTACATCTTAAGCTATTTGTTGCTGATTTTCCATGCAACTGTTTTGTACCGGAATTCTCAAAGCTGAGCCAGAAGCATGTAAATGACCCTGTGCAGCGTTTCTTGTGTCTTCTGGAAGATGCAGACACGCATGCACACGCACACATGGCTGATCCCACATCTGTGCACGCAGGCAGTGTGTACCCCCCTTTATCTGTACAAATCTCTGCCATCTCTATATTCCCAATCACAGGAGAATCTATGTATTTATTTCTCTCTTGAACTTGACTGTGAAACACAAGTCAACACTCTTAAATGTCATCTTTTAATACCTCATATAAAAGGCAAACTTTTCCTAACATTCTTTTCTCCGATCCTATTTAATGAACTCCCCCGAATGCTCCCTGTACCCAGTTTCATCTGTAAAGCTAAAGCATAATATTAAAAAAAATTTTTAGTATTAAAAAATGAAAGGAAAAAAGCAGGGGAAATATTTTGAAAGTCAATTAAAATTTTGTGTACGTTTTCATTTTTTAATGATAAATTAAGTTACTAATTTTGTCCGTGCTCTTTGTAGACACTGCAGGTTTAATTGCTAATTGTTAACTGCGAATGAATACATTTGCATATTAATTAGCTCCCAATTTACATTTTTAATTTGCTTCCTTCAAAAGGTGCAAGATAAAAGGTCGTGTTATTTTAAATAATTTATGCTTTATTGCATGAAATACGCTAATATGAAATGTGCCTACTAATTTTAACCCCTTTTCTAAGAAGGAAAATGAATACCATTAAGCAGGCAGAGCCGGTGGTGTTTTGAAAATCAGCATTATGCCATGTCGTACCTCAGCGACAGAACCTCTTTTCTGCAGCCTCCTTGGGCTGAAAAAATGAGTGTATTCTTTCCTTTACCGTCAGTTTAAAAAGTGATAATATATTTGAAGTACAAAACAGTTATGGGGGGGGGGGATGATCAGCGCTTTATCCAGGGAAAGACTCACAAAATGAGTCTTGTTTTCTAGTAAATACTGCCAGCACATGGAAGCCCTGAGCAGTGGAGAAGCATCCTCCAAAAGCCGCTGCGCGCCCCCACCCCCTGCAGCCTCCGTCCCTAAGCACCACTGCTCCTCATTTCCCTCCAGGCCCTGGATGCAAGGGCCTCACCCCTGCTTCTGGAATACCCACCCCGAGTTTTAACAGGACAGAGCTTGCTCTTTTCCAGTAGCTGACCAAAGAGTTCTCAGACTGTCATTTTCACTCCTCACCTGCCAATCAGCCTGACTGTAAGAAAATAAAGCCTGATTGTTAAAGCAGGGGGGTGTCGATCCATCGTGGCTTGGAGCGGGAGCATGCTCACTCTGGGAAGGGGCACACAGATTCGTGGATGTTGACCATTGTTGACAGAAACATCTCCTTTTATTTTAGTCCTCTTTTCCTTTTGTGTGATGTTGTTTCTAGCCATACCCACTAAAATGCTGCAAATATTTCAGAGAGCCTTTGTAATAATTTTTCTAGATAAGCATGCATTAAATTTTTTAAAAGGGGGGGGGCGGTGAGAAATAGAAAATAGGATTGTAGAAAACTATATTAACAATTTGGAGGAAATAGAAACCTGTCACTTTGCTCCTAGTGCCGAGTTTCATTCCTTTTCCTTCTGCTTTTTCTTTTCTTGTGATGGGAACCTTGTAGGTGAGGGCCACATAGAATAAAATCATGCTTCCAGGCGTTTGGATCTGGAGAGCTGCAGGCCAGCAGCCTGGGTAGCCTCCCCTGCACAGATCCAGGCCCCGACCCAAACTCTCCCATCAAAGCGCAGCCTTCCAGCCCTTGTGGGATGGGACGCACAGAACGTCCAGGGGTGGAGGCTCCTCAGCATTAGCCTGGCTCTTTGGAAGTGGTCAGCAGCAGAACTGAGTCAGCTATTCACCAGCAGGCTGATCTTCCCAGGCAGTTAGGATTTTCAGATAGAAAGGTTTCCTTCTGCTCCGAGGCACATCAGCAGAATGAGAGCTCATGGTAGATGCAACCTCGGCCACTCGCCCACCTGAAGGTGGGCGAACAAGAGACAAGGGGCTGCGGTGTCATTGTGCATGATTCCAATCTCGTCCAGACACCCAAACCATCCAAAATAATTAGCTGATGACCACATCTGCCTAACAGTGCAGGAGCTAGGTATGGGCATGGGGAAGGCAGCTCCTTTTGTGGAGCACAGGGGATAGACGGGTAAAAACAGGACGAGCAGGTTTCATCTGCAGCGAGGATCTGGGCTCTGATTCAGCTGGAATTGACACTGCTGTAAATTTGCCCGCGTGGACATGCAGATGGAAGACAGGCCCTCCCTGCATTATCCCCACCCAGGAGTCTCCTGTCTTTGCGTCTCTGAGGTGGAGGTTTCTCGTATTTCATAGTCTCCATCCCTCCTGTAAATCAGGGGTTAATTGTGATTCTTTCAGAGTGATGGAAGTAGGAACCCAGGACTTTTCTTCTTGAAGAATCGCTTGAAAGTTGCAAAGGGTGAGGAGGGAGGGACTTTATGAAATCCAACCGCACTGCCTTCATTGAGCTGTGTGTGTGTGTGTGTGTGTGTGCGCGCACACACGTATTAAAAACACGTTTGGTTCAAAGGTTTGAAAGTCCTGGCACAGTTTAATTAATAAAGCCACTTAGGATGGGTGCAAATCATGCACTCGGAGATTTGCACGCTGGCCTGGCCGTGCTGACATCAGCCTGGTTTGTTTAGTGTGATAGTCAAAACATTTTTTCTTCTCTCGGGTCATGTTGATCTGTAGAATAATTTGAATTCTCAAGCTGTTATCTATACATCATTCCCAATGGCATCCAAATGAAAGGGAACAATTTCATATTCTATAACCGAGCATGCCAAGTACGCAACAGGCAGGAGGGAGGGCGAGGGACTGGGGTCTGAGCCCCGAGCCCGCCAGGCCTGACCCGCGCCAGCCGCACGGTGGCCTCCCCTGCAGATTCTCTCTGTGCTGAGTCTTCTCCATGTTCAGACGCAGGGCCCCCACCCTCTCTGTCTGCCTCTTAAAAGGAAATCTTTCTTTCTGGAAAATTCCGACATGTTTGACAGATTTATTCCAGTGGGACTCTTCACTCCCCATTTTAAAGGAAACCACTTCTGGGGTGCACAGAGCAATCCTATATGTGCTGTAGAAGGCCAGCCTGTTTCCTTCCTTTTAATTTTTTTTCCCTCTAACAGGAGAGGGTTTGAAGAATTGCTTCTGCCATGGATACCAGAGAAGGGAATTTTAAGTAGGCAGAATGTAATCACCCAAATTGGAATTCAGCCAGGACACTGTGGGGGCAATTATTCCTCCTCGCGTGCTAAATACCAGGGGAGCGTAAATGACCTGCGGTCCTGCACCCCCATTCAAGCTGTGGGGCTCCCAGGAGCAGGGAGCCCCAGAGCTCACCTCCCCTTTCCAGGCTCATGCTCATCTCCAACCTGCCCTGTGCCCGGTTTCTGAAATTCAAAGGTTTAAAGCTGAGGTGGGAACTGAATGTTTGAAGTCATAGCTCCATCTACAGAGTGCTCCCCTCTCTCGGGGCCCAAGTCAAGCGCTCCCATACCCCGCACAGTGTGGCCAGCCTTTCAGACTCCAGGGAGGCTGTGGGTGTCTTCTCCACTCCCTTGGCCAAAACTGAGGACCTGCTCCAGGTCACGTGCCCAGGCTCCAATGCCATCGGACCCCAGACTCCAGACCCCAGCTATGTCTGTGACGGAAACTGCACTAGAACGGGGTGGGACCCAGGGCTGACGCTTTCTCCTGGAGCAGATTTCTCCTCGCAGGCCAGGGCTGGGGGTTTTAAAAATATTTCTTTGGTTGTCGATGGACACAATACTTTTATTTTTGTTTTTTATTTTATTTTTGTTATGTGGTGCTGGAGAGGAGCTAACCCAGTGCCTCACGCATGCTAGGCAAGTGCTCTACCACTGAGCTACATCCCCACCCCCAGGGCTGCATTTTTAAGTAGTTTTTCCATATCATAAATAGGGCTGTAGCAAACATGCCTGATATGTTTATCTTTGCACACTTTTCTGATTATGTCTTTAAAATAATTTCCTAGCAATGAAGTTGTTGTTTTATAAAACAATATACAATCAAGTAGGGTCTACCGGTCAGTCGTTTTTGAGGGTGCCTTTGGGAGAGTGGCTCTTTTAAAGGGTCCACCCGAGCTGGCCACATGGTGGGCTCATGTTGACACATGCAGGTTAAAGTAAAAGTGCTCCTGGTCCATCTTCCATGAGGATCCCAGCCTGGGGATTCACAGTAACTGGGACACCCACTGACCCCTGACTGTCCCAGCTGTGTCCCACTGTGGGTTTTGTGAATCCGTAAGTGCCTCTGGCTAAGGCCAGGAACATCTTATGCACCTCTATAACCCAGGACCTCGCACGGGGTGCTGCCAGTGGAAATGGGCCTGAGAGGCTCGTGTTGGGCTGTGTGGGTTGGGTTCTTCCAGGGGGACATGCTCCTGTGAGCAGAGTCGGTGGGCAAGTAGAAATGGACCACCCAACTCCTCTCCTATTGCACACTGGATGCGGTGAGAAGAGCAGCATCTCCTAGCATCACCTGTCGCCTCCCGTGTCCCTCTGAAGGGCAGAACTAACTGCAGCTGTGGTCAGGAACACGGGCCAGGAGCATTGGCAGATGCCAGTTCAACCACGTCGGACCTTCTGATTCCTCTTGGTGGCAGTCCTGGGCCTGACCAGGGGGGCCAGGCCAGACCAAGTTCTCACCAGCAGCCGCGGGAGGGAAAGGAAGGTAGTATGTCAAGTTTTTCATAAAGTAGAATCCGTTCAATTTGGAGGGCTGTCTTTTCTTTGGAGATGATGTCATTTCTACTTTCCTTGCTGCTAAAACATCCTTTTGTTTGGGAAGTGCTGGTGACATTCCGCAGAAAGTGACTTTTTTTTTCCTGTCTGCATTTTGGACTTGACAAAATTCCAAAGCTGGCAATTCTCTATCTGTTCCCCTCCCCCTCAACTTTGTCTCAGATTTCCCCAGTTGGTCAAGATAAGGTCTGAGAAGGAATGTCTGAGGGCCGTGGCTTCCCTGGGATTCCTGACCCAGCACCCAGGGCTAAGCGTCCATTACAGATCCAGGAGGAGAAGTGCAGACCCCGCTCCCCTCCCTTCCTGCATAGAACTGCCTGCTCTTACTTTTGAGCAATGCAAAGAATAAAACGAGTCTCTATTTTTTAGAACAAAAGTGAGATCACTTCTAACCATGGTTCCTCACAGTAGTGACTTGGGGCTCATCCCCACTCCCCATCTTTGCACCCCTCCTGTCACCTCCCATCCTCCTTAACTCCTTTTCATCATCCATCTTATGAGTCCCCCGTGGCTCCTGAGTGTCTCTAAAAGTCAAGTCTACCTGTAAAGGGACATCTGTCAAGGGTCAGGGAAGTTCAGAAGGGACAGCTCTGAGAGCCCAGTAAGTGACATCATCTTCTGGGCCTGTGGTTTTGATGCCTGGCCTTCGGATCTCGGTGGCTGCCACTCCTGAGTGTCTGGGAGAACCGGGGCCCCAGTCACGGCCTGTGTGTGACGCGAAGACCAAGAGAAGGTAGAGGTGGTCCTTGCAGGAGGAATGGCTGAGACGTGCTCTGAGAAGAGCAGGAGGCTCTGTGCTTCCCCCACACGGGCTCATTCTGTGACCAGGGCACAGGGTGTGGCTCTGAAGGCTGTGGCATCCAAGGTTTTTGAACCAAAGCCCGAGAGTGCTCTAGGGACAGGCGGTGGCACCGGTGTGGAAGGCAAGTCCACGCAGGGACTTGTGGTGGACTGAATGGTGGCCCTCAGAAAGCTACGTCCACATCCTGACTCCTGGCACCTGTGCACGTGACCTTGTTAGTAAAGGGCCTTTGCAAGTGTTCTCCAGGGAAGGGTCTCAAGATGAGATCATCCTGGGTTATCCAGGTGGCCCTAAATCCAGCAAAGAGGAGAGACCCAGATGCAGGAAGAAGCCATGGTGGGGGGCAGGGACTCGGGGTGGAGCACTCCTGCCTGCTCCAGCTCTGGCTTTGTCCCCAGCAGGGCAGAAAGGAGGCAGAACTGCACGGAGGGGTCTCCCAAGGCCAGGGTCCCCAGAAGCTACAAGAGGCACCTTGGACCCTGGACGTCTGCTGGGCTGGGGGAGAAACTCTGCTGCCTTGGGCCACCCCACCTGTGGGCAGAAAGGGGCTTACGCCATTCTAGGAGACTGGGGTCGTCCCAAGTGGTGGCTGGCAGGGAGAGTTGGGGATGAGAGCAGCGGGGTGGTCAGCAGCACCCAGAACCCCCTTCCCCCATGAAACTCCAGATCCCTGAACCCTGAGAAGCAAAGTCACATCTCAGGGATGGTGAAGAGGCTCGGAGAGCGACCCAGGAGCACCGCGGAACAGCCATCCTAACCTGGAAACAGGAGCTGCCCAGCAGCTGGGGATCGCCAACACTCCAGGACCATGGCTGCCAGCACGGAGGCCACCGCGGTTGTGCATGACAGATGACTGATGAAAACAGCCATGACAAACAAGAGACAGGACGCAGGCCCCGGGCCTGGTCAGCAGGAGCACGCATTCTGCTCAGATGGAGCTGAGGGAGAGGCTCACTGGTGGGTCAACACTGGGTGGGGACGTTTTTCTTTTATTATTTTTTTCTTTTGTCCATCCTTTGTGATTATTTTCTACAAGGGAATTTATGATTAAATAACATTTTGAGGTTTTCCTTTTATAAGATCCTGTGGTGAAGTTGAAATTTAATCTTTTAAAGTAACATCGTACAAAATCATCAGCCTGGTGACCTGCCTACCCAGGAAGCCTCTAACGCTGCCAGGGGAACGTGGATGATGTCAGTCCCTACGAGAACAAATGGGCGGTATCTATTAAAATTTAAACTGTGCGTACCCTTTGATCAGCAATTTCACAGCATCTATCTTAGAGAAGTTCTCTAAGGTGCACACAAATTGCTTGTACAAGGTATTTGTTGTTTAGAGTAGAAAAAAATGGAAGTAAATGTTCATGGATAGGGGAAGGGTTAAACAAATTATGCCTATTTCTATTGTGAAATAACTACAGAACCATTAAAAATAAGAGAGAAATTAAAACTTCACTGAGATTCCATTTCATTCCAGCCAGAATGGCAATTATCAAGAATAGAAGTAACAATAAGTGTTGGCGAGGATGTGGGGGAAAAGGTACACTTATACATTGCTGGTGGGGCTGCAAATTGCTGCAACCACTCTGGAAAGCAGTATGGAGATTCCTCACAAAACTTGGAATGAACCACCACTTGACCCAGTTATCCCACTCCTCGGCATATACCCAAAGGACTTAGAATCAGCATACTACAGGGACATGGCCATATGGATATTTATAGCAGCTCAATTCACAGCAGCCAAGCTATGGAACCAGCCTAGGTGCCTTTCAAAAGATGAATGGATAAAGAAAATGTGGTCACTAAGCCCCAGGCCAGCATCATTCTAAATGGAGAAAAACTGAAGGCATTCCCTCTAAAATCTGGAACAAGATAAGGCTGCCCTCTCTTGTTCTTGAAACACTGGCCAGAGCAATTACACAGATGAGAGAAATTAAAGGAATAACTATAGGAAAAGAAGAACTTAAACTAGCACTATTTCCTGATGATATGATTCTATACCTAGAAGACCCAAAAACTCTACCAAGAACCTTCTAGAACTAGTAAATGAATTCAGCAAAGTGGCAGGATATAAAATCAACACCCATAAATCGAAGGCATTCCTGTATATCAGTGACAAATTCTCTGAAAAGGAAATGAGGAAAACTACCCCATTCACAATATCCTCAAAAAAAAAAAATACTTGGGAATCAACCTAACAAAAGAGGTGAAAAATCTTTACAATGAAAACTATAGAACCCTAAAGAGAGAAATAGAAGAAGACTTTAGAAGATGGAAAGATCTACCTTGCTCATGGATAGGCAGAATTAATATTATCAAAATGACCATACTACCAAAAGCACTATACAGATTTAATGCAATTCTGAGCAAAATCCCAATGGCATTCCTCATAGAAAAAGAAAAAGCAATCATGAAATTCATCTGGAAAAATAAGAGACCCAGAATAGCTAAAGCAATTCTTAGCAGGAAGAGTGAAACAGGTAGTATCACTATACCAGACCTTAAACTATACTTCAGAGCAATACTAACAAAAACAGCATGGTACTGACACCAAAACAGGCTAGTAGACCAATGGTACAGAATAGAAGACAGAGAGACTAAATCACAAAATTACAACTACCTTATATTAGGCTAAGGTGCCAAAACCATGCATTGGAGAAAGGATGGCATCTTCAACAAATGGTGCTAGGAAAATTGAAATTCCATATGCAACAAAATGAAATTGAATCCCTATCTCTCACCATGCACAAAAGTTAACTCAAAATGGATCAAGGATCTAGGAATTAAACCGGAGACTCTGCATCTAATAGAAGAAAAAGTAGGCCCTAATCTCCATCACGTGGGGCTTGGCCCCAACTTCCTTAATAAGACGCCTATAGCACAAGAATTAAAACCAAGAATCAACAAATGGGATGGATTCAAACTAAAAAGTTTTTCTTAGCAAAAGAAATAATATGTGAGGTGAATAGGGATCCTACATCCTGGGAACAAATTTTAACCCCTCACACATCAGATAGAGCTCTAATCTCTAGGGTATATAAAGAGCTCAACAAGATAAGCACCAAAAAAAAAAAAATAACCCAATCAACAAATGGGCCAAGGACCTGAAGAGACACTTCTCAGAAGAGGACATACAATCAATCAACAAGTACATGAAAAATGCTCATCATCTCTAGCAATCAGAGAAATGCAAATTAAAACCACTCTAAGATACCATCTCACTCCAGTAAGAATGGCAGCCATGATGAAGTCAAACAACAACAAGTGTTGGTGAGGATGTGGGGGAAAGGCACACTCATACACTGCTGGTGGGACTGCAAATTGGTGCAGCCAATATGGAAAGCAGTATGGAGATTCCTTGGAAAACTGGGAATGGAACCGCCATTTGACCCAGCTATCCCTCTTCTTGGACTATACCCAAAGGACTTAAAAACAGCATATTACGGGGACACAGCCACATCAATGTTTATAGCAGCACAATTTACAATAGGTAAACTGTGGAGCCAACCTAAATGTCCTTCAGTGGATGAATGGATAAAAAAAATGTGGCATTTATACACAATGGAATAATACTCAGAATAAAAAAAAAAGGGTAAGATCATGGCATTTGCAGGGAAATGGATGGTCTTAGAGCAGATTATGCTAAGTGAAGTTAGCCAATCCCAAAAAAACAAATGCCGAACGTCATCTCTGATATAAGGGGGGTGACTCAAAATGGGGTTGGGAGGGAGAGCAAGGGAGGAAGATTACCTCTAGATAGGGAATAGGGGTGGGAGGGAAAGGGAGGGAGAAGGGGAATAGCCTGGATGGTGAAAGGAGACCCTCATCACTATACAAAATGCATGTATGAAGATGTGAATTTGGTGTCAACACACCTTATATATACTCAGAGATATGATAAATCATGATATAATGGTGTATTAAGAATTGTAATGCAAAAATAAATAAATAAATACAAACCTGGAAAAAATAAATTAACTTGGAAAAAAAGGAAAATGTGGTATATACACACAATGTAATATTACTCAGCCCTAAAGAAGAATGAAATTATGGCATTTGCCAGTAAATGGATGGAACTGGAGACTATCATGCTGAGTGAAATAAGCCAATCCCCAAAAACCAAAGGCCTAATGTTCTCTGTAATATGTGGATGCTAACACACAATAAGGGAGAGGGAAAAATAGAAGTTCACTGGATTAGACAAAAGGGAACGAAGGGAAGGGAGGGGAGGGGAGATGGGAATAGGAAAGACAGTGGAATGAATCAACTTTCCTATGTTCACATATGAATACACATCAGTGAAACTCCACCTCATGTACAACCACAAGGATGGGAAGTTATACCCCATGTGTGTGTAATATGTCAAAATACACTCCACTGTCGTATAATTCTAAAAAGAACAAAAAATGAGGCAGAGAGATACGTGTCAGGGTGTGTGTGTGTGTGAGTGTAAATGTGTACATATGCCAACAAGGAAAGATTTTTGAGATGTAATTTTAAAAGACCAGAAAAGCAGCAATTTGCATAATAGTAGGTCATAAGATCTTGGCTATGGGGAAAAACCCCAAAATGACCAATGTGCTTCTGCACAAATACACAGGTGAATGCTAACTGCTCAGCTAAGGGGTAAGTGGGTGTGTTGAGTCCCCGCAGGTCTCCTCTTGTGAGGACCTTAATCGTGATCACCTTAAGGCCACCTGGCTGATCCCGGGTGCTCTCCCTGTCTCGAGAGCCTTGTGCCTCTGCACCCTGCTTCTGTGTCACTCCGCTGTGGCCAGGGCGGGAGCTGGTTCTGGGTGGGGGTGTGACAGGGCCTTCTTCTCTCTATAGCTTCGTGATGTTTGAATAACATACGTTAAGAGCACCGCCGTGATTAGTTTACTAGAATAAACAGGCAGGAGGAATAGAGGACTTGGAGGCCATTGTGCACCTTCAGTGCAGGACTGAGTCCCTGCGGTGTGGTCCCAGGTCCCCTCCTCTCTGGGCTCCTAGTGTCCTGGGGCTGGGACGTGGCTGCACCTGAATTTGGGACTCCAACAGTCCTCAGTCCTCTGCTTGTGATGACAAAGGAAGAGATGACCGTCCCTCCCTCCTGCGGACCTCGAAGGCAGGGCTGGGGGCCCAGCACCAGGCTCTGCTTGCCAAGTGTGCAGACCCTGAAGGCCCATCTACCCGGAGTGCGGCGTCCCCCCAGCCGACTTCCACAGTCCCCTGAGTGAAGACCTTCCCAGGCTCCTCGGGAGGAATTTTTTAGTATCTTCTCCGTAATAACCAGAAGGTGTTTAATAAACATGATATGCAGCAGTTGCTAAGAGAATCTGATTTATGTACAAAGCAATGCAGAGCCTCGGTGCGTCAGGGTTGCGCCCTTTTATTTGACTGTGAATCCTGATGTTCTGATGGAAGCCATCGGCTGCACTTTATTTATCATCAGCTTACGGCGCGGATGGCTGTATCGTAGGTGCCTCTCAAATTACATAGCAAATCTTGTTGTCTCCTTAGGCAAATAAGAGACCCACATCATAAGCTTTAATTGTGATGCAGGTCACTGTCAAGGGTGAAATATCTCCCAGGCCCTCTGATTAGCGGAATCACATATGACTGAAGCCCAGGCCAGGGCCACAGCCACGGCACCTGAGGACAGCTCAAAAAGCATCCAATAAATAAATGTCTGAGGAAATTGACATTAAGGAAGATCTCATTACAGAAAAGCAATTTAATTTTTCTGCATTTGTGTTGAAGAGTTCACCACCAAGTTCAGAGCGCTGGGGCCTTGGGGAGCTTTCTGATGTCAAAGCGAGTCCTGAACAGATTCTGGGGAGGGTGAGGCCCGCAGGAAGCCTCATCCGTGGCTGAGAGGGAACCAGAGCAGGTGCGGAGGCCGGGTCTCTGGAGGCCGGGTGAGGGACAGCCTTCCTCCTTTGTGGAGGCTGCCATCAGCTGAAAACGGGGAGCGATTCCTGCATCACATCTAGAGGATCCCCAGGGGGAACCCCACACAGAGGGTCCCAGAGGTCCCCAGACACCTCTCTGCACCCTTCTTTCCATCACGATCAATCGCGAGGGCGCGGAATCCAGGCAGCCTGTGGCCCAGCGCCCTCCTCCGTCTCTGTGACCTGGCCGTCCAGTTCTGCAGAAGTCAGCCCAGGGCCTCCACGTGGCCCCTTCTCATCCAGGCTCAGGTCAGAATCCAACCAGCTGGTCGTCCCTCCAAGGGCTGCGTGCGCCCGGCCACCTGCAGGGGTCAGCCAATGCCTGCCAGGCCACAGTCTCCACCGGGCCCTGCCGCGGGTCTGCAGGTGCGAGTGTGACCCAGACGGGACGGACAGAGCCCAGAGATTCACAAGGGAAGACGAACAAACAAGAAAAGAGGTGAAAGTTGGGACAGCTGCTGGGGACGGAGCCAAAGCCCTGGAGACAGAGGACGGGGACGGCGGGGGCGGTGGGGCGACCCTGGAGACCTGCAGGTCAGGGAGAGGGTCTTGTCATGTAGAGACGGGGTCAAGCTGGCTGTACAGCGGCAGGTGCCACCCAGCTGAGAGATGGCTCGCAGGCGTCCTGCAGCTTCGCGTCCTCTGGGGAGCCGGGCATGGGTTCCAAACCTGGGACGCAGAGCAGAGCAGAGGTGCAAACCGCGGGCGTCATCAAGTGTGAACAGTGGCTGTGCCCTCCCTCTGGCTCCACACCTCTGCTCTGCCTGAGGGCGTGCTCTGTCTTACCCCAGAAATGTCCACAACCAGGGTCACTTCAGAGCAAGGCTGCCCTCGGAGCCCGCAGGACACACCTGTGCAAGGTAGAAAGCAGCAGCCCTTTTTTCATTGGCTGAACACAGGCTGGGGCAGCTTCTCTCACACTCACATCCCAACCGAACTGCCTGTGTAGCTTGTGCTGTGGACAACCTGATTCACTGCACACAGCAATCCTAGATAAGGAGATCCTCTGACATCTGAACTATGCTTCCCTCCCCTCCCCTACTCTGCTGCACAACTCCTGGGCTCTTTCCTACAGATGGACCTTTACAAAAGCTGTCTCTCTTGTTCTGACTTCTTCTCGGCTTACTGATTTTTTAAATCCTGATTCCAGGCACCCAACCCATCCAAGTGGCAAAAATCCTTCCTCAGATCACCATGTAATGGCTCTCGCTTCTCTGTTCCCATCTCCACTCAGTGGTGACAGCAATCTTTTTGTTGTTGTTGTTTATTTTTGAGTTGTAGTTGGACACAATACCTTTATTTCACTTATTTATTTTTATGTGGTGCTGAGGATTGAACCCAGGGTCTTGAACATGCGAGGCAAGTGCTCTACTGCTGAGCCACAATCCCAACCCAAGTGGTGACAGCAATCTTTAAAAGACGAAAATCACATCATAATACTCCCTTGCCTAAAAGCCAGTCCAAACCTTCCCATGGGTCTCAGAATGGATACAGATCAAATCCTCACAGTGTCCAGAGTCACCTCATCTGCCTCAACTTGTGTTACTTCCTCATTACCATCATTCTGACCCCTTTCCTGGCCTTCACTTGAATATTTAAATTTACAACTTTATGCCCCAGGGCCTTTGTATGTGCTTTTTCTCTGCCTTGAAGTCAGAAGAAATGTCCCTGAAATGTTAGACCAGCTGATGATAAATAATGTATGCTGCTGACACTGGTCTAGAGCTTTTTGTGACTTCATTTATTTGATCTCCACCCTGAACCTGTGAGGGGGATGCTGCTGGTCTCCCCAGTTTAAAGACTGGCAGGCCCCAGGAGGGTTGTTAAGTAAAAAGTGCAGGAGGCCATTGTTTCAGACCACACCTTCCACCAGGCCCCAAGACTCCACATCCAAACAGTCACATGGGGGCTGGGGGATGGCTCAGTGGGTAGCGTGCCCGCCTCAGATGCACAAGGCCCTGGGTTCAGTCCCCAGCACCAAAAAGAGAAAAAAGCACCAAACAGTCACAGGGAGGAAGGCCCCCACATGCTGCTTAAGGGACTCACACATCAGCAAGACACGGCAGTCCTAGACACTCATCCCCCAGCAGTGGAGGGCCACGTATCAGACAGACCCTGCTCAATCCCAAGAATCCAACAGACCCCAACACAGTGACACTGGGTGACTCCAACATCTCACCACTGGGTAGACCCTCCAACAACAGCTCAATAAAGAAGTTACAGATCTAACTAATAAATCAATGATTTAGACTTAAGGGACACATATAGAACATGTCGTCCGCCAATGAGCAAATACACTTTCTTCTCAGCAGCACACGGATCCTTCTCTAAAACAGAGCATACCTTATGCCACAAAGCAACTCCCAGCAAATACAAAAAAAAAAAAAGAAAAAGAAAAAGAAAGAAAGAAAAAATACTACCCTTCATTCTATCAGATCATAAGGGAATGAAATTGGAAATAAAAATAAAATAAAAAATAGAAGCTACTCCAACACCTGGAGACTAAATAATACGCTATAGGATGATGAGTGGAGAGTAGAAGAAATCAGGAATGAAATAAAATACTTAGAGGTGAATGAGAAGAATGACTCAACCTATCACATATCTGGGGCACCATGAGGACAGTTGTAAGAGGAAAGTTCATTGCACTGAGTGCATTTTAAAAGATTAGGAATTTCACCAAATTAATAATCCAACATTACATTTTCAAGCCCTAGGGAAAAAAAACAAATCAACATCAAAATCAGTAGAAGACAGGAAATGGTTAAAACTAGGGCTGAAATCAATAAAACTGAAACAAAAAAAAGAAAAATTCAAAAAAATCAACAAAATGAAAAGTTGGTTCTTTGAAAAAAAATAAATAAAATTGATAAACCCTGGTTATACCAATGAACAAAAAAAGAAAGAAAAAACTCAAGTTTCTAAAATTAGTGATGAAAAAGGAAATATCACAATGAACACTACTGAAATAAGAACAATAATCAGAAACTCTTTTGAAAATCTATCCTCCAACAAAACAGAAAATCATGAAGACAGCAACAGATTTCTAGAGATATATGGCCTACCCAAATTTAATTAGAAGGACATAGAAAATTTAAACAGATCAATTTCAAGCAATGAAATTGAAGATACCATCAAAAGCCTACCAAGAAAGAAAGCCCAGGACCAGATGGATTCTCAGCTGAGAGAAGAACTAACTCTAATCCTTCTGAAATGATCCCATGAAGTAGAAAAGGAGAGAATCCTTCCAAACTCATTCTATAAAGCCAGTATCTCCCTGATACCAAAACCAGACAAAGACACATCAAGGAAAGAAAAACTTCAGTCCAATATCCCTGATGAACATAGATGCAAAAATTCTCAATAAAATTCTGGCAAATTGCATACAAATGGGGTCCCAGGATGAAATGGGGTTCATCCCAGGAATGCAAGGTTGGTTCAACATACAGAAATCAATAAACGTGATTCATCACATCGATAGACTTAAAGACAAAAATCATATAAAATCTCAGTAGATGCAGAAAAAGCACTTGACAAAATACAGCATCCGTTCATGTTCAAAACACTAGGAAAAACTAGGGATGGTAGGAACACACCTCAGCGTTGTAAAAGCTATCTATGACAAACCCAAGGCCAACATCATTCTAAATGGAGGAAAATTGAAAGCATTCCTTCTAAAAACTGGAACAAGACAGGGATGCCCTCTTTCACCACGTCTATTAACACAGTTCTGGAAACTCTAGCCAGAGCAATTAGAAAAAAAAAAAAAGAAGGAGGGGAAGGAGGAGGAAGGGGAGGAAGAAGAGGAGGAGAAGAAAACCAATTAAAGGGATACAAATAGGAAAAGAAGGGTTTAAACTGTCCCTATTTGTCAATGACATGATTCTCTATTTAGGAGACCCCCCCCAAAAAAAAAACTCCACCAGAAAGCTTCTAGAACTCATAAGTGAATTCAGCAAAGTAGGATATAAAATCAACACCCATAAATCAAGTGCATTTCTATACATCAATGATGAACCCTCAGAAAGAGAAATTAGGAAAACTACCCCATTCACAATAGCCTCAAAAAATAAAATAAAACAAAATACTTGGGAGTCAATCTAACAGATGAGGTGAAAGAGCTCTGCAATGAAACTACAGAACACTGAAGAAAGAAATTGAAGAAGACTTCAGAAGATGAAGAGACCTCTCAAGTTCTTGGATAGGTAGGATCAGTATTGTCAAAATGGCCCTACTACCAAAAGTGCTATGCAGATTTAATGCAAGTACTATTAAAAGTCCAATGAGTGTGTATTAAGAATTGTAATGCAAAAAGTATAGGTATAAAGGCATAAATTGGCATGAACATACTTTATATACAGAGATCTGAAAGACTGTACTCTATATGTGTAATAAGAATCGTAATGCTTTCCACTGCTGTAGTGTATTAAAAAAATAAAATCAAAGATTAAAAAAAGAATAACAGAAAAAAAAGTCCAATGACATTCTTCATAGAAACAGAAAAAAGCAATCATGAAATTCATTTGGAAAAACAAGAGGCCCAGAATAGCCAAAGCAATCCTCAGTGAGAAAAGTAAGTGGGAGGCATCACAATACCAGACATTAAATTATACTCCAGAGCTATACTAACAAAAATGGCAAGGTATTGGCACAGAAAACAGACAGGGAGAACCATGGTACAGAATAGAGGACACAGAGACACTCACATACATACAGTTCTGTGCTAGACAGAGGTGCCATAAACACAGGTTGGAGAGAAGATAGCCTCTTCAACAAATGGCACTGGGAAAACTTGAAATCCACATGTAGCAGAATGAAACTGAACCCTATCTCTCACCCTGAACAAAACTCAAACTCAAAGTGGATCAGGGACATAGACATTAGACCAGAGACTCCACACTTACTAGAAGAAAATGTAGGCCCAGCTCTCCATCATGTCAGCTCAGGAACTCACTTCCTCAACAAGACCCCTAAAGTGTAAGAGGTAAAATCAAATATCAATAAATGGGACGGATTCAAACTAAAAATCTTCTTCTTATCAAAGTAAACAATCCATAAAGTGAAGAGAGCACCTACAGAATGGGAGAAAATCTTTACCACCTACACCTCAGGTAGAGCACTAATCTCCAGAATGTACACAGAACTCAAAAAACTTAACACCAAAAAAAAAAAAAACAAAAAACAAAAAAAAAAAACCCAAAGGGCAAAGGAACTGAACAGGCTCGTCACAGAAGAAGAAATACAAATGGCCAACAAATATAGGAAAACATGTTCAAAATCTCTAGCAATTAGAGAAATGCAAATTATAGCTACACTGATCCATCTCACCCTAGACAGAATGGCAATTATCAAGACTACAGCAACAATAAATGTTAGTGAGGATGGGGGCTGGGGGGATGGTTCACTTATACCTGGTGAGACTGCAGACCAGTTCAACCACCCTGGAAAGCAGTATGGAGATTCCTCAGAAAACTAGCAATGGAACCACCATTTGACCTGGTTATACCACTGCTTGTTCTATTGCCGCAGTCTGGCTGGGCACAAATCACCGTGCCGCCACAAAGCACTTGTATGTTCAAACAGGAAACTTTATGGCCTGAACTCCAACAGCACTCCACAAACACTCCCCAGGAACTCTCCCGAACGCCACCCACATGGCTCCTCTCTGGCACACCACCAACCAGAACTCCCCTGGGAACTCTCCCGACCTCTGGGCTGCGCGCGCACTCACTCTTGGAACCCTGTGAGAACTCAATGGGAACTCCAAAGTAGCAGGCGCCTGAGTTGGACAGCAGGGGTCTATATACAATTGAATCAATCCAGCATCATCTTAATGGCTTGCCTCTCAACCATTACTTCTGGCAAAATGCCAGGGGCCATTCTGACTCTGCTGTGGCTCTCAACATTCTATACAAAGCACTTAACATCAGCATACTCCAGCGACACAGCCACACCAATGTTCATAGCAGCTAAGCTATGGAACCAACATAGTTGTCCTTTAACAGATGAATGGAAAAAGAAAATGTGGTACATACACACAATAGAATATTACTCAGCCAAGAAAGAAATTATGGCATTTGCTGGTCAATGCATGGAACTGGAGACTATCATGCCAAGTAAAATAAGCCAATTCCAAAAACCAAAGGCAGGATGTTCTCTCTGACATGCGAATGCTGACTCAAAATAGGGGTAGGGGAGGGAAGAATAGAAGTTCATTGGATTATACAAAGGGGAATGAAGGGAAGGGAGGGGAGATGGGAATGGGAAAGATAGCAGAATGAATCAGACACAACTTTTCATAACTTCCCAGTGTTCACATATGAAAACACGACCAGTGAAACTCCACATGATGTCCAGCCTCCAGAATGGGATCCTAATGAGAATAAGCTTTATTCCACGTGTGTGTGACATGCCAACATACACTCCACTGTCACCATATCTAAAAAGAACAATGAAAAAACCCACACATGCTCAAGTGCCAAACCCAAACTAAGCTGCTTTCTGACCTCCTGAGAAATCAGAACAGTTTTAGTCGGCATGTGCTACCGTCAATCTAGAACATCCCCCAGGGCCCATGTATTAAAGGTTGGTCCTCAGCCCATGATGCTATTATTAAAATGTGTTGGGACCTTGAAGAGGTGAGGCCTCAAAGGGGCTTGTGAGACCCATGTTGTGAGTCTGTCTGTCTCCACCCCTTCCACCGCCCCCCCACACATATATACTTCCAGCCATGATTTAGACCAGTGTCTGGAGCATAGAGTACTTAACATTAGCTACGATTATGAGACAGCAAAACAGAACAACTACATTTCAATAAGTCAGGGACATTCCTTGTGGTTTCTAGAGGGAAGGAACAGCATATGCAAAGGCCCTGGGCCAGAAAGTTGTGAATTTTTAAATGGGCTACCTCTACCCTTTTATGGGCTGAAGTCTCCACATCTATGAACCAAATAATCTTTTCCTCTTTATAATTTCATTATAGTAACAGAATTCTAACACAATTATGAAGTTCACTTTGCCTTGACCCTTACCCCCCCAAATAATCTGATGTTAACCCCTCGGTTATTTTTCTATGTTCTGCCTGCCCCCCCATCTTCCCCTTACAAGGAAAGTAACTTTGAAATGATCAACTTGCTTTTGTTCTTTGTCTCTGCTTTCTTTGACCCTCTCCTGACTCTGACCTCCTCTTCTCAGCCCATCCGAACTTTCTTGGTATTTTGTGGAATCAAGTGTCACCTGATTCCAGAATCACAAACCCAGTGAAGACCTTTCAGCTTGGTGTGGTTCTGTCCTTTGACAGGCTGCAGAGACACCCCGCTCATTGGAGCCACTGGTGGTGCAGGCCAGCGTGAGTTGGAGCCGTAGATTTCCCTGACCCTGGGGAGTCTGCTGGTCACAGTGGACTGGGTGCAGCTCTACCTTGTATTTATGGGTCCAGTGCTGGGGAAGACGCCTGGGACTCCCAAGGTGCTCAATAAGTGCTGAGTGTGCAGATCCACCAGCAAGTAGCCCCCAGTGAGCCACGTAGAGCAGCTCGTGGAAACCTCCCTCACGCGGGAGCCGGCCATGGGCCACAGGTGCATCGGGTCCTGCAGCGGCCAGCCCATGGCCAGCGGATGGTGGGGGAGGACGGCGCTCTGCTTCCCTGGCACTAGGACGTCCCAGTGTGGGTGGGGCTGCGTCTCCTCCACGCTGCCTGTCCCTGCACGGGAGTCCCAGCCCCGTCCCTAGGCTCCTAGGCTGGCGGCCTCTCCTGCAAAGCCAGCAATCCTGGTTAGGACGCGTGGTCACAGTCTGGCCACCTGGACGAGGTCTCTACCTCAAGGCGTCTGCCTAGGCCACCTTGCCAGCAAGCTCTGCAGCCACGGTTAGAGTCTGCGCGTCTCTGAGGCCATGGTTCACCTCTACACGACAGCTAAGCACGGAAGCCAACGGTGGTGGCCATGTCCTGCGTGTCCCTCGGCAGAGCTTCAGGAGGGTGTTCCTGTCTGGTCCTGCAATGGTGGGTGCTCCTACCAGATGGGGGCTGTCATAACCGTCCCCACGTCCCAAACCAGAAGACCAAGGCTCAGGAAGTCACAGAGTCAGGATTTGAACCCAGGCTGTGGGGACCAGACTCATGCGACCAACCAGATGGTGCCCCTCAGCCCAATGGCCACTCCAGAAGCTCCTGAGCACATGTGGCTCTCAGCTTCAGGTAAGGCCAGACATGTGTGCTCCAGGGGTCTTGGCATGGTGGCGACCCCTCCCCAAGGGACCCCGGTACCTGTGGGCCAGGAAGGAGGGTGACCATCTGGCCATCTTCACTCAGTACCCACTCTGAGCACCTGGGCCTAGCAGGGCTCCCTTACAGCCAGCCCCCAGCCTCCAGAGCACCGTGCCTCGTTAATGTATTATTTATTTTATTACCTTATTGTGGAAGTGGGTGTCTATAATTTGCTACTTTATGTAATGGCCTTCTAATGCACACACTGCTAAATAATTCAGCAATGTCCTGCCACTGGCTCTCAGGAGCCCGATCCCTTCAGCTGCTAACTAGGTCAGCTGCTCAGTCCAGCCGCGACCCACGTCGTGCTGTAGAGCATCTGGTGGAGCGGGGTCACCAAGAGGCAGGCCTGGACCAGGAGTGACAGGGACGCCGGCACCTGGAACATGGGGCGTGTGGCCCAGCCCCTGCACCCGGAGGACACAGAACTGTGAGGCTGGCCGAGGAAGGCCCCAAGACATCCTGACCCAGGAGCCCGTGGACGTGCCCCAGCAGGCAGGGCAGGAGGGATTTCACAGACATGACTAAGGACCTGGGGACAGAGCTATCTCCGGTGGGCCCCGAGAGCAGCCATGTGTCCCTGCAGGAGGGAGGGAAGGGTCAGAGGAGAGAGCAGCAAGAGGGGCAGAGAAGCAGACCCTGACAGTGTCACACGTCTGGTGCTGACCGGGCCACCAGCTGAGGAAGCAAGGTAGCTTCTCTAGCAGCTGGAAAAGGTAGGAAGACTCTCCCAGAGCGCCCAGGGGACCTGCCCCGCTCGCTCCTGACCTTCCCCTTGTAGGATCCAACTTCTGACTTCCAGAACCGTCAGGGGATAAAGCAGTGGTTAAAGTCACCAAATTTGTGGCAATTTGTGATGGTAACAAGGAACCTAGCACATCTGTCACATGCTGTCATCCAGCACAGAATGGAGCACACCGTGTCACTCAGGGCAGGCCCAGAACCATGAGGGGCTCAGGCATTTGTCTGCAGGCAGAGGGTGAATGGAAGGTCCCACGAGGACAGGTGACAGTGGGTGACAGCAGCCCCTCCCATCAAGGCCAGCCTGGCAGGCCAGTGACACCCACATCCAACCAGATCCCCTGCTCTCCCGGGCTCCCCTTCCCATCCTGCCCAGCTTCTGTCCAGTGGTGCCTGTGACTGCTCATTCCTAGGGGTACACATTATGTAGGCCTCAGAGTCCCCCCAGCCCCTGACAGTGAGGTGACACCAGGTTTATAGTCCTCCCCAGCCCCTGACAGTGAGGTGACACCAGATTTATAGTCCCCCCAGCACAGAAGAAAGTGAGACTTGTCCAGGATCACAGAGGGCAGTGCATGCCAGCCCCGGCAGAGCTGGGCCGGGCCTGGCTGAGAGGCACGTCCTTTCCTCCTCCCGGTGCTGACCCACCCCAGGGCAGCAGGAATAAAACTACCCTGGCCCGAGGGTCCAAACAGGTCCCTAATTTGATTACCGGATTCTGAATAATTGATGGCCTTTCCAAATTAGCCGTAGGGTGGGTGGCAAATGGCTTCTTCGTCCCATCTATTATCCGGCCTCTGGTCAGCGGGTCAGTCACTGGCCATGATTGAGTGGCTCCCCCAGGACCCACCCAGGAGGAAATTAATCATGCTGCGGGTCTAGTTCCCATCCCTGGGGACCCAGCATCTGCCGGGGAGACGGACAGGGCTGGGAAAGCCAGAATGGAGGAGCCAAGGCCAGGTGGACCCCTGTCACTTCCTCCTGTCACCCGGTGGTGCCCAGGCTCCCAGGGCAGACAGACGAGGGGAGGAGTACTAAAGCTGACAGGTGGGGAGGAACGGAGCCCAGGCCCTCCCTCCACGCCACAGCCACTGCTCACTAGTGCGACTCTCCAGAGAGTCCTGCTCCTGGAAGCGAACCCCAGGGTTCATCTCTCAGACCCTGTGGAGGGCATGTGGCCAGCACAGAGCAGGGTCCTGCCCTCCCCTGACACTGCTAGGTGTGTGTGGGTGCCCCGAGGGAGAAGACGGTGCTGTGGCTTGGCATGGACATCACCTCCCCAGCTCATCCCGCAAACGTGCATTGAGAGCCCAGCGGTGCCAGCCATGGCTGAGACCCACCTCGAAGGCCACCAGGACCCCAGACGTGGCCTGTGGAATCTGACATCTGTAGAGGCCTGCAGGGAAGTACCCAGAGCTGGGGTGGGGCAGGAAGAGGACCCTCCCCCTTGCCTGGACTATGACCTTCCTAGAAATGTGAGCCCTGGTCCCCATCCTGAAAGACAGTGGGGCTCACCTGGCAGAGGTGGGAAGGCGCACTTGAGAATGAGAAGCCCAGAAGTAGAGCGCACTGGACGCCTGGAGGAGCCTCGCTGGCCAAGGAGTGGGCTCCTTGCAGCCAGGGCACTTTCAGTGTGAGCAAGGCAGGGCCTCGCTCCTTTGTCAACAGCATGGGGCAGGGGGCTGCTGACAAGCCCTGGCCAGACTCTGGGGACAGGGAGCAGCCCTGAGGCCATCCACCCTGCAGGTGTGCCACAGGCAGGGATGATTGACACCTGGAGTGCCTCTGAGACACAGGCTGGTGATCTGCCCTCCTGGCCCTGGGAGGAGACCTGTGTCAGGCTTGGGCCCCAGGTGACCCTGAGGTGAGGGCAGCAGGTGTTGGAGACCCTGAGTGGACAGTGAGTCCCCTGGCTGGTGGGCTACTTGTGAGACTCCTCCACCTTTAGACCTCCACCCTCAAATACTCAGATCTCCTTTTTAAAGCAATAAGAATTATTCCCCAGCCCTTGGACATGAGGGGGTTGCACCCAAGAGCTCAGGAAGAGCACATGCAGGAGATGCCCTCAAGCCACGCGGCCAGCTCAGCCAGTGCTGCGGGAGGGCACAGGCACCTCCAGGGCCCCTTGAGCATGCACACGGGGAACCGGCGAGGGGAAAGGGCTCCATTCCTCACCTTCTCCACCTCCCTGCGGGTGCCAGTCATCTCTTGCTGGGTGGCCATGGAAACACCCAGAGAAGGACCAGAATCTTCACAAAAGCCCTGAACACCCAGCAGATGGCTTCTGGAGCCCACAACCCAGAGGTGACCAGACAGGATCCCACAGAGCTGCTCACCAGCTCCCAGGACAAGGTGACCTGAGCAGGGCTCCTCCTTCAGGGCCTCAGGCTTCCCTGTGTCCACAGCCCTGTTTTCTCTGCAAGATGGTCCCAGCAACAAGCCAAAGAGAATGTTCTAGAAAGCTGGTGAGACTCAGGATGACGCTGCAGAAGTTTCATGTCCATGGTCCTTTCCATCAGTGGGGGCTGGGGTGTAAGCACACGTGGAGACTGTGACCCGCGTCGTCACTGTAACTGCTGTCATCCTGTCCTGGGCCCGAGCCTATGGTGGCAGGACCCTGACTTTGCCCATTAGGGCTTCGCGATCACTGCCGGGTGAAATCCGGGCCTCCTCAGGGCTGCTTCCCCACGTTCGAGGGACTTCCCCTCCTCCTACCCTCAGGGGCCTCAGGGCCAAGGGGACCACATGGCGCTGGGGTGAAGCCACATAGTCAGGGCATCCCCACCCCTGGAGACAGTGCCCTGAGGGCATGGGGCCTGTCGGGCCCTGGCACCCCACTGCAGAGCCCTGGTCTTTGGAGCCTCGTCCTGTGCTCACTGGCTCTGGTTCAAGGTCCCACACCAGGAGGCTTCCTGTGACCCTGGGCACTTCTGTCCACCAGACCTCAGTCCTCTGTGCCTCCCAGGCCACAGATTCTTGGAGGCTTTCTCTGCACCTCACTGGCACTGGTGAGGTCATTGAGCCCGCCTTGGGCCACCCAGCTGAGCTCTGCTGGTCACTTCTGCTCCTCAACAGAGTGAAGGTCCCCCTGAGCCTGGGTGGGCGGGGCTGAGCGTCCTGTCGGGTCGGACCTTGGGAGCAAGGGGCGAAGACAGTGACACTGCCTTCTACCCACCCCTGCCCCAGAACCCCCTCCCAACCCCAAAGCCATCCCTTCCCTGTGACATCCATGTCCTTCTGCCACAGTCTCGTGCTTCCTATCTCAGGTCTAAGCCGGTTCTTGAGATGTACAACCCGGTTCCGAGGCCTCCTGAGACATGGCTTTGTTCTGGAGAGCCCGCCCCCCGGGACCAGCACCGCACAGAGGGTTTTATTTTTCAAGGGCCTTTGAACTCTAAGCAGAGCAAAGCTTCTCAGCTCCCAGGGGGGCTAGCCCTCCTCCCCAGGTGCCAACTCTCGTGCCCTCATCTCAAAGTCCTAGGTCCTGCGAGGGAGCTGGGCTGGGAGAACAGGAACTTCCAAGAGGAGAAAAGGCAAGTGGTATTCAGGGTGCGCCACCGTCCCTCCCTTCTCCTTCCCCTCTCCCTCCCTCCTCCTTTCTTCCCTCCCTCCTCCTTCCTTGCCCATCCTTTCCTCCCTTTCTTCCTTCTTTTTAACTTGGACACTGGTTTCCTTCCAGCTCCACCCTGGACATTGTCATGCCATTCTCTAGAAATGTGGCCATTGAGCATGACCAGTCTTGACCTTCTAAGACTCCAAGAGACTAGGTGACCAGATGTCCTGGTTGCCTGGACAGAGGGGTTTTCCAGGTGAATGGAATGAGGTGACCCCTGTGCAGGGGACAGTGACTCACTGTGTAAGAAGGTGGAGGCTTCCATGAGCCAGGAAGGAGTGGGTCAGCTAAGCCAGGAATCAAGCTATGCTGCTCCTGGGAGAGTGGACATGTGCAGTGCCAACTTCAGCCGGCGCCCAAGATCTACCCATTTAAGATCTACCCATTTAACATTCACCCTGAGGTGAGTTACTGCTATTGCTGCTGTTTCACCAGCGAGGAAGCTGAGGCTCAGGAGGTTGAGGGACTGGCCGGTGGCACCCCGCTGGCCTGCAGGGAGGCTGGGTTCCCATTCAGAACACGCTGTGATCTTCCCACCACTGACCTGCAGTGTCTCGGGGATGAGCAGGACCGTGATGAAGAGGTGGGGAGGTCCAGGCAGGCGCCTGGGTAGGGCTGGTTGGAAGGACAGGAGGGACCTGGTGGAACCCAGTTTCCAGGGCCAGCCGGTCTGTGCCTGAGTGTAAAGATGTCCGCGTGCCCCTGAGGAGTGCGGAAGGCTGTCAAGAGCAGGGCAGGGTGGAGAGGGAAGGGGACTCACGGAGCTCGCAGGCCACAGGGCCACCAAACCGAAATGCGAGTGCCTTGGGCTCAGGTGCACAGAGAACCTCCCCCACCTGCTCTGGTGCTGAGCATGTGCACATCTGTCACACAGCCTGATGAGCCCCAGGGGAGGGCAAGTGCAGGTCCACCCTGTCCACCCAACAGGATGAGCGCAAAGCCTGGGTCGTGGGTGCAAAGAGCTTGGGGACAAAGAGGAGGTATTCGTTTCCTGCTGCGCTGCGACGAGTTGCCACACACGCAGTGGCTCGGGCAGCACTTACTCTCCCAGTGCTGGAGGTCAGGAGTCTGCATGGCCTGGCAGGGAAGTTCACCCAACGCTCTAGGGAAGACCTCGTTTATGGCTTTTCCAGCTTCGGGAAGCTGCGCCCGCCCCTTGGCTCATGGCCCCTTCCTCACATCACCCTATGTGGTCACGTCCCTTTCCTCAAGGACCCTGTGACTACATTGCGCTCATCCAGATCATCCAGACTGAGCTTCCACCTCAAAATCTTTCATTTAATCACATCTGCAAAGTCCTGTCTGCATTTAAACAGTCACTCTCTGCTCCAGGGTTTAGGCTGTGGACGCCTTTGAAGAGGAGGTGATTCTGCCTTGGTAAGGGGACAGTGAGGAGCCTTGTCCGGGACCAGGGAAGCCTGCGACCTTCTGCCCAGGAGCAAATGTTCTGAGCCTTGAACGGTATAGAGCTGGCATTCATTGCTGGAACAAAGACCCCAAATACCTGATTCTTATCCAGAAGAGAGCTGCGATTCTCTTTCAGGTAAATAGTGGGGGCATAAACAGTGCAGGGCGGGATGGCTGCCTCACAGTGTCATGGGCCAAGCCCCTTTTATCCCGTCACTCTGTGCTCTTGGCCAGGTAGGCCAAGGTGGATCTCCATCATGCCCTAACCCCAGCCTGTGGGGAGGGGCGGGGACACTGTGCCCACTCAGGAAGGGCAGGACATGCTCTACTCCGTTCCCATGAAGTAGAGCAAGGCCCATGGCCACCCAACAGCAAAGGAGGCAGAGCTGTGTCCCTGCTCTAAGGGCCACGTCCACAGCTGTGGAGGACATAGTGGGTTCACACTGTAGCACAACAGCCTGCAGAGTCTTCCCGAGCCCCTTCTGAGCGTGTGGACACGGCTGGAGTGCTGGGGGTCCAGGGGCAGGAGGCGTGTCCTTGAGGAGCACTCAGACTATCGGGGAGACAAAGGACTGAACATCACACTGTGCTCCAGCGATGCCCGTGCAGGGTGCACAGGAGGCCCTGTCGAGGACGAGACAGAGGATCAGAGTGGGTATCCTAGGGAAGTCCCCATAGTCACTGTCCTCCCTTGTCCTGTCCCAGGTCTGTAACCCAATGTCCTCCTAGTATCCCCACTTCACCCTCTACCAGCTTCCTGGCCCTTGGCCTCCCAAGGGACTTTGTCCTGAGCTGAAAGCAGCTCTCCTCTCTGGTGTGTGTAGACACACTTACTTCCTTGGAATTCTAGAGCCCACCCCAGCTCTGGACAAATAGCCTGAGGCCCTTGTGGCTCCAGAGAGGCTGGTTTTGAAGCAAGAGAGCAACTTTGTCTAAGCCGTTTGTGAGCAAAACTCAACCTCAGTTAAACACCACCCACCCTGAGTCACAACACTGAAAAGCATCTTTGCCACCCTAAAAACGGGACTCTTCTGCTTAAATTAGCCAAGTCCACGGCACCATGGCTTGCATGCCCGTGCATGTGCGCGCACACACACACACACACACACACACACACACACACACACACGCGCACGCTCACGCCCAAATAGACAGTTTTTCAGAAATGAGGATGCAGATGAGAGGCTCAAGGACAGGACTTACTTGCCCTCTGTCAGTTTCCAGGAGAATTTATTCCACATATTCACCCATGAATATTTAGCAAGGCAACAATAACATCCAATGACACCCACGAGATCCGCAACTCGGAGAGCCCTCTCCCAGGAACACACGGGTGTCAGCGTCCTGGCTGGACCCTGTGCTTGAGATGCAAGCGCTGCTTAGGAGAATCCTCCCCGCCTCCTCTGCCTGCTCTCTCTCTCCCTCTTCTCCTTTTGACTTGTGTTCTCGCCCATTCTCCCATTTTTTATGCAAACCACCAAGCAAATGCTGGGGGGGGGGTGTATGTGTAAGGGCAGCTGCAAAGAATTTAAGTCATTCTGATGGCACCAATGAATACTCAGATGGCCAGTCTTTCTTTTTGCTCAAGAAAACAAAACCAAAAGCCTCATTCATGTTTGGCCAGGCTGTTCTGCATTGGCTAAGGAGTTTAGCCTTGGGCAGAGCTGAGAACCTGGCTAAGTTTCGCTGCAGTGGCTGCATCGTGGCCCCCAAGGTATCCAGATCCCAATCCCTGGAACCTGTGAGTGTTCCCTTCCATTGAACTTGCTTATGGGACTAAATAAGGCACCTTGAGATGAGGAGAGGATGCCGGAATGTTAGGTGGGTCCCAAAGATCACCACAAGTGTCCTTATGAGACGAAGAGGGGGACTCGGCTAAGGGAGAGAGAAGGCAGCGCTGGAGGTGTGATGCCCTTTGAAGGCGGAGGGAGGTTCCACAAGCCAAGGAGCGCAGGTGGCCACCAGAGCCTGGAAAAAGCAAGGAAATGGATTCTCCCCTGGGCTCAGAAGGAAGCAGCCCACTGAAGCCTGGACTTCAGCCCTGTGCCTAGGACCTCTTTCTATTGCAGTTACAGTGAGCCAAGACTGGGTGACTCAAAAAGTAAAGTTTCTTGGCTCCTGGTTCTGGAGGCTGGAAGTCCAAGGTTGAGTGGCTGACCCCGGTGATGTCCCAGGGCTGCATCCTAACATGGCAGAGAGCAGGAGGGTGGGTGGGTACACAAGGGACGACTTGCTGTGTGACAGCCCACTCTCCTGAGAACAAGTGTCTCATGCCCCCAAGAGAGGCATCCATCTCTCGCAGCCCCCTGCCAACAGCACCACAGTGGAAACCAAATCCCAAGGGGACAGACCATGGCTCCCAGTAGGACTAACTTCAACTTCTGATTCCAGAACTGGAGGAAAATCAGTCTGTGTGGTTTTAACTCATCACATTTGTGATAATTTGTTACAGCAGCAACAGGAAACTCATACACCCACAACAGCCCCAGAGGCAGGCTTCGACTCCTCCACAGGAGGACATGAGAGCCCCAAGTTCTACCAAAGGGTCCCCCCAGCAGTGAGACCACTGGAAACCAGGTACACACTTGGGGGTTTGTGTTTGTGGGTGTGTTTCAAAGTCCTCTGTTTTTCTAATAATGAAGTCAAGACAGGCCCTCTGGAGGAAAATTGAGATCTGAAGAAACGTTGGAAGAACATGAAACAAAAAGAAAAAAAATACAAAACAAACACGACAGCCACCCATACCACACCCTCCAGAAACAGCCTTCTTAAGAGCAGGGATCGCAACTTGTAGCCACAGATTGATGTTAGTGACTGTTTTCTCAAGATTGCCACTTTGTTCACTCTAGACATCCAGGCCCGGGAGGCAGAGCCCACTTTATTTTTTCTGCCCTATTTCCAGTGACTCGCTCAGGCTGACGTGTCTGAGGTGTAGTAGATGATCAATTCTGCAACCCAGGGATGGCCTCTGCTGATTATTCCAGTGCATTTGGTACTTGTCTTTCCGATATTTTTCCTATGTCTAACACATATTTTTATATGTGGGAAGCTGCTCAAGAGCCACATTGTTTTGCTAATTTTTTTCACCTGAACTTTATCCTGAACTTACTCTGGTGTTCAAGAGTCCTCCGTCTTCAGCACTTTATTTTAACGGCGGTCTAATAGCTCATGCTATGGATTTTCCTTTGTTAGTGATTTTCCTTTCTCCTTTTTTATTTTTTGTTAATGAACATCCTCATGCATAAATTTTTATCCATGTTTTTTATTTTTTGGGGGGGGGCCATTTCTAGGACAGGGAGGAAGGGACATGGCCCATCGTTGTTTTTAAGGCTCACAATAGCTATGAGGACAGGCATTGAGATACTTTAAATCCATTCTGTCATCAAGAGGGGGACCTCAGGGACCAGACAGCTGGGCACATAACTGCCTGCTGAAGCTGAGTCTCTGCTTTCATGTGTGTGGAGAACTCTGGCTGGGGACAGGGAATGGGGGACCGGGGTCTGACACCACTTTCCAGCCATGCTCATCTTTGAGAAACTGGATGCCCTGCTGTGTCAAGCAGGGGGGGGCTGGTGACGACCCCAAGCTCTCTTTTATAGGAAAATTCTAGCAACTCCTCTTGGAGACTGTTACCAAAAGGGCAAGCCAAGGAAACTTAGTGGCTGGTGAGCCCGAGCATCCACTGTGGGTAGAAAAGGTAGCCTCACCGCCCCGCGGGTGGTACCAGGACAGGGAGCAGGCTGCCACTCCCTGCTCTGTGCAGACGCGGCACTTGTCCCACCACACATTTGTTAAAGAATGATTTAAATAATCTAAGAAAGTGCAGAACCTCCACCTCAACCAATGGACAACAAATCCCACCTATGCAGAGTCAGGGCAGACAAAAGGCGATTTGTGGAAAGTGCCTTTGGCGGGATTTGAAGCTGTGTTATTGGAACTGTTGTATCCCAGTCTTGCCCGCCACACGGGGCAGCTCTGTGAACCAGTGTTCTTGCCGTCTACTGCGCCCTCAAGCAGGGCACCTCGCCATTCCCGACAGCTCCCACTCCACAGCTGTCTTGAAATCTGACATCTGCTCATTCGTTCATTCATTCAGTCAGTCAACAAACAGTCGCCGGAAGCTGTGCCAGGTGCGTGGGATGAGCAAGGCATGGTCTCCTTGGCTTAAGGAAAAGGCCACAGAGATTCCAGCTGTGCTTCAAAGTGACCCTATGATGTGAGGCGGTGCACCTCTCCTTTCAGCTGCCTGTTCCTCACCTGTAAAGGGGACCGTTATTACCTCACCTGGGCCTGTTAGAAAGGATGGAAGAAGGTATGTGACCTGGGCAGCCCACAGCCTGTGCCAAAGGGACACAAAGTGTGGGTCCCTCCACCCTGGCCTAGAGACACTCAGCTCGACGAGCAAGACAGAAGTGTAGGAGGCTGTTTCAGCCTCAGAGGCTTCACAAAGCTCCGTGCAACCACGGGGAGAGGGGCTAGCGCTCTGGGTGTCCCCAGGTGCACAGAGGGGGTGGGAAGTGCGACAGGAGCAAGACGAAGGGTCTTCAAGTCCCGGTGCTGTCCCTTTGGAGCCAAGTGTTTAGATGGGTCTGCAAGGATCCAGGCTGATGGAGGTTTATTTAGACACACATGCCAACAGCCCATAATATGTGCCCAGACGAGGGAAGGGGGCCAGCAGATTGATAGATTCTATGTGCAAGGAAGAATCGCGGCTGTGAAATGCGAAGTGAAAGATGCCTCATTTTCGGATTAGGCTACGGAGAGAGAAGAACTGTCTCCTCCCCGGAGCTGGAGAGCCGGGCCAAGGAGGCCTGCGGGGAGGGCGTCTGCCTGTGGAAAACTGTCTCGTGGGGTGGGCTTGGGCTTTGGGGCAGCCAGCCGGGGTTTGTGTCTCCACTCTGCCACTTTCTGAGCTCGGGATACCAGGCAAGCTCTGTTTCCTAGAAAGTTCCATCCCATGCCAGAGAGCGGCGGATGTGGCCCGCAGCGTGGAGGACCGTGTGAGCCCTGAATGGGGCATTGCTGGGCACATTCAGTGTCCCAGTGGAGCAGGTGCTGAGTGAACCTTGGTCACTGTGCTTAGTACCGCTGGGCAGGAGCTGGCTGGTGTGCCTCCAGGGGTCCCTTTGCACCCCAGAAGTTCTTGCCTTTGACGCTTCCCATGGTGTTTATGGAGGGTGAAGGGGAAACGTAAAAAGAGAATATGGGCTGGGGTGTGGCTCAGGGGTAGGGCTCTTGACTAGCATGCTCGAGGTCCCGAGTTCAATCCCCAGCACAGCCACAAAAAAGAGCAACAGAGGAAAGGAGAGCAGAAACAAGAAGAGAAGCTGAGTGGGTCCCTCTCACGTAACTGGCACTCGGCGGCCAGGCTGGTTGTGAACTCAGGAGCTCAAGTGCTCTTCCTGCCTCAGCCTCCCGAGTAGCTGGGACCACAGCTCAGCCCCAGACCTGAGGAAGGGGCGTGAAGCCCCCGGGGTCACATGTGAGGACAGCTCAGCTGCCTCCCCACCCTGGAATCCAGCAAATGGTCCATAGATGTGGCTCCCCGCTCACGCCCAGCCACCTTCACTCATGGTCTGGACAAGAGACTCATCTCCTCCTCTCTGAGAGCCTCTGTCACCCCTCTCCTGCTGCATTTGGAGAATGGGTCTGAAAACCCCTCGGGGGTGGTCTGCTGTGCAGCCCCATCTCTTCAATCAGCTCTCACCTCCGGGAGACATGTTTAATGCACTCAATCCTTAGGAATTCCTCATCTTCTCCACATGCCCCTGCACCCCCATGCCTCCCAATTTGATCTCTGCGAAGGGTACTTCAATATGGCCTGTTCTTCAGTACTGCAACCTGAGAGGCGGGGTTCTTAACGTCCAAAGTCTGTCCTTTCCTTTTCCTCCCAAGCACGAAACTTAGACCCAGAAAGGCTGAGACTTACCCAAGGCCTTACAGTGGGGTGGTGGCAAAGAGAGGCCCCAGCTTGAGCCAAGACCAAGCGAGGGTCCCCTGTCCCTGGAGCCAGTCCTGGCCTGGACATGAGCCCCAGGAGGAGCTAGGCCAAGCTCAGGCTCTGATCACCTGCTGGACCTGGCAGCCTCTCACCTGGGCCAGGTGGGGTGTGGCCACGGCCTTGGGGCCTCCTGCCGGGCAGCCCCTCCTGCCTGCCCACGGGCGGCCTCAGCCAGCTGCCCTCCACCGGCTGCTGATTCCAAGCTTTTCGGCAAACTGGCACCTAATCACCCACCATCTGCGATCCGTGCGAGGCTTGGCTACCTCTTGGTGCTTCTTCAAATCAACTTGCAAGTTTTCAAAGTGACGCGAGTTCTTGGTGCTTGCAAAAATGTCAGCTTCCGTCACATCTTATTAAAACTGAAAATATGAAAAGGTTTCAGATAAACTGAGAGGAGCCCAGCTTCCCTCTTTCCTTAAGTGAGATGGCTTCTTTCCCTCCTTCCTTCCTTTTTTCTTTTTTTTTTTTTTTCCTAAAATGGAAAGAGATTAGTTTTCTCTTCTGGTTATTGAGTGACAGTCATTAGCTTTGGTCCCACTGCTCTCCAAGGGGAGCCACGCCTCACCGTCCAGGGTGTGTGAGTGGCAGGTGGGGTCCCCTTCCAATGGTGGCTTATTAGTGTGAAGGGTGTCCCTGTGTGAGGAGGAGATACTAACAGCTGGGAGCATCCTTGCATCTGGAACAGTCTCACATGCATTTTCTTATTTGATCTTAGAAGTAGATTCTCCTTTTCTGTCCATGAGGAGGAGGCAACTGGGCACTGCCATCCACCAGCTACATGGCCACCGAGTGGTAGACTGGGAGGTCATGACCACGTGTGCTCACACAGAACCAGGACACGCTCCTGCTGCAGAGCTCAGCATGAGGAGAATATGAAATGGATAAGATCCAACTAGCAGAGGTGGCACAGTCCCCCGAGAATGAGGGCAGGTCAGTCCCTAATCCACTCGCCACCCTCTGTCCCTCCACCTGGCCCCGAGGACCTGTCAAGCCACAGAGCTTACCCTCTGTCCCCGGTATCCTCTTCCCAACTTATCTCAGAGGGCTCTGAGTGGCCCTTTGGGACACACCCTCCAGCTGTCTCTTGGGATGCAGCTGGCCCCTCCATGCACAGTGGCCTTTTCCAGGGAAATTGAATCCCTCCCTCACTTACTTATGGGGGTGAGGGGCAGTCGGCTCCCTGGCCAGAATGTGGATTCCTTGGGGACAGGGGTCTTTGCTCTCATCTGGACGCCAGCCCTTCCCAATGGCCCTGGTGCATGGGCGGCAGTGGCTGCCTGGGGGCGGGGGCTGCCGTCAATGGAACTCGGGCCCCTTGGGGAAGTAGGGGTGCAGGAGAAGCCCGAGCCAGCAGCTTGGCTCCGCCACCTCTCCATGGCCTCAGATGAGAAGGGGCATGAACTCGCAGAGCTGAGGGGTGCTAAATGCTGGGCACGTGGCACTGGGCGATGCAGACGCTCCTGCTGCTGCAGCCATCGCTGCCACCAGGGCCACCAACAACACCACTACCGACACTACCCCATGCCGTCATTGCCACCACCACCGCCATGGCTACTCTTCTCCCTTGTGCTGCACCTACTGTCACCGCTTCTCCTCCTACTGACACAACCAGGCCACGCACTGCTCCTGTTGGCAGTCTGCCTTGCTGCAGTTGGGCCAAGGGGGAGGGGCTGGTTCCCAGGGTGCTGCTGATGGGCCATGGTGGCATCTTTAAAAGGGGGAGCCAAGTGGGAGGGCCTTGAAGTGGACATGGGACCCCAGGCCCCTTGCTGCTCTCTGCTTCCTCCGTGAGGTGAGCGTGTGCAGCCCCGCCTCGGGCCAAAGCACCAGGACGGTCCGCCATGGAGCAGAACCTCCACAGCTGGAGTCAAAACAGAACTTTCCTCTTTATAAGTTGATTATCTCAGGGATTTTGTTACATTGGCCAAAAGCAGATGGCATGAGACTGCTGCCATTGTTACCGAGACCTCTACTGCTAGAAGACGACACACAGAAGGGGTACGATTCGTTTCCCCCAAGAAAATAGCCATTCCGGCTGATAAACAAATATACCCACTTTACAGTGCATTTGGGATTTCACATTATAGCAATTAATTGGGGAAATATTTTAAATAGTCCTGTACAATGCTAGTGAGAGGAAGCTGAAAACCTGGCTTGATAGTGTGTCATGATGATGAACCTCTTTGGGCTGGCAAGACACGAAGACTATCAAAACCTTAAAAAAATGCCCTTCAGCCAGCAATCACTACTTGGGGAACCAATTCAGGAGATGAGGAAGTTGGAAGAAAATATATTATCCAAAGCATGGTCAGCAAGAAAAATGAAGGGGAGAAAATGTCCATGTTTGAGGCTTGTGATGACGGCCCTGACTGGCACATCTCTGCTCATGGGAATATTACATAGCTTTGAACAATTATGGTGATAAAGAGTTTCTCCCATAGGGTAGACTAAAGATTAAGGCAGAGATAGTATTTACATGCACTTACAGTATTGTAAAATATGCATGCACGCAGACAGGTATTAGAACAAAACACAAAAAAATGAAAATAATTGTTGCAAGGTTTGAATAGTCAGACTAAGAGATTTTTTTCACAATGTTCTTTAATGTTGCTGTCATATTGTTTCTTCAATACAAATGGAAAGAAAAAGAAATGTCCCAACAGTCTATTGATAGGTCTTTCCCCCTGTGAGTATAATATAGATGTGTCTATTTAAAAGATTTCTCTTTTAAAATTTTCATTTAGCACCACAACAAAGAGGGTCCAACTTTTTAGTTCATTTCAAATGAGTTCCTAGTAACAAATTTATTCCCATTCTTAACGTGTATAATTTGTGCACTTTAGGAGATTCGGTGATTATACAGGAATTCAGCGGTTTTAATAATTTCCTGACGGGTTTTTAAAGCACACAATGTGCTTTTCCTATTTTCCAAACAATCTGAATGATGGAAAATATCCAAAACAGCTACACCTGAGTCTTTCTTTCTTCCCTCTAATTTCACAAGCGTTTTGTTGTCGTGTTGTCCCCGAGCTTCTGCGAGAGGAATTCTCCTTTTGAAGCCACATCCTTGCCGAGGAGAAATTACAGTCATCTTATCCTAATGCGCCGCTGGATAAGAAAGGGACTTATTATCCCTCAAGAATCCGAACAGGAAGGCGCCATCCCAGCGGGCAGGCGCTATCTCCACAGGGCAGGGAAGTGCAAAGTCTGACCCCAAGATTTCAGAGCCACAGGAACAGGGCCTTATGTCAGCCCACTGCTAACGACTGTTCCGATTCCTACTCCATAGAGACCAGGAGCAGGGGCTGGAGGAACCTCTCCTTTTCATCCGGCCACGTCATTTCAGAAATGGGGAAACTGAGGCCTGGCAAGTGGCCAGGGCTTGCCGAAGGCCACACTGCCATTTTTGTACCAGGCAGGGATTGCAGCTGCTCCGGAACAGTGTCCTCCCACCTTCTTCAGATGACCGTGGCTTCCTGTCACAAAGGGGGCCAAGCCTTCCTAGAAGGAGCAGGCCCCAGTTGTGAGTGTATTTAGGACACACAGAGCCCACCAACAAAGCCACATGTAGGAAAACGTTGAGCGCTGATGGGGGCTCCTAATTGCTTCAGATTGCATTTAGGAAAAATTCAATGTCACTGGGTTATATGATCAATCCTTGTTATAAAACAAAGTGATATTAAAAACAAACAGAATTCATTCCCCCAACTCATCCACCCCCATAAAAGAATCTTTTGTATTTCCCTATATCCTGTCACTTCCAAAGTGGACTTTAGACAGTTCACAGCGGAACACGTGGGCATCAAGTTGGAGAGTGGATCTAACTTAAAATCAACTCAAGTTTGATCTAAAGCCATGTCCCTCTCTCCTCCCCCTCCAAATTAGAAACAAGAGGCTGGAGACAGGCTCAGGGCCACACGCGGATGAACCCTGGGCTTGGGACCTGGGGGCACTGTGAAGGCCCTCCCCTGCCTTGGCTGGGATTCCCCCTTCTCTTCCTGAGACAAAGAATTCGTGCAGGTAATTTCCTTGGGAGGTGATCCCAGGAAGCCTCAGAGGGAGTAGGGGAGTGAGGCTGGGTCAGAGGGGAGCCTGCCAACCACGGCAATTGGGACTCTCGGGAGCCTGAGCAAGAATGCCCCAGACTGTTCCCACCCCAGAACAACGCGAGCCTGGGCATTTACCCACTGCTGCCCTTCCCCACCGCTAAGGGTCCCTGCTCCAGGCAGTGATTAAAGGCTGGACTAAATTGCTCCCTCCTTTGAGACATCAACGAACCTACCAGGACACTGGAGCCTCTTCTGCATGGCCCTTTCCCAGCCAGAGACTGGCCTCAGGCCCCTGCCCTCGCTCAGCCTCTTATGCTCTCTGCTGAGGCTCATGGAGGCAGCAGTCTCGTACATGCACACCCTCAAAACTGACGACAACCAACAGACTTGATCAATTAGGGAGCCCCAGCCAAAGACTGGGGCACAGATGCATTAGGTGGACATCTCGGGGGTGAGGCTTTCTGGCTTCTTAAGCAGCTCTCAGAGCTGGAGATGCACCCAGTGTAGAGCACTTACCTAGCATGCACGAGGCCCTGAGCCCGATGCCCAGCACTGCCTAAAACCACCCAAACCCAAACCCCCCAGACCCTTCATTAGTGACCTGCCAGGTCTCCTGCTGAAACAGTGCCAGGCCCATCTCGGGGAAGGCAGGGGCTCACCAGGGAGAGGAAAGCACTATGGCTGAAGTTCAACCTCTAGTGTGCATTCACAGGGGGCCTTGACCAGATGTGCCTCAGCTTCCTCAACAAAGCCCCAGGGAGAAGGCATTCCCCAGCCCCAGGAAATATGAAGTATATATATATATATCTATGAAATATACAGCACGCACAAGCTGCAAAGGGGCCACCTACCTAGTGGCCTGGAAGGGACTGACCACCTGGACAATGGTGATGATGGTGATGATGGTGGTGGAAAGTTTTAACGAGCATATTTATTCTGTGCTGCTCTGTAAGTATTTGCACAAAACCTTTCTTGAGGAAATAGACCTTTTCATCTCATTTCACAAAGAATAGGCTCTAATACAGGGTGAGTGAGAAGGCTGGTGCAGGAATCAGTGGGCAGCCAGCACAGAGTCTTTGCGGCCCTATAGCACAGCCTGCTTCTGCTGACTGGGGTTCTGTCTCGGGCTCTGAGAGAGCAAGGCCTCTTTCCTGGGAATGCTTAGGGCTTGGTTTTTTCGTGGCTCAAGACAACCACAGGGCCACATGGCCACCCTGGCCTAGTCCCAGACTTAGAAGAGACATTCCCAGCCTCATCCACCCCTCTTGTCCCCAAGCCCAGATGCCTTGGAGCCTTTGTGGGGTCTGCTGGCCGAGAGGTGGGAGCAGCCTGAGGATCAAGCAGGAAGCATCTGGGCCAACACAATGGTTCAGGAAGAGCTACCAGACTGGGGCTGAGAGCTGCGCCTCAGATGAGAGGGTCAGGCAGCTCCAGGGCTGAGGCTGGAATCTCTGCTGAGTGCACAATGCAGGGACCTAGGGGCTGAGGCCCGGGAGTCAGGGATGGATACTTGATTGAGGGGAATAACATTTCCCAAAGTCAGTTCCTTAGAAAGCCAGTCACTCCACTGCTTCCTGATGGAGGGGCAGGCAGAGCGGGTGGGGCCTGACCAGACCCACAGCAGAGTTCCCGGCATTGATCCAGGCCCTCAGCTCCCCCTTTACAAACACTGACCGGCACTGGTTTCCCACCTCCGAGCAGAAAGGAAGCCCGTAGGTGAGTCCACAGGGCTTGAGCCTCAGCCTGCTTCAAGGGAAGGAGAGAGAGACTCGCTTTGCCAGAGTCCCAGCAGCACCCTGACCGGCCTCCTCCCTCACCGACCTCCTCCCTCACCGACGTGAGTCATGCCAAGGTGGGACGACCTGCCCAGCCTCTGTCTCACCTTCTGGAAGGGCACCCTGTTTTCTTGCAGGCACCCCCACCTCTTGTAAATAGTGGTTTTACTGAAACACCATCACAGACCATATAATTCACCTATTTCAAGTGTACAATTCAGAGGGTTTTAGTTCACTCACAGGTAGGTGTGACCATCACCACCGTCAATTCAAACATTCTCATAGCCTCAAAAGTAAAGCCCTCACCTTGGGCTCCCCCCGATGGCTCCCACCTCCCACCAGCCCAGCAACCGCAGGCTCCGAGGACCTGCCTAACCTGGATGTTTTCCATAAGTGGAATCGAGAAGCCTTCGTGTCCGGCTTCGCTGTCTACCATGATGTTTTCAAGGACACCCACACAGTCACCGGCAGCAGCGTTTCCTCTCTTCATGGCTGAGTGCTACTCTGCTGCAGGGAGGAGCATTCTGTTTGTCCACTGATCTGCTGGTGGCTGTCTGAGTCGTTTTCACCCTGGATATGAGCAATGCTGCGGTGACATTTGTGTACAGGTTTCCAAGTGAACCTGTGTCCTCACCTTTCTTGGTGATACACCCAGCATGGAATCGCCAGGTCCTGTGGTAGCTCTCTGGCTCACCACCCCAGAGCCTGCGGGACTATTTCCCAAAGGGGCTGCACCAGTTGACCTTCCTGCCAGCAGGGGGTGAGCCTTCCTCACACCACCTGTTAACACCCGGCCTCTCTGACCCATCACTCCCCAGAGCTCCACAGTGGGCACAGACTAGGCTTCAGCCCCATTCCCTCCCTCTACCTGGACACCACTTCCACAGTTTGGGGCATGGGAAACAGAATTTATGCCAATTGTCAATCCAAGGGCAGTCGGGCTTCTGTTTGTATTTTTCAGGTTGTGTGTTATGGATAACTTCTGAGAAGTTAAACACTAGGGAAACAGAATTATGGGTACGGAGACCTCCGTCTAATCCAATGCCCAGTACCTGACAGGCGCCACGCTGGATCTTCACAGACTCCACCCGGAACCTCACAGCGACCCCAGAGAGCGGGCTCAGCCTAACCAGCTTCCTGATGCAGACATGAAGTTCCCACAGACCTCCCGATCAGGACTGGCAAAATCAGCACAGCAGACCAGGCCTGGCCGCACCAGGTGGCTGTCCCTAGGACCACACCCAGTATGAATCCTTCCCTTTGTTCCCTCTTCATGAGTGGACAAAGGGTGGTCCAAAGACTCATCAGGTCTGTCCCAGAGCCCCACACCGAGGCGGTGGCTTCATGGGCATATTTCTCCCAAGGCATCAGGTGGGAAGCCCCTCTTCCCAGCTCTGGTTTCCAGCAAGCTGCCTCGCACCACCTCAGCCCTGTCCCCCGCCCGGTGCCATGATGAGCAGAAGCTTCAGTCCCAACACAATAGACTCCTCTTGCGCTCTGCACTGAGAGTCCATTAGGGGTGGCCTCTCCCCTGAGTGTGGCACCCCCAGGTTCAATCCTGTGAGTGAGCCGCTGGGGAGGTTGTTACTGGATGTTCCACAGGTCCTCTAGATGAGGGTCACCGAAGAAATCCCTCCACTCGACACTGCCTGCGAACAACGTGCCAAGGGGGACAAAAGGAGACTGTCATTAGAGAGGGAGAAATCTGATGGAAGCAAGAGAAAGCATTTCTGCCAAAAGGAGATGGTACGTTTCTATTCAGCATGGAAATGGGTTCGATAAAGTTCAATTTTCCAAGTGTTTCAAATGACAGTGACAACATCTATCTGGGTACAGAGGACAGGCTGCCAGGAGGAGATCATCTATAGGCCTTGAGCATGCAGTTCCCATGAGCCACTGGTGATCTTCAGTGCCCTTCCTGTGTCTCATGCCACCTTGCGTCTGTGGTTGGGGGCATTGGCGGAAGGTGGCAGTCCACAGTGTTGGCTGTTGCTCCTCCTCCTCCAGCAGGCTCTGCTCTCCCTCCTCCCTCCTCTTTCTTCCAGCCATGACTGCTTCTCACCTGTAGTCCCTAGGGAGCCCACTTCCTGGGACTGTTGGTGTTTCCTTGGGGGAGCTGGATGGAACCCAGGACCTTGTGCATCTAGCAACCACTGTCACTGAACCACACCCCAACCTTCACTGGAGGGTTAAGAAAAGTGCTGGGCAGAGTCCTCCAAGACAAAGGTGTCAGGCCTCCTGGCAGCCGTGGCCTCCACCTGGGCCCCTGCCCTGCAGTGGGTTCTGAGTCTCTGCCTGGGCTCTACCACCTCGTGGCCTGCTAGCCCCCCACTTGGAGCACCTCTATCTCCAGCATGGCCTCTCTCCTGCCTGTTCCATGGGGGCCTAGCTGCCACCTCCCTCCCTCAGCTCTGGGTTTCTGCTCTATCCTTATCTGAGAAAAGTCCTTCTGCCCTCAGCACAAGACTGGCTTAACCACCTGCCTCGTGGTGATCTCCAGAATCCACATGCTGCCCCACCGAGCTGGCTGACCACCTCAGCCTTCTTTTTCCTGGACAACCTGCTCCTCTACTTCCTTGCCCTGCCCTGTCCCACATCTGTACCCTGTGGCCTACTAAGTACCCCCTTCCCACCCCTAGTACCCCATGTCCAGTCCACACCATAAATAAGGATAGAATTCTTTCTTATTCCATCTTCTGAGTGAGAAGAGTGGAGTCCACAGAGGAAAGGGGACATGACCATGAGCACTGGCCAGGTTAGCTGGCCGCGATGGAGCATCTCGACTCCCATGCAGTTCACAGTGTTCTTGATAACAGTAAATGCCAGGTCCTTATATTTATATGGTGGTTTGAAGTTCAAAAGCAATTTTCCACATTTTATCTTATTTGAATCCAACAGAAGCTTGGGAAAGTAGGCAGGAAATGAGATTTTAGACCGTTTTTTAAAAAACAACTTTTAAAGAGAGTTTTAGGTTCACAGCAAAATTAAAAAGAAAGTACAGAAATTCCCATATGCTCCCATCCCCATCACACACCCAGCCACCCTATCAAGGACGTCTCTCCGCAGAGTGGTACATATATTACAACTGACGAGCTCCTATTGACACATTAGGGTTCACCCTCAGGGCTGTATGTCCTCTGGGGTGGGCCCATTTTCCACTTTAGGAAGCGTCCCAGTGTGGCTCAGTGGCATGGTGAGAAGAGCCTGGGCGTGGAGTTGGGCAGAGGTTCTGCTCCCAATCTGGCCGGGCGTCGTCTATGAAGTGGTGATGAGAAGTCCTGCTTTCCAGCTGGGGATGTGGCTCAGAGGTAGTGCACTAGCATGCCCAGGCCAAGGGCTTGATCTCTAACACGGGGCGGGGAGGGAAGGGGGTTCTACTGCCAGATCTGTTGAGAACTAAGTGAGAACGTGTGTGAGGCATGTTCTTGGGACATGGCAGATGCTCAGCAGATGTCATCTCTGGCAGAGGCTGGTCTGGCCCAGCCCTTCGCCCTTGCCTGCATTCCACTCCCCTGTGGCCTCATGCTGGACAGAGAGCTTTCCCCCACCTCTCGACTTTGAACTTGACCGCAACTTTCTCTAACCAAAGCACCCATGCAGAAGTGCACTGGTTTGCTCTGAACCTGGGCCTCCCAAGACCTCATCTTGCACTCTGTCACTGCCATGAGACACCATACCATCTTCATCTCAGCTACTGCCCCTGTAGCTGAGCCCATAGTGAGCCCATGTGGCACAGAGCCCCCCACCAAGCATGGCCACGCCCTCAGCAGGAGACAAAGCTGCCAGCTGAGCCCACCAGCCTGCAGACGAGGGAGACTGATGTTGGAGAGCACAGGCTCCCCAACACATCTCCCTGCCTGGGGGCTCCCAGGCCCCATTTGCTAACTTACACCCTCAGCATTAGCCCTGTCTCTCCTGAAGACGATCCGCCACTGTTCCCTACCACAAGGCCACGTCTCGTGCCTCCCCCATTCGTAAGGTTCACCTCACACATCCACACCCCACAGACAGCTGAGGAGCGCCCCTCTTTTCAAACAAGCATTAACAATGTCCACTGCAGCCAGAGAAAGCAGAGGCCCGCCCTCTGAGAGAAGCCTTCGCTGGTGCCTTCAGCAAGGTGCTCACTGTCCGTGACCGACCACTTAGCATGGGTTAGGGACAGAGGTGTTCCTCTCCTTGAAGCTGCCCACTTCAGTTTTCTCTTTGTCAAAAGAAGCAGCATTCGGAGTGCTTCCTGTGTACATTTAAGTGCAGCATTGCCTCCTGAGAGCTTTATCCTCATTACGGAGCGCTTTCCCTCCACATAGGAGACCTTGACTGCTGCACCGTGCACCGCCTTCTGCTTTGGGGCTCCTCGACTGGCGCAATCTGGGCATTGTTCCCCTGTGTTATTGATGCCTGATGAGAAGGAGCTGGAGAGGGTGCTCTCCAGGTAAATAGTCACGCTTTCTGTTTCCATTCAAGGCTTTGAGCCGTTCTCTAACCTCCACTGAGGCTGGATGAATCGTCTGTGCCTACGAGGTCAAAAAAGACTCAAAGGGAAGAATTTTCTTTGGGGACCCCCATTTATCTCAGTAGATGGTGGGGGATACACAAAGGGAGGAGAGGGTGCTGGGCAGGCTGGAGATGGTTCGGGGCCATTTGGTTTGGTCGTGGAGATGGCTGGATGAAGGTTATGTGGAATGTAAGGCACTTACCTCTCATGCAGGTACCTTGTCCCTCCTGGCAGAAGACAAAACAGAAAATGCCTGGGAGCCCTGCAGTTGTTCTGGAACGTGGTCTCACTTGGCCTCCGGGAGGCTGGTGTGGACAGGTCCATCCTGTCCCCTCCTTGCTGCGGCCACTCTCTGAACTAGCCATGACAAAGATCTTCTGGCCTCTGTAGACAACATGGTAGTCCACGCTTCCCCTTAGCCTTGGCCCCAGGGGAGGAGGGCAGAAGGGCAGGAAGGGGACAGGCGGGGAGGTCTGTCAGCCAGGGCACTCTGAGCTTGCACACACGGGGCCAGGCTGGGCCCCGACCCAGGACACTGTCCACTCCTAACTGAGGAACAGACTCGTCGGCCGTCTGAATGGCGGTGGGAAGCACACCTGCAAATTCCTCGATCCTTTACCAAGTGCTTGTTGGTGCTGCCGTGTGCAGGTGTGGCCTTTTCAGGAGCTAACAGTTGTCCCAACATTGCCAGATCACAGGTCTGAAAGTCAATGATGAAGTCTCTTGTGACAGGGTTGTCTCATGTCACCGTGATGTGAGAGAGACTTTCCCCAAACTTCCCAAATGCCCAGTGGAAAGCTGAGAAAGGTCTCATTTCCCATGAGCCCTGCAAGGGCAGAAACTGGGCTTTTTTGTGCCCCCATGTCCAGCACCAGGCACACTCTTACCTGTGAGGGGCTTAGAGTATGCTAGCCCTTCCTCACCCCTGCCCCCCAGGGCCCCGCCATGTCCTGTCTGTCCTTTCCCCCCCCGCTCCTTCCCAGCTCACCCCTCTAGGCTTTGTCCGCTGCTAGAGGAGCCAGCCCTCCACTGGCTTCCAGGGCCCCTCACACTGAAGTCAGAGCCACCTGACAGGCCTGATAAGGTCCCCTTTGGTGAGACGGCACCTCCCTCCAGCCTCACAACAGCTCACATGCACCTCTGGCTGATTTCTCATTGTATATACTGAAGGTGTACTACATACTGATACATATACACACATGATTGCCAAAGTCATGCAAATTAACATATCTAGCCCCTCACAGAGTTACGTGGGCATTGTGTGTGAAGAGCACGTAAAATCCACTCTTGGCAAATTTCCAGGACACGATACTCTATAATGAACCAGGGTCTTCGTACTGCTCGTCAGACCTTGGACTTCTGCATTCCACGGAACTGCAGCTGCAGCTCTCTGACCTGCCCCTTCCCAAACCTGCCCTGGTAACCACTCCACTCTCAAGTCCTAGTGTCCTAAGATTCCACGTGTAAGTGGCATCATGCAGCGTTTCTCTTTCTGGGTCTCATATTCCACGATGTCACTAATGGCAAGGTCTCTTTTTCTTTAAAGGCTGAATAACATTCCACGGTGCTCTGGTTTGAATGTGTCCCCTGCAAAATTCAGGTCTTATCCAGATGATAGTATTTAGAGGAGAGAGGCCACGAGGGCTCCTCTTGCAAATGGGATCAGGTGCTTTGATAAAGAGCTTCACAGAAGCTTTTATCAAGGGGATTCCTGGCACCCCCACGAGTGTCCATAGCGTTGGTCTCATGGCACAAGTACGCAGTCTCCATTTCTCTATGTGTAAAATGGGAACAGTCAGAATTGTCACCTTAAAGGGACTGTGAGAGTCAGATGGGCCGATGATGTGAACTGTTTGGCACAGCAACCTACACCTGCAAGCACTGTGCACCACAGGAGCAGCCTCAGGAGGGAAGTATGCCAGGAGAGGTGTCCAGGGGTGACTGAGCCGGTGGTCTGGGAAGAGCCCATCTCAGAGGGCATTAGGAAGGGTCCAAGGAACAGGTAGAGAGTAGGAGGAATCACTGCGAGACTGCTGTTCCTAAAGCCAAAGAAGAAAAGAAGCCAAGATGGGGGCCTGGTGGGTCAGAGGATCAGCCCAGGTTTAACCTTGCAAGCCCTACGTGGGAGCTCCAGTACCCAAGGGGGCAGGAAGAGAATGGTTAACAGTGTCCAAGGCCCACAGAGGTCAGCACAAGAATAGTAGAGTACTGGATGACCCCAGCAGCCACCAGCGGGTGACGCAGGATGGGCTTGTTCTGCCCTCCAGCCTCCCACTCCTCCACACAGCCCTACTTCCCAAGGCCCAGCCTCTGCACAGACCTTTCTCGCTCTGTGCTCTAATCCCTGTGCACATTCTTGACCTGGCAAAGATCCCTGGACTACAGAAGAGTTCATGCATTTCCTTTGTAGAGTCTCCTGCTTTCCTGGATGACAGGTATCATGGCCCCTCAATGGAAACTGAGGCAGAAAGAGTACTGTGTTGACACTGTGTCACAGAACTACCAGACCTCAGGAGCACAGGCTCCAAGAGGGGAAGCAGGAAGGACAGGAAGACTGGGGCTGCTCAGCTGTGGGGGAACAGAGACAGTGCCCAGAAAAGACACTTGGCCCCGTCTGCACCTGGGAGAGATAGGCACAGCTTCCAGCAGAATGGAGACACCAATGCGACCTTCAGGCCCAAACAGCTTCTTTGTGCATGAAGTGCAATTTACAAATCTGTCCTCAAGATTCAAGGAGAAAGAAACTTGGTTATTTTTAAGAATGAGAAACTAAAGGCAATTAAAAAGGGGGGGGAACCCATCAAATGTCATTAGACTTCATCAGAAGCATTTCTCACACTGACAAAAGAGAAATAACAAAGAATGTGTTCTCGTTATTTTTCCAGTGGGACAGTCTGTGTGTCGGTAGAGAAGGAAGTCATAAAAGATACCAGGGAAATGCAATAACTGGATATTTCAGTGCCTGGGAGTCTTATTCTTTGGGGGCAGGGAAAGCCACAGCGGAACACTTTAGACGCCCTACTTAATTTTGAAAGAAAAGGAAAATTATTCGCAATTTCAATGGCAGCCCCATCATAGGCCTCCACCACCGCCTCGGCAAGGAAATTAGTTGCCATGGCAACTTCAGGTTGCATCATTAAGAATTTTTAAAATGTTGAGAGTTGGGAGGCGGGGCTCAAACCCCGAAGAGGAGGGAGGCGAGCCGAGAAGAAGCCATGGGGGCCAGGTGGGGATCTTGGCAGAAGGAGGAATTCGGGAGTGGGGCCTCCCTTCCCCACAAGAGGACATGGTCATTGTCTCTACTGGAGTCGCCAAAGGAACCTGCAATTTGTCCATTAAAGTTTGGAAAAATTAGAAAGATAAAGTACATCACGAGAAGCTGCCTTCACCCGTCTCATTTCTGAAAGTGCTGAGTGGATCATTCTATTTCAAGTTGTCTTTCCAATGTTCTTCAGTGGTGGGTCCTGAACTCAGCCCAAATCAAACTTTGTCATCCACATTTAACTTGTTAAACGTCTTCTCCTGCTCTTCACTTGTAGGGAAAGAACAACGAGGTGTTACTGGAGACAGTCACACTAATGACCAGGAAGCCCCAGATGGAGCATGCCCATCACTTCAGCACTGCTAAGTGACTCCTTTTGTGTTCCTCTTGCCAGGCCTTCCTGGAGGAGGAGAGGAACCCCTGTGGCCACCAAGGTCACTGGTTACCCGGGAAGACCTGGAAGGACTCCACTTCCAGCTCTGAACTCAGCTGACCTTTCCCTGTCTGGGTCTTCACTGTCCTCGCCACACCCCGGCAGTGCCAGCTCCTCCTTTGGAAGGAGTCCCCTTGAAATCCTCACCTGTGCTTGTCACAGTGTCTCAGCCCTCTGAAGGAGGCACCTCTGCACACGGAGCTTTCCCTGGGGCCAGGGGGTCTTCTCATCCCCTGCAAGGCCAGTGGCCACACTTGGGCATCATGACATGCTGGGGCAGTGGCTGGAGGAGGGCCGCTGCTCTGCCCCACTGGGGACCAGGAGGCAGCACCACAGCTGCAGCCCTCAGCAAAGTCCCCTTGCAGTCTCCAGGCCTGTTTCTTCCCAGGGAAAATGGGAGCAGGCATCACCACTGCTGATACCTTGAAGAGCCCGTGGGAGCTCCAGGTGAGGGGACGTGGGGAGAAGCCCGAGCAGTCAGTAAAGGACTAGGGGGTGCCAGGCAGCATCCTCGGGGGGACCGGCTCTAGGATCCAGGCTTTACACAGGATTGTGTTGATGGCACTGCAGGGAGCCCTCAAGGACCCAGCTCCTGCCATTCTGGGGACTTTGAGGCCACTACTTGGCTCTGAGGTGAGTGAAGGCAGACAGCAAACAGCCTGATGAGGTCTGTACTGCCAGAAGATCAATCCAGAGAGCAGCCCCCTCCTCAATAGGCCACACAGCGAGCTTGCAAGGCGCTCCTGGGTGGGGAATGGCACACCTCCTGCTGCCTCCACTATTACTCCCCTCGACGCCCATGAGGCTGCCTTGCTGTGCACCCCAACTCTCCTCCCAAGCCGCAGCCCAGGGCCCTGGCTTCTCTCAGTGACCACCCTCCTGAGAATGCCCCCCGGGGCCCAGAGAGGTCTTATTTTCCCTCCTGTGTAAGTAAGGTAAGTGTCCCAAGCCCTGGTAGTAAGGCTCTGGCCTTGACTCCAGGGCTTGGGACACTTGGTTACCGGAAACTCTTTAGGCTTGTCCTTTTTTCATGCATCCACCTCTCTACGCACACCTGTAGCACTTGGCTGGACACGCAGCAGAACCCAGGTCCCTAGTGACAGCCAAAGCCAGTGCAAACGCACTTGCACCTGCTGGCTTAAGTGCTGGCTGTGGCTGCCGTCACACTACAGTGGCCACACTGAGTGGTCAACAGCAGAGTGCTTATGGCCTACAAAGCATGCACTGCCTGCTCCTTCACAGGAAAAGCTTCAGCGACACAGGCTGGGCACTCGTCAGGGAGGGAGGGCTGGTTATCAGAGGCAGGCGATGGAAAGCACAGTCAAGGGCAGGTCCAGCCCCCAACAATCTCACAGGTAGAGGAAATAAGCACACTATTGTTCTAGAACAGGGGTCCATCCATCCAAACTCAGAAACTGCAAAAATGAGCAGGACTTTCTTGGGGGTCTGAGAAATTGCAGTTCTAGAACTGTGAGCCACTGTTCTGAGGAAGCAGGAAGAGGGGGATTCCTGTTCCAACAGAAGCTGAGTGACCAACAGAAGACAAAGAATGTGAGCCCAGAAGGGAAAGGTGAGCCACAGGGCACGATGTCCCTGTCTAGTCCCATCTTGTCATCCCAGAGGCCTACCATCACAGAGTGGAGGTGACCAAGGTTCACAGTCCAGGCAGCCACCAGAGTCTTACCAAGTCCTGCTTCCTCATGGCCAGATCCTGACTCCATGCTGAGAAGCTCTTGCAGGGAGGTGTGCGTCTTGAGTTGCGCCTGGTATTTTCACACGGGGAGGCTGACCTCAGTGGGCAGCAGAGAAAGTGCTGAGTGAGCTCCAGGCCCAGGAGACTCAGGCAGGGGTCTGAAGAACTTGTGCACATGAGGTGAGGGGAACGAGTCCTCACGCAAGGCTGATGGGCAAGGCGCCAGCTCGGGACAAGAGCAGAGGACCAGCTCGCAAAAGGACAAGGTCGGTGTCAAGACAGACGCGTGAGGAGAGCCTCAGAGGCACAGATGGGAAGCAGGCTAGGCCAGGCCCTGCGGGTCTTGCCTGCCCCGACAAGGAGTCGGGGCTTGTTCTCTAGACATGGGAAGTTCTTAGAAGTTTCTGAGCTGGGGAATGAAAGGAGAAGTTGTGCTTTGGGACCATTAAAAAGGCAGCCAGGTACAGAATAGACCAGAGATTGATATTTCCAAGAGAAATTAAACCTTAAGATTTATTCTCCCTAACCTAGTCAAATGAAGTAATCTATAAGAAGGATTTCATCAGCTATAAAATGTATGGGATTGTTATGATTATTTATTATAACAATAATGCTAACCCAGGTAAGATTTAGGCCTTTGTGTTCAGATTCATTTCCATGTTTCAATCACTTTAACAATCCCCCATCCTGGGCTGTGCTGAGACTTCCCCAGACTGTAATGATAGCCCACGTAATAAGGGGGTGTGCTGTGATTAAACAGTAATGTCCCCAGCTTTCATTTCTGGGGGGAGGGGTTGTTTTTGGTGTGACACAGAACACAAGTGGCATCAGAGTGTCACCACAAAGGATCAGCTCCACCCAGGGAAGAACTCTCCCACTGCGAGGCCTCGTGCCCCTCCCTCCCCAGGGCCTGGCCCAGGAGGGCTGACCTGCCTTAATAAGGTCTCCACCAGAGGGCCAGTCAGAGGACACCACTGAATCACCAGCCTCAGCTGGCCAGGAGGAAGTAGAGAGGGACTGGGTTTGGGAAGTCTCATCTCAAGGAGGGAACCAGGCACCAGTTGGAAGAGAATCCACTGAAATCAAGAACCAACTCTTTATGTAACTGGTAGAAATATGAGCTGGGAACTGTGTCTTAAAAAGTAGAATCCTGAGGGCTGGGGTTGTAGCTCAGCGGTAGAGCACTCGCCTAACACATGTGAAGCCCTGGGTTCAATCCTCAGCACCACATAAAAATAAATAAATAAAATAAAGGTATTTTGTCCAACTTCAACTAAAAAATAAATATTAAAAAAAAGTAGGATCCTGAAATCCTGTTTGTTTGTCCCTAGTTTGTCCCTAGTGTCGGTACAACGTGAGCTCTAGAGGCAGCTGCACATGAGCCCTTGGGACTGGGAGGCAACACTGGTGGAGGCCCGTCCTCCCCAGATCACAAGCCAATAGGCTGTTGCATCTCCAGTCCGGCTTTGACTGCCTAGAGTAACGAAAAATATGTCCACTTTAAAAATCCAGGTTTTCATCAATTTTCCCAGGTCTTTTATTTATCTATTGATATGAAATCATTCAAAAAAGCTACCATGTTGTCACCCATGATGATAATCAAGCGCCGACTCTACTGTTCATCACCAGCCTGTTTGCAAATATTTAAATATTCTCTGACATCACTTAAGGTGATTTCAAGAAACCCCTTACCTTTGGCAAGATTTTCAACATCACCTTGCAATGGCTTTGTCCTTGTGTTCGTCCTGTCCATTCCAAACCACAGACATGGTGGGCAGGAGAGAGGTCTGGACTCCTTAACAAGATGGTGCTCCCCTGGTGGGCCAAGAAACTGCATCCTGCAGGTATAGAGGCCTGAACCTCTAACCCCAGAGCTGCCACACGACCCCTCCCCACAGCCCAGGTCGGTTCTTGTCCATCCCCAAGCTCTGCCGCCACACTGGGAGCCCTCCATGCTGCTGGCTCTCAGGGATGACCCACCCCTACTCCACCGGGAAGGGGCCCTGGGAGGAGCACCTGTGCCTCCTGCCCCCACACCTACAGGTTCAGGTGTGTCTGCAACGCTCTCACTCCTGCAGCCCCCACAGCGGGGCCATCCCTCTGCTTGAGCTTGATCTGAGTCTCCTGCATGTGACCCTTCCCACTGGTGTCTGGAGCCACACGGCCCCTGCTTGCCAGTCTTGCTACCTCCCTGCTCTCACGTGGCTTCCCCACGAGTGGAGTCAGCTCCTCTCCCTGCTGACTGAGGACTTGACTGTGTGACTCACTGTAACCAATGGGCACAGTCAACGGCTGCTGTGAGTCCTGGGCACGGCGGTAAGGAGCACAGCCAGACCTGGGTTCCCAAGCTGCTCCTGCTCACGTGATTCAAGGTGGCTGCCCCCTCAGCCTGGACCCTGGGAGAAGAGGCTCATGGAGCAGGTCTGGGTGGATGCTGTGTGTCCCATGGAGAGAGGGACACACTCATTTAGGAAAGCACTGGGACACGGGGGTGTTTGACACACCATTATTGCTACAAAACCCAATACACCCTCCTCTTCCCCAGTCTGTGAACGTAATCACCTAAACTTCTGTCCTAACAAAACCCCACAGGTACTCAAGTGAGGGGTAGTCAGTTCTCCAGAGAATGGGAAGGAAGATGAAGGTTATTTTGTTTGGCATGGTGGTGACCAGTGTGGACTCTAAAGCCAGCTTGCTTGAACAGGGACCCAGCTCTACCCTGCCTGGCTGTGGAAGCTGCCCTTCCTGCGACTGGTTTCCACCTCTGAAATGGAAATGCCCACAGGAACAGTGCCTCTTGGCAAGGCCTTGGGGAGAGGTACAGCACTTAGAATGGAGTTTGGCATACAGCAAGTGCTCAATCCTGGTGACCACCATGAGACCCTTCTCCCACTGGCTGTGAGCTCCTGCTGCATAGTAGGTGCCTTCTGAATACCTCTGGAAATACCTGCAACCCACCTACAGTGTCCCCAACTTCCTGAACTCTAACACAGTGGAAGACCCTGTGGAGAGGCCTGGGGGCCCCATACCCAAGCTGCCATTGCCCAGCTCTGCAGAGTCCACTCCTGCGCATCCTCCATGCCACCCTCACCCCGTTTCCCTCCCCTGGCCTGGACGCCTGACCCAAATGTCAGCAGCGCACCCCTCAGGCTCTCAGAGCTGGGGGAATGAGCAGGGGCAGGGGCAGGCTAATATGAAATCCATGTCCAGTCCCTGGCATCATTTGGAGCCTTCTGGAATTTGAGCCCACAAGGAGAGTGTCCTCTGAACCATCTTCCAACAAGCAGGCCTGTGTGGCGTGGGAAAGAACGTCCTCCAGGCTTGCTGAAAGGACTGGCACCGCTGCTGCCACTCGACTGTGGTGAAAACATGAGGAGTCCCAGGCTCCGTGCTCCACGGGAATGTGGGTCCCTTCCAGACATGTCTGCTCATCTAGAAGGGATTCAACAATCCAGCTTCCTCGGCCCCCTTCCGTCTCCTCAACAGCCACACTAACCCTGGGAGGAATCGCAGTCCCACGAAATGGTTTCTTTAGTGAGAAGAATCTTCATTCCAAATGTGAGAGCTTAAGGATGCTGGTGAATGGCAATGTGGAGGGGCGGCTCTCAGAGAAGGGGGATTTCTCCTCCATGGCCACCACCCGTGGGCTGCCCCTGAGCTCTCGGCCTCCTTCTTCACTCTTCTAGCAGGCTTGGCGATTCCCTTTGCAAACACTGCTAAACTGCCCTCCCAGGCACAAGGCATGCTCAGCCCTGCAAAGCAGCCTCGCTGAACACAGCCCAGCCAGAGGCCGCAGTGCATGGCGGGTCCTCTGCCTCCAGGAGGCATACTGGAAAATCAAGGGTCAGAGAGTCCCACAAGGTCCAGATGTGCTCAGGTGACAGGCTGACTCTCCAAAGAGAAGGAGAATCAACCAGGATAGAGACACAGCAACAGACACCAGGAAGATCTCCACGTCAAGTGCTGCCCATGTCCACCAGCCACAGGTCAGCTGCCTGGAAGGCCTGTCCAAGTTTACAGCAAGGAATCGGGGCATCTGACCACTGGAGATAGATTCAGGGAGAGAAGGGAGGTAAAACAGTCAGTCTGCACCAACTTTGTCCCATCTATATTCATTTTCTATTGCTGAAGAGCGAACTTGGTGGCTATACCACCCATGTTTATTATTTCACAATGTCCATGGACAGGAGACCATGACTGGCTTAGCTGAGTTCTCTGCTCAGGGTCTCATGGGGCCATAGTCAAGGTATGGGCTGAGGCAGCAGGCTTACCTGAGGCTACTATTCCTGCCCAGGAGGTAGAACTCCTGGTAGCTTCCTTCTTCAAGTGTTGAGAGCCACAGCAAGCCGGAATGGCCCCTGGCATTTTGCCAGAAGTAATGGTTGAGAGGCGAGCCAGTAAGATGATGCTGGATTGATTCAATTGTATATAGACCCCTGCTGTCCACCTCGGGTGCCCGTGCCCACTACTTTGGAGTTCTAGCAGGTATTTCCTAGGGAGTTCCTGTTGGTTGGTGGAGTTCCGGTGGAGGGAGTTCCAGTTGGTGTGGTGTGCCAGAGAGGGGCCGGGTGGATGGCATTCGGGAGAGTTCCCGGGGAGTGTGCGTGGAGTGCTATTGGAGTTGAGCAATAAAGTTTCCTGTTTGAACATACAAGTGCTTTGTGGTACTCAGTGATTTGTGCCCAGCCAGACTGCGGCATTCAAGACCCTCTGGAGAACACCTTGCTTTTAAAGAGCTAGCCTGATTAGGCCATGCCCACCCAGTAGCATTTCCTTTTTTATTAGCTTATAATCAACTGATTAGAGACCTTAATTATACCTGAAATATACCTTTGCCTTTGCCATAGCCATATAAGTAACCTAATTATAGCACTTATGTCTAACATAGTCATAGGTCCCATCCACACTCAACACCAGGAAATACACAGGGCATGTACACTGGAGATTTAGTGCATTTTTCATTATTGTAACAAAATACCCTAGGCGGGCTAACTTTTTTTTAAATAAAAAGGGTTTATTTAGTTTGGGTGGCTCAAGAGCAGGGTGTCAACATCAGCTCAGCTCTGGTGAGGGCCCTTTTGGCTGTGTCACATCATGGTGGGAGTGCACTGGTGAGAGAAAGATGACACCTCCAAACAGGAAACTGCAGAGAGACTGGCTCCCACTCTCTCTTCTGAGCCTCACAGGAAGCGGAGTGGAGAGCAAGAAGGAACCCAAAGTGGTGGAGCAGGCCTGGGAGCAGCAAGGCATAGCCCCTTTCTGCCTGGAGACGGGAGGGTAAGTCACACAACGCTGCAGAATGGACGTGGAGAAGTGAGTGGACATGGGCATGGGCAGAGGGCCTGAGACAGATTCCTGGAACTCTGGAATCATCAGAGTGGCCATGAAGAGCAGCTGGCCTGGCCCATGCCCCAAGAGGAGCATGGCAGTGACCACCAGGAGTCTGATGGGGAAGGTCTTCAGGCTGGGCAGAGGGACAGCTCAGGCACACATGAGCTGGTCACCGACAGGAGCCAGAGACGATGCACATCTCAGCCACTGGCGCCAGCTGATGGCCAAGGACTAGATGCTCTACCCCTTGTCCCAACGCCATGTGCTGTGTAAGTCATTAAACAGTGACAACCAGAGGAGAAGGTGGAAGAGCCAAGGGGAGGCCACAGGCAAGTGGACATCACTCAGTGCAGTGTGCCTCAGGTCCACCTCCCAAGGCAGCCTCACGAGTGACCACAAACCAGGTGGCTTAACACCACAGAAACAGCTCCTCTCGCAGTTCTGGAGGTCAAAAGTCCAGATCTAGGAGCGGGGAGGATGGATCCCTCTGGAGGCCCTGCGGGGTCCTGCAGCGCCTCCCTCCTGGCTTCGCCGGGGAGCTCCCTTCCACCTCGGCCTCAGCGTCTGCAGCACTTCTCCTGCGTCTGTGTCCCCTCCTTTGGTCTCTCACAAGGACACTCATCATTGGCCCACCCCAACTCCCAGAGGACCTCATCTCAAGACCCACAGTTACACCTGCAATGACCCTGTTCTCAAATAAGAGCACAGGTGCTGGGTTGGGAGCTGGACACATCTCTTGGGGAGGACGTAATTCAATCCACCACAGGGTTCAAAAGAAGAACCCTGGCAACATCAGCAGCTGCAATCATGAGCCGCCAGCCTCAGGGACTTGGCGGGGGAGCTGATTTCTCACTTGCCAAATGCCACACTCCTGGTCAGCAGCAGGTGGGGCCCTACTCCCCAGCCAAGGAGGGACCCAGGCCCTGCCACCTTCAGCCTGCAGTTTCCAAGGTCGCCTCACCATGGCTAGCCACACAGAAGCTAGAGGAGAGAGAGGGGTCTTTGGTAAGCACTGGCCACTCACACGACTGGTCATGAGAAAATGCACACCTGCCCCGTGCCAGGTCACAGTTCCAGCTCACAGCTTCCTGGAACACAGTCAGCCCTCTTTGAGTTCACCCCAGCTAGTGCAACAAATCATCAGAAACTGGGTGGCTCGTACGCAACAGAAACTGATTTCTCAAGGTTCTGGAGGTTAGAAGCCCCAGGTCAGTACCAGCAGATCAGTGGCTGCTTCAGGTGAGGCCTGCTTCCCAGGTCACAGCCAGCACCCCCAGCCATGTCCTTGCCTGGCACGATGGGGAGGGAGTGCTCTGGTCTTTGTGGTGAGAGACTGCCCCATTCATGGGGCCCTTGTGACCCAGCCACCTCCCACAGCCCACATCCTAGTGCCATTACACTGGGGGTTAGGATTCCAAATCAAACATTCAGATCACAGAAAACCCTGAACTGGGGACAGCTGGCTATTCCCCTTGCCACCAAATGCCAGGAGGAGGGCGTCAGGAGGTACATGTAGGGCGGAATCACCAGTGCAAACACATTAGGGCATGGGTGCTCCTCTCTCAGAGCACTGCTGACATTAGCCTGCAGTTTCTAAGGTTGCCTCGACATGGAGGACAGAATACCTGAGTTCTGACTCTCCACCAGGGTCTTTGGCCAAACAGCATGGAGCATAGAAGGCAGACCTGCACAACGCAGGGTATTGGGCAGCCCCCGCCTCCGTCCATCGAGGAGAGCAGTATTCCTGCCCTGCAAACTGGGACAGTCAAAACTGTCTCCAGACATGGACAAATGTCATCCGAAGGACAAAATGACCCTCAATGGAGAACCGTTCTGAAGTAGCAGAGGCTGTGGAAGAAGCAGGACTTCAGGGCTGGGAGGGCACTATCCAGCCAACGCACATGCCAGGTGCGGGCCCTTGCATTAGTCCAGTGTTCAAAACCTTAATAAAATATCTGAGGTACAGTGTTTTATAATGAAAAGAAGTTTATTTAGTTCACAGTTTTGGAAATTCCAAGATTGGGCTGCTCCATCAATTCAGCCTCCAGTGAAGACCCCCTTGGCTGCATCACATTATGGCAGATGGCATCATGGTGGAGACCAAGAAAATGGGAGACCATTAAAAAGGCACCTGGAGGGGGCCCAGTTGCTCTCCAGAACCAACCAGCAGCCCACAAGAACTAGCTTACCCTCTTCAAGGGTGATGTCTCCAATGACCTCCCACTCTTAGAGATCTACCATCTCTCTAGAGTCACCCTGGGGACCAAGCTTGCAACTCATGAACCCTTGGGGGACAAACTACACCCAAACCATAAAAGCGCTCTTTAGGTGTTAGTCCCCCACCTCCGAGGGATTGTCCTCGCCAAGCAAGGGGTGGGCATGCCTTAAGAGGCCACCACGGGCACAGCATGGTGACCCCACTGATCAGCTTGTTCTCTGCCCCTAGAAATAGCACGTGCCAGGTCTGGGCCTCTCAATCTCCTCTCTCAGGCAGCAGGACTCACCATGGCATGCACTTGCCATTATTTGTTAATAAAAGTGCTTTTCCTAGAGTGCAATCGAACAGGGGGAGTGGGGAGGGACAACGTGTATGGCGTCTCTGATATTAATAGCACCGAGTGTCACCCGCTATGACAGTGAGGAGAGTGGGTATGGACTCAGGCCCCCTCTTCTCTGGGAGGCAGTGCTCCCCCTTGCAAACAGAAAATAAACACAGCCCTGCTGGAGCACAAATGCCAATAACTGTGAAATTTTGATTAAATAATAGATATGTGTTCAGAAGCACTTCTTTATAGTATGTGATTAAGAAAGATAACTAGACATTCTTGCAGCCCTAATGATAATAATTACCACAACACATAAGTGCAGAATATGACACCAGAAAGGCCATTATTAACCTTTCCCAGGGTTATTTTTTGGGGTGTATTTTTGACACCATGGACACCAGCATTCAGAAACTAAATAAAACTCTAGCTGAGGCAGTTACCCTCAGCAATTGCCCTCATCTAGCCTGGATCAAGACGGGGGTGTGGGAAGGGGAGAGAGAGAAAGACAGTGCGCAGGGGCATAAAAAGTCTTTTATACAAAACAGATGCTTGTTTAATATCGAACATCTGGCCAGTCTTATAAAGATTTGTATTAACATTTCTGCAACTGTCAGTAATTCAGGAAACTGACAGAGCTTCCCTGTTTAAATTTTTGCTATAAATAACAACCTTAGACCCAGGCTTTTTTTTTTTTTTCCCCTGTGTGCATGCAATTTTTGGTCTCTGACATCTGATACCCAACTGCTCAGTACTCTTGGCTGCCCAGAGGATGCAGAGGGGCAGTGGCTGCTCTGGAATCTCACCTTCCTGCACTTCCCCCAGGAGCTGCCCAAATCTCCCCCACCCCACTCCAGCATGACTGGCCTCAATGCCACTCAACTGTACACCAACTGTACCCTCAGCTTTTGCCAGATAACAAAACAGCCCAAAGTGAAGGGACTTCACACAGCAGCCGTTCCTTCATGGAGGCTGGGAGGCAACACAGGCTGGGCTCCAGCGAGTGCTTCCTCTGATCCAGCCAGGTTCACTCATGCACATGCATTCAGCCTCCAGCGGCTGGGCCTTGGCTGGTCTGGGCCAGTATCTGCTGCGGCGGCTCATCTTGCTCATCTTGTTCCATACGCTCTGGCATCCTCCAGCAGGCCAAGCTGCTGCCTGCCAACTACCCTCCACTCCACGGCCAGGTGTCTAGAAGGGATACCTGGACTGACACTCCATGTTCATTATATCACACAATCAAGAAAGGGGGGAGTCAGGACCCAGGTCCCCTGAGCAACAGGCTCACAAGCACATAAGAGAGAACCAATGGATATCTGGAACAGAGAGAAGTGGCGGGGCCTCAGCAAGTCCTCAAGGGGACAGAATGGAAGACAAACAGGATAGACTCTGACCTCAAATAAGCTCTGGAGGACCTTTATTCTGTTCAGACCCATCTCAGAATCATCATCATCAACCAAAGCTGGAATATGTGGAAAGTTAGAATGTGCTGGGTTCCATGCTCATGTGATACCAGGACAAAAAGGTTCAAACAGCCAAAATTTTTGCAAATGCAGCAGCTCTGGTGTCTTATTTAAGGAGAAGAGGAAACAAACAAAAGGAGGGTTTGGGGGCTGAGCGCGTCTGCCTCCCAGGGTGGCATTTTCTAGTGACTGCCTCTCGAGGAGCCTCCTGCTGGTGTCTCCCAGCTGAGTGCCACATTACGTGGGCACCCTGGGTTGGAGATGCTATAATGGGGTCTTGGTGTCACAGGGACAGGAAGCCAGTGATGTAGAACCTCTGAGTCACTCCAGAGCCAGAGAGAAAATTAGATGGCACAGCTTTGAGGGTCATCAGCTATCACATGACCCTCCCCACCTTCATTTTATAGATGAAGAAAATGAGGCCCAGAAAATGGAAGGGACTTCCTCCAGACAAGAGTTCTCCACCTACACTACAGACACTTGGGGCCAGAGAAGCTTTTGGGGTGGGGGAGAAGGTGGGGATCTGCCTTCACGTTGTAACTCAACCCTAGCCTCTCCTCACTACATGCCAGGGCCATCTCCCAGGCCCTACAACCAAGGTGTCCAAATGATACCATCTGTCCCATTCTGGACCACAACCACCCTGTTATGGTTTGGATGTGAGGTGTACTCTAAAGCTCACGTGTAGACAGTGCAAGAAGGTTCAGAGGAGAAATGAGTGGGTTATGAGGGTCTTAACCCAATTAGTGAATTAATCCCCTGATAGGGATTAAAAGAGTGGCAGATGAAATGGTGGGGTGTGGCTGGGGGAGGTGGGAATTGGGGTGTGGCTTTGGGTACACATTTTGTATCTGGTGAGTGGAGTCTCTCTCTACGCTTCCTGACCCTGCTTCCCTCTGCCACACTCTTCTGCCACACTGTTCCTGCCTCACCTCGAGCCCCAAGGAAAGGAGCTGACTGTCTATGAACCAAGACCTCTGAAACCATGAGCCCCCAAATAAGCTTTTCCTCCTCTAAAATTATTCTCATCAGATCTTTAGTCATAGTAGCAAAAAAGCTGATGAAAACAGAAATTGGTACTGAGAAGTGGGGCCGTTGCTGTGACTAACCCGCCTATGTGGTTCAGAAGCTTTTAGAGCTTTTTGGAATTTGGGGGAGAAATTTTGAGATGGTTAGCAGTGCCAGCTGGAAATGCTTTAGGTGTTATAAGCAGAACTTAAGGGCCATTCTTGTGGGAGCTTGGAAGACCAGAATGCCAAAAGGACCGAGGACAGTGAAGACAGAGCTCAAGAGGGTTCAGAGGAGAAGGAGGACACTATTGGTAACTGGACTAGAGGCCACTCATGTTGTGTTTGGGCTGAGAAGCTGTCTGCATTTTGCACGTGTCCTGAGACTTTCTGTGAGGCTAATTTTAAAAGTGATGAGATTCTTAATCTGGTGGAAGAAATTTCTAGACAGCATGGTATTCAGGCAGTGGCATGGATATTGCTGGCTACTGTTAGCCAAATATATTGTAATTATTAGGAGTGGAAAGCAGAGCAGAAAGATTTGAGAAACTTGGACTTGAAACAGGGGAGTAAAAAGGGGCTAGGGAAGTTGCAGTTGTTAAAGCAGTTATCCCCACTAAAGAAATGTTCAAGATTTTGCCCAGAGACAGTGAGACAGATGGCTTAGGGGCCCTCTCAGGAGCTGGCAAGGTCACATACATCTCAGGCTCAAGGAAGTAAAAATTCTCTTGAGAAGAGACCAGTGGGGCACCCTTCTTGCACAAGGGGGGCCTAGGAAGTTTTTCCAACATGCTCAGCTACCCAGGCACTCAGCGGCCACTGCAGCCACGGTCCCTGGAGGCTGGGCTATTGCTTGGTCTTTCAGTCACAGCAGCAGAAAAGCTACCACTGCTTGAGGTTGAACATCCAGTTCACAGCAGAGGCAGCCTCTAACCAGGCCACCTGCTTAAGAGCCACAGCCTATGGTCTCCAACAAAATCACCCAGGTGGGACAGTCAGTGGCTGCCCTTAGACATTAGGAACTTGAGCAGAAAAACAGGGAGGAGTTTGAACCCCCTAAAATGCACCATCTAATCTAATCTTTGATGGTATTTAGAACGAATTGTACTTTTTTTTAGTAGAGTGATTCGTTTCCTTATACATCATATCCACAGCACCAAAAGTATTCGAAAACAGAATGATTTGAACCCTAAGACTGTACCATGTTCTTTCAATACATTTCCAAATCTGATTGCCTAGAGCTGCTCAGGATGCCTCCCAGTCACTGAGGTTTACAGAAGTGAAAGTAACCTTGAGGGCTTCCTCCCTCCTCACTGATTGGGCTGTTTGGAGGGCACACTCTAGCCTTCAAAGAGGCACACCTTTTTGGCAGGATACCGCAGGGCTCAACTACTCTGGCCTGCTACTGCTCCCCTGTGCTGAAATCAATTGGCAATGCCTCATATTTGCAAATCACTGATCTCCCTTTCAGTTATTACAACAACCTGTAAAGGTGTCTAGAAAGATTTTGAGCTTCTTTCTTTAGTGAAGAAGAAACTCAAAGACATAGTCATTGTCCCAAAGTCACAGTGAGTTGGAGGCTAAGTCACAGAGAGAACTCAGATCTTCTAGGGGCCAGACAGTGAGGGAGGGCTTTGGAGTCTAACTTATGCTCACTGGCTGCCCTGGCTTCCGAGTCTGTGGATGGAGAGGATGAGGGCACAGTGCTGCTTCATGGAGGTGTCGGGCTCTGGACCAAGAAGGACAGGTTGGTATGATCCACTCACCCAGAAACCTGGGAAGGCTGCTTTAGTTAGTTTTCTGTAACCAAAGACCTAACAAGTACAACCTAGAAGAGGAAAAGCTTACTTTGGCTCATGGTTTCTGGGGTTCAGTCCACGGTTGCCTGACTCCATTGCTCTGAGCCAGAGGTGAGGCAGAATATCACGGCAGGAAGTTGTAGCAGAGCAAAGCAACTCAGGACATGGCAACAGGAAGCAGATAGTGCTCCATTCACCAAGGACAAAATATAAATCTCTCAGGCACCCCCCAGTAACCTCCAGCCACACCCTACCTGCCTATTCCCAGTTAATCCACATCAGTGGATTAATCCACTAATTAGGTTACACCTCCCATAATCTAAGCATTTCATCTGTGAAAATTCTTTCATTGTCTCATACATGAGCTTTGGGGGGACACCTCATATTTAAACCATAACAGGCCTAGTGAACTTGAAGCATACAGCCAACCCAAGAACCTCTGACCCCAGGGCACCTCAGCACTGCACAGTGACAATGCACCAAACTCCCAAGGCTCAATGGTGAACAAACTCTATTTGCTGCTCATTAGAAAGAGTTGAGATGCTGGGACACAGGTACTGGCAGGGGCTGCACTGTCATCTGCTTTTGAAATGCTGCTGCAGCCTGGGAAGAAAGAGGGATCCTCATGAGCTCAAGGAGTAAGCACTTGACATATCTGAAGTCCCAATTTCTCATCTCAAAGACTCCTGATTGTGGGATTTCAGGCAAGTCATTTTCAAGTCTGCCCTATATGGCTGTGCAGGTAGTTTCCCAAGCAAGGCAGTGATTAGAGGTTGAAGTCTGGTCTGCACTGTTTGCCAAGCCAGGACCTCAAAAAGGACTGTGATATCCCACAGGGTCATGTTTTCCTAACTCTCACAAAGACACTAAATGAGCCAACAATACATTGACTTTTTGGAACTTCATTTTAATACTCTGTGGACTAGGGGAACCTCTGGAAGTATGTTCTTAGGAATTGTAGATCTCTGTCCTTCTCGTTTGCTATTCTTTTCCTTCCCTCCCTTTAAACAAAAAACAATAACAACAATAATGAAAAAGCTTTGGTTTTTCCAGAAGGGAAGATGGAGAGAGAGAGTGGGCACAGGTGGAGCAGAATGGACATGGCAGGACTCAATGCTGTCTGGAAAGTGGGCTGGGAGGAGTTGGCACTTGGGCTTGGATGTCAGGTGGGCAGAGGGGGCAGCAGGAGGCGGAGTCTGGGAATGAGGGTTGGTGTGGAATGAACTATCCCAGACAGGTGAGTTCACAGACTGCAGGGGAAAGGCTTAGCCAGCACAGGTCTGAAAGCAGCCTGCACTGGGGGCACAAACTAGAGAGTCGTGGGCACATCACAGGGGAGTCCGTGGGCTCTGTGCTCACGACTCCAACTTCTATTGAAGGAGGAAGTCATTTTAAAGCAAGAACAGGCTCCTGAAGGCCAAATCAGGCTCTGGCACTTCAGAGGGTTGTGCTGCCAGGTGGGACTTGACGCCCTACTGTGCAGAGAAAGGGTTCCCGGCCTCTCCACAGCAGAAAATGACTACAAGCTGGGTCAGGTCTGTCTCCCATGGAAAGTGAGCGGCTTGGGGAAAAGATGAGAGGGATTTAGGTCAAGCTCTGAAAAACGTCCCTGCCTGGCACACCTTTTTTGACCTGGGCCTATTTTTAGAAATTCCTTTTAATGACAGAATGCAAAACTACAGATTCAGCACAGTACGCTCCCCCGGGTCCCTCCACAGCGTATTTTAAATGGAGTCACCAGCAGAAAGCAGCTCTGTACACTTGGGTTGCGCTGTGTGACCACTGACTGTCCTTTTATGGTAACCACAGTAATAACGACCTCTGTGGCCACCACACTTTACAGTTTGCAGAACGCACTCGCCCACTGACCTGCTTGTCATCACATCAACACCACAGGGAAAGATTAATAAATATCACTTGCACAGATGAGGAAACAGGCAGAGCACCACAGAGGAGTGGCCCAAGGCCACACACGCAGAGGCACTCTCGAGAAGGAGAGCTGCACCAGATGCGTGCGGACGGCTCCTGGGCGGCTCTGGACATCGAGGGCACGAGGACCCCTCAGCATCTGTCAGGAGGCCAGGCCTGGGATGGACCAGCACCAGCCTCTGCCTTTCTGTCTCTCCACAAGACTCTCAGGAGCAATCCCAGCAATTCAGGAGGCTAAGGCAGGAGGGTTGTGAGTTTGAAAACAGCCTGAGCAACATCGCAAGACCCTGTTCTAAAAAAAAAAAAAAGGCCTCTCCAGGAGAAAATAGAATTGATTGGTCTTGAGCCACACCTCACTCCATGTTTGAGAGGGAGGATACTTTGGTGGACAGCTCCTTTCAGAGGAGCCAACATCCAGAGGACTCCCATGGCGCAGCAGTTCCAGGAGGAAGAGACCCAGGAGGCATCAGATACCCACTCCATTCTTCAAAAGCCATATGGAGTTGATTTCTAAATGAACAGAAGCCCATGTCCTTTCCTCTGACCTTCACTCTCTTTCTAGCTCTATTTTCACCTCATCTCTCCATGAGTAACACCTGCCCTCTCTGGGACCCAATTTCCTCATCAACACCACAAAGGCACATTTGTCTGCTAACGTACTGGAGGCTGAGTCCTGCCGAACCAAGGCAGAGACCCAAGTTCAAAAGCCAGATAACAAAAATCTTGGAGAACCCCTCACACCAACCATCTTTCCATCCAAAATGACAAGCCCTGGACCCGAGTCCCCAGTGGCACCTTGGAAAATGTCTGCTGCACTAAAAGATATTCTGCTGTCCACTTTCCTACTATGGGAAGATATTTACAAAGGCTCATGATCCTTCAGACCCTTCTGTGATTTGGCAGCTCCAAAGCCACCTCTCCCCTGCCCCCTGCTCAGGTGACATGAACTCTCCCTCCTGCTGGCTACCTCTGACTCCTGCCCATTGCTGCCCCATCCCATTTCTCACCAGGCTGGGAGCACTTCCTGAGCAGACATGTGTCTTGCTTTCTGTACTCAGTGCCCAGCATGATGCCTGTTGGAGGCAGGTGCTTCTTCTGTGATAACAGGTGAATGAATGGATGAATGGATGGGTGGATGGATGGATAGATGGATGGATAAATCAACTGATATAATATTTCCCAAAATTCACTTGGATAGTTGAGGCCAGCCCTGGACCTGCCACTCTGAAACAAGGCATTCCCAAAAGAGCACCTCCCTTCCCCACACAGCCATTGCCTTGTTACTCTTCAACTCGGGAAATGCACCAACCCAAACAGCCACAGCCAACTGGGCTGGCAGGCGGCACAGCTGTGCTCCGAGAGCGAAGGAGGGTGGGGTCTCTAAGAGTGGGAGAGCTCTATAGGAAACTGAAAAAGGTGTCAGCCAGGAATCCTGGGGGTTCCTGAGCAGCTGGGGACCCCTAAGCAACGGGCCACCAGGGATTGTGTAGAGCAGCTGCAGGGGAAGAGCTGTTTCCTAGGCAGATCATCCCAGAGTGGAGGTCAGAAAAAGGAGCTTTGGGCTTGGGGACATGTGAACTACAGACACAGGCTGTACGTGCGTGGCCACCACTCCTCAGCCCAGGGTACTGGCGCCCAGTAGCCAACAGGCATGTCACTTTTGAAACTTTTTTTTTAATATGACAGAGAGTGTTTGGAGAAATCCCACAAATTCCCCGCCCCTTCCCCCCAAAAAGGATGTGTTTGCTACAACTTGCTCTTGGAAAGGGGAAAAGGAGGGGTGGGGGTGTCTTGTATGGATTCAATGAATTATTTCTTCTCTCATCTCTGTCAAAATAAATGTCAAACATATCCAGATGTGCATTTGTCTATCTTCATGTGTGTTTTTATAAGGAGAACAGGAGACAAGGATTCTTGTCTTAACTTTGAACAAAGAGACGAACTCATACTCAGAATGACTGGCTTTTCCAGTTCCTTCAATCTGGAACAATGCTTTTCCTCCAGATGAATCCTGGCTCTGCAGCCAACCCACAGAACTCCTCCAGACCCAGCTCCTGCTCTATACAGTCAACACCCAGGTCCTTCAGAGCCCTGCTGCACCACGAGTCTTTGATATCAAGGAGAGAGAAAAAAAAACCCCACATGGATGACTGTGCTTCGTCACTTCTCCCAGAGGCACATGTGCACAAATCAAATCAAAATATAAATCATCACACCCAGTTATAAGCCTCATACACGGTTTCTTTTAATAAAATATGCAAATATTTTGCAGTAAATTGATTTCCCAGTTTCATTCTCTTATCTCCATATTTATTATTCATGATTTTTCCTCTCCTCACTTAAAGCATAGGGGGGATAAATTTAGAATGTACAGTTTGCTTGCTTTCTTATAGTTATTATTAGCACAATGTTATACTCCCAGGAATAAAAGATACATGTAAACATTACTTTCAGTCTCAACTGGAGCTAAGAACACATGCAAGAAAGTCTTCATTGATCTAAATCCACACCCTTGAGCTTCCTAGAACACTTTCATATAGGTGCGACTTCGTGAGGGTGATAAGGACGGTTTCAATTGACCGCATGGACAACTTTCCACTCATTAAATACGAACACATTGTGTCTTGACTCAGAATTTGGTGAAAGAAAAAAATCTGCTGAAGACGTTTGCTTGACTAGAGGATCCTGGAAAAAAAGAGTATCGGAGGGACATTCACCGTGTGTCAGATATTAAGTTCCACAACACTATCTCACTGAAAGCGGGGAAATCCAAATGGAAACTGCAGCCATTATTCACACCACTTGAAGGACACACAGATGCCCTCAGACCTACAACGCTGCTGTGTCCTGACAAACCCATCCTAAGCGGAAAATGCATGCATGCACCCACCCTACAGCACACCACGCCTCAGCCCCACGCACATGCAGAGGGCCAGTGGTTTTCCCTCACAATCATGGGCATACAGCAGCTGCGGCTCACTGCTGCTGCCCACCATCACCAAGGGGGACAGAACCACATATCATTAGTACAGGAAAAGATCAAAACTCAAAATTCCAAGTACAATTTCTACTGAGAGTGTATTACTTTCACTTCATTGTAAAGTCAAAAAATTGTAAGTTGAACTAACTACATGGTGAATGGTTTGTGATCTGTAGTGATTCTTCCTAACGCCAACTACCCTCTTCTCTCTTCTGAGCGGCGTCCACCCTCAGGAGCTGGCACACTCTTCTCCACACTCTCCTCTCTTGGAAATGGTGCTCTGGTTGTGACTCTAGATCTATGCCTGCCTTCCCAGGCTGCAGCACCCACAGCTTCCAGGGTGGGTAACTCACCCATCGCTGCCCGTCTAGAAGGCACCATCCTCTGGGTCCAGTCTTTTCTGACTTCCCCCACTGTTTGGGCTCAAGGGCTTTCAGGGCTAAGCAGAGAAAAAGATCTTGTCACAAGGCAATAATAGCACACCATGAGATTTATTTGGGTGATACTCTGACAGGCTTGCTCACAGTATGACACTGTCCAGGGGCCACCAGGTAGAAGGGTGGAGAAGGGCATGGGAACTCCTGGGAAGGGAGGGCTTGGAGGGGGGTCTTGCTGTCTAGGCAACGCTGCTCAGCAGCCCAGGGGGAGTCTCTAAGTCAGAGAGCTTCGAAGGAAACAGCAGCTTAGGGACTTCCTAGCATAGGATTTACCTTACCTATGGCTAGAAGATGGTAGGCACAGTTTCACAGGCATACAAATAAAGCCCACCAACAAATGAATAAAAATTTGCTTATTTGGACTGTTTAAAAAAATGGAGTGTCTTCAAATTGGAATCTGGTGCAGGGGAGGCTTGCGAGTAACTACATGGATATGCCTGGGCTTCTTTCTCTATCGGCAGAACTGCCTCAAAGGAGCAAGGTCAAATGTGCAAGCATTTATTGCCTCTTCTTACATTATATTTGTTCATGTTTCATTGACCCAAACAAATCATAGGGCCCAGACCAGAGTCAATAAGGAGGGGTGCTGTACACAGAACCTGGAGGTATAACCCACCTGCGGCCATTACTGCAATATTCTATCACAAAACCTAGGCTGCAGCCACAAGAAAAATGTTTTACATGGTGTCAGCTTTTGTGTCTGTCAGGAGAAGCCATTTCAGCCTGGACATTCTTCAGGAACTTACTCTTTATCTGGTAAAGAGAGCCCACCCCACAAAGCAGATCCTGACAAAAGGACTTCGGGGTAGTAGACTTCTTGGAAGGCAAGCCCAGGAGGCACAAGAAACTGGAAATGAGATGAGACATGAGAAACCCAATAAGGCAGGGGCTATGGAGTGGGAAGCTGGAGCTCAGTCCTGCTGGGACCTCTGAGAAACCATGTGCACAGGCCACAGACTTCTCCATAAGAGGATGAGGAGGCTGGAGCACTGACCCACCATGGACTGAGCAATTTCTGGTGATGGGGAAATGCTAAGCAGAGAAAAGAGCCTCAGGTACTGAGGCAGGAAGCTGTCCATGAGCTGGGTCCACCAGCTGCAAGTGACCCAGTAGCTGAGGGAGAATGTGAATTGGCACCTGGATATAGAAATCATCTCCAGCACCAAATACAAGTGCAGCTCAGTCCCCCACCCACCCACACACAGCTCAAGAGCAGAGGGAGAGAGGACCAAATGATCTAGGGAATGGTTGACCATCTGTGGGTGTTCTCCTGAGCAGAACAGAGAGAACAAACTAATAGGGTCACCAGCAAGAGAGAATTAGTACAGAAAATAATACAGAGACAAAGACTTTTTTTTTTTTTGCAAATAGAAATAGGGCCCAGTTCCAGAAACTGATCTCCTTCTGCGAATTCTCATTGTGGTACAAAAACTGCCTGGAACTCAGAAAGGCCTCGCCTCTCTCTTGATAAGAATGGAACAGAAAATTGTTGTGATTCTTTGTAGTAGCTACAGTTGGTTATGGAGTTCTGGATAATGATGCTTAAGTCAACTGTATAGATAACTATACATACCGTATTTCATGGAGGCTAAAAAGCACGTTTTTTTCACATTAAAAATTCCTGAAATATGGATGCCTTTTATTGAGAGATAAATTTGGAGAACACAGAATCTCTAAAGGAAAAATATCTGTTAAAATACAGAGCAAACAACTCATAAACAACTTATGAGCTGGACAAAGGAGCCTAAGGAATAGAAAAGGGTCAAATGTAAGAATGCATTCAACAGCCCTTAAATTACTTTTTAAGTACTCTAAGAAGACAGTGAAACAGGAACAAGACCTCAATAGAAAGAGAGTATTAAATTGTCAGTCTAGAGGCTAAAATTTGGTTGGACCATGACCCTCTGACACAATCACTGGATCAATCACCCAACCACCAGAGACACTGATGTGATCTGAAACCTTAATACCAGCCCAGAACTCCAATCAGAAAACACAATCTTGCTCAATATTTCCCAGTCTCAGGGCAAATCCAGCCCCTCTGGATCATACATATCCCATTTAATTATGCACCATAATAAAACTCTGACATTAAGCTCAGGTGGTGCATCTCCCTTCTGATCTACACCCTGCTGAGAGCTGGTATTTTCACCTTTCACTTTCCAAGACAGTTCTTCCTCTCTTCAATAAAGCCTGACTCATAGATTCTTTTCTGCAATGGATTCAAGAGCCTGGAAGTTCTGAGTGAAGGTCTCCTCCAGATGACCTCCAGTACCCTTATGGCGACATTATAACTGGCACAATTTTTTCTTCCTTGGTAATAGATAAACTATGAGTATCCTTTAGTATTTCATATATGGTGACCTATGGAAGCTCTCATTTCAGAGTGTGTGTTCAACAGGCTAGAATAATCTTTCAATGACTATTTAAAGCCCCAAACTAAAGGACTTTTCCAAGTTATTTTTACAGAGATGCCTAAATCAGGTGATCTCCACTTTCCTTTTCCATTCAAGATCTTGAGGCTCCAAGGGGACCCAAGAGGTCTCCAGCCCTCCTTACCAGGGCTTTGGTTTTAAGGCTCTTACTTCTGTTCTGTGTTAGTTGCACATGCTGTTATTATTCAAGAAACTCACTTTTCAAACACAAAAGGACTTACATCAGAAAGATCAAATGCTAAGAAATCTTTAAAAAAAAAAAAAAAAAAAAAGGAGGAACAATGATAGAACCCAAGCAGAAGATCGCCATTAAAACTGAGTTCTAGAATAAACACCAGAACAACTCAGATTAAACAAGCTGGAGGTTCATTTCCATGTCCAGTGAAAGAAGACCAGAGGTGGCAATTCCAGGCTGTAAAGGCAGTTCTAGAGTCATCCAGGCTCCTCCTAGTTTTCTTACCCAACCTCTGGGCGCCTCATTTTCACCCTCGGCGTTATCTCCTAGTCCAAGATGACTGCTGGAGCTTCTGTCACCTCGCCTTCCCAAACCGAAGAGAGAAGAAAGGCTGCTGGACAAGACAGGGCGCCTTCCCCGCCTTTTAAGAAGACCCCACAGAAGCTCCGCCCAGCAACTTCCGCCTGCATCCCATTGGCCAGCACTCTGTCACGTGACTGGCTGAAGGCGCAAGGGAGCCTGGGAATGTGGCATTGGCAGGTTGCGACTTTGCAGCCTAGGGTAGAAGAGGGTTAGAGGGAAGCTGGGTGCCAGCGTGGGGCAGGATAGAAACCCAGTCCGGGATGATTTTCTCGGGCTTACCGAGAGCCTGGGGCCGGGAGTTTCACCAACCCCCGGGGCCATTACGGAACCCCTCAGCGAGGTGCCCTGGCCGCATGCAACGGACCCAGAGGGAGGCCAGGGTCAGGGTTCTGGCCCTATGGACGCAGCGGGCCTCCTTCCACAGCTGCAAGTGAGGACCGTTGGCCCGGTCTCCACGATAGGAGAGCGGCCCGAGGTGGCAAGCGCAAAGCTGTCGAAAGGCGCTCCGCTTTCTTCTCTGGACATGAACACGGGCTCCCGCCCGGTGGCCTGGCCTCGCACGCCCATTAGCACGCTCGCGGCTGCGGGAGGCGAGTAGGCCTGGTTATTAATGCACTTTCCAGGCGGGAGTTCCAGAGTGGGCCCTTTTCATGGTCACTGGTGGTCTCTGCGTCCCACCAGCTGTGCAGGAATCGGGCCACTGCGAAATGTTCTTAAAAGAGGAAAATTACCCAGAAAGCGTCTCCCAAAGAAAAGTGGGCTTTCAAAAAGTTTGTCGCGCGTTGCAAAGCATTATCTTTAAGTCCTCCAGCTAGGCTAAAAGCCTATCCCATTCCTCCCTGGGATTTCTAGTGAATTAATAATGCCACTGATGAATATTCAAAAGTAGGCAGCTATTGTGCCTCCAAGCACATAATTAATTATTCATTACACATTTTTATTCACTGAATTAAAAAACACAGGGTGCTCTGGGAAATGAAGTGTACTTCACTGCAGGGGCATGAAATTCCACACTGCCCCTTTAAGGACTATTATTCTCTATTTGTGGTTACCAAGCAACATAAATGCTGGGCAATTAGATCATGGGTTGTCCCTGAAGACTGATGGGATAATAAGCAGTAGTTAAGTATTAAGTTGACCCAGTGAAGGTCCCATATGAATAAACCTGGGTAGGACCACAGCTGGTGTCTTTTAAATGAAACTTTTACATTAATACCATACAAAGGTGATTTTGTTCCAGGAACACGTGGTTGCAAAACTCGCTCGTCCTCAAACCCTGCACGGGTTGAGAGTGTCATCTCTCTGACACTGCTACACTTGCAAAGTTGTGCAGGGAACGTGCTGCCCACTGCCAATGGGCCAGTGACTGACCTCCAGGGGCTGACCCATTTGAGAAGTCACATTCAGCCTGGTTGAATCCGTTGAGGGACTTGCAAATAGAGTGCAGGTGAAAGTGAGGAGAACTGCGTTTCTCTCTGGGAGGAGCAGAAGTCAGACTGAAGCCCAGCCCTGACAGCAAAGAACCGCCCAGGAAGGCACTGATGGCTCCCTGCTCAAGGGCACTCACTTCTGGATTTCAGCTACAGAAGGGCCTCCCTGTCCTTGACCCCAAGGCAGAGTCCCAAGTAGGCTTTAGGGGAGCTGGGGCTCCAGCTCTCTGCAGCTGCCTCTCTCCAAGACTCCAAACCCCTCAGGGACTGAATGCAGATCCAAGTCATGTCTGTGTCTTCAGAGAACAGCACATAGAAAGCAGTAGACAAATGATTATTGAAAAGCATTAAGGGTTTGGGGTGCTTTTCTTATTAGTTGCTGTTTGATTGTAAAGCAGAGCTTGGGCTAATGATTGCAGTTAGCTGTTTCTTTATGTACTCCAGTATTTGCAAATCTCTCAGTGCTTTTCTTAAATGTTTATAAGTGCTTCGAGCAGAGATGCCATCCATACATGTACAGGATGTGCATGGCACGGGGGGTGCCTGTCCAAGGGGGTGAGTAGATCCTGAAATCCAGCCTGTGGTCCAGTCATGCACCTCTCCAGGGGAACACCTTTTTTCAATTCTCACAAAGATATTGAATGGGCTGAGAAGGGCCCTGGCTGCAGTTAGAGTGTGGATGTAGCAGAAGAGTCAATGGCTGTGAGGGAGTGGAACCCCAGGTCCTGCTGAGGAAGAAAAACTGAGCAATCAGGATAAGCAGAGGCCTCATCCCGGGAGATTGTAGGCTTCACTAGTGTAGTGTGAGAGAGAAAGGTCATCAGGTAGAGCCCGCTGTCTCTCCTCTCAGTCCCTAGTGGGTGACTGTGTACAGCTCAAGGACAAGCCAGAAGCCCTCAGATTATTCTCACTGCTGATTGAGGCATGTGAAGACACAGCATGGGATGCTGGCAGTGAGACCTGCTTAGAGAGAAACCGGGCTATTCTTATTAGTTGAATCTCAAAGCAGCCCTGTGCGGTGTACATCCTCACTTGCAGGTGGGGAGACTGGGGCTTGGAGAATTTAAGTGACCAACCCATCATCCCCAGAGCTGGAGGGACAGGGGTTTCCACTCAGTTAGGCTGTGTATCCCGGATCTTAACCATGCTGATACTGAAATAATGAACAGTCAGTAGGATATTAGAATAGGCAGCAGCATTGGGCCAGAGCAAGGACTTGGAGGCCCCTGCTGACCAGAGTTAACCCCTCAGCCCCTGGATTATTGGGTGGCCAAGGTAGTGGAAGAAGGTCTGCCAGGTACCAGGCAGCAGCTGTCTGCCAACTGGGATGCAAACATTTCTGTGTTTAACAAGTAGGACAACCATGCATGTGTCCACTTGTCCAGTGTCAGCCCACTCCACAGGGTCCCATGATTCTGGAGAGAAGCATAAGGGGGGGTGGCCGGGAGCAGAGTCCTGAGCAGAGTCCTGTTGGAGCCTGGCTTTAACAGGTACAGATGGGGCAACAAGAGTCAGCTGGCCTGGGGAACTTCAGCGAGAGCTGGCTGGTACCTCCTGCTCAGGTGAGGGAGTAGACTCGCTGATGAAGATTTGAGGAATGGGAGCCACGGCTGACGATGGAGAGGCCAGGTCTAGGACCAGGCAGAGGCAGAGCCAGCACCCTTGGACACACCTCCTGTCTCCCCACTGGCAAAGCATGGGCTTTGAGCTAGAAAATCTCCCAGGAATGCTCCAACAATATTTTATGATTCTATATTTCTAAACAAATGCAAATGCTATTGAAGGAAAAGAAAAAATAAAAACATCTTCACTTTCTGCCATTGAGGTTTTGTGTTATTGGATTTAAAAAAAAAAAAGCTCAAAATGTCCTGTGATCCCCACTGGTGACAGGAGATGATGGTTTTATTGTAGTTGTGGATCATTAATTTTGTAGACAAAAATATGAAAACACAGCTTATCTCTGTCTGCAGACACTTTGCTATGCCAGAGCCTGAAACAGTTCTCAGTCGAAGATAAAGAACTGCTGTCTAGAGTTTTGTGATATAAAGCAGGGAAGACAGTCCCCCCAGAGCAAGTGGGCTGCATGTTAGACGCGAGAGATACAGCTGCAGGGTCTCTAGGTAAGGACGGCAGGGTGTCAAGCAGTCGCAGGGACAGAGGTTGAAGAAGTCACAGGAGAGGCTGGAAAAACGCCCCTCTCGGGCGGCACTTCCACCAAACCCTCCCCTCCTACCCGGTCCTGTGCAGCCTCTCAGCGCTGCTGTTGGGCCACTGTCACCACAGCTTCCTTCTTCCCTGTGCACGTTTTCTGGAGAGTAAAGTTATTTGGTTTTGGTTGTGTTCTCCGAACTTCCAGAAAAGTGCCCGAGATGCTGAATGCTCGATCAAGTTGTGATAAATGAAAGAATAGATGGAGGGAGAGATGAATTCTTTGTAGCTTTCTCTCTCCATTCTCAAGGGTCAGCATTATGCAAATGTAGGGGCTTTACTGGAAGGTCCCTTGTCATACTGTCCTCCAGGTCTTTCTATGCCTGCACCTTTACCTCTGAGCCTTTAGAAGTCAAGGCCAGCAGAACTTTCCGGGATAACAGAGTGAGGCGCCATGAAAAGACTGAATGAAATTGTCAAAAACAGCCATTGCAGAGATCTGTAAATCAACCCAAGCTGCACACCCAGTTGAGAACTGGTTATTTATGATGAACTCCCAAGGTCTGTTCTCCCAATGTGAGGCAGGTCATGAAAACCAGGAGCTTTGATGCCAGAGAGGCCTGGTTGATTTGGGAGTGGAGCATTAAGACCCCCCACACCCAGTGGCCTTGTCAGTAACAGTCACATTCTCCCTGGTGAATGATCAGGGAACAGCATCGGTTAAAGCAGCCTGAGGTTGTGGTTCTGGTTGGGACAAGTGAGACCAGCAAACTAGCCAGAGGTGGAGCAGGGGGATGTGGGAAATGAGGCAGCAACAGGGAGACTTGAAAAGCTCTCAGCACATCCAGGCAGGAGACCCGAGAGGGCCAGGCTCTTGGGACATTGCAGGCTGACTGTGACCCCACATGTGTGCACTGAGGAGCTAGGGAAGAAAAGGCCAGAATAAACATTAAAACTTGACAAAACATTCTTCCACCTGTACACACTGACCTCTCAGTAGCCGCCGAAGGAAGCCTTACTTGCTCAGGGTGTTGGAACACATGGACCAATCGCTGGCTGGCCAGCAGACTGGAGGAACTGGGGCAACCCTGGGGTACTAGCCTTCAAAACAAAACTAACGGGAATCCTTTTGAACTGAGTGGAGACATCTGCACCAGGTGGAGCTTGAATGAAATAGGACCCACTTCTACCCCATCTCTGGCCCACTTGACCCTTCAGCTGCCACAAGACCAACCCAGCAGGCGGTGCAGAGAGACGTCCTATTTCTTTATTTAATGGGAAGGGTCAGGGCAGTTTAAGAATGAGAATTCCAAGTCAGAAAGGGCAAAGGGTAAGGTTGAAAGATTTGGGGATCTCCTTTAGACTTGCAAGAGACCCACACCCATGCCCCCCCGAGTGCCATTACCCCTCTCCCCCGCATGTGGTCTTCCTGAATCCTCAGTGCTTCCTTCAGCAGCTGCCAGGCCTTGTCCCAAGGGAGTCACCAGAGCCAGGGTGGACCCAAGCTCCAGATCTGTAGGGAAGGTCTGCACACCCTCCAGTTATGCTGCCCCTAATCCCTCTGAGAGCTGGGACCTGTGGCTTCCTTTTCCAGCTGACCATGGCAATATGCCCAGTTCCCCAGGGCAGAGGAACCTCAAGGGAAACCCATTCCTCCTGTTTGAGGTACAAGCCAACTCTGGGCACCTTTGGATCTCACCGTGGAGCTCAGAAGATGCGAGGTTCTACCTCCTCCTGGAGACTCACCCCGCAGGTGCCAGCAAGAGCCTGCCAGAGAATGTTCGTGGCACTGGCGCCTGTGGGTGCTTGACCAAGGAGCCCGGGTGGAAGGTTGGAAAAGGGAGACTTTGTTGAGTGTACTCAACCAGAGTGCAGGACAAGGACATCAGGAGAAGGTGCTGCAGGATGGCTCTGGGAACTGTGGCTAAACAATGCCCACACCAAGTCAGGCTGGAACACCAGGACTCCTGTGGCCTCTCACACAGGGATTGGAAGGCTGAGATGGGATATGCTGGAGGAGGTGTGCTGGAGGAGGTCAGAAAACGCACCAGATGGCTATGTTCCTCGGAATGTCCTGGGAGACATGTCATTTACCAAGGCCATAGTAAATGGGCTGCTGAGGGGAGCCTCAGCATCAGTACAAAGCTCGCAGGGGACTCCCCTCTGCAGGCCTGGGCTGACAGCCGTAGAAGATGCCATGACAGGTCTCCGTTCCCAGGTAGATACAGCTGCTGTAATGAACCATAGGATCAGAGTGGACGCCAGGGGCTCAGAATGGGGATGCCTGCTGAAACAGATGGCAGGTCTATTACAAGGAGGCCAGCTACAGATTGATGACAGCCCACTCGGGGTGGCTTCAAAAGTCAGGTGAGAGAAAGGCCACCAAAGAGGCGGTGCTCAGGTGGAGGACCTGGCCCTTCACTCTGTGGCCTCAAGTTAGACCATAAACCAGGGGTGAAGGGCAAACCCGGTAGAAGGCTGGCGGGGGGTCAGAGAGAGAAAGATCAGGTGACCCAGCTGGGGAGGTCTGGAAGAGACCTGTGGAGGGGCATCTGGGAGTGGGCACCAAGTGTGGGGGTACAATCATCACCCACCACAGGAGCACTGCACACCTCATGCCTTGGCCGGTTGGCGTCAGCCAGACTCTGTCACCAGCCACCCAAGGTTAGCACGAGGGCCACATGAGAAGTGGCCACGTCCATGTGGCTGGCAGAGACTCTGTGTCTAGTCACTGCCACCACCCAATGTCCAACCCAACAGAAATAGACTAATGTTGAGTCCCCAAAGCAGCACCAAGTGGCACTTGGCAGATGGACCTGGCTGGCCCTTTTCCTGCCTGCAGGGTTCAGCCTTCGCCTCTGTCCAAGAGCAGATGGCGTGTCGGAGCCACGGGCACAGGATCCAGGTCCCCTTCATCAGACGAGAAACTTGCTTTATGGCCAAGGAGCTCCAGGAGGAGCCACGCTCCTGGATCTGGTGGTCACGTCGCCCCACTCAGTGTTCAAGCTGCTCTTGAAGGCACAGCTAAAGCCCCAGACTGAGTTGGGCTTTCCAAACACGGGGTGTCCTCCTCCAGGATACAAAAGGCTGTTTAAACCAAAGGTCTTTGTGTGGTGCTGGGTCCCCAACAGGAAAAAAAAATGCATGGGTCAGTTCACAGCTAAGGGATGGAGGAGGCAGGAGTCTGTTAGGGACTCGGTTGTGCTTCTCAGCCAAGTTCATACGTTGAAGTCCTAACTTCAGTACATCAGAATGGTCCCTGTATTTGGAGACAGAGTCTTTTGAAAGGTGATTAAGGTAAAATGACATCATTTAACCTTACTAAGGAGGTGGTGGGCCCTACTCCCATGTGACTGATAACCTTATAAAATTAAGATATGGATGTACACCCAGGAAAATACAGGGACAAGGAGGCCATCTACAAGCCAAGGAGAGAAACTCTCCCTTTGTCTTGGACTTAAGGAAATTCATTTCTATGTTTAGGTGACCCAGTCTGTGGTACTTTGTTATGGCAACCTAAACAGGCTGTGCCTCTTGTGACTTCTGTGGACTCGCCTGCAGAATTTGTGCTTCCTGTCCCCACAACTTTGAACTCTGAACACAAAAAGGTAGAAAAAGAGAAAATTTCTACCAGGGGATTGGCAGGAATCCTGTTCAATTACAAGCTGCACGTGCTGCCTGGAGGCTTTAGGGTCCCTGAACCAAGAAGTGGACTGGGCTGTCCTGGCTGAGCTGATTAACCCTAATGAACAAGAAAAGTGGGGTGGCTGTCACATATTGGAGGGTAGGAGGAACACATTTAGCTCCCAGATGGACCATTCTGGGGACTTGCCCAGCTATGATTGTAAATGGTAATGAGCAGCACCCTGGACCCAGGAATGTTGTGGTGGCTAGGAGTCAGACCCCTCAGGAGGAGGGTCTGGATCATGCAACCTGCTAAATGTAGAAGAAGTGCTACCTGGAGCGAGGTTACCTAAGGAGCTGGTAGAGAAGGCAATGAGACAGCAATTTCCCTGTAGTGGCCCCAGAGGCCAGCTGCAGCCCAAAGGTCCGGGTCCCATGGCTTTCCTCCACTCATTTTCTCCTAAGAGCAGAGGTCCACTGGGGGCCTTGAGGAGGGGCTTCCAGCAGTGCAAAGGCAAAGAGGACAAAGAGGTGGATCCCAGCAGTGCAAAGGCAGACTGTACTGGTCACTGGGATGCACCATGAGATTTCCTTCCACAGGACTTTTGACCCCTTGGGGCTGCCATTGCAGACAGACTTCAGCTCTCAGATCCTGCAGATATTCTCTCAGCGGCATGAGGCTCCCAACACAAGGTCACATCTCTTCCAAAGCAGCCCATAATCAACCACTGCTCCATGTGGAAATACACACAGCTTCCCCCTCGGCCTAGCTCAGGACAACTAGGAAGGGCCATTCTGGTTCAAAGTTCACCTCACTGTCCGTCCATGGGCCTGCACCGGAGCCTGACCTCTGTGCCCGATTCTGTTCCTTTCTTTCCCTCATAGGTTTTGATTGCTTTCTCTATAAGTGTATTTAAACAGTCATTGTTTATCTACCCAAGCATTGTTTTATAATTACAGATAATAATATAATTCTCCCTTTAATTCAGAATGCACACCAAAGTTCTAAGCTCTATCCATCTCTGTGCCCACACCCACTCATTCCCCTGACTCCACACTCTAGATCTCATCACTCTGGGAATTGACAGTAGCAATGTGGCTACCGTGTTTGAGTGTGCGCTTTATTCCAGGCATGTCTCCTGTGTTCTCTCATGTTCTCACACCACTCCGAGGTAGATCCCCGCTTCTTCCCCTTTCCATGAAGACCCTGGAGCTCAAGGCTCAGTGGCCACCCAGACACCTGCCTCTGCAGCTCCCCACCACTCCTCCAAGTCCTGTTTCAAAAGGACACCTGCATGGTGGTTCCAGCTGGCAGGAGGATGACCAGTGGGTGGACATGGCAGGAAGACAATTTTAGGTCAATGAAAGGAGGAACTTGGGCAATAAAATGGGCTTCTGTGAGAGACAGTGAAAACCCTGTAGTGGGAGAAATAGTGACTGGGCAACCAGAAGGACCCCAGGCGGCCCTCAGAAGAAAGAGTGACCTCATTCCACCCGTGACATCGAATCCCCCAGCACCAGGCTCCCTCGAAGGTTCCAGGAGGGGCAGAGCTCTGACTGACAAGGCCCTTCACCCAGATGAAAGCCCGACCTGGCTCTGGAACTCTGCCAGAGCTGGTGGCTGTCCTGAACAGCCCCAACGCAGGAGGCCAGTCTGCACAGTCTGCATGACAACCAGAGGTCCCTCCACACCCGCAGCGTCCTTGACTGGAGTCGGCCAGGTGCTTAATGGATGCTATGGAGGTGCATGGGGGTGAATGCCAATCAGCCTCAGCGGGCAACCCCGGTGGAGATGCCAGGGAGGGACACCATCTTCAGCCCCTCCCCTCCCATGCTTTCTGCCCAGACTGTAAGGGCATGTGGGCCACATCCCAGCAGGCTCGTGTCACCTGCCCATCAGCACCAGGTTCTGAGCATGATCTCTGCTCCACACTCCTCTTTGACTCACCCCTAGGCATCGGACACCCAGAGGCCAGGGGAGCGTCCTGTTCCCTGAGTGGTGACCTACTATTGCCACTCCATCCTAGCCACAAGTCTGGATTCTGGAGCCATTCACAGGGATTTCTGGAGGAAAGCGCAGCTCTCAACTCAATTCCCATTCTCTTCACCACCTCATCTGATTGGTGTGAAAACCAAGAGAATATCAGCCTTCAACCCACACACTGGATTCACTGGGAGGTCATATTGGAACCCAGAGTGCATTTATTCAGTCAATGAACAGGCACTGAGCCAGGCCCTCTGCGCGCCCAGGCAGGGTTAGCGTGCTTTCTAAAGGGCCAGATGGTCGATTTTCAGGCTCCGTGGGCCAGTGCTTCCCTGTCACCAGCACCCACCACGCCGTCCACAGACAGGATGTGAGCAAAAGAGCGATGCTGCATTCCAATAAAACTTTATTCACAAGCCATACAGTGGGCAGATTTGGTCCCCAGCCTTGTCTTCCAAGCCCACTCAGAGACACACAGAACAGACACATCTGTGGAGGGTGGCGTGGTGGGGGAATGGCTCTTCCTAGCTTCTGAAATCTTATGAAACTGGAAACACAAGCTTTGAACTGACTGACGTTGACATGCTGCAGCAAAACCAAGTCACTGCCAATGAACAACCTTTAACCCCAACCTCCTGAGAGCACTGGACAGCCCGGGACAGGAGATGGGCTTGAGTCTGCCGTCAGCCACATACCAGCACCAATGCCACTCCCACCATCTTTCCATTTCCTCCTCTGTAAAAGGAGACTATTAGTACATATGTGCATCCTGGGATTATTATGAGGATAAAATCAGATAATAAATGTGGAAGTGCTCCATAAATTATAAAAAGCTGTGGGACTATAAGACATTGTCATAATTCTCCCCCAGCCTCATGCAAGGCTTACGATTTGGACGGTCCCTGTCCCTGACGAGCTGTCAGGGGGGAACTCTGGACCAGCCTTCTTTCCTCTGTTCACCTCAGCTTCCTCGGTGCTGGATGCTCAGAGGAGACCAGGGAGGTGCTTTGGATGGTGTCGGATGGGCACTTTCTACCCTGTGGTCTTGATCTCACCACTAGATAATACCGATCATTATCAACATTTGGTATTGTTGCAATTGTCTTTGTTTTCATCAGAGCCTTCCCTAGATATTTTTGTCACCATGTGTATGTATACCTTACTGCCAAAGCTTCTGAGTACAGTCGTTCCCCCAGTCTCCACAGGGGACTGGTTCCAGGACCTCCCACAGATACCAAACTCTGCAGATGCTCAAGTCCCTTATATAAAATCTGCATATAACCTTTGCATATCCTGTGCACTTTAAGTTATCTCCAGATTACTTCTAATACCTAACACAATGTAAATGCTATGTAAATAGTTGTCACACTGCATTGTTCAGGGAATAATGACAAGAAAATAAAAAAGTCTGTACATGTTCAGCAGAGATGCAATTTTTTAAAATTATTTTCAACCTGTAATTGGATGAATCTGTGAATATAGGACCCATGGGGACAGAGGACCAGCTGTAGTTTCTTTGCCCCTTTTACGGGAGTCGACCCTCCTTATTGCTTCCAGCCAGGATCAGGACACTTCTCTATTCAAAAGAGCATACAGGGACTGTCTGTGTCTGTCCCTCCCCCTGGTCTGTGAGCTCCTTGGATGGGGGAGGGGAACCTCCTTGGACTCACCCGTGTACCTTGCACCTGCCCCAGGGCCTCCTGCATGGCAAACCCTGTTCAGTCCATCCAAGGAGAGCCTCTGGATCCACCTGGCCAGGATTTTCTGATCAGCCTCCTGCCGGCTGTCCAGGAAGACGGCCCACACCCACCACCTGCCTGGGGGTCCCAGAGGGAGATGTCTACTTTCCATGTTATTTTCTTGCCAGGTTGCCACAGTGCTCCTGCTGGGCCTGGTGCTGTAGCCAAACCAGTCTCTCAGATCACTCACAAGGACAACCTGAGGGCCCTGCACCTCACCTCTCACCCACCCCAGACCACCTCTGATCCTGCTGGAAGCACCTGGAGGTGGCCACATGACTGCAGTGAGCCAGCTCATGTCTGACGGCAGCTGCTGGAGAATGTGGGCAGTGTTCCCTGTAAAAGCTGAGAGTTGAAGGCCCTTGGGGCAGAGCCTCACCACCAGGAACGAGGCTCGGTGGATCTAGTCTTCCCTGTTCCTTCCCCAGGACACACTGTCCAAAGCTGCAGTAGTTCACAGGCCTCCTGAGAGACACCTGCAAGGACAGGTGGCCACGGAGCTTCTCGGGGGCTCATCGCCCACTGCCTTAGATTTTCTCTGCCTGATCCTTCCCTCCTGCTTCCCGAAGAGCCTGCGCATCAAGCTCATGTTTCAGAACGGATTTTCCAGTCAACGTGGGCTACAGCGTGAGAGCCCGGGAAATGCCCACTTGGTTAACGCCATCTGCTCTCCACCCTCTGGATGGAGCCTGAGGACAGGGAGGGAACACAGCCAGCATGTCCAGCTCTTTCTGGAAGCTTCATCACAGCAGGAGAGGGGACGAGAAGAAAGTGGCTTCTGGCCACAGGTTCCACAGAAAAGAGTAGTTCTTAGGGCCTCCCGCCCTCTCTCTCCTTCCCACGCAGCCTAGACACCCCCAGGACCCCCTGAGCTGTATCCATCCTCAGACTGTAGGGCTGTAGCCTGAACCCCATCTATGTGCTCCCCCCATGGCTCCCCAGATTCTGGCTGTGCAGGCAGTCTGGCTGTGAGTCTCACACACGGCGGAGCTGAGGTCTTAAGATCCGTCCACACATCTTCCCCTCACACCGTGGAGCCTAACCCTCTCCCTGAATGTGGGCCGGACGTCGTGACACTCTTCTGACAGAACGTGGTGGAAGTGGCGATGCATGACTTCTAAACTGGATCTCACCATGCCCCGCAGCTTCCTTTTCTCCCTCGGGCACTTGCCCTTGGACTAGTCCGCTGCCCCATCCTGTGGAGAGGCCCAAAGGGCAAGGAACGGAACTGCAGCCCGAGGCAGTCCCCACGACACCTTGACTGCAGTCCCACGAGGGGCCCTGAGCCAGGACCACCAGCGAGGCCACTCAGATTCCTGATCCCAATTCTGCATGTTGCTTAAAGCCTCTGAGCTTGGGGGTAACTGGTGATCCAGCCGAAGATAATTAACATGGAGGCAACCCGTCCTGTCCTCTGCCTGTCTTCAAGGCTCCCCTCCCAGTTCCCACAGCTAACCTCCACCTCCTGGAGCACCCCCTAATGCCCACCCTTCTGTGCCCAGGGAAGAAACTTGTCTCCCCGTTGGGGGGCTGGAGGGGAGGAGGAGTGGCCGAGGGTGAGCCCCCTGTTGCCTGTCCCATGCCCTCCGTGAGGGAGCCTGCTCCACAGGGCCCCCTGGCCCGCCTTCAAGCCTCTCCCTTGGGAGGAACCCGTGACCAGTGGCACTTTCTCCTCGCCCCCTCCTGCTGCAATGAAGCACCCAGAAAGAGCAGGACACACTGTTCCCTCACTGTCCTCAGCCACAGAAGGTGGCGTCTGCCCCCCCTCGCCAACATTCCTCCAGCCCACCGCCAGGTGCTCCCGGCTGCCAAGCCCAGAGGGCACCTTGTGACACCAGGCGCTGCTGGCCACTCCCTCACCCTCCCTCCTGCCCCTGCCTTGGCTATGTGCTCCCTCCTGATCCGCTGACGGTGAAGGTGCGGTCGCTGCCTTGGTAGACCCACCTCCTGGCCGCTGCTCAGAAACCCAAGACCCTCAGCCCATCCTCCTCCAGGGGAGGCCAGTGTCAAGTTTATCCCGGAAGCTCCTCCCCTCACCCTGTCCAGAAAATGTAACGCTGCGTACCATCTCACCTAATGGCACCTCTGCCCCTGACCAAAGCCCCAGAGCTGGACTCAACCTGGCATCCTTGCTCTCTTACAGAGTCTCAGCAGGTCCTAGCCCTCTCTCCCCAGATGGCTCTTAAGTGTTCCCTTTGCTCTGCCCCCAGGGACTCCCTGTCTGTGCCATACCTGGTCTCAGACCTGGATCACTGCTATGGCCTCCTGCTTGGTCTCCTGCTGACTACAGACCAAAGAGATTGAGATCAGTTGCTGCATGCTGCAGCCACAAAGAACCTTCCAGAACGCTGATCATTTTGCCCTTTTCCTAAAACTCTTCAGAGACCACCTTCACCCTGGGGACCCACCCGTTGTCGGTCCAACCACCCTCAGCTCCCGCTGCTGAGACTCGCACTTCTAATCCGTCTTCTGTTAGTTGCATCCCACGAGGGGGACCTGGGCCTTTCCCTCATCCTCTGCCACCTCTGCCCTTGCACCTTTCTCCACCAGCTCACCCTTGGGTCCCCCAAACCTCAGCACCATCCTCTCCCAGCTGATCTGCAATATGACCACACCAAGGTGCAGCCTTGGACAAACAGCAGTCACCAGGACTGACTGGAGGACAACAGGGTGCTCCACATGGGGCCCGGCTCTCCCTAGTATGCCCTCACCACCAGGGCCCAGCCCCCATGGCTCTGCACTGCTTCCTGCCTTAACAGGGAGTTGGCATGGCAGGATGAGGTGGCCTTGCCCACCCTGGAGCCTGCACAGTGCCTGGCTTAGAGGAGGCGCTCAGCAAACATGGGCTGAGCAGGATGAAAGAGCTGAGGCCCAAAAAGGCAAGGCAAGAAGCACCTGTCCCCTTAAGGAGCAGTGTAGATTCATGGTCCACACCCGGGTCCCCTCCAGCTCTGTCACCAGTTACCCAAGCGCCCTGGTCAGATGATTACGCTCTCTAGGCTTTGGGTCACCTGTCCTAAAGATGCAGGTACTCCTGGTGCACAGGAGGCTGTGCACCGTGGACACACTTGTCCAGGCCACCATGAAGGGCCTGCAGGGGAGGCCCTGTGCCGAGGCCTGGACCACCCTGGCTGGGCTGCCCAGGCACAGCGGGCTCCTCTCCCTCTCCTCCTTCCAGGCTGGCCAGGCGGCTGGGAGGCCCCGGGGCACACATATGGCCTGCAAACTTGCTTTCTTGGAAAGGAGGCGTCACTTTGTCCTTGTGGTTGCCCGTGAGTGCCTGCAGACAGCCTGTCTGGCCAGGACAGGGGGCTGGGGGAGCTGGGGCCAGGGCCACCCCCACACCAGGGTGCCCACTGGCTGCAGTGCTGCCTCCGCCCCTGTCCCCCTGTCCCCCCGCCCTCTCCTTTCCTCTCTTCCATCTCTTCTCATCATCTCTCCTTTCTCTCTCTCTCTCCTCCCTCCTCTCTCTGCTTCCTGTCCTCCACTGTCCCTGTCCCCCACTGTCCCTGTCCCTCCTCTGTCACTTCTGGGTCTCTTCCTGTCTCCTCGGCGACGGTTCCTCGTCACACACTCCCCTCTCCACTCGCCATCCTGTGCAAAGAATTTTCCCCCTGCTGCCTCCAGGCAAAGTTGGTGGAGAAGAATGAATTTTTCATTTGTGTTTCCATTATTCTGCTCCTGTACCCAAGAAAGTGGGACTCAGGTGCCTCTGTGTGTGACTAGAGAGATGACACACCTTGATCTCTGTGTTTTGTTTTGTCATTTCCCATAAAAGTAAAACCCACTCAGAAAGCCAGGCGCCAGGCCCCGGGAATCAGAGCAGCAAGCCCGGGGGCACTTCCCTGGCCTTGGCCCTGCTGGCAGCCCTGGGAGAGGGGCAGCTCCCCTGACTCTGGTCCCCAGGGAGAGGACCTACTGGAAGGTCTTCTCTGAGTGTCTGGAGATGCAACAGCTGATAGTTGTTTCCAGCCAAGGGCGCCGGCAAAGGGACAGAGTCGAGCAAACGCATGTTCCCGGCCCCTGCCCTTGGGGACGTCCTGTGTAGATCTCACCCACACTCTGACAAGAAGACTTAGTGGCTCAGAGTCTGGAGCCACAGACTTCCCGGGTGAGCTGGCCCTTGCTGCAGTTGCCGAAGAGACAGAGTCAGGAGGTGTGTTGACCTTGAGGTCGGCATGTCCCCTGCTCCTCCACTTCCCATAACATGGCCAGGTTGGGTAAAACCAAATCTGTGTCAGACAGGACTCCAGGGACACCCAGAGCTACCCAGAGGGACATGTCACCCTCCCGGTCTCGCCTTACCTGGCTTCTCCGGTGGAGAGCCTCCTGGGCCTCTCCACCCACCTGGGCAAGGGACCAGCCTCCCTGCTGCTCTCCCTCCACTTAGACCCCGGTTTGTTCCCTTCTTGGCTTCCTCCCCCCATCAACCTATGGCTGTTGGAATCTTTGTGTGACTTGTTGCTGTGTCCTCCCCAAAACACAAGCCCCGCCAGACAAGGGCCTGGCCACTGTTGCCACCATGGCACCTGGCACAGTGCCTGGGAAGGGCAGGCCCCAGCAAGCATCCACTGAGTGAATAACACGTGGATGGATGGGTGGGTGGGTGGACTGCCTTCTCCAAGCTCCTGCTGTTACCTCTGATGAGATGGGGGAGGCGGCAGAGGGGGGTGGGGAGCTATTGGCCCAGGATTGCACAGCCAGGTGGGCGCCTGGGCAGGTTGTGAGCTGTCTCCAAGGCCCCTCCCAGCACCCCCACCTGCACCCCAGCTCTGAGTCCTGGGCTTCTCTCTCGGGTTCACCAGAGGTCCTTCCACAGAGCTTCTCACCTACCGGCCAGCTACTTGCTGAAGCCCGCCCGTATCTCCATTGGAGTAATAATTAAAATAACATATTCACCAGCTGTTTTTTTTTTCCTAGATGTAATCTGCCCAGGCTCTGATTTGCATATTAAAAGCACTAATTAGCCCCTCCGAGTGCTTGGGCACGGAGAGTGCAGTAACTGGTCACGTCGTCCCGGAAGACCCAGCCCCAGTGCTCTGGGCGAGGATCCGGATGGCGGCCGGGCCCTGGGCACGCGGAGGCAGCCTTTGTTTCCCCGGCATTCGGGGACTGGGGTGCTCCTCAGCTTCATCCTCCTGCCTCGTCTTCTCTTTGAAGTGTCGTGTTTGATCTGTTCCCTGGTCTGTCAATTTTTGTTTTAACTCCTTTGCAGTGTGTGTTTTAACCCCTCCTGGCCACACTGGGGCTCAGAGCCCCAGAAAGTGTGGGCAACCTTCCAGCGGTGGGCAACCTTCCACCGGTACGCAACCACGAGCCCCAAGCCCCCTGGGGGAGTGGTCCTGGGTCCTTTCCCAAGGTTCTCCCCATCCCCTGCCTCCCAGAAGGAGAAGAGGCGATTCCAGCCTGCCGGTCCCTTTAAATCATTCCTTTGCTGGAACCATACAAAGGAATAGCTAATTGCTGTTGTTATTATTTCTTTAAAAATAAAATCAGGGAATGTGTGTGAGGGAGGACGAGGGGGGCCGCCCATAAAAGCTGTCAGCCCGTGAAGTGGGCTTCTGAGTGTGCTTCCAGCAGACGGGATGCCCAGAGGTAGCATTCAGCATCCCCCAGGACAGCTCGGATCTTCTGCTCCCCCTGGGCGGGGACACTAGATGGGGACCTGCCTGCCCCACTCACAGCTCTGGGAGGGAAACCAAGGACTCAGTCTCACAGGAGCTGGCAGACGCCACCAGGGACCCGGCTGGGGAGATGTCCCAGAATGTCAGACACTGCAGCCTGGCATCCCACATGCTGGTCCCCAGACCCTGGGCTCTCACAGGCAAACAGCCCCTCCCCGAAGGCCTGGGAGCGGCAGGGGCTGGGCCAGCACAGAAGCCAGATGGCGGCTGTGGGAGCCCCAGGGGGCAGGGCCGAACCCTGCAGTGGGGAGCAGGCGCTGGCAAGTGCACCTCTATGTCTGAATCCAGCTCCAAAGCCTGCAGCGTGGGGCTTCTGGGGAGGTACTGGTGTAAAGTCCTGACCACAGGGCCCCCTGAGGCTGCCCACCTTCCCAGAGGGATCCCAGCCCCTGCACCTGTCACCTGATGCACCCTCACCCAAGCCACTAGAACACCCTGCCTCCCTCTGGGTCAACCGGAGATGCTCACAGGGCTCTGGTATCCATTCCAGCATGGGCTCCTAGGTGCCCACAGGGCAACTCGCCCATTTTATAAACATGAGAGCCAAGACTGAGACAGACATCCAGGAAGGAATGTAACCTTGACTCTGTCTCCAGCCACCAGCTGCCCAAAGGAGACAGCCTAACTGGGAGGCTGGCTGGCTCTGAAAGGGAAGTGCCAGGCACATAGACAGGAAGCTTCAAGGCCAAGTGGACACCTTACAACCAGCACCAAACTATGGGGAGAGGAAGGAAGGCGGAGGCGGCGCTGGGCTGTGCTCAGAGACAGAAGACAAGACCGGCTCTCGGCTCTGGGGAGTCACCAGAAACCCAGGGGAGCGTGGGGTCCACTGAGGAGTCAGGTCTGGTGTTGCAGACAGGGGTGGGGAGGGAAGAGCCAGCAGACAACAGAAGCCTTAGGTTAGGTGGCAGGAGAAGAGCAAGGCAGGAGCCTGGGGAGGCAGCTCCACCTGCAAGACAGCCTCAGAGGCACAGTGCTAGACACCAGGCTGCCCGGGCACAGGGCAGTTCCCCAAGGGCAGGGAAGAGAGACTGCAGGAAGAGACACATGGCAAGGGGAGGAGGGTTCTTTGGGGGCCTCAGGATCCAAATGCATGGAAGACCTGCAGACGGGCAATGCTGAGGTCTAGCACAGAAGCTGGAGCCTGGAGCGTGACCACACTTTTCCTTGACACGCTCAGCCCCTCCCAGATACACCTGCTAGAAAAATCTATTGTCTATGACCTAAGATCTGTACCACCTCCCACAGTGGATCACTCGGGGATGCCAAGGGCACTGCTTTGACCTGAGGACCAGTTACCAGGGGCCACCAGAAAAGGTCAGCTACCTGCCAGGGGACCTCTAGGCTCTAGGAACTGGTTGTTATTAGGGGATGCACATGGGTAAGTGTTCTGAAGGGGCCTGAAGGTCCAGGAACCGTGAGAAGGTGGGACACAGGGACAATGGTGAGGGGGTGGGCATTGCCCTTCCTTTTGGACTTGTTGCAGAAGCCAGGTTAAGAGGAAGCAGACTCACACCTCATTTGACCCTCGGGAGAGTGGGGGTCTTCAGTTCAGAGAGAAACAAGAAGGCCCGGCCACAGGCAGAGGCCCAGATGAGCACATTTGAGCATTTAAGCTTGTGTCTAAGTAAAGCGTGAAGACCGGGTGCACAGGAGAGACACTGAGTCATGATTTTAATTTCTTCAAATCAACTTCAGAAAGTAAGAGCTCGCCAGCCCCGGCTGACTTCCAAACAGAAGAGAGCTCTGAGCGCCCTCTTTGCCAGGCGGGCAGATAGTTTGGCGTTTCATGCTGTGAACAGTGTTCTGCGCAGTGTCACAATTACCTACTGTAGGCGATGAGACCTCGTCTAATGGGTTTTCTTGAGGGGACACCTGGCCAACATGAGGGTGGGTGGAGACCTAAGCCTAGTGTCTCACGGCCTTGGGAGAATGTCCAATGGACACAGCCTGGTGGGTCTCAGGGCTTCTGGGGCAGCACTGAGCTGCACATGAAGGGCTCAAGGGGCTGCGCCTCACGTTGACTTGGACCATGATGGCTTTAAGGAGCTGCAGGAAGGTCGGAATTTGGACTCCCAAGGCACATGTCCTCTGGGATGCCCCAGGCCTCCCTCACCAGAGGTGATTTATCCCCATGCCTGACTGATTCCTGACCTGGTGGCCCAGCAGCTGTGGGGACGGTCGTTGTGGTCCCCTCCCCGGCTTTCCCAGGGAGCACCGAGACGTCGAGGACTTGTTTGCAGAGAGAGCTCAAGAACCCCCTCAGGAGCAGAAAGGCCTGGAAGGCCTAGGAAGGGTGGAGTCCTAACCCCTTGACGGCCTTTGCTCCAGCCCTGCCCACCCAGGAGGAGAGTGCACGGGAGGAGACCCGACGGGCTCACAGAAACGGTTTTTCTCTTTGGGCCTCCTTCTCCAGGTTAGATGGTTAGTCCCAGGAGATGCTGCAGGTCCCCTGGAAGGGACCTATGGAAAGGAACCTGGAACACAGCCAAGAAGAAAGGACGCCATTGCAGGAGGCTCTGGTGGGCCGGGCTGGTGACTTGCTTGAGACCACATCATTTGACACAGCTCCTGTCACCTACTGGAGGTCGATTCCCAAAGGTGGGGATGGGAGCTTCAGGGCGTCCCTAGGCCTGGATCCCCCGAGTTGCAGGCACTATGTTTGTCACATTTGCTGGTCAAAACAGGTCACAAGGTCAGCCAGGATGCGGGCGGTGGGAGTGGCTCTGCCTGTCCACAAGAGGAGCAGCAGGACCCTGCGGCCATGTCTTCCGTCCCCACGTGTAGGCCTCAGCCCAGCAGTTGCATGTCTAACGTATATTCCAGACCTAGAGACTCTCATGCAAACTGACAGGTACAGGAACGTTCATTAAGCACCACTGTTACAGCAAAGCCACAAATAAAAATAACCATCATCAGGAGAGTATATAGATGAAAAATGGCAGGTGTGCGCTTTGGAAAACTAGAGAGCCACTTATTACCAGAACTAGATCTTGCTTTGCAACTTGGATGAACAAAAGGTCATGTTGAATGGGGACACCTAAGTTGTAGACGCAGACAGTATGATGCAATTCTAAGGAAGTTTTATTGCTAATGGACACAATAATTGTACAGATTTGTGGGGTGCCACATGATGGATCATCAGCCCATTTCTGTGTTGTGTAATGATCAAATCAACATCATTAGCATATCCATCACCTCAGATGGCTATCATTTATTGTGGTGAAAATGTTCAAAATCCTCCCCTCTTGCTATTTAAGAAAGACAGTACCTTATCATTAACTGCAGTCACCTTGCCATGCAGTGGGCCATCGGAAGCTCCCGTTCCACTGTAGCTTTGACCAGCCCCTCCCCATCCTAGCCACCCCCTAGTCTCCCCGCCTCTGGTAACTGCTATTCTACCCTCTATTTCTGTGAGATCAACTTTTTTCGATCCCATATATGAGTGAGACAGTGCTGTACTTGTCTTCCTGTGCCTGGCTTATACCAGATGTTATTTGCACATGCATATGTATGTAAAATGTAGAGGCCGACTGAGGGGAGCCACATGCATGAGATGAGCTTTAGTGCTAAAGGGAGTGGAACAGCAGGGGGGTGGGATTCGGGACTGGACCAAGGCTAATACTGAAATCTCTAATGAAGAGAAAGATGAGCCAACAGCTCAGCCCCATTCATGCCCCGAGATCCAACCTACATAGAATAATTTCAAAATAAAAAGAGACACTTGAGAAGAAGGAGCCATGATGGAGGGAGATCAGGGGAGCCACCAATCAAGGGGGATTGGGACAAACTTAGTGACGCCCGCCAAGAGGGAACCCAGATTCCCACGAGACAGCCCACAGGCCCAAAGCTCAGTGCTTTTCTCTTTTTAATTGTTCTCATTTCTGCTTATTCTTTCAATGTGTCTGCTTTGTTCGAAAGGCCAGGCTACTGGTCTCCGTTAGCCAGAGAAGGTTGGTGTTGGCCAACCGAACCGTGGGAATGGTTGACTTAAAGCAGTTGCTGTTGTAACCCAAGTGGGCGGCTCGGGCTAAGTCCATTCACTCACTCAAGGAGCATGGACTGGGCCTGGCATGTCCCTGGAGCCATCCTGGCCTTGGGGACAAGCCCATGACCAACTGTCATGGCTCCTGCCACCATGGAGCTCACACACCAGTGAGAAGTTGCTCCTGAGTCTTCCACCCCTCTCCTGGATGATTCCGTCTGCTGTGGCTTTATGACCTTCCTATCCTCCCCACGGGCAGGGTCAGCACCCGAGGGCCTGGGCCCCGCTCGCTCACAGCAGGCAGAAGTCTGGGAGGTCAGCCGGCCTCCTCTGCTGGGCCAGGCCATCCCTGGGGGTCTCCCGCCCACTGCCACTGACCTCATGGACCCTGAGCGCACCTGGCCGAGAGCCACCACGACGATCAGGCTCTGCCACGATCAGGCTCTGCCTTCCCTTTCGGACCCCCCAGCCTCAGGAGTTCCTTTTCCCTGTTGTTTTTCTAGATCGTTCTGAGGGTGGGATTGTTTTCAGTCATTCTCTTAATTGGCCTCTGTCCAGGGACCTTGAACTGGGCCCTGCTCTGGGCTTTCAGAGGTGCAGGGACTCTAAGCAGGATGAAGATCTCAGGGAGGCCAGACCCGCCTGCCCTGACTGCACTCTGCTCTCCAGTCGGACCCCTTGGCCCTGCCCCTCCACGCTCTCCCTCTTGGGTTTTGGCCACTCTGAGCAAGTTAAAGGAATTACCCTCCACCTCGGAAACTAAGGCCAAGTCTGAATGAGCCTCCTCTGAAGAGCCTCCCATGACCCATGACCTTCTCCCCAGGCAGATCCCCCCCACCCCGTGCTCCCCAGTGCCGGCACACAGCTCCACCCCTGTGGCTCTTGGCCCAGCAAGATAGCAGACGGGCCTTTTGGTCCCTTCCACCCCAACAGGTCACTCCCCCCTATGTCACCACACAGATGCAAGGAGAAAGGTCAGAATTAACTTCTGGTTCACAATGGAAGAAGGAGGAGGGAACGTGGGGAGAATGAAAAGGGGAGGTGACACTGGCTACTCAGTGCAAAACCCTCAGGGAAAGATGTGACTATGCTGGGCCCTCATAAGTCTCAGGAAACAGAGAGGAACCCCATGACCATGCTCACACCAAGATGGCCCCCTAGAGCATGGCAGACTGTGTGACTATCAGCAGGGCTGTCTTGGTCTGTTTTCTGTTGCTGTAACAAATCTCCAGAGATTGGGTACTTTATAAAGAAAAGACATTGATTTAGCTCACAGTTTGGGAGGCTGAAATTCCAAACAGCATGTCTCCAAATCCCATGGTGGATGGCATCACAGGGGCAGGAGTGTGTGAGAGAGATCACATGGTGAGACAGGAAGCCAGAGAGCCGTTCAGGGTGCAGGCTCACTCTCTTCTAACACGCTCACAGGAACCAACCAGGGTCCTACAAGAACTACGTTCATCTCTTCGGAAAGTGGAGTGACCTCATCCCCCCGGCCCCACCTCTTACATCTCACACTGCCCCCAGTGCATGCTCTCTTGGAGGACAAGCCACCCCAAGGATGGAAGAGGCCTGTAGCAGAGAGGGGTTTCCGTGTGGACCCTGTGGGGGGGCAGTGCCCCAGTTCTCAGGCTGTCCGGCTTCCTTCTGTGCCTTTGCTGAGGGACTAGCTATGTCCAACAGCAGCAGGGCCAGGACCCTGCTGGGTTCCTTCCTACAGGTGAGTGCTAGGGCTGCAGGTATGTGACACCCAGGTTGTGGGGCCATGGACGAGTTTCCTAACTTCTCTGAGCCTCAGTCTGCCTCTGGAAAGTCAGAGGAACCCTTTGCCCACCCCCTGGTGACACCGAGGATCAATAAAACCCATGTCCCTGGAGCTGTTTGATCTCACTGAAGAGCCAGGCTTTGGTCCCCACTCTTCTGTCCAGCCCTGTGGCAGCCCTGTGCTCCGCCACCCACTGCCATCTGGCTGTGCCCCACCCTGGCCCCACCCACAGCACACACACACTTGGGCCACCTTGTTGGCCAACCCAAAGCCTGCTCTCAGCCTCTGCTGAGCCCACCACCCCTGGGCTCCTGAGTCACCAGGACGTGCACCTGCTGTTCTGCGGCTCTCCAGCTACTTCCTCAGGTTCCCTGTCACCTCCTCCAACCCTGAAGTGCCCTCCCTCTTCTGGGCCCCATCCTGGCCTCTCTCTGGGTGTTCTCAGCCATGCTTACCCACGCCCGACGCCCACGACCCACATCACTCCAACCTCGGCACCTCTACCAGGATGCTCACGGCATCTCAGCAAAGTGCTGGCCCCCCCTCCACAGAAATCGGCTCCCCCAAAACAGAAATCCAGAACCACTCCAGGTGCTTGTTTCCTTTTGTCTCACATTGGAAGAGTGGCCAGGTCCTGCTGATCCTCCTTCCTTGATGCCATCTCTATTCGTCACCTCTTTTCCCTTTCTTCTCCTCCACGCTCCTCCACCCTCTTCTCTTGCCTGGATCGTTGAATGCTGATCCAGTGTCACGTCTTGCTCCGAGCCACCCACCCGGGGGCTGATGATCCAGGGTGTCTCTCCCTGGCCTATTCCATGAGCACCCACTGAGTGTGTGACATGTGGCTGCTGTGGGGTCGGGGTATCGACGAAACTTGGGTCTCCCGAGGAGCGCCACGTCTCACGGTCACAAGTCAAAACTGAACGGCCAGATCCACTGGGGATCACAAACCCAGAGCTGATAGGGGACAGCCTAGCAAGGGCACATGGGGTCACTTGGCATTCCCAGGGGTCATGCCAGACTTTTTGGAGGGACTGATGATGGAGAGAAGTGAAGTCCCCCTCCTGGTCACAGGCTAGAATCCAGCCTGTGCAGTTGGCCCTTAGGCACCTCCTCATCCTACCCGTCCCCAACTCACACACACAAAGAGCTCCCTCCAACTGTGCTCAGCACCACGTGGCCGAGGTCGGGGGTCCATCTCCCTCCCATTCGGCCTCCGTACAACATCTTGCATCAAGGATTGTGTCAATTTGTGAGCTCGCCAATCGGCGCTTAGCTCGCGTGCCAAAGTCCACAATCCTAAGTTTCAGTGGCAGAAAGACATTGCTGAAAATAATTGTGCCTGGCAGCACTGGGGCCGGTTCCAAAGGCCGCGCGGTGGCCCGGTGCCTGCTGCATCTCCAACGCTCTACGCTGCAGCCAGATGCCTCTCTATCCTGCCCGATTAATCTGGGACGAGTTGGAGTGGGATCGTGTGCGTCCACAACAGCCTGCTTCTGAAAGGAGGACCGCAGAGCCGCTCCGGGGCCTCTTCCCCTCTCCACTGCCTCCCCCTTTCCATCGCTCACCTCCAGGGCCCTGCTGCCGCCAGCCCCTACAGGTAGAGGCACCAGCTTGTGGCAGCGAGTGACAGCCCCACTGGCGAGCTGGCAACAGAGACCCCTGCTCCGCCAGCCATTAGCCATTGAGTACAGTCCCGCTGGCTCGGGCAGGCAAGAGCTGCCGACTCCTGCCCGCGGCCTCTCTCGGGAGCAGGCCACGCGCTGAGCCCTTCCCTGGAATGTGGCTCTGGCCCATGTCGTGTGGATGGAACTCCAGAGGCATTCTCCAGGCCTGGCTTCTGCAGGCAGGGGCCTGTTCCTGCCCTCCCCAGTGCTCCCCAAAGACCCAGGGAGTGGGAGTCAAAAAGATGCCCAGAAGCTGCTGGAAGGGAAGGAGGAGGTTTGGAAGAAGGCACCCGAGTCCCGGCTCTCGCTGGATTACCAGCTGCAGCCTCTCAGGGTCTCTGTTCCCCCTTCTGTTTCCCAGAGGAGGTGAGCATGCGTGCAGGGCCACCAGAGCTCAGGTGAGGCCCTGACTCCATCACACCTCCCTGCCCGCGTCCTCCAGGGCCCCCATCACCCTGTCCCTTCACCAGCGGGACAGACCAGACCTCTATGGCCTGATCAGGCTCTTCTTCCTGTCTCCCCAATTCCTGTCCCCTCTGTTCCAAGACCCCACGTTCCCCTCCTTGAGATCTCAGGGTCCCCTTCTATGACATCCCAGTTCCCACCCCCCTCTCCTCATCCATCCTTGGCTATTCTTGGAGCACAGGGATGCCTGGTTGCAGAAAGGCCTTCGGGACCCGACAGATCGCTGCCAGCGTCCCACAGCTTGCAGGAGAGTTGTTCTTAGGAAATAAATGGCCCAAGAAATTTAATGTGGCGCTTGTCTTGGGAACTCGGGAACATCAGTGAACTCTCCCTCCTGGAGAGGCTGTGACCGGGGCTGTCTTCGGGTTCTTCCCTTTCTTCTTTCTCCCCCGACCCTCCGGGGTCTACACCCAGACCAAACAGCCACGTCTCAGCCCAGGGCAGCTTCCTTCTCTCCATGCCCCCGTGACACGTGAGGCCGCACCTCTGCCCTGGCCACACCACGTGCCCACATCCCACCCCGCAGCACCTCACTTTCCAGGGAGAGCCTCTGTCTTTCAGCGCCCACCTTTTGACCCAGAGAAATACCCCTGTCCACCTCCCACAGCGCCCCGAGTCACAGGTTTTTCTGGGCTGTGCAGAAGTCAGGACCAAGGAGGAAGCTGGGAGGGAGGCAGAGAAGGAAGGGAAGGCCATATTTAATTGTCCCCCAAGATAAACAGCATCAAAGTCAAGCAAGGTTTCAAAGTCCGGACCATCAGCTGGCTCTTGGCCGCCCGTCAGCCATCCAAGAGCCAGGGGGCTGGCCCATGGCAGGCCGCTCTGGCACGAGGACTCTCCACTCTCGCAGAAAGTCACTCCAACAATTAGGCTTGGTCCCTTTGTTTCCCCTCCCCTTCTTCTCTCTCCCTCTCTCTCTCTCTCTCTCTCTCTCTCTCTCTCTCTCTCTCTCTCTCTCTCTCTCTCTGCTTCCTGCAAATGCCATGTCCCACTGTGCGGGGTACTGCAGCCACCTCCCTGTCAGGCCGTTTCGCAGTAGTACTGCGGCGCCGTGGAGAGGAGCTAATTGGATTTGTTGTCACCTCCTGAAGCTGCCAGGAGCTCACGTCTGCTCTGGTTACAGATGAAGACATCACGGTGACAGGCTCAGAGACAGCTCAGCTGGCATCCCAAGGCCACTAATAGAGCCATGTTGATTTAATGTCCGAGCGGAGAGGTGCAGACAAGCTGTTCAAGTTTTCCCTTCCAAACAAAGCAGGGATACACCATCCGTCATCTGTGGATCAGTAAATAAGCATCCGTGTGCCTCCAGGAGCGCTTAGCCATTGCCACCAAAGAATGACAAACTATTTTAAACGGGAGATGGGACTCTGAAACGGAGCATCTCTCTGGTTTATGCTGCCCTCAGGGAGCCCAGCTAATTCCACCAAACGTAAATTTTACTTAACTATGTAATTATGAATGAATCCTATTAGCCTGAGCGTGGCTGGCTCGCCAAAGGTGGGCCCCGTGCACGAGGTCCTGGGTACGGGTGTGCAGAGGCACCGGCAAAGTGAGGAAAACCATGTACTTTTGGTGAACTCATTCATCCCATCAGTAGACACTTACTGAGCACCTACTATGCGCAAGGCACTAGGTGATGAGATATGGGCTTGCATAGGAGAGACTCATGATGAGGTGCAGATCCAGTGCCAGCCCAGGGCAGTGAGTGCTGTGAAGGGGATAAAGCAGGGACCAGGGGCACCCTGTTCATGGTGACAGGCTCCCAGTAGAAGCATCCAAGCCCAGGGTCTGCCTGCAGAGCAGTAGGGGGTGCGGACACCAACCCCACCACACGGACCCTCTTTACCGTGTGCAGTGGGGTCTATGATGGGGGACACCTGGGCAGCCACTCCCTTTGCTCCTCAGTCTGGTCCATTGAACCAGGGATGGACAGTGTCTTCCCTCTAGTCCGCTAATGGCCCATGGACCCCCTTGGGCTTACAGATGGCTGAGGGATGCCAGGAGGTGCCCTCATAGGGAGGACAGGAGATATAGTCCATGAGGTCTGGGGGCACAGGGAGTGGGTGAGCCCCGCACCCTGTGGGACCCGGGTCGAGAGCTCCGCCTGCCCGTGCAGCTCACCACCACCCTCTTCCCCACAGCTCTGCACATTCACACCACACCCTCCCAGGAACTCTCCTCTCAGACCCGGCACGTGCCACACGACTGCCCGCTGGCACCCACTCGTCCCCGTGAGGGGCCCAGGCAGAGTGGGTGATGGCCAGTGCTTCCCATCAGCTGGACCTCACGCTCGGGCCCAGAGACCAACTGCCCATCCCTAGCCCCTTCCCCATCCCTGCCCAGGCCCCAGGCTGCCCCCCAGAGCCCACATGCCACCTCCTTGTGCCCTGGTCCTTAACAGCCCATCGGCAGCAGAGTCAGAAGGAACCCACAGGGCCAGGGAAGGACACTTCACCACAGAGGAAGACCATCAGGGAAGGCCTGCAGCCCCAGCCCAGGGCCGACGCTGCCAACAGACAGACGGGTGGGGCCCTGCATCCTGAACTGTCCCCCACGCGCCCTGGCCACCCCTAGGGACAGAGAAGTGGGCAGAATTCCACACACCTCAGAAAGAAGACAGACTGACCTCAGGTACGGCGGAAAGGGAGCCAGGGGTCACCCGCACACCGCGGGAGGACACCAGTGCATCCCAACACGGCAGGGAGGTCTGGCTAGAGCCCCCACACCAGGAACAAGAGAAGGGGCGAGGCAGAGGCCAAGTCCAGTAGAGGGCCTGACCACAGGGTGAGTCGGGGCATCTCAGCTCCCCGGAGGGAAGACGGCTCCTCGCCATCCGACAGCCCCCGGCAGCTCATAAAACAAGAGCCAAACACAGGGAGCGGATCATGGAAGGACGGAAGGGAACTCGCTCAGACCTGGGGAGCGGCCAGGGCGTGGCGGTAAGGGGGCTGGGGACATTGCTCAGGTGGAAATTGATGACATACGGAAAAGCCTGAGCAAGTGAGTGGACCCAGAGGAAGCACAGAGGTCGAGGCCAGCAGGGGTGAGGGACCCCAGAGAACTGGCCGGGTCCCTGACGTGACAAGGCCAAGGAGTAGCTTGCCCTTAAATAGAGGACTTCCCCAGCAGGTCAAAACCATGTGACAACTGCGTTCCAGAAAAACGGACAGCCGTCAGCACCGAGACGCCACCTGGTTGGAGTATAGGATTCCAGCGCTCAAAATGAATCCGTGGAGGTCCAGACCGAAAAAGCCAATCACCCACAAGAAAATCTGCCGTTGGCCCAAGACGTCCCTGCAGCCATGTTCAGTGACCGTGAGCACCCGGGAAACAGCTCCAGAGTCCCAGAGCAAGAAGGTGTGACCAAAAGCACTGAACCCCAGAAGGTGCCACCCGGGTACAATGGCAGCAGAAGATGTTCTCAAACATGAAGCCAACCCAGGAACACAGCACCCAGGCCCTGAGGATGTCACTGGAATCAGTAAGTTCCAATGACGAACCACCGGAAGAAGAGAAGACACAGGGCTGGGATTGGGACCATTTGGTATGGACCTAAAATTCAACTGCTGTGGAGTTAACATTGGAGAAGCGACTTATATCATCAAGTACTCAGATCTGGGGGGTGAGGGCAGCAGGAGGCGGGAGCCAGCCTCAGGGCCAGGAGTCCACTGGTAGCAGCTCCATCCACAAAGGGCTTCCGGGAAGCAGGAGAGGCGAGACATGGCGCCCTTCCTCTGAGCTCAGGAAGCCCACCTCAGAGAAGGGAACAGAACAAAAGAGCTATCCACCCGGGAGACAGAGCGCTCAGGGAAGACAACCCAGCAGATGAGAGATGTCAACAAAATTTTGGAAGATGGGCAGTTAATGGATCAGTGGTAATTGACTTGGCAGAGCAGACAGCTAAAGCTTAATTGATTTCAAGGGGTGCTGAGGAGGGTGGGCAACAGGAAGCAAGCCAGTGCTCCCCCTCCCCCAACCACAGAAAGGCTGAGGAGCCAGGACCAAGGACATCAGGAGGCTGGAGGTCAGATTGGGGCTGAAGATGGGGATCGGTGGAAAGGTGGCAGGAGGAGCCAAAGACCACCGGCTGCGAAGACCCACCCACCTGGCCTGCCTGGGACTGGGACTGCTGGGGAAGCAGGACTTGAGGTGTTAGAATCAGGGCAGTAGCACCAGGACGAGCTGGTCACCTATCACCAGGGCCTCTCCCGACCCCAGTTCTGTACTCCTATGACTTACACCTCCTGTCCCAGCTGAAGATGGCAACAGAGTTTACTCAAAGTCAAGAGTGTATTCTACAACCCCAGCACAGGGGACACCCTGCCACAGACAAAGGGTCAGGGAGTCTGCACAGAGAACACGGGGGAGCGCCCCCCCTGCCTCCTGGGGCTCAGGACACCTCACCCACCCGCCCCACCACCCCAGCCCCAGTAGGAGATGGGGAGGTCCTCCTCGGAGGAAGCAATTTGGGAGAGGACTCCTGAGACAAACAATTAGTTATAGGTACTGACATTTAGGGGACCCCAAGGCAATGACCACCAAGTCACCCTACAATGAGAAACATCAGTCCGCAAGCCCTGCTCACAGACGAAAAGTCTCCTACTCGGGGTTTCAGTGTCTTGCTGTTAAATATGGTGGGCAGCCCAGGCTCGCCAGACTCCACCGTCAGAATTGGAGAGAAGCCTTTCAAAGAAAAGCAGAAAAGAAGCCTGGATTTAGATGAGGTCCTTTTTCCTTCAGGTGCACAAAGGAGAAGAGCCACTACCCGCCTGGGAGCCACCAGGAACTAGATGGTGGTCCCTTCACATAGCAGGGGAGCATGGTGACATCTCCCGCACTCGGGGAGGGTTTCAGTCCAGAGGCTCAGCCGGGCCCCTCCCCTGCGCCAGGCCCCCGCTAGCACTGGACAGGGTCTGATCAGTAAGAGCAGAGCTCTGGGTCAGACCGTCCCCAGACCCCACGTCCGTCCCCACGGGCAGTGGGACCCCGGGAAGCGGGTGGAGGGGCTCCCACTTCACTGATAATTCTCTGGTGAGAGGAATTTTGAAAAGATGACAAAAGCAGAGGACAAGAATGACCGTGGTCACCTTGAATAACAAGAGCCTGAGGAAGACAAAGTAATGGTGGAAAGTATCGGTGACAAGAAGGCCTGTGTCTGTCAGTGTTCCTGCAGGACTCTCACCTCTCTTCAGCTCCCAGCACCTCTGCGGAACGCGCATCCTTCCCACCACGTAAGGCTCTTGCTTCCCGCTGGACTCCCAGAGCCTCCCCACTAGTCTCCCTGCCATGGAGACACCTGGACCTCGGGATTTTCTTCCACTGACACCACTGGCTCTATCCAGAGACCAGAGCCCATTCCCAAGTGGACTACACACAGCTGGAAATCTGAGACAGGGCAGAGACAGAAGATGGCCAACCCCACCCTGACCAGGGTCCCCACACCTTCCAGCTCACCACAGCGGCCTCTCTCTGAGGTCCTAGCACAGACGCTCAAGAAGAAAGAGCCCCTTAAAGTACTGGAGCAGAGGGTGGACCAGATCCTCTTCCCTCCTGACGGGACAGCCAGGGGCTCCCTGCGCCCAGGAGGGAGGAGCAGGAAGAGGGGGTGGCCTCCTGGGGGCGCTGGCCTCACCCACGGGTGAGATGTCTTAGACATCTCCTTGCCTTCTAGGTGACACAATAGAAGAATGTCATTGTTCTTCTTGGGGACTCAGTTTCCAGCTGTGGTCAGCTCCCAGGCAACATGGCTTCTGTTCCCAGCCATCTCCCTCCCCTTCTCCTGGCTCCTGAAGGCGCCTCTGTAGACGAGCTGCTCACCCCAGTGCGTAGCGAGATTTGGGGTGGTGGCCCCGGGGCAGGAGGGCTCACAGTGCTTGGCTTCCGCTGAGGCCCAAGGCCCCGTGTTCCTTTCCACTGGCAGCCAGAGCCCCCGTGGTGACCGGGATCCAAGAGTGAGCGTCCCAGGAGAGCCCCACGGAAGCTCTCTCCCCTGTCAGCGCAGGCTCAGAAGGAATGTCCTTTCCACCAGAGTCACAAGCCACCCACATTCAAGGGGAGGGGACACAGACCCTGTGACATGTGAGGAGCATCAGGATCACACTGTGAGAAGAGCACGGGCACGAAGATGTACCTCTGGTCAGTTTGAGAGTGGACGCTGCCCCACCACGGCAAGGAGTCTGGGCTTCATTCACAGGTGGCAGTGTGCGTTGGAGGTGACATGGCTTCAGGGACAGTGTGTGGCTGGGTAGGGGGTGGGCGGGGGCGAGTAGAAGCAAGCAGGAGGGTGCGGTCTGGCTGGGGGTGGGCTGCCCTGGCGCAGCGGTGGTGGGGAGCGCCAGGAGATGCTCATTTGGGCTCAGGAGCACTTACAATGGCCACCTCTGAAACAGGCCCAGGTGGGGCCTGCAGGGCATGCTCGGGGCTCTGGACTTTGTCCTGGGGCTGCGGGCACCCTCTGAGTGCTTCAAAGCAAAGAAGTCACAGGACCAGGACTGTGTTTTAAGGGAAACCCTCAAAAAATACCGAATTCAGGACAAGATTCGCCATCTGACCTGCACAGTAACGGCCCCCGAGGCCACAGTAACCAGGTACTGCCTCAGCAAGCGCAGTAAGTTCACCAAAAGCAAGGTACCGTGCACTTTTGCGTAAGCCCTAAGCCAGGCATGGGGTTTTTTTTGTTGTTGTTTTTTTTCTTAATTCACAGAGCTTTGGGGACTTATCACCTGGCTGCCTCTCTGGGAAATGAATTTCATGTCTGCCTCACCAGCAACCACTCCCTTTGTATCAGTCAGCATAAGTGTGGTGTGGGAGTAACAAAGAGTTCCCACAGTGAACGACGGCAAACACAGCTCTGGCACACACTTCACGGTGACTTCATTAGCTGCAGCTCTGCTCCAGGTGACTTCTTCATATTTGGGTCCAGGCTGAAGGCGCAGCCTCTGTTTGAGACCGTGTCTCCTGGAGGCAGAGGGAGAAGAGGAAGAGAGCTGCCAGCCACCTGGGACGTCACCTGATCTCAGACGCGGAGCACACCACAATGGCTCACCTGCCATTGGCAGAGCAAGTCCTGCACCAAGCTCAGGGTCAGTGGCCCTGCCAGTCATGCAGCAGGGGAGGAGAGGTGTGGTCCTCCCACAGGGGAGGAGATGGAACCTCCGAGCAATGACGCCATCTATACCCACTTCGTCCAGGAACCCCCTTGCCACTGGTTTTAGACCAGGGATTTGCATGTGATCCAGCCAGGCCAACCGAGTGCATGAAACTCAGTTCTAACCCTTCTGCTTGGGCTAAAGGGAGAGAGAAGCTTGAATACCCACTGGTGCTTCTGAGAGGGTGGATGTGAGCCTGAAATCTCCAGCAGCTGTCTTGGCACCAGGAGGAAGCAGAGCCCTCCCAGAGACAGCAAGCCCAAAGCCAAGCCCTCAAGACATCCCTTGGCCCCTTTAGCCAGTGATGGCAGAAATCAAATCCCTTGGTCCTTCGATCTATTTGCTTACAAGAATCTGCTCAAGCCATTTGAGTGGTGTTCTGTCTCTGGCCACCCAGAGAGTCCTGACGAACACCATGATGAACAGACGGAATGCCCCAGGGATGCTTCGCCTCCTCCACTAGGCAGACGCTCTCAGGATAAAAACCCATGGCACCTGCTTCCAAGCACCCTGCGTGTCCGACGCTCCTTCTGGGGGACAGCCATTCACCAAGCACCTACTGTGTGCCGGGCCTTGGGCTGGGTGCCTTTACACGCACAACGCCATACCCTGAGGGAAATGTTATTGCCAAGATTCAGAAAGGCGAAGCTCTGTCCAGCGTCACACGGAAGTTAGTCCCGGCTGGAACCAGAGCCCACGTTTGCAGGGTTGTTCAAAGGATTATGTCCTCGGGCTTCCGTACCATCTCCTAGGTTTTAAGTGCCTTCAAGGACAGGAAGGTGGGAACACATCATCTACTGGTGACCAGGGCTAACATGAAGGGCAGCTGGGCAGGTCTGGGATGCGTCCACCACAGGTGAGCTCTCTGCCTTGGCCAGTGGCCCTGTTGCTCCACCTGGTTGCCCGGCCCAACTGGACCTCAAAAGCAGGCACTGAAACCCGTGTTCTCCCAATTCCACCACCTCTAAATCCAACCTTGTCCCTGTGCAGCCTCTCCTCTCCTCCCACAGGCCTTCCAGGCTGAAGCCTCCTTCCACCCAGATTCTAAGCCTGTGCCAAGACCCCAGACCACTGTGCCTGTGCCGCCCAGAGTCCTCTGCCTGCCTCGAACTCCCTATCCCCTGCACCCCACCCTCCTATCCAGAGATTATTAAATATAACCCCCATTTGCAGGAAATATGCAAAAACTGTTTATCTTTGGAAACTAAAATATATGAAACTGAGTCATCAGGCAAATTATATGCACCAGTAAGTGATAAATGTTCGGGGCCAGCAATCCTGAAATAGCCAGGAAAGCCGTTCTGCTGCCTCTCCGTTCTGCCTACAGAGCACTTTTGTGCAAAGTTCAAAGCTGGCAGGAGGACAAAGTCGAGGCCCAGAGAGGCTCCCACTTCAGTCCTGCTGGGGGCTCCAGGGCGAGGAAACCCCACAGGCCCCTGTCCTCGCGCCATCGTCTCTCATCTGCAGGGCTCTGGATATGGCCCCAGGACCCCTACAGTTTGGCAGCTTAGGATTCCAAGTCCAATAAATGCCCCTCCTTCCCAATATCTCAGCACACGAGCATCTATCTCCTCCTTCAATATGGCCCCTCTTTTGCTCTGGCCCAAAAAAGGGGCACAGGATAGCCAATAGCCCAAGATCCTGTCCCCCTGAGAGGACACAGCTCCGGAAGCTCCCCTTGCAGACGGAGTTCTCTCTCTCCCTTTCTTATTCCTTCCCTCCCAATGCATACACCCAGCACCTCCTCCCCCGGCCACATGGCTTCTGACCATGTGGGAGTCCTACAAATAAAACACAAAGACCCTGCACCAGACCTGCACTGTCAGGAAGCAGGTAGCTTTCTCCACCCGTAACTTGCGAGGCCTCCATTCGAGGCCCCTGTCGGCCCACGATGGATCTTCTCTTTCTGAACGATTTCTCAGGGGAGCCCAGGTGCAAATGCTCACTCATTCACTCAACAAACTCCAGTGCAGCACTGACTGACAGCCTGGTTTGGGGCTGCTGGAGAAATTGAGGCAAGGTCCCACCATGAGCTGCTGGTAGTCCAGGGCCTGAAGCAGCACCTGGATAAGGTACCTGCTCAGCTGTGGGTCCACATATGCAAACCTCTCTCCTGAGCTGGGCAAGAGCTCTATTCCATGACCTTTATTAGTTTCCCTTCTGGATGGAGACAGCATAACTTTTAATTCAGAATAATGATGAGAACCAAATTCCAATTCAGATGCCCCACCTTCTTTCCCGTGCCCCGGTCTCCTCACCTGAGAATGTGAATAATAGACAACAGCCTTCTAGGGATGCTGTAGCTATTGAGGTCAGGCATGTGTTTGGTATTCAGTGAGTGGTTAATACATGCTGGGGTTGTCTTGAGAGTCCTCCCCGAGACACCCCTCCCACCAGGGCTGACCGTGGGACAGCAGCTTGGGAGTGGCTTCAGTTTCACTTCCCAGGTCAGGGCCCACCCCATGCCGCCCTCCAGCCCCACTCCTGAGTCTGGCTGTCAGCTCTATTCCCCAGGTTGCTCTCCAAGTCTGGAGCGGTGTTCACTCCTCCCCAGCTTCAGAGCAGCTTTGGGGTCCCAAGCAAGAGCACGGGAGCCTGCAGCCTTCCTACGGTGCCCATCTCCTGTAAAAGCAGCTAGCCATTCTGCATGTGCAGACTCAGCCAGACGCCCTGGGCGGCAAGCAACAGAAACACCAACCGGCCACTTTTGCACATTAAAATGTTTGTTTGCCTTTTCTTCAGAAGCAGGGGAGGGAGGGAGGGGTGAGGTTCTCATATACCCTTTCAAGAGCACAACCCCAGTGACCTAATTTCCTTGCACTAGGCCTCACCTCCTAAAGGCTCACCATCTCTTTTGCTTCCCAGCAACAAGAGGTGAGCAGCTCCTTCTCCATGAGCTCCCACCATGAGGTACTACATTGCCACAGGCCCAAAGGCAACAGGATCCATCAATCATGAAACTTTAGAAACCATAAGCCAAAATAAACCTTCCCTCCTTATAAGTTGAGTATCTCAGGTACTTTGTCACAGTATTGGAAAGCTGACTAACACACATATGCAAACTTCTGTGACTGCTATTTTCAATTAGCATATGCTTTCAAGGAACTCTCTGTATTGACTTTGCAACTTTTCCGTAAATTTAAAATTATTTCCAAATAAAAAAAATTATTAAAAAAAAAGAAAAGAAAAAAAGAAACACCATCTGGCAAGATGGAAACCATGGGGGTTTCTGTGACCTCTTTCACACAAGCCCCTGAGGTGGGGCAAGCCTCAGACCAGCCCCAGCAGCAAGGACAAAGGGAACCTGAGACTCACCACCTCTCACTCCTCAGAGCTGGAGGTGGAGCCTGCCCTGAGCCTTGGCAGCTCACCCTCTGCAGGTGGGGAGGGTGGGGAGTGTCTGCCATGCCTGGTACACAGAGCTTCCAGTGAAACCTCGCTTAGGAGAGCCCAGTCCTGACCTCGGCACTTCTCACCAGAGGCACAGGCTCAAATCAATCAAAAAAAGTAGCGACCACTGGTGGCCCATCATCCCAGGCCTCTGTCCCTCATGGAAAAGGGCAGCCGAGGATTATTGGCAAAGGTGTGGTGCATGGAGGGAGCCCAGGCACTAGGGAGGGCAGGTCGCCTGGTTGGACCAGGCCCTCCAGGACCTCCCCGCCCTCCTCACACCCCATCTGCTTCTGCTCTGATCCATGCCCACAGCACCCTCTTGACCCGAGTTCCTGCCTGCAGTAGGCCCCTCTGAGACCCCTCTGAGACCCACCCTTGCCAGGCCTTGCTGGAATCCTGACCCCGGTCAGAGGACAGGGGTCAACGTGGTGTGCTGGGGCCCCATGGCGGGGTAGGAACGCACAGCCCAGCCTTAGCCTCAGGAAACCCGATCCTCATCCCTGGGGTGAGCCACAGCAGCTGTCACTAAGGCCCCTACTCTGCAACCAGCACCCAGCGGACAATCTGGGAGGCTCCAGGACTGGGCACCCCATAAGGACCCAGGACCTAACTGGTCACCATGGTTACGGTAGCTTCCCAGGGCAAATGTAGACTGCACTTGGGGTGGGCTCCCCAGACCCGGGGCCCCTGCACAAGCACTGTGGTGAGCATGGGGGCAGGGGCAGAGCAGGGAGGTCTGTCCTGGCCTTAGGCCTTCTGGGGACAGGTGCACATTTGCACCTCACAAGGCTGCAGTGAGCACACTGTGGCTGGCTGGCTTTCTATGACTCCTCCAGAAGTAGCCCCCCATGTAGGGGCAGACCTCGAGGACCCCCACTCCCAGGAAAGACTCCAGCTGGCCAGCCTAAGATGGCACCCGATCCTGGGAGGGGGCACGTGGTGTTACCAGGACTCTGGGTGGGGGGGGCTGGAGTTGAAGGCCTGGCCCAGGAGACAGCCAGCAGCTGCAGCTGCCCAGTCCCCGTGGTGACCGGCTACTGTCCTTCCTGTGACAGCACCCCCTCCACCCACAAAACACCTCAGTTCCTGCCATTCTCTGTTGTCAGATAAGACAGAGTCACTTTCTGTTGCTTGCCACCGAAATAATCTGAGTGACGGCAGAGGGCCTCAGCCACACCTCCCTTACAGGCTTGTGCTTGAGGCCCTGCGGCCAAGTGACTGCCAAGTCAGCCCAGGGAAAGGACTGGCAGCCTGAGAGAGCGGGCCCCTGGGCATCGCCCCCGTCCTCTTTCTGACAACCCTCCTGGTGCTTCCTAGACCCGTGGGACTCCACCCTTCCCGTGACCTGGGCTCTGGCTTCACGGAGTTCCCTTGCCCAGCGACAGACCCCGCTGGAGAAAGCAAAGGCCACGTGCTCCCCGCAAGCCAGGCATGAGACGGCGGCCGGCGGGGAGACATGCCCACTCCCACCTGGGCACGTCTGAGGCCCAGGCCGTGGGGCTGCGGGGCCTCAGCTCTGCCAGCTCCCTGCGAGCCAGGGATGTGGCCCCCAGATGGAGTGCGGGAGGAGAAGCCGGGCAAGGCTCCGGGCATGTTTGCGGCTCCCTTTGCTGGAGGAGCGATCCCGCTCGCGGTAGTACATCAACTCTTGGCAAAGTTGGGTTTTCCATGCTTTGCTGAACTCCTGAACACAGATGTCCCATTTGTGTTTCATTAGTGCATCAGCCGCTCTGCGGCTTTCGACCTCTGCACCAGGCAATAATTACCTGGCTCAGGCCCATCCCCGTACCAGCTGGCCGGGGACTCGCTCTGCCCGACCAGGGCTGTGTCTGCTGTCAGCCCTTTCCAGGCAACTGGACAGCTCCATCGTCACCAGGGTGTCTCAGCAGGCCTGCGTTGGCGTGGGGGGTGAGACGGGGCTGTGTTAGCGCAGGCGGGTGACATGGGGCTGAGTTAGCTCCGTGAATGAGGGGGCTGCAGTAGCATGGGGGTGGCCTATGTGATGGGGGCTGGGCTGCATGAGATGGGGAGATTTTGCAGCCCAGCTACCCGTGGGCAGGCCAAGCCAGAAGGAAGGGGAGAAGCGAGGGGACAAGGGGCCGAGCTAGAGGAGAGGGAAAGAAAGAGGAGGAGGAGTCCACAGAGGGGGACACAGAGGGGGACGCAGAGCCAGAGGAGGCCAAGCAGGCCCTAGAGCAGCAGCCTCATGTCCACGCTGCTCACACTCAGGGGGCCTGCAGGCTTAGCCTGGATCCCACTCCATGCGGTTTGGCTTCAGCCATGGGTCAGGTGGCCTCAGCCTGTGGCAGAGGATGCACAGGGAGGCCCTGACAGGAGTCTGCAGCCTCACCAGCAGACCAAGCTCTTTAAACTGCTCTTTTTTTTTTTTTTTAAAGTGAACATATACAAATGTATTTATATCAATAAATCCAGTTTCTGGGGGTTGGGGCGAGGCTCAGTGGTGGAAATCGTGTTTTGCATGAATGAGATCCAGACAAGAGTGCTGGGGCTCAGGACACCCGTCCTTTCCACCTCCACCCCCACCCCCACCCCCCTGCATCCGCAGGCTCCGCTCCTGTTGCTTACAGAAAGCCAGGAGGGTCCCACGCAGGGGGCTGCCCGGGCCCTGAGGCACACGGACACTGTGGCCCCCACGCCCTGTGGCTGAGGGTGGGTCAAAGGGGAGGTGCCACCCAAGCTTCCGGCCTTTTCACTGCCCAGGCCCCAGCAACTAGAAGGTGCAATTTTGCAAGAGGGTGCCCTAATTCTACAAGCTCCAGGATCCCCCGAATTGGATCTGGCCCTGACATCAATGTTTGGCTTAAAACTTGCATCGGCACCGGGGATGGCCTGCGTTTGTTCAGATCAAGAGACACCCTGTGTCCTGACCAGGAAGACATGGCCTGTGGGAGGACCCATGGGGAGAAGACGCAGGGGGCCGAGGTGGGGAGGGGGCAGGAGGAGGGCCCACCTTTACCAGGTGCCTGCCGTGTGCCGTGCCAGGCCATGACCTCATTTCATTTTTCAATAATCTGAGGAAAAACTGCTCTCTTGTTTTGAAGATAAGAAGGATTCAAAGAAGTACCTGTCCCTGGAGTGGAGTCGGGTTCACATTCAGGTCCACAGGCTTCCTGGGCCTCGCGTCCTGCTCAGGGTGGGCTCTGTGTACGCAGGAACCCCCGGGCTGGCGGTGTTGGTGCCGATGGTGTCTTTGGACGGTTCAAGTCACTGTTTTTTCACTTGAAAGCAAATTTCATTCAGTAGAAAACAAACTTCAGACTTTGAATTTGGGGTGCTCTCTGAGGCTGGTGATATCGGCTTGATCCCCTCCTTGAAGGTGGGCAATGGCAGAGAGCCGCAGCATCTAGTCAGCCGGCGATCATGAGGGGACACTGCCCACACCACAGCAGGCTAAGAGGCGAAGCTGGGACCCTCCATTGCGAGGTGCAGGGACATCCTAGGGTGTCTGTGATTCACAATGGACTTACTGCACGTGATGTCGTAAGTGGAGGAGCACCTGGGAAGCATTCTGTGGATTTAGTTGAACATTTCTCAAATTAAATAAATTTGGAAATTAACTGAGTGGTACCCTTCCCTACTTATTTACATTTGAAATGTCTTTGGTCGTCTCTTTAAACTGCTCTTTTTTTTAAGTGAACATATACAAATGTATTTATATCAATAAATCCAGTTTCTGGGGGTTGGGGCGGGGCTCAGTGGTGGAAATCATGTTTTGCATGAATGAGGCCCTGCATTTGATTCCCAGCACTGAAAAAATACAATAAATAAATACATAAATAAGGTTTCCTATACGATCTTGCAGACTTAAGCTTGCAGGTTCTTCATCCACAAATCCTCTCTTTAGGGGGCTTTCAAGACCAAACCACCACTGTCAAGGAGAGAGCTGACACAGCTCGGATGACATCTCCACTGTTTTTGCACCAACTCTTGTAGGTTAGCAGCCACTTCCTGAAGCTTTGCTGGTAAGTGTTGGTCAGTCCCTGGGAAATCAGAGAGGAACTGGAGGGCAGCCCTACAGCCACAAGACGAGTGGGATGTGTGGTGGGGCGGTTAGACTGAAATGCCCCCCACTGTCCAGAAGCGGGGTCCTCCTAGCACACAGGCCACAGGCACCTTGTTGAGCTGGGACAGCCCTGGCCACCCAAGAGAGATGCCCAGGAGGATGGAGACAAAGGGTTCAACCCTGGACAGCGTTGGCATCACACCTTGGAGGGAAGTCGGCGGGCTGCCTGCCATGGTCAAGGGGTCGTGGTCAGGGGCTCACAAGGCAAGCCTTTGCGACTCCTGCTCATGCAGCACATTCCAGAAGCTGCCTTTCCCCCATCTCTAGAGGAAACATGGGCTGAGGCCTCCGTTCAGGGAAGGACAGGGGCCTGCGGGGGGTGGGGGGCCGTTGCAGCAGTGCGACAGCTCAGAGGGCTGGTGGTCCTCCAGGAGGGTCCTCGGGAGGCACACTCACTCTGGGCACAGGATGGAAAAGGGGCCAAATGCAGGACAAATTAAGATTTCAAAGAAAAAAAAATGGGATGAGCCCACAGTGCACACAGGATTCACCCTTCAGGGAAAGATGGGCCTCGCTGATTTTCCCCTTGCCTTGGGGTCCGTTATGGCTTGGTGTCATGTCACTGATCCTGTATTTTCTAAAAATGTGGCTATTTTGTTCATCATGGGTTTTTTCTATCCATTTTGAGTTTTAAGCGATGTCACTGAAATACTGTTCTCTTGATGACTGATGTCTCCGGCACCCCCCCCCCCACCGGGCCTCCGTCTCCTCACCCAAGTCTCCGCTCGGGAGGCTTCTCCTTCCTGTCTGCGCCGACCCCCTGGCCTCTGCCCCCAACCTCTGCAGGGCCCTCAGAACTCGTCCTCCTACTTTCTCACAAGCCTTCCTGCACCTGCCTCCAAGCTCAGCGCTCATCTCCCAAGGCCTGAAACTGACATGGCTCTTGGCGGAGGACCCCACAGTAGCCGAAACAGGAATACACACGAGGGTCCCTGCTGCTCACACCAGGCTGGTCTGCCCGTCCCTGCCACCACGGAGGAGCCACACCAGCCCAGAGGGGACAGAAAGGCTCAGGTCCTAAGAACTGAGGGGCTAAAAACCAGTGGCCACTACACAGAGCGTGAGCTCAGGGGTGAACTGGGGAGGAAGGTCACCTGCACAGCTCCCGTCCCCTGGGTGGTGACTGCCTGCTCCTCTGCTTGGCCTCTAAGAAGGCGTGGTAGACTCTGGGCAGGAGGCTGCAGGGCTCCAGGGGTGGTTGGAGGATGAAGGGGTGGAGGAAACCCTTCTTGCCTCTGCCCCTGCAGCTCCACAGACCCCCATGAGCTGAGGTCAGCCGGGGAGACAGGTCTCAGGTCACTGAGTGGTTGTCTACAGTTAGCGTTTGAAGTTTCCACCATAAACTAACAATGACGATAATGCATCAGCTTCCTTAACCCAAGGCACTGGGAAAAGAACAAGTTAAAAATCTTGTTTTCTTGTGAATGTAGGAAAAAGACCTGAGGGCCCGGCTCTGGGTCAGAGCCAGGGGTCCCAAGCCAGGCCCACAGGGCCAGCCAACAGTGCCCCCGAGGGAGGGGCAGGTCCGGCCGGGGCTAGTGAGATGCCCGTGCCCGGCCTGATGCCTGGTGCAGAGGGAAGTGGAGACTCAGCTTCTCAGGTGACAGGCCCTGGTTGTCCAAGGTGGACAGGAGACTCAGATGGAACCGTGAACCATTGTGCTCACACAGATTTGCCTCTTGCAACCTGCTGCAACCTCCCTGTCTCTCCCGGGCCTCCCGTGGAGAAGGGGAAGCAAAGCCCAAGACAGGAAGAAGCCTCCAGGGCCCGGGGCAGGTCAGACCCGGCTCTCACCAGGCGCTGTCCCCCTGCCCTGGCCCACTCCGGGCTTTACCATCCCAGTGGTAGAAGACCCACGCCAGAAGAAGAGCCAATGGAACCAAGAGGAGCAAGTGCCCAAGGACAATTTCTAGGAAAACCTAAGTTGTGCTTTTGAATCCAAATTTGGTAAGAGACATGGGGGAGGGACACACTGTCCACCTGAAGATCAAAGTTTGGAGTCAAATGTTTCACCTATGGCTTTGCTATGTGGGTTTGCCTGGCAAGGTTTTAAAGCCGGCTTGACCTCTGTTTTCTCCTCTGTAAAATGGGATCGTGTAAATAATTTGCCTTTTTCTGCATAACATCTTGTACATTGTGATCTCAGAACGTGTCGCCTTGGACAAGCAAGGAGACGCCCCAGCGTGTTACCATAACCACTCTTCTGCACAGTGAATCAAACGGAAATAAACCAAGCATCCAGCATCCAGAGCTGAGCAGTCTGCAGGCCTGGGCTTCTGAATCTCTGAACTTTCAGAGACATTTTCTGAAGTGAAGAACATAACACAGAAACCTGAGAAGTGATGGAGAAGACGCCCGGTGGTTCCAGTTCTATGCAGAGGTGGAAGGTGCTGGACCCTGTGCTCCCTGCGCGGGCTCCAGGCAGATCAGGCTCTCCTCCGTCGGTAGTCGTGTCCCCGACACCCTGGGACATGTGGGGGTTCAGAGCTGCCAGCAGGCCAGTGAGGGGGCAGAGGCCCTCCTCCCCACTGCTGGCTCCCTGGGCCAGGACTTCTGCAAAATGGGAATCGTGAGGTAGGACGCTGTAACAAGGGTCCAGAAAACGTATGGAAACCTGGAGGAATTCTCAGAGGCTCATCATTTGCCCAAGATCACACCGTGTCCAGGCTCAGCCCAGACCCGGGCCTCGGGTGGCCAGTGTGGCGTCTGTCCCTAGGGTTGCTCTCTCTGTGGACTGACCCCATCGCAGTTCGATGTACTAGGAGGACAGTTTTGGTGAGAGTTTTCGCTGCGTTTCAATTGTTTGAATCTTTTTTAATGGGAAGTTTCACCTGGAATCATCGAAGCTCTCAGGCTCCCTTGAGATGTCGTGACCTCTGCTCCTGCTGGGCCTGACCCACGTGGCAATCCACGCTGCCCTCTGGACAGGCCACACGTCTCAGTCCCACCCCAGCTTACACAGGGCCTCGTCACCTGTTCCTCCCCTAGCTGGCCTTGTGGGCACTTGGCCATGGGACCTGCGGCCTTCAGGAGGGGGCCTCGCAGCCTGAAGACGGCCTTCCCTAGGCCCCAGCAGGCAGATGCCACAGCACCCCCTCGAATCAGGTCCTCGGGGACGAGCAGCTGGGGACGTGATCTGTGCAGAAGGTGAACACAGACAATGTGTCGAGCTCGGCCACAGTGGCTTGGCAGAGATGCGCACCGTCCCCGGAGCCTCAGGAAGGAGCAAGCTACGAGAGGAGAACGTGGAGCCACTCAGAGAAGCCGAAGCTGAGCCATGCAACGTTCCTGCTGGATTATCCGTGGAGGACCGTAGGGTGTGGACGCCTGGACAAAGGGAGGGCAAACACCTCTCCTGTTTCTGCCTGACCCCCCAAAGGGCACCTGTCACCCCTTAGGTACCTGCCACACATGTGCTCTTGAGGACCAGAGGAAGTGACCCTGGCACAGGGGGTCAGGTCACCAGCTGTTTGGTCTTCAGAGCAAAATCAGGTTCCTAGGAGCCCCATGTACCCCGATATCAGGGATGACGGGTCCAGTCTTGCAGAGGGCTCCGTGGCCACAGCCCACGGACAACGGGATGGTTCTGGAAGCAGACCTGCGAGATCCTGCTTTTGGAAGGCAGACTGATGGGTGGTGTTTTAGTCAGGACTCTGGTGCCTGTGACAAGGACAGCCGTGTGCCTCCATAAATGATGGAGTCAGGCGCAGTGCTGCTCCAGGCGTGGCTGGATCCAGGCGGGCAGCCGGCCTCAGGGGACCTGGTCACCCTCCACCCTCTCACTCTGCTTCCTGGATGTCAGCTGCGCTCTGAGGCAGACCCTCCTGAGTGGTGGAGAGACGGTCACCACACGCTCCCGGCTCACCTCCTGGGGACCCCAGGACAAAGGAGACACAAATCGCTGCCCACTTTCCAAGGTCGACTCTTGCTGGACCAGCTCTGGCCCACACCCCATGCCCACAGTAACTGATCATATCGATCCGGGGGTGTGATGCTGGGACTGGCCACCAGTGTACTGGGCCCACCCGTGGCACTCGGGCCAAATGAGCTACCAGCTCAGGAGGGCTTTCCACAGGAAATGAGCACACTGTCTCCAGGAGTGGGAGGGGTGGGTGGGGTGGGTGAGGCTGGGAGGGCAACACACAGGGCAGGCTCTCCCAGATCCCTGGGGCACTCGGTGGGGCCCTGAAAGACAACCAGAGGTGGCCAGGCCTCACGCTGGACCTCAGGACCCAGGGCCCCAACTAACCCGAGGCAATGGGACTGTTTGCATTCTGGTCACTTGGTAAGGACCTCGTGAGAGCAGCAGGAGCCTGCAGCTTAGAGAGTCAGTGCCCATGGCCCAGGAGCTCAGGGGGTCTTGAACCAGAAGTGCAAAAGAACACATCCCGGGCACTCGGAGTGTCGCCCTCAGGGAGGAAATGGATCCCATTCCCCTTGCCAGTGACTGGCACAGGCATTGGTATGTGATTGAGTTCCAGTCAATGAACAGGGAAGGGAGTTGAAACGGGAAGAGGCTGGACTTTTAGAAAAGGTTGGCCTGGTTTGTTTAAAAAAAAAAAAAAAAAAAAAAAAAAGGAAAAGGTGGGGTGGGGAGCAAGGTAAATTTATTTGAAGAAATTGTTCATTTCTACATGTGGACTTCATTATGTCTGGATAGCATGCCTGAGCAGAGGCACCCACTTTGCCACCATGAGGGGAGACAGCCTGTGGATGAACTGATATGCTTACACTGGCCAGGGAGAGCCAAGTAATCAGTGTATTTAAAGATGTTGCAGAGACACTGAATTAGCCAACCTGAGGCTGCCCCCCCCCCACCGCCGGGGAAATCCCATCACATGACACACTGTTCCTACTTTCTAAGCTAGTCGAGCTGAGGTTCCTGCTGCCTGCAGCTGTAAGCCGTTGGCCCCACACCAGGACCCAAGGAGGCCCAGGGCAGCATAGCTCTGTGTGGCTGGGGACCTTGACCATCGGATGTGCATTCACTGGTCAGTTTCTGCTGTGAGAAACTGCTTTCCCCATCATCCCCACCACGAAGGGAAAATTGATGACTTTAAAGAAGTCTTGCTTTAAAATGGCCAGAGACTGACATCTCCTTTTCACAGTCAAAAAAGAAAGCTCCCCTCTGAAGTGTCCATCAACAGGGGGTCATTAAATTCCTTCAGCTACGGCCATCTGATGGCTGCGTGCACAGCCCCTGGATTGATGGACAAATAATGCCGGCTGATGGAGAGACGCTTGGTGGGCACCGCTAAATGGAAAACGAAAAAAATAAACAAAACTAAGCGCTGAGCAGGATCCCAGTTCCACATCTATCTCCTGCTGCCTTCCAACCAAAGAATCACACGCACACACACACACACACACATGCATATGCACACACACACCTACACACACACACATGCATACGCACACATACACACACACATACACACACACACACACACACACACACACACACACACACACACACACACGTAGAAAAAGACTGGAAGGAAGTTCATAGGAAGCCGGGTGAAAAGTCAGTAGTAAAAGCTCCGGGTGGCAGAGTTGGGATGAAGTTTAGCTTCAACGCTGTCCTTCATATTTTCTATAATGAACACGCGCTGTGATCACAACCCCCCAAACGAGAGCAAAGACTGAACAGAAGCACTTGACACCACACTCCGGGGGACACGGGGGAGGAAAGGGAAAGCGCCTACATGGCCCTCAAGGTCCCAGCAGGTCCACAGGGTGGTCAGCCCAGGTGATCCTAGCAAGGAAAAGCCAGAGGGGCACAAAACCCTGGACCAGGCCTTCCCTCTCCCTCTGCGTCCAGTCGACTCTGTCAACTCCACCTCCCAGCAAGTGTCTAGGGTTCTGTCGCTGAGACCAAGAACAAGCAAAGCCCCCGGAAGTGACCAGGTATCCAAGCCCACCTGCACAGGCCGGCTCCTTGGGAGGCACCACACTCAGGGAGTCTGGCATGTGGGAGGTTAATTCTCTTATCAAAACTGTACAAAATCCTAATTTTGCAGAGTGGCAATTTGGGGGAAAAAAAACCTCAGCTATGGGAGAATGTTGGTTATGCAGCACTAGACATTCAGTTCCCAGGGGATCAATTATAAAAACACTCATTCAGCTATTTCTATTCAAATGAACACCTGAAGAGGAGGCCTCAATGGTTTTAAAAGTGTGTGGATATTACTGGATAAATGTTAGTCCAATAAAAGAGATCATCATCCGCTATTTGTGTACATTTAAGTTGACACTAAAAAGATCTTTGTGGAGGATCTGCGGCGGCTGCTTTTCCACATGCATCTTTTTATCTCCTGTTCCCTTAACACTTTAGCAACTGAAGAAAGCGGACCAAATGTGGCTGGTCACGGTTGGGGTGTTTGTGGGTTTTACTCCCATCTTCTTCCTCCTCCTGGATGAAGCAGACCTGGGCGCTTCCAGTGGCTATGAGAGCCACACCTGAAGTGGGCAGCCAGGGTCCCGGCACTGATGAATATGTAATGTCCTGCTTGGGGACTAGTCACAGACTCCTAATAAGAATGCACGAATCTGTGTTTGAAAACAGACATTTGCATTTGCCCTCTGGTCACAGTACACGGACCATTCTTATTCAAAAATTTATTTTTCTTCTTTTTTTGAGGTCTGGAAATATTTCAGACCTCTGCTCCCCATCAATACACGTGTGCACACACGCACACACACACACACACACACACACACACAAACACACACCTTTCTATATTCTCTTTAAACAGAAATTAGGAGAAGGAAGCCCAGATCTCAGGGAGCCCTTTTCCTGTAGCAGCTGGGACCTGGGCCGGATGGGCAGCTCCAGGAGAATCCCCACCCAAATCTCCCAGCAACAGAGCCCTGTTCGCATCCAGGAGGTTGCTGGGTGAATGAAAGACAACATTTGAAGAAGGGGAGCAAATGTCGCTTACCTGCCCCTGTGACCAGAGTCAGGATGGGGCCCACGTGGCAGCTGCAGGAATCCCCGGGGCCCAGGACTGAGGGCTGTCCTCCGGTGGTTGGTGTTTCCCACCTGGCAACAGGAAAGATGACCAGGGGCTGTAGTGTTACAACAGCACCCAGAGGGTACTTTCCAAAACAGCTTCTAGAGGGGCCTTTTCATCTGTAGCTCCCGAGCCTTTGAATTGCTATCTGTGTCTAAAGGGGCCAGGCCCCTGCCCAGAGTCCCCACCCTCCCACAGGCCCAGGCACTGGCCCAAATCCATGTGCGCCCCTTTGAGGGCCTCCCTGGTCCTCCCTGGGCCCGGCCTACGGTCAGCGATCAGCGACACCAGGCCTGCCCCAGCTCCCGCCTGGGTGGTCACTGAGGTTAAATGCAGTTCCCACAAACACCCCTAGTTTTGAGCATTTCCCATAAATGAAGGCATGCGGAGAGCCACTTGCTCTCCTAGTGAAAACGGTGGCTCAGTATTATCTTTATCTAGGGACAGGCGACCATCATTGGGCTGTGGGCAGGCAGGGGGACAGTGGGACAGAAGGTGGCAGAGGGACCCAACAGGGGTCCCCTGCGGCCCTAGCCACTGAGCTGGGCAGGCTCCTTTGTAGTCGGCCCAGGGCCCAGCAAGGAGCCCCCACTCCAGGGCTAACAGTGACACCTGCAGTCCAACCTAACACACGTCACTCTGTAGGCCCACCACTTCCAGCAGGGGCCGGGGGTCACCCAGCCGCTGCCCCGCTGTAGCCAAATGGGCCAGGCAGGCTGCCAGTGGTCCCCAGGGATAGAGACGAGGACACCCCCTTGTCTGGGAGTGCTGCTGGAGCCAGAGAGGCAGAGACTCAACTGCCCCCCTGTGAAAAGTGTGCAGATCCACGGTCTGGAGCCTCCGGGACAGAGTGCCAGCACCAGAGCCCCTACCTGCTCAGCCACCAGCTTGGCAAAGCCACGGTCCGGTCGGGAAGCAGCAGGGACCAGGATGCCAGATGCCACAGCAGCAGCCACCACCGACCACCCGCTGAGATCCTATTGTTTTCCACCTCCCCCAGGCCCTGTACACCACTTAGCAAGGTGAGACCACCTAGGTCAGCGACTCATCTTACAGTCCAGGAGACAGGATCACAGAGGGGAGGCAGCTTGGTCAAGGTCGCCCTCGGCAATGGCAAGGCTGGTCCCCAGTGCTCAGGACTGCCATGGGCCCCTCACTCTTGACCAGGAGACCTGCCCTTCCCGGGAGAATACATGACACTTCTCCATAGAGCCTCTCCTTGACACCACCCCCACTCGGTGCAAAGACACACAGCGCCCAATGGCGCCCGCCCACACGCACACACACAGGCAGGATGGTGCACCCCAGGAAGACACGGCCAAAGCAGAGCTCCTTTCACTCCTCGGCACCCGGCTCTGGTGCTGGAGCCTGGGCTGCACTCACTTGCAAATGCCTGCGAGCCAGGACACAAGGAAAATGAACCGATGCAAAGATTTCTTTATAACTTTTCTCAATATTCTGCTGATTGCTAGCTCAGTAGCAGATGTGGTATGCTTAATGATGCATAGACAAGAAGCAGCCCCTAATCCCTAAATGAACTTCTCATCTCTAAATATATACAGGGGAAGCTATATAAACTCGTTTCAGTCCCTCTGCTCTTTCAGCTCTTGGGATCCAGAGGGAGAAGGGGGTGCCTAGGGTGCCTAGGATCCCCGGCAGGGGTAAGGGGCAGTGGCTGAAGGGACAGCCAGGTGGAGCCCACCTTCCTGTCCATTTCCCCCCGAGGATCTGAAGGACTTCCTCCCGGGACAGACTCCAGCAACAAAATCCTACAGCTGCCATCTCTCTCCCTGTTTGCTGGTTTCCCTTACAATGGCCTTGACGCTCCCTAATGTTGGCCTTTCTTCCTAATCTCAGTCTCTGCAAAAACGTGCCGTGGAAGATGTGGCACATTTTTCAGTTTTTGATAAAGAGGGTTAAGAGTGCAGTGGCTCTGGGCTGTCCGCACTCGGTAGCCACTGCGTACAGTGCCTAGGGCCCAGCAGGACAGACATGACCTCCAAGGGCAGGTGCACATCAGAGGCAGAAACACTGCCCAACAGGAACGTAGTGGGGACCCTGGACCCTCCTGTCTGTACTGCCCCCTCCCAGAGTACCAAGAGGGTAGAAGGAACAGCAGGTGCTGAGGAGCCAGGAGGCAGGTCTGGGGTGATGGAGGCCTGGCACAGAGAGTGTGACCTCCATCCTGCAGGGAGTGAAGGGGACCCTCACCTGTCCCCGCAGGTGGCTGCTGACACAGAGAGGTTCCTGCTGCCATACTGAGGGTGCGTTTAGGTTCAAGATTCAAGTCCCTGAGATCCCAAGACGCTTCAAGTAAATGTTCAGCCCAGACGGCCTATGAATCTTGAAGGAACCCCCAAAGAAGCACAAAGAGACACAATGAGAGTGAGATCTTCACCCCCAGCAGTTGAAGGAGAGCTCATGCATATGCACGAGGGCCCACTCAAAGGCCTTCCATTAGCCGGGCTGTGGCCGGGCTGGGGAATCTACATTCCACCTTAGGTTGCACACAGCTGGGTTCAGGCTGGCACCAGTGCTAATATGCAAATGAGGCCATATCTGTATTCATCAGGACTCTGGGAAGCCAGAAGGGCCGGGATCCTTCTCTTCCAGAGCCAGCAAAGACAGGTGGGTGGGGTGTGCCAGGGGGTCTGGCTGGTAGGCCAGGGCTGGGTGAAGAGGCCACTGGGCAGCAGGAGAGGCCAAGTCTTTGCCAAATCAGTTTCGGGAGAAACATTCTAAACAGGGGAAACTTGGCCCCCAAAAGGGGCTTGGGGCTGTAGGTTCTTCCAGGAATCTAGCTTAATGGCCTCATTTTACTGATGGAAAAACTGAGGCCAAAAGTAGAAATCCGAGAGCCACACCCCACACTTGTAGTTTCTTGTTCATATGTAAACATGGTTGTTTGATTTTTGTTCACTACAGGTGCAGACAGATCCAGGAGATCCTTAGATGGCCATTCACACCCAAGCCCTGAGAGCTGGGGCCACTCTGCATGGGGAACGTACCCAAAGGAGCCTGTGGCATAGCCCTACCTTCCAGATGTGTGCAAAGACCAGCTCCTGCTCCACACTCCACAAACAGCATGACACCACAGGGAATGAGAAACCAAAGGACGCCACAGCACGCATTGGAGGGCAGCATCACGGGAAGCGAACCCCACAAACCAAGCTGGAGCAGGGAATCAAGTACGGGGCCATTCCCTCAGAGACGCAGAGACAGCCGCCTCTGTAGGCCTGCACCTTCTTTGGTTCCACTCGGAGACCTGTTCCTGGATCCCCTCCCCGGATCCCCTTCTTTAGGGTTTTGGAGGCTGTTTCTCAGGCTGGACGCAGTTCCAGTGCATCAAAGTGTATGGCTCTTGAGAAGTCAGTTGAGGGCTGCGGTGGGGCTCAGTGCTGGAGCGCTTCTGTAGCATCGCAAGGCCCTGGGGTTCCATGCCCAGAAATGTGTACACATACACACACACACACATACACACACACACACACAGTCAACTGAGGCCAAAAAGCAACTCTCCTTCCACCCCATCCTAATTAGCAAATTGATCAGCAATGCACTATCTACACTAGACCTTTGCAACCTTCAAGCTAGACCCCTCTTATCTGAACTAGGTTCCTAATTTGTAAAATACAGTTAACAAGGCCCAGTTGGGGGAAGACTAACTGGGATCATGTGAGTGAGGACATTTAGCCTCTTACCATATACATGAAGCTAGCTGAAGTTAAAGGCATGTAGAGTAAACTGCTGTAAACTATGAAAACATGAATAAACTCAGGGCACCTGAGAGCCCTGGAGCTCCCAGCCGTGTACCCGAAGAGGGAATATTTGACCTTGGAACATGGGCTGTGTGACATTGCTTCCCAGAGCCGCTGGCCCTTCCATTGAATGCTCCATTCAGATTCGGGGCTGGTTCCAGAAGGAGAGACTCCTGCAAGTCAGACTTCTAGATAAATGTGCTCTCGCCTGGGGCCTAGCCTGTCTGTCCCCCTTCCTGTGTCTTCCTTTCGCCCTTTCAAATGCCAGCTCCATTTGTACCCATCATAGGAGTTACTCTCAAGTCGGCCTGCGCTCGGAAGGACAAACTGTTAAAGCTGAACGTGAATTTGGCACTGCTCTCCCTTGAATTCTCTTAGCAACCAGCTGAAGAAATCAGAATTGGGGCAGTAATACCATATTCGTTTTTTTATCAAAATGAATTACAGGCCAAGATTGGTTTCTTGAAATCCCATGAGCTACAGCTTCATCTCCTGGCCCAGCCTAATGCTGTATGTGCTCTGGCCTCACTCACAGGTGTGCCCCGCATCTCTGCTTTTTTTTATCCACAGCACTGGCTTGTAAAGCGAGGCATTGGAAGACTGGGTAAGCAGCAATGAGTCCTAACAGAGGGGAGGGGCTTTGTCAGTGACCACTGAGATCAATAAGGACCTAGCTCCCAGCTACATCCCCATTAGCTGAACTCTGTGTCATAGTTTATGGATAACAATAAGAATTGGCACATCAGCGTCTCTTCCCAGCAAAGTGGGACAGACCACAGGCAGGTAGCTCCTGTCTCAAGGCCTCTTGGTATTCAATCAGCAATACCTGAGTCCTCCCTTCCTGTGTGCTCAGATCGGGTCAGAGGGTTCGAATCCTGGTTCCACTGCTCCCTAGCTGGTGCCCTTGGACAAATCCCTGACTTTCTCTGAATTCTTCAGCGCCAGGTAATGCCACACCCTCTCAGGGATGTTAGAGAACTGAGACAGCAACTCAGAAAGTGTTGAGCTGGGCCTCAGGCTGTCAGTGCCCTCCTCCTCTCGACCACCCTCCAACAGTCCTAGCAGAGCAACTGGCTCCCAGGCCTGGAAGGTGCGGGGCTTAGCAAGTGTTGAACTTCTCTGGGCCTCAGCTTCACCAGCTCCAAGATGGGAAACAGCTGTTTCAAAGGACTGATGGGGGATGCAATGAGACGGTCTATGAACAGCATTAGGCACCTGTCTGGTACTTGAGTCTCAAAGTGCACTGATATCCTGCGGTGGGTCGGGAGTTCCTGGGGCAGGGCTTGGTCCTTTCTTCACTCTGTGAACTCACTGCCAAGCGTCTACCACACCCCCTGCCCTATGGCTATAGCTGCAAGACACAGCTGAGGCTTTCCAAGCGCTGTTTGGCAAGTGCTAGGAGATGTAGTCGCAGAGTGCTCTGAGACTGGGGGACTCTGACATCAGACCCCTCAGAGGAGATGAAATGCAAATGGCACCAGTGGGTTGAGGGATAGGTATTGAGGAGCTGGGCAAGGGCTTCCAAGCACACCCAGAACACACCATGGCCCACAGGCGGCGGGTGGCCCACTTACTCATTCATTCACCCCAGCAGAACTCAGCCAGGTACCAGGACCCAAGGGTGCTGAAGGAGCGAACGGCATACCTGCTGTTCCTGCTGTCCCCCTCCCTCCCTGTGGCTCCAGCTTCCTGGGAAGAGTTGTCCACTCCCTCAAGCACATCCTAACCAGCTCAGGGGTGGCCTGAGGAGCCAGGGGCCGCAGTGCTGCCATCTCACTGGACACAACTGGCCAGCCTGCCAAGGAAAGCAGTGCCAGCCTGGGGACCCAGAGCACAGGCTGGGGTCCCAAACACTGCTGCAGAGTGTTTTAGGCTAGGTCACTTAGCAGGAGGGGAAAGGGCACCCACCCCTGCTCTGCTGGTTCTGAGGATGCGGGGAGCCAGGAGGATACAGGCCATACTCCCCTTGCCTCTTTCTAGCAAAACTGTCCCAAATTTGTGCTTGTTTCTTCTCTTCCCCTGCTCCTGCCTTGCCCCCAAAACTCTGCTCCCAGCTGAGTCACTGGTGCCAGCCTGTGGTTCAGAGCCACCCCTTCTGCCTTCCATGAGGCTGTAAGCAGAACTAGCAGTCAGGAGTGGCTACTTCCCTGAAGCCTGCAGGTTGTCTTCTAGAGGCTTCCACTTGGGCCACAAGGGGTCAGGAGAAGGGACAGGGGGCACCTATTGGTGGAATGACAGCCTCTCAGACAAGGGGAGGGCAGATGCCTCTCACTTGGCCTCCAAGTGAGAGGCGTCTGTGCTCAAGTTTGTGAGCACAGAGCAGAATCCAGCTTAGTCTTCTGAATGGTGGGTGGGGGACTGGGGATCACAGCCTAAAGATGGGAGGGGGCTAGGGCTGAGAGGTGGTGGCAAGACCATGTAGGGGGGTGACTACGCAATGAAAATATGAAGAGGTTTCTGGTCTTACTGAAATAAAGACTTGTACCCACTCCTCCCAGTGGTGTTGAGCCCCCACAGTGGCGGCTGTCAGGCTGGGAGGCTCTCTGTGGGAGGACTCTGCAGAGACATGGCCCCACAGGTGTCAAAATAGAAAGGGCACACTGCTCACAGCCTCTTCTGGCTCTAGGGACACACCAAAACCAAATGCACTTGTGCATCAGGGATCTGGGCCCATGGCAGCCAGGACTAAAGGGCTATTAGCACAGTGCAGGGGTCCCAGCCAGGTGGCCAGGTAAGTGGGAGGGGGGGTAGAAGGGCAGAGGAATAGAGCACAGGCCCACACTTGGGCAAGCGTGTTGGCACGCTGGAGGGACCCCTGCTCCAGGATCTATGGCATCCACCCTCAAGGACTGAAAGGAGCTCTGGGAACACTTGGTTCAAAGCTGGCACTCATGGTTGGCTTATTCCACATTAGAGAGCAGGGTGCTTTGTCTCCAAACATCCAGATCACAGGGAGGTTGGGAAGGCAGGAGAAACCCAGAGCGGAACCTGTCACTGCTGAGTGATAAGTGATGTGCACAAGCCAGGGGCACGGTGAAGGGCCTGCGAGCGAGGGAGTGATCAGAAAACCCTAGCATGTGGGGTGGGGAAGGTTGGGGTCCCACACACTAGCCAGGGAAGCCAGTGCTGGAAGCCCCTGGGTAAGCAACAGGGAGTCCTGACTTAAGGGGGGCTTTGCACACATCCTGCTCAGAACGCCTGAGGCTGGATGGAGCAGGATCAGGGAAAAGCTGGAGTGACTGAGCCGCGTCTGGTCGCTTCCCTTTTCTCTGCTGGTTTGTAACACCATGAAGAGCTTGGACCAGGTCTTGGTCAGGGTGACCCTTACAACCCTTCAGGGTCGAGCTGTGACCTCTCTCTGGTCAACCTCCCTATCACTGCTGTCACTTCCAACTACCCCTCGCACTATTCTGGCCGCTACTTTGCACTCGGTCCTTACATGTTCCCATGTGCCTTCGTGGGCACCCAGCACACCACCTGGAGTGCTGTCCCCAGCTCCTCCAATGCCTCTGCTGTTTCAGAACCATCACCAAATTATCGCCGACTTCAGGCATTTTCAAGGCCACTGGGAAGCTGCGAGCTCCCTCAGCATCTCCAGGTTGCTACTATCACACTGTGCCACGACCCCAGCTCCCGGCTGCCTGTTCCTCTGCCATCTCCCAGCTCCCTGCTGCTTCAGGAAAGGTCATCCCTCTCTCTGGGAACCCTGGGCTTACACAAGGTGCTATTGCCAGTGTGGCTCCCCACTGGTAGCCAGGCCTCATTATGACTGCATGTCCTCGAAAGCAGCTTCTCACAACAGGGAGTCTGGATAGGTCCAACTCATGGCTGGACCCACTGCTTCTTAGTGACCAGTCATCACAGCACCTGAGTGTGATGGGCTCAGAGTGCCCAGATGCTGAGCACAGCAGACCCTCGGTCCACCAAAGCACCATGTTCATGTTTTCCTCGGCGGCACGAGCGCATGGCAGATCAATGACCATTTGTTGAATGAATGACCCCTCAAGGGAAGCAGAACTGGGCCTGCTAGGATTACTAGGCTTCCAGAATGTTGTTTCTTGTGAGCAGCTCCAATTTCAATCTAAGCAGTTGCTGCAGTGAGCCTCCATGACGGGCCTCCCCACATCCATCCAGGGACCCCACCATGCAGCCTGCCCTCCTCTCCACACCTCCCGGGCCAGACAGCTCTACCATCTTTCTCAAGGCCCCAGCGGCCCTCCAGAGGACAGGCTGTCAGCTTAGGAGGCCCACCAGGATGTTCTGGAGGTACTCACTTTTCCTGCTCCACAAACATGACAATTTCTGGGGAAATGATTGATATAAAAATGACTTAGTACAACCTCAGCTATGTATTTTTTTAAAAAGGGGTATGAAAGAAATAGAAATGATTTTCATTTTCTTCTATTTATATTGCTATTTTTCAAGCACTAAAACGAGTCTGTTTCTACTATAACCAGAAAAAAAAATCAATAAATTTAAGGTAGTTTCGTATTTGTTTAAAACAATTCAAATAATGATTTACAAAATAGCTTTCACCCACAATCCACATCTTAATATCTACAACTTAAGTGGAATTTTATAATATAATGGATGAAGCCCTCCCCCCAAAATTCATTTTTAGATACTTTGATTTTTAAACATGAAGTATGGTTTTCATTCAATTCCTAAAGCATTTCTGCTTTAATTTCTTGTTTTTAGGGGGCTGGGGTTGTGGCTCAGTGGTAGAGCACATGTGAGGCCCTGGGTTTGATCCTCAGCACCACATGAAAATAAATAAATAAAATAAAGGTATTATGTCCAACTACAACTAAAAAAATAAATATTTTAAAAATTTCTTGTTTCTAATGAAAACTTATCAAAACCAATACCTTCAGCAGGTGCAGTGGTGACACTCGTAATACCAACAGCTCAGGAGGCAGAGGCAGGAGGATCACAAAGCCAGCCTTAGCAACTTAGCAAGTTCCTAAGCAACTTGGACCCTGTCTCTAATAAAATACAAAAAGAGACTGAGGATGTGGCTCAGCGGTTAAGTGTCCCTGTATTCAATTCCTAGTACCAAAAAAACAAACAAAAAAACCCAATATCTTCCCATGTGAAACAGAGGCAAAGCCCACCCCACCCCCCCAGCAGAGCAGACTTAAGGCTTTTTTGTTCTATTTCTATATGCTCTACTCTTGAGCAGGTTATTTTTTTTTTTTTTTTGTACCAGGGATTGTATTTAGGGGCACTGGACCACTGAGCCACAGATTCCCCAGTCCTATTTTGTATTTTATTTAGAGGCAGGGTCTCACTGAGTTGCTTAGTGCCTCGCAGTTGCTGAGGCTGGCTTTGAACTCGCGATCCCCTCTTCTCAGCCTCCCCAGCTACTTGGGATTACAAGCATGCACCACCACCCCCAGCCAAACTTTTGGCATTTTTGAAGGCATTATTTAGTCTGTTTTAATTGGCTTAAAACATGCTAGCAAGTACTCTACCTCTGAGCAACAACCCCAGCCCTAAAACTACATTTTTAAAAAATCCACATCTTTGGCAAATCTACTGCTAGTTGAATTGGGTGTAAGGTCAGTTCACTCCAAACCAGCAAAGGCCTGAACCTTCCAGGACTAATAATACAGTACTCAAAGTCTCGCCAAGTGCAGCTGCCCAAAGCCATTCACCATGTTTTTGCAAGCCTCTCCCCCTCAGCTCTAGCAACCACCTATAAGGGCTTACGACAGGAAGGCTGCATTTCAGCTGCTGCAAAACTGTGAGCACACACAAAGAACTACCCTGGCCTTCACAATGACAGCATCCAGAGAGACATGAAGGTGCACCACCAGTGGAAACCACAAGGTCATAGTTCAGCATGAAATTTTATTAGAATGAAACAGAACTTGACTAAAATCTAATTTAGTGTGAGACCTTGGGCAAGATACTTTGCCAAACTAAACCTGCTTCCTCATCTGTAAATGGAGACAGCATTTATGACATCAATTAGACCTACTGCTAGACACCCAGAGTGGGCTTACTCATCCGAAGTGGTGCACTGCAGGTGTCTTGGCAGTAAGGCAGAGGAGGGGTTAGCATGCTTCCATCCCATCTTAATTTTTAAAAAGAAAATAAAAGAGGGCTTTGCCTGACCCACTACTCTTGTTCTGCCCAAATTTCACAGTAGGAAGGTAGCTCTGAGAATTAGCAGGGGTGGCTGCCAGATGTTCCTTTGAGGTGAGCAATTTGCCTCTTCTGCCTACTCCTGACAAGTTCAGACTAGGTTTATTCTAACACTTAAAAAAGAAAGATCTAATTCTCTAAACACATTGTCTACTTTCTAATCCACATAATGTCTCAGCAAGAGAGCTTTGTATAGAGTAGGAAAGTGTTGAACAACTTACGTATGGTCACTAGGCCCTGAGTGGGGGGAGGGGACCCGTCCTTTCTGAAGGCCAGGGCTTTTTCTTCAATCTGCTGGACTAGACCTTCTTACCACTAATCAACCGCTACACCCACTGGCAGTGGCTTCAGAAGCCAAAGCTCAAGACTTCATGAAAACTGGAATACAATTAGCTAACATTATCCAATATTCAAATGATAAATCAAAAGAAATTATCCAACAGTATTACAACATAGCCATAACATAGAACAATGAAATTTCTCTTTCCAGTTGCACTACATGCCACCCTACACCCCACGGCTGGCTCATCTGTGGCTCCTTCTCCTCTCTCCCTCTCCCTCCATCTTTCTTCACTGACATCCTGCAGGAGTCCCCCACATTATCACACCTTCTGCTCCTTGGTTGTCTTTTCTCTTCACTTCCACTATTATCTAGAAAACTTCAAGTGGGCAATCTCTCTCCAACTACAGATACAAAACTTCCACAACTAGTTGGCAACAGTCTTTGGCTGAGTGTTTACAAATAAGACCATCAGGTTGTCCTGTCCGACAAACTTCTCAAGCTCAAATCGCCACTGGTCATTTTGGCTAACTCAACTGAGAAAGAAAACTTTCACACCAGTGAGCATTGCAGGGTAAACACAAAGAGCATCATGTAATAGTGGAATAGAGCTACCTCAAAGCTCCTTGCTTGCATTTGGTCCATACAATAAAGGAATGAACCTTAAAGAAGGTGAAAACGGCACTACCCGAAGAGCTGAACGCAGCTCTGACTTGGAGACATTCTTTCCACTACACAGTCGTTGGCTCAAAATTTTAATTCAGTCAACATGTTAAGATGGATGCTTGATGGGCAACATTACTGAACACTGTTTCTACCATGTGGCAAACCTGACAGGGATGATAGTGTGTCTCATAGAATTCAATTCTTACACCAGAAACTAGCCCCCCCCCCACCCCGCACAATGCCATTTGCACCAGTAGTGAGCATTGGCTGTTCCTGGGACCAAGCTTAGACATCTCATTTTCTCCCAACAGGCACCGTTTCTGGCATGCCTCATATACCAAGGCCAGACTGCTCCTGCCATTTTGTGAATTAAAGAATTTTGCTGAATTGTATGGTTCAGCCACTGTAGCACACACCTGTGATCCCAGTGACTCATGAGGCTGAGGCAGGAGGATTGCAAGCCTGGGCAACTTAGCTGACACATTCTCTACCAAAAAAAAAAAAAAAAAGAGCTGAAGATGTAGCTCAGGAGTAGAGCGCCCCTGGGCTACACTCCCAGTACACAAAGGAAGAGGGGAATAACAACCAAAAAGAATTAACTTTCATTGTAATCTAACTTACCCCATGTCAGCAACTAGAAGTGTCCAGGCAGACAGAACCTGAAAACATCTGATGAATAAACATGTTCCTTTCTCTAAGATTTTGGCCTCAACTTACCACCCCTCTTCAGCTGCATTACCCTTCTAAAACCTTCTATATTGGTAGTTCAAAATTTTAAGCCATTTAAAACCCTTGTGAGATGAAATAAGATTTTTACATTTTCGTGTTTCTAACCTTTTGAGGTATCAGCAGCCAAATCCAAAGTGCTTCACAAAAATACAAAGTCAAAATGGAGCTTTAAAAACAGGGGCATCCTTGCCGACTCACCTTCCTTCCACCTGTCCCAAATGGGTAGATATTATGGTTTGTAGTCTGTGGTGAGAACATTCCATTTTGAAAGCCAATTCTGGAAAAGCGTGGCTGAGGAAATGCTCCTGTGCCAAGGACACCTTCCTCTGGAGAGCTTGGAGGACCAGTGCCAGGCCTCAGAGTGCACACCCTCCCTGCAGCAGTCAGTCCCGAGTGCCCCAGGGTATTGCACGGTCCACAGCCAGGGCTTGCTGTAGCCAACACCTACTCTCGAGCCTGGCAGATTTGACTCCTTAAGGTTTTAAGGCAGCTACTGTCTAAAATAAATGTTGGCTCCCTACAAAAACTGTAGTCATATTTTCAAAATAAAACTTTTAACTTTACTAAGCCAAATTAGGACGAATTATGAGTGCTTATAAGAATTTGCAAAAGTAATTATTTTACAGTTGGGAAGTATGTGTCATATTTGCAAATATATTTGTTCTGAGCATCTCGTGAACTTAGGATAAAAATGAGAATTTGAAGCGAGCTCAAATTAAAGGGAGATGTAGTCATCTAATAGTGCAGTGAAGCTTCTAATAGTCTTGGCACAGTGTCCCGGCACGGCCGGTTCTCGGCTGGGGGCGGCTTTCTTGGCTGTGAAGGCAGATCATGCCCTCTGTCACTCACGGGGAGTAGTTCTGCCCAACTGTCTCTTCTCGACAACTTTATCATCAATCTCTTTATTAACAGCTCCACTGCAGTCACAAAACGCAAACAAGGACCAATTCTCATGCCAGATTTCTGGAAATCACACAGCACCAGGCACTACACAGTGTGAAAGTTTGTGAAGAGGGTGTTGTGCCAAGAGACAGACAGCATCCACACGGAGTAAGCACACAGTTGGGACATTTTACATTATTATGTTAAAATACATATACCTACTTCTTTATGCCTAAAATCAGAGAACCCAAATGCCCAGCCTTTTGAATATGGAGATGTCAGAGGGGCACAGCAGTGGCAGAGATCACTTTACTCTCTGGAAATAACTTTTGTTATTCTGTACTTACAATTTTACAAAAAATTGTATTAGACTTCTTCCAAAAATTTCAAGCTTTAACTATTTTAGGACTACATGACATTATTAGAAAACACACAAGACTGAGATAAATGTCTGTAATGAGTGTTAAGAAACCCAAAAAATTGAAATGTTTGAATTATTCAAGATACATATTTTCAGCAAGAAATCTGTTGGATCAAAAATAACGTCTTATAAATTAATTAAAGGAAATGTTTCTAAAGGCGTGTGAAATATTTTTAAGAGACTGATTTATATAAAATCAGGTCATAATCACACAATATGAACCAAAACCCATCCATGCTAAATTAAAACCAGGCATATTATGGAAAGTTCAAAGTATTGGGAGGAACAGTACTTGGCCTAGGTTAGACTTCATCACTTTTACTGTTGGTTACATAAAGTCAGGATTTATCCATAATACTTTCCCTGTGTTGCTTTTGTATTTCAACCTATTATCTTAAAAAGAGACATGTATCAAGGGTACATTAAGCAGGGTGTGGGTGGTACATGTGTGTAATCCCAAAAACTTGGGGGTCCGAGGCAGGAGGATTGCAAAGTTCAAAGTCAGCTTCAGCAATTTAGGGGGGCCCTGTCTCAATAAAAAGGGGGAGCTGGGATTATGGCTCAATGGTAGAGTGCTTGCCTGGCATATGTGAGGCACTAGGTTTGACCCTCAGCATCACATAAATATTGGGTCCATATACAACTAAATAAATAAAAGGGCTGGGATATAGCTCATTGAACCTGGATGAACTGGATTCAATGTATTGCTCCATGACTATAAGTAAAACATGTGCTGAGGCCTCTTGATATGATGAATATACACTGTTCCAGAATTGCAATTTGCTGAGGCTGTGTGGACTGGGATACCTGTGTTCAGGAGGAAAGGCCCATTGCTAGGACCATTGTTGTGGTAGTGGCAAGATCTGGCTGCTAGACACACTGTCCATTCCATGACAACAAATGAAACCAGCACAACCTTGGTCTTTCCCTAGCCAACTTTGGGACCAGTGAAGTGTGTGCAGGGTTTAGCATAATCCATTCTCACCATTAAAAAATAAAACACACAAGACATTAGGGTAGGTTGCACAGAGCATTGTTCAGTATATACAATGTTTTGGGGGGCTGGGATTGTGTCTCAGTGGTAGAGCGCTTGCATAGCACTGGTGAGGCCCTGGGTTCAGTCCTCAGAACCACATTAAAAAAAAACCAAATAAACAAATAAATGAAATAAAGGCTGAATTCTTAAAAAACAAACAAACAAACAAAAAAACAAATAAAAAAACCCTGGGCTGGGGATGTGGCTCAAGCGGTAGCGCGCTCGCCTGGCATGCATTCGGACCGGGTTCGATCCTTAGCACCACATACAAAGATGTTGTGTCCGCTGAAAACTAAAAAATAAATATAAATAAATAAATAAATCGTTTAAAAACAAAACACAAAAACACCCCCCCCCCCGTGTTTTGATTAAAGCACACACACACACACTGTACTTGTCTTTATTTGAATACATTTCTCATCCTACTGGTGAGATGGGATTCAAAGACACCCAAATCAGAGGGAAAGTGATAAAAACAGCCGTATTTACATTAAAAATGAGTATTTTGAAAGTTAATGTTTTAAATGGTAGATGGTTAAACTCCATAAATACTGTATCCTTTGTACATATGATTTTTAGCTACATAAAAATATAAAGTGTAAGGAAGGCTAATCAGAGAAAAAAGGGTAATAATTACAGTGATGACCTTCCACCCATCTGTGAATTTCTGAACTGTAAACTTGAGCGTGGCCTTAATTCTACCTTTTCAACAAAGACGTGTAAATTGGGAGGGGATGAGTAAAAAAAAAAAAAAAAAGAACTTTAAAATTCCATGCCTTTCAACAAAATACTTTTGTGGTTTCCTCAGCTGCTAGGACATTCCCAGAATACTGAGACAAAAGCATGTCTCTGAAAAGCAGAGGCAGAAAAGATTTCCCAAGTATGTGAAATCACTTCTAGAATGAAGTACAGTCATTTCTGAAACACATGGGTCAGAAATATTTATGCCACCTTTCTTACCTGGTGCCAATAAAGCTATATGGAATGTAACAAAAATTTTTAAATGGGTAAAAATAGAGAAAGGATGAATTGATCTTACAAACATTAGAAACACAGAATTAAACAGTCCACTTCTCTCCGGTAACAGAAGGTCATGTTTATTACAGAACGTACGTAATACTTCATTTACCAAGTTCAGCATCCATTTGTGATTTTTGGCTTGAAGAAAAGCTAACAGAAGAGGAATAATGTGGAGAACTAAAAAACAAAACAAAACATACAATTCAGGCTAAAAGTTAACTAATTTTTCTTAAACTAATTTTCCTTATTCTTCATTTTTTATTAGACTTAAAATGGGCAAAAGATCCAAAGGATTATTCAACGCCTTTCTAGAAAACAGTTTATCTTCCTACTTAAATGCTTCAAAGTGCACTAATGCTATTTCCAAGGCTTAGTCTACAAATTTGTGTATATTAATTCATATATCAAATACTACATGGAACTGCTGATCATTTATTGCTATCTTGAATGCTGCTGGAATTAATATTACACTGAGCTTTAAAACATTTTTTTATGTACAGAAAAAAAGAAGTGTTAATTAGAAAAATAAAAACTATTCCAGAGTTTTACCCAGAGTCACAAAACACACAACTTTCAATAGTCATTTTACTAATTCAACAAGATGCATGAAATACAAAATGGCAGTAAAGCTGACAAAATTCAGAAAGAATAACATTCAGTCCCATGGTTAGTTCTATCAAGGCAAAAGAAGTATAGCAAGCTTAGTTCTAGAAGTGTCAAAATGGAGGCAAAGATAATTTTTACAATGTTTTCCCTCTTGCTGAATAAGCCCAAAAGTTGAATTTTACTTTAATAAAAAATAATCCCACACTGCAGTCATACATATATTGAAAGCATTAGAAATCTGAATCTTAAGAATGCAATGTACACAGCAGTGTGTCCCTCAGAATAATGGATTTTACATTAAGAGATCCATCTCTTCAATCAAAACACTGAAGACAACCATACCCAAGAGCTGGCCATCACAAACACAGGGCAGCTCCCTCCTGATGCATCAGTTACATCTGCAATATCAAGTAATTGGGGGTTTGAGAAAAGCAGTATCTGATTTGGACTTAGTAAAATAAGAAACACATCCTGGCTGGCTGTAGTCTATAATTCTAAATTTACTGAAAAAACAACAGTGCCACCTTCTGACATCAGAGATGAAGTGCTCTGAAGAGGCAGCAGAGAGGACACTGTCCACCTGCACAGAATAAACACACAGATGACCTATGGTGTCTACAGAGTGACTATTTTAGGACAGGGCAGCCGAAAGGGAATTATTAGTAACTACATTCATGCTTTCCCCTGTAAAGATCAATTATATGGAAAAAGAAAAAAAAAAACACCAAATAGCTGATTATGACATAAAAAAACAAAGAGTCAAAAGAAATCAGCCAACTTTGGGATTGTGCTGTTTTTTTTTTTTTAATTTTATTGTGTTTTCAATGGAGAAATACATCATCTGTTTACAAAATAGCTCTTGAAAAATACAAGGAGTACAGATACTATAAAACAAAGCAAACTCCAGTCATGAGACACTACATATATCATGCGAAAGCAACAGTCTGATCTCCAGGTTATGAAAACTAGAATTAAAAAGTCACTACACAGAAAAGGTCCAAGTTTCCAGCCTGGCAAAACTTGGATGCAGTTACATGAAACATTTAATAAACTGAATTTTTTTTCCCCCAATGTGTAAACAAAATGACAAGACTAAATCTGTGCCTGGCAATATCAATCTAACTCTGAAGCTACACAAAACACAGACACCTTGTAACACTTCACCTGTTAGTTGACCATCTTTTTCCCTTAGGTGGTGGGAGGAAGGGCCAGGTGACTGTGAAGAGCAGAGATGTGGGAAGTGGAAATGTTGTCTACTAGACATTATAAAGTCATGGTGAAAGGAAAGCCTCAATTAATGCATAGCCTAAGGGCAAAGACTACACTCCAACTTTGGAAAATTAATTTAGAAGGACAAGGGAAGAGTTTAAGTAATTGCGATTTAACATGAAAAATGCACATGTGATAAGATGGACACGACGGAGGATTCATGAAACATGCTCATCAGAAACATCTGTTAGACTGCTCTGTCCAGATAAGAAATCGGAAGCTTATCAACATCCGGCATCCCTCATTCTTCATAAAGATGGATGTTCTGCTGCTCAATTATGAGAAACTATTCTTTAAAGGAAATTTCTAATCTTTTGATAGAATAAATGAAAATAAAAAAGGAGTACAGGGCTGACTGACTAGATGTCAAGTGCTTGCTAGAAATGATTTTCAAAATGTTTCTGTATGTAAAATTTACTGACAAATTTTGATAAACCAGTTAAAAATAAAAATCAGTTAAAAATCTTGAAGAAAATGCCTTTTTGCCCACATGTTTAAAATTGAAAATCAATTTACTATAGACAGGAACAAGAGAGTTCTGTGGAGTGTACAAAATTCCTCTTATTTAGAGATCGAACAGCCATCCAAGATAGATATCATGTTTCACAGGCGTTACTTTTAGTCAACCTAAAGTTTTAGCCATGGGACCAAAATTTATTGTTCTGTGCCATGTAGCCACAGGGTCACTGGTTTCACGTCATGGCTTAAGAAAATACTGGCATTTTGGTTTTTGTGAATTAAGCCCTACTTTGTGCATACAAGCAAAAGGAAAAATAGAAAAGAGGGAAGGCTTAAAAAGCTTTTTAAATTTGTTTTGAAGACAACAGATTGAAGGCAAAAGAATACAGAGCTTCAGAGTAAGCTCAAAGAAATGTATTTATTGGCTGATCGCTGATTTGTATGCACTATAAAACAATTCTATAAATAAAACCAATATATCATTTCTTAATCATAACCCCATCAAAACCAAGTATTTCCTCATTATTCTTTCAATGTCAAATGTATGCCCTAGAGTTGACATTTCATTGTTAGGGTCACAGCTACCTCACAGGGACTGAACTGGATGTCCTCCTGTTCTTTCTCTGAAGTATGATGATACACCACTGCACAATGGTATCCAATGTGAAGATTAATGTTAAAGGAAATTCTTCAGGAAAAAACGAAAATCCATCAAGCTGAAAAATCTAAAATTAGTTCTACTTTCTAATAAAAAATACATAAAAGTGCATCATCAGAATAAGGAATTATGCCAGTTTGTATTGCAAATTTTCCAAACAATGCATCAAACATAAACCCAATCCAGATGTCAATTATGAATACAAATATAGCTTGAGGTTTTTTTTTTGTTGTTTTTTGTTTTCTTCTTTTTTTTTTTTCTTTTCTTATTTAAAGGCAGTAATTTTTTTTGGAAATAGTTAATGCAACTGTTGCTAACACAATAATAATAGTACTCCTGGCTTCACATACTAACCTGGACTTCGGATCAAGTGCTGATTAGCCCAGTAAGGGAGGTCATCAAAAAAACCTAAATCCATTTTCAGTCATGTCTAGTCTTGTACCCTCCATTCTCCTTTTTTAGCATTTGAAGACAACAGGTTGAGTTGGCAGATATTGTTTATGGACCCCTGAGGTTGTTTTTACCGATTCAATCTCAGTTTTATTGAATTCTTGATAACAGGAATAGGATTTGCAGGGAGAGCAGGGATATCAGAAAGGTCTGTACTTGATGTTTTCTGAGAATGAAAGCAAAGAACACATCATTGTTCAATGTACTACAATTTAGCAATGAGATGTACTTTCCACTGCTTTACTTCCTAAGAAATGATGGAACCTTATCATAAGAAAGCATTAAAAATGTAATGCTCAGAAGTGCTGTCAAAATGCAATACAAATAAACACAACTATTATTATCACATTATTCTATACTCAGGAATTTTCAAATAAGAATATTTAAAAAAAAATTTTATCGATACATAGGAAACTCAAGTAAATTTCAAATGAAATTCTTAAAAGCATATTCCTCTAAAAAACCACCTACTATATAATTATAAGGTAATGTTAGACTGCATTTATTTGTAACACCCATAGCAGTAATATTAACTGGTGCTGGAGCACCCCCATGTGGGAGAATACTTAAAGTTCACCTTACACACAGAAGCCAGCATTCATCCATAAACTTACTATTTTCTGACACTGTACATTAAAAAATGAAATGCATACAAATGAGCAAAACTTTATCTGAAATTTTATAAGTCTTTTCTTATTACTTTAAACAGATTAAATCACAAGCCTTTAACATTTGAGAATAGACCAATTATTAAATGTTTTATTCTGAAAAATTCTAAAACATACACAAAAGTAGAGAGCACTACATAATAAACCCTGATGTATTCATTATCCAGCTTATCCAGTGTCAAAGAAAACCAATCTACCATCCTCCCACTGTTAGTCCCTATTCTGAAGCAAATCTTAGAAATCCTATCTGTAAATTTTTCAAGATTTACCTCGAAAGAATAAAAAGACTCATTAGTTAGATATCACCACCTTACCAGAAATAAGTATATCCCTAATATCAAAAAATAGAAGAATGTGTTTCTTTTTTAAAGTCAACATCATGTGTTTTCTAAGTGCTTTTCCTTTTATTGGCTTTAAAAATTTTTCACTAGAAAAAAAATTCTACTCAGAATAATACTTTAAAATGGCTCCTAATTCTATAGAAATGAACTCAATAAGACAAACTATGAAAATATTTCCAGAGAAAGTATCACAGCAAACCAAAAGGCATGTAATCACAATCAATGTATAGTTTGAGCTCGATAAACAAGTCTATGTATCAATATTAAGTATACCTTCTCAGGTTGTTTTTATTTACCTCTCCCAAAAGTTTTTAGATAACAATAAAATTTCAAAACTAAACATAATATGTAGTATATGTGTCTTTAAAGACTCTGGAAATTAACATCCTATAAAAGTACATTTTTAAATGATCACATTAAAACAACTGAACCACAGAACAAAGCATCATCATGTATCAGTACAGCAACATCCCTTGGCAACAGCTGTCCTGTTACCTTGTAGAAGTTATTTAGTTTAGTATCTACTTAAAGAAATCTTAACTTTGTGTCAGAGTTTGACCTATCTGGGATTGATTCAATTTCAAGGAATTCAAGAAAATAGTTATTTCCCAAGCAAAACGAAGGTTTGCAAATCAATGAAAAAAGACCCCAGATGCCTACATACGTAAAGAACTGTCACAAGGAAAAGTAATGGCAAAATTGAAAAAATAATTCTAAAGAAATACAGATTAAATATCAAGTAATTGAAAATCAGTACTGAACACAGAAACAAGTTTTAAAATTATTAGTCTTACAAAAAAAATTTGTTTTTTAGTTCTTTTCTGACTTAAATTTCACTCTTTGACCTTTACACAAACCTATGAATATGACCAGTGAAGATTCAAGTGATTTATAAGATTCAGAGCTATAGTATCTCCCCCCTACCCCCACCCAAATGAGATGGGATTTACCTCTTGCTCTGTTGCCCAGGCTGGTCTCAACCTGAGGGCTCAAGCCATTCTCCCACCTCAGCCTCCTGAGAAGCTAGGACTACAGGTGCATGCCACTGTGCCCAGCTAGTTATTCTGGCAGCACAAAAGCTCTGTTCCATCACATCCAGTGTCCTGTCTTTAAACTACAATAAACACACCCACAGGCTTGCAAGTAATTATTTTCACAAAGATAATTTTAATAGTCTAATATGAATGCCCACTTTAATTCAATAAACCAACTAATCTTAAGAACATGAACAAAATTCTCCTTGCTTGTTGTACTTAGTACCTGAGAGGCCAACAGAGAAGACGCTGTCTGAATAGTTTCTGATTGAGTTGTACTTGTCTCTGTATCAAGTTGTTCCTGTGAGACAAAGAGGATGGGGAGGGGGGAAAAGAGACTTAACAAAGAATAAAAGAACATAACTGGGTTTGGTGGCTAATAAAGAAGACAAACTGGAAAACAGGAGGGATCAAGAGAGAGATGTGACTATATTATAAAATCATTTATTAAGTCTTGTTATAGGTTATTTCACCATTTCAAATGTTCATAAATTTCTATTTGCCTACTTAAATCTTCTGAGGCATGGTTAAGGTATCTCCTGACTTCAAATAGCTCCAACCCAGACAATTTTAAGCAAGCAATAATTGAAGACAGTGGCCTATTAAGAAATGTTGCCCAGGCAATAATTAACAGAATATAAACCCAAAGAAAGCTCTTAGCTATATGCAAAAAAATAAAAATAAAAAATAAAGAAATTTTAAAAATTCATTATTATTAAATTGTTCTACACCTTTAATTAAAAGTAGAAAATATGTCTCTAAATGAGAACTGATTCTACTGAAAGGCAAGGCAAACTATTCGATACTTTTTCAAAGCAGTGCACAAAAGAAAATAATACATGTGTGCACATATAAATGAAAATAAACTTAAATTTTTAAAAAACATGCATGCAAATATAAAACCATGAAATATCAGTTTTCTCCCAAGAATTTGAGAAAGAAAAATAGGATGTAAGATTAACAATGGAGAATACACAGCCTTTCTGGGCACAACTTGGCAATGTGTATTCGGAGTTAAAAATCAAAACATACTATTTGCCATAATAATAAATCTTACACTAGTTTATCCTAAATAAATGGGAATGGGTGGCAGGTATTTATTTAATTTTAGTCAATGCTACAGCAAGAAAGTTTAACTTTTTTTTTTTTAATGGAAACAAGTGCTAATGACAGGAAACTAGTTGAATAAAATAAGGCAATAAATAGCCTTCCATGCAGTCATAACGATAATTTTATAGATTTTTAGTAACATAATGACATGAATATGTTTTCTTGATTTACAAAGTGAATTAAAATTAGAAAGCAAAAGGCATTGGTATATGCTTACATGAGGGCACATGCAAAATCTAGAAAGATGCCAAAAGAACACTTGTTAAATATCGATCATGGGAATCTGAATGGGAATTTGGGGAAAGGAGGAAACTTTCTAATTTTTCTATAACAAATAGGAATGACATTAATAGCCTTCAGAATTTTTCAACTTCTGAAGAAATAACATTCAAAGTCTTTAATGTTTGGAAAAAAACAAACTCTCCACCCTACTTATTTCATCAAAGTCTCATGTACCCCAGGTTCTAGCCAAAATCTTCTGTCAAAAACAAGTCCTCTGTACTACATTCTTAAACCAACAGTGAGATGGCCTACTAATGGAAGACAGCCCCAAATCCTATACATCACCCAAGGACCATTTCAAATTCTTCTATAAAGCCTTTTACTATCTCTGGGGTCCAAAATCAGTACCTTCCTCCCCTTGACCCTTTGCCCCCGGCCCTCAATTACTTTAATTTTCTTTAATAATATAATTACTTACATCTACCTGCATGTCTCACTCACCACTATATTCCCTTCAGCTTTAGGCATTAATTAACATTAAAAAGGAACAAATACTTTACTAAAAACAATACTGGGAAAAAAAAAAAAAACTAGCACAAAATATAATACATTATTCTACAGACATTTCTATCACATCTTCTGTACTCTTAATTGTGTATGTATTCTAAAGGCTAAATTAATATACCTTTGTTTCTGTTTTATCATGTCCACTCAAAGCAAGACAGTTAGCATCTTCGCTTGTTTCATCCTGTTTTTAAAAAAAAAAGCTTTATTCTCTAAAATGAAAAAAATTTAGATTATTTGCCAATCAATGCTTCAATTTATTATTTTTCCAAAACTATAAAATAATCAACCTATAAGATCAGCTATAGCCTTAAAATAGATTGAGGACTCTCTATGAAAAGGATTCTTTGAGATTAATTAATTTAATGTGGCCTCAGTAGTAAACACTAATTTTTTAAAAGCATGAGGAAAACTGTTTTTGCAGATAATCACCATCTAAAGTACATTCCCCAAACCACTAAGTTTCTAAAATATTTTTTGTAAGGAAAGAAAAAGCTAGTTAATCAAACAAGTTTAAGAAGTTGGAGTACTGTCCTTCCAGCTGGAGGAAACTCACACATGTGTGATCACATAAAACATTGATGAAATCCTGAATAACACCACATCAACTTTCCTTGAAAGGACGATTAACATCACAAAGAATGCAAAGTTTTTACATCACAGTTTTAAAAAAAAGACATAGAAGCCACAGGCTAAATTATAGATTAAAACAGATTTAATACAAAAAAATCACTAATTTTAATAAAAACATCAGTTGCGTTCTGCAAATAATTTTAAAAATACAGATTTATGTCACAAACTCTGCAAACATGAACACTGAATATGTGACACTATAAAATTAATAACATTAGTGATAAATGTACTGTAGTATGTTTTTTGAAGTATTTAATTTTTAGATACACACTGAAATATTTCAGGCTGAAAAAATATGCCTAGAGTTTGCTTCAAAACAAAGGAGAAGGGAGTGAGATTGTACCCACATACCAAAAAGGCTGGCTGGGAGTTGAATGCTGAAGATAGGTGATGCAAATAGTAAAGCTCATTATACTTTTGTACGTGTTTGAAATGTCCCCCAACAAAAGAAGTTTTTATAATATAGACAGCCTAATTTATCCATACAATCCAGAAGAAAGAGCAAACTTTTCTTCTAATTTTACTTTACATTATCATTTCTATGTACTGAAAAAACTTCAGGATATGATACTTTTTCAATTGCAGCACCATGAGATTTTGGGCTCAATTCTAATCCTGCCTCTGACTAAAATTAGCTTTATATCTGGAAAAGCCAATGAGCCTCAAGTTCCTCTGCTAGGAAATGCAATAAGCTTATGAAATAAACTAAGATCATTTCTTTACCTTAAAATTCTATATTTGTTAATCAACTCCATGGAGATACTATAAGCAAAATCCTAAGAAACTTATGTAACAAAAATATTACATGGGGGAAAAGAAAGGGGAGAATCTATATTTTAAAGGCTAACTTAAGGGGCTGGTGTTGTAGCTCAGTTGTAGAGTACTTGCCTAGCATGTAAGAGGCAGTGGGTTCGATCCTCAGCCCCACAATAAAGGTATTGTGTCCACCTACAACTAAAAAAGCTATTTTAAAAAAAAATTTTAAGAAATAAAGGATAACTTAAAAAACATCAAATAATTTTAACACAGGAATCTTATTTAGTTCCATATTTAACAGAGACTATTAAAAAAATCAAGTTGATCAAAGACAATGAACAGTCACTAGATAGATATTTGATGATATTAATGATCTATTAGTTTTGGAAGAGTGAGTCATTTTGTTTATGCATTCTTTTATAAATGCATAACATAAAAAAATTCTATTAAATGATACCTGTCAGACTTTTGTTTCTAAATAATTCAAGGACATAGGGGGAAATGCAAATGTCTAGCAGAAATGAGGGTACAGAGATTGGCTAAGCATTCATTATAACTGTAACTATGTAATAAGTATATTAAGTGAGCGTTACTTTCATATATATTTTAAATTTTCCATACTAAATTTAAAATTTTTATATTCCTACAGCTTCTCTACACTTTACAGGAAACATGATCATTATTCTACCAATAGAAGTCCTAACAAAATTACAAACATTGTGCCGGTATACATTTATTTACTAACAGCTCCTTGGGTGCCACTTATAACATTAAGGAAACCAAATGTTTAGTCTAGAGTTACACTTATCTTTTACTAGAGTATAAAGAAACTTGCATTCTGAAATGCTCTGACAACTCCAAACAGCATGAATAGGCAGAATGTGTAATTTACACCAAACTAGTACATGAAATCCTGAAGAACACAACCATCAACTTTCCTCTTAGGTTGTTTCACAACACAATCATGTGGTAGAGAGGCTTCTAATAAGATTCCTAGGCCTGATTCCTTCAATGGTTCTCATTCAAAGTTATCTGGAAGAGGCCTTAAAATCTTTACTTAAGGGGCTGGGGCTGTAGCTCAATGGAAAAGTGCTTGCCTATCATGTGTAAGGCACTGGGTTTGATCCTCAGTACAACATGAAAAAAAAATATAAACAAATAAAGGCATTCTGTCCATTTGCAACTACAATTTTTTAAAATCTCTAATTAAAAAACAAAACAAAGATGTGTGTTGTATAAAAGAATTTAAAAAAAAGTAATTTAATAATAAAAATCATTGTCTTACTAGTGACAAAATGCACAATATTCATTTTTAGTTGATCATTTGTCTTAACATGTCTATTTCAAGACAAGGGTCAATTAGAAACAATTAAATTTTCACTATTACCAATCAAAACACAAAGGAAACCATGAGAAACTCAGATTCTTTTTTTCCATTCTAAAAATCCTTTCAATTAAAAAACATTTGATACATACACATACACATACACACACACACACACACACACACACACACACATTGATATTTTATCCTATCATCTCCAGGACAATGGTGACTGCCTCACTAATATGAAAAGATGAGAGTAGCTCAAGAGAGATGAAATTATTTAACAAGACAACTTCTATTGTCTTGTTACAATAGAAGGGGCTAAGGGTGGAGCTCAGTGGTAAAGAGCTTGCTTAGCATAACTAATGGCCTGGGTTTAGTCCCCACCAATGCAAAAAATAAAAAATAAAAAATGGAAATAAAAGACTGTTGGGGCAGGCCCCCAAATGGCTGTAGTTAGGCTCCCAGGCAGACACTTTCAAAAGGCTTTGTTAATGTCTTGGTGTGTAGTCAGGGCTGGGAACTAGCTATGTTATGGTTAGTCAAGGCCAGAAACACTGTGATTTCATGGATAGACATTAACTTCCGAACATGTATCTCCCTACCCACGTGTAAGCTGTTGGTAGTGTACCTTCTGTGTCTTGCATATTAAAAAAAGCCTATGGAAATGGGCTAGAAAGGGCCTAAAATGGAACTGGCTGAGAACTGGAGACGAAGCTGGGAGCCAGCTAATGGCTGTGGCCACCACTGAATAAAACATGTCTACTGTCTTAACTGTCTTCTTTCACCTGTTGAACCCTGAATCTGTTTCTTGAGTCAGAGCCCCTGCACAACAAAGACCAAATGAATATGCACATTTGAGAATGCAATAAAGTAAGCCAACTACAGTTGTTATTTTTAAAAGAGGAAAAAAATTAATGTTAAAAAGCTTCCTGAAGGTTGTAGGAAGTAATCATTCAAGGCTGCAAAACTAATGTGACTTTGCAACTTTGCTCTATTATTAAATAAGAAGCACCTGAGGACTGGTGGTGTAAGCTAAAGCATGCAGAAGGTTCAAATTCCATACAACTGCCCCAAGAGGCCATGAAGAAATGAGTACAAATAAGAGAGAATAATAAATGAAGATAACATGTAATTCTGTATTACAAACTACAAACATGCTTAAAAAGTTTCATGGACTGGGTAATTATAGCTCAGTGGTAGAGGGCTTGCCTGTCATTAGTGAAGAGAGGCCCTGAATGCAATTCAAAACACAGGGCTCTCCTTACCCCAACTCCTGCCCCAAAGTCCAGGCTTAAACAGAAGAGATAGTTACTAATGAGAAGGAAAAGGTGTAGAGAAATTGTAGCACTAAACCACTACAGACACACCAAACGCTTTTTCAAAGCTTCAGAACTCATTTTTGGCTAACAAATGTTTTTTTTCCACTGCATTTAAAAACAGGCAACCTTGTGTTGCCACAGCTAACATGTACATGTCGGCATGTGTGTGGATTTAGGGGTGTAGGTGTGTGTGAGAACAGATAGACAGATATACCTCTTCTGTTTTGGTTTTCTTGGGACTCTCTTCCTTATGAGGTGATGATGTCCTCTTGACTCCTACTATAGGGTTAGGTATTTTTGTTGTTGCATTTCCTGAAGGTCTAGGTGGTGGGTTTACCAGACGTGTTGAGGAAACAACTCTGGAGACCGTAGGCTTTGGTGGTGGAGAAATGGCTGGTTGTGTGGCAGTTTGAGGAATGCTTTCACTTGATGTACCTAAACAGTAAATACGTGAATACATATAAATTAAAATAATAACATCAACATCAAGTTCAGAAAAAGCTTTTATCTCTCAGAATTTGATTTCATAAATAACTTTACCTACAAATAATAAAACAATATTAAAACCTGAATTCAAACGATTTAATCAACAAACTCATTTTTCTAAAATGAAGACTAAAACTAATTATAATGTAAAAGTTCTCAAACTTATCAAATCAATCTCCTTACCCCCTGAGCTTTCACTGGAATTTACTTGTGGCGTAGAAACTTCAGTAGCCTGTATGTTGGTCACAGATGCTGCTGTCACAGCTGGAGCAGGACTGTTTCTGCTAAACAAACAAACAAAAAAATTGAATATTAAATACTCTATAAAGCAATACTGACCAACAGACTTTTGTGAAACAACAGAAATGTTCTTTTATTTATGCTATTTAATACTGCTGCCACTACAAACATGTGGCCATTCTAACCTTCAAATATAATCAGTGAAAACTGAGTACTTAATGTTATTTCTCTAATATTAAATATTAGTTAAATTTAACGCCACATAAAGATAGTAACTACCACAGTGGATGAAATAGTTCTAAAAGATCTGTTCTTACTTAAGTGATGTGGATGCATCAGGTGCTATTAAAAAAGAATAGGAAAATGGTCTGATAAACAGAAATAAATTTCTGCACATAAAATCTAAGGGTATACAAAACCCTAAAAGCCCATCCAGTGGCCAAGTTAGCAACAAAGACTCTCAAGTAACAAGAGGATATTTTAATATTTTACTTTAGAAATAAGTGATTTTAAACCCTCCTTTGTGCCTCCTCAAAATTCTCTCTGGTGTTTCCTGTTTTCACAGGCCAGTCTTGGCAAATGACCTATTTCTGAACTCGCAACCAAAGCCATCAACGATAAGGAATTAACCAAAATTTCAAGTATAAATATGAGACATACCTGCTTCTATTATAACCCCTCTTCTTTCCTATTCAATGAGATTATATTCATTGTCTCATTATTTATCAAAGCCCAATCCATTCTTCTATATTCTGGACCCCAGTACCTCTTAAAGTAAAGGAAACTCACCACTTCTTTATTCTCCTATATACACTTTTCTGTCTCTAGTAATTATCATAAGGACATTTAAATAAGCTAAAGTTTTTACTCTCTCCTGAAAGAAAAGTAAAAGCAAAAAATGCTCTGGTTACCTACTCTCCTTTGGCCATAGCTCACACCCTGAAGCTGAGTAATTATGGAGCCATGAGGACAAGGTGGGCAACACTTGGAGCACTTTTTTGGGGAGGGGTTTCTGGTATTTACATGGAACCATAGAGCAGTCCACTTTTTTAAGCTATGGAGCTTACAGTGGTGTGTGATGGCACACACCTATAATCCCACAGCTACTCTGGAGGCTGAGGCAGGAGGATCCCAAGCTCAGGACAGCCTAGGCAATTTAGCAAGACCCTATCTCAAAATAAAATTTTAAGAAAGGGCTGGGGGATGTGGTTCAGCAGTATAACACTTGCCTAGCATTCCCAAGGCCTTGGGTTTGATTCTCAGCACTGAAGAAACAAAAAAATTTTGGTGTTTGTGAGGATATGTAAGTAAATGGAATTAACAGAAAAGGTAAAACACTTCCAGAGAGATAAAGGACTGAAAATGGAGCCCTGAAGGGGATATTAAATGACTAAAAATTTTATTTTCAGACCTGGGGAGTGTTACCTAGGATGTTCAAAAGTCCTGAAGTTCAATCCCCAGTATTACCTACCAAAAATAAATTTTTACTTTCAGAAGGAATTTAATATTACTTTAAGAAACTAAACTGCAAGACCGAATTTGTGAATTCATGTACTTGCACTAAACTCAAATTACAAAGATTCTTATTTTAAATATTTGCTTCTTCACCCCTCACCAAAAAAAAATTTAAATAATGTAAGTATGAAAGTTAATGCTCTAACAAAATGAAATTTGTTTTATAACTCCAAAATTTATAAGACATGTTCAGGGTTGAAGTCTTTGGATTATATATGATTAGCTTAAGCTTTAAAAAACATGCATGCCAAGTCAAAATGCAAAAAAACTCCATGAACTCATCTGTGCATAGGCATTTTCTATTTCACCTTTTTTCAGAAATCTTCCCCAAACTGCACCTCTGCCAATGACTGCATATTAATTGACACTCCAACTTGTAAGGTTTCAAGTTTGACAACTTATTAAACATAAATGGCTTTACTGTGTGCTAATTTTCACTACCACAGATATGTTCTTCTTTCAAAATATTTTAACCGTTTTAAAAGTAGCTCTTCTTAAAAAGGTTTTTCTATCTGAAACCACTCTATGCTAGACCTTTACCCTCTTCAGAAGTTCACAAATGGATTCACAGATAAGCTCTCCTGTTCCAAATAAGCAGCTCTAGGATAGAAAGGTAGTATCCCTTTTGTCTATTCTTCTTAGCACACCATATAGCATCCTCTATCAGTAGCTGTCTAAATTTATAAATCTAGAAGGATGAAGGTGCTATATTCATTCATAAATCAAAGACATACCAGTTCCAAAAATGAAATACAAATATACGCTAGGTCAAAACTAAAAACTGTCTCACAACTAGGGAGTTAAATTGCTATTTTTTAAAAATTAGGGAGTAAACATTAACAGATTACTTTAATGCCACAAGAGAATACATTTTAATGTGTTCAGCAAACGGCTAATCTTTCCATTTCTACTTCCCTTGTTTCCTTACCCCTGAGAGCTGCCAGAACTGTTCAATGGACTGGTCTTCATAGCACTAGTAGGTGAAGGCACAGACATGCTGTTATCACTGTCCATAGACAAGTCAAGGCTGCTGTCATTCAGAGCTGATAATTTGACACCTTCTGTTGAATGCTGCAATCAACAAAATATTTAATTAAATATATCTTTATTTCACCCAGATCTTTGAAACATGAAAACTCTTAACTGACATACTTTCTACTAAAAAGCATAAAGCAGCTAAGTCTGTAGAACTCTTAAGTGTCGTGCCGAATATAAAAGGCAAAGATATGGAACTTATATATGCTTGATTGAACTATAGTTCCATGTGATAAAAGAGGAGAAAGGAATGCTACATTTAGCATGTATACTAAGACCTAATGCAACTTAAATCACTATAATATGAAAATACATCAATTTTGAATCAGGGGACTATAAATGAGGAAACACACATGAAGAAAAAATGTCTTAATAAATATGATATTAGCAACGACTATCTGGCTAGTGGATTTAAAGTGATTTTTCTTTTTTGCAGTACTGGAGATTTAATTGAGGATAAGCAAGGGCGATACCCCTAGCCCTTCTACTTTATTTTGATACAGGATCTCACTAAGGTGCCCAGGTTGGCCTTTAACTATTCGATCATACCGCCTCAACCTCCAGGATAGCCAAAGTTACAGGCAAATGCCAGGCTGGCTAAAAAGGGTGGGTTAAAATAATTTTTAAAAAGTGTGTTTATATGTATATAAAATATCTATAGGTATAGATATAAAATATTTTTAGTTTTAGATGGACACAATACCTTCATTTTTTTTTTCTGTTTTGTTTTTTGTGGTGCTAAGGATTGAACCCAAGGCCTTGTGCGTGCTAGGCAAGCATTCTACCAACTGAGCTATATACCCAGCCCGTTATTATTTAGTGTTTATTTTTATGTGGTGCTGAGGATCAAACCCAGTGCCTCTCAAATGTGAGGCAAGCGCAGTTCCTCTGAGCCACAATCCCAGCCAATATTATTTAGTTTTTTTATGTGGTACTGGAGAATGAACCCAGTGCCTCACATGTGGGGACAAGTACTCTACCACTAAGCTACAAGCCCAGCCCCGGTTTTTTGTTTTTTAAGATAGGGTTTCACACTCAAAAGAGCCTCCTGCTTCAGCCTCTCAGTAGTTGAGACCATGGGCATAAATACAACCTCACATGGTACAATTTATTGATTTCTAATTATTCCATAATGAACATAAAAAGTACACAATTTCAAACAAAAATAAAATCCAGTATAATTTACTGTCATTCACTATTTAAAAAAAAGGAACCTTCTAAAAACAAAGAGTTCAGCTGCTGCAATTATAATTTAGATTTTGATATGGTATATTTACTTTTGTATATAAACTGTCCTGAGAAAAATAAAAGCAAAATTAATTTTCTGAAAACTAAACCCAGTAACCACATATAGAACCCCAATGTTGGTTCTGCTTCTTAAAAAAACAAATCAATCAAAATCCCTCTAAAATAGATAATGTGGGGAAAAAGCAAAACTAAAAACAGTTTTATGGGATTAAAGTTGATTCCTGAGTGGCAAAGTTTTAAGTATAGCTAACAAAGCTTATTCATTAGGCTAGTTCACTCAGCTTCATTTTTCCCCCCTTCAGATACATTAAACCTTAGTGTTCACTTATTTACAGAATTTTTTTTTTTTTAAATACAGTGCTGGGATCAAACTCAAGGCTTCATGCACACCAGGCAAGTCTCACCAGTAAGCTATACACTCTGCTCCCAAAGAAACATTCTAATGAAAATAACTTACACTGTTGACAAAAACCAAAACCAAATATATGTATGTGGGTGTGTATGCATGCTCTGCTCTTCAGTTCCCCAAATGACATGACATTCTAATCTTTGATTTATTACTAAGAAAACAACTTACATAAATAAGTAAAAATGGGTCAAATGGGGAAGACAAGATCTTATGGTAGGGAGAAGAGAGTGTAATGCCTTTTGCTTATAAAACCAATTGTGAAACAAAAATATCCAGTATTCTAAATGAGTATATTTCCATTCAAAGATACTCCCAACCTTACTCTACCAGACACGAGAAAGATTTGTTCAGTAAATAAATTATATTCAATTCCATGTAGTTACCTGCCTGACTAGGTAACCACACACATGGTAACCCACCACAGGATAATTTGTGAAAGTGAATATTTTAAGTGGGTGGTCTGACACAAAACAGTATTAAGCTACTTTTCATTTACATCAAGTGTGATGGCAAAACACCTCAAAACCAAATAATCATAAATATTCCATCAAAATTTTCTAATAAAAGATAAATAAGACAAGAGGATACTACAGAATAAATACATGTATACATGTCAGTCAGATCTAGATTTAATTCACATTTTATACAACATGAAAAGTTATGCTGTATAAAGAGACACGTTTCTTAACCACTCTATTTCTTCTATAAGAGACAATATCTAGGAGTTGCTAGAACAGTAAATACAGAAAAAGACTGGTACAGTGCTTTGTAAACAGACATTAATAAAAAGAAGCTATTAGAGTCCAATGCAACCATTAAAGAATTCAATACTCCCAGATACTTATAAAAACAAGAAAAGTACTACTTTAATAAAGGAAATTAGTAAAAATCTAAATGAATTTAAAAACAGGATGGGTTTAATCAAACTATAGTCATACAAAGAAATGTTAAGGAGCCACTAAAAAATAATTTGGGTGGATGGTCACAATATACTAAGCTCAAAACAAGGCAGATCATAAAACGGTAAGTTTCATCAAAAAAAAAACCCTGAAAAATATACATTACATGACATATATAATGAATAATATCTGTAGAAATTAACTGTTACCAGTTATTGCAAGATAAATTGTAAACACTTAACTTCATGTGTAAATAAATAAGTTGGTGATCATAATTTTCTCTGTTAAATAATTCTATAGAGAAATATTATATAAAAACATAATAAAAATAAAACATCCAAAATTCTCGTATCTATACACTAGTTGTTCCAAATATACTGTTATCATTTAACAGTAAGTTTAAAAACTAGTATGAATCTAGGATAACAGACAATCTAATTAACCCTTATTATAAATATTTTAATAAAAGGAATGGTAGGCTATTTATATTCACTTCTGAAAACAAAATATATATATTTATTCAAACATAATAATATATATATATTCAAACATAATAAATTTACATTTAAGTACAATTTAATTCATTAATTATATAATATCAGGGCTGAGTAGAGCACCTGCTATATGCATGAGGCCCCGAGTTTGATCCCCAGAACTATAAAAGAAAAAAACAATAATACAATCTCAAAGAATTAGAAGACAAATGTTCTTCCTGACAATATAAAACTAAAATTGCTTAGCAATACATGCATATTTTTGTCACTTTCTAGATTAAGTAATTCATGGTACAAATAGATTAAGAGAATATCTGCAGTGCTGGGGAGAGACAAGTAGTTTATAAAAGTAACATCAAAGGTTGGGAGTACAGTTCAGTCACAGTGTACATGCTCAGTAAGCATGGGACCCTGAGTTGATGCCCAGCACTGAGAAGAATATAAAGAAAAAGTAACATAATATTCTATTTAATTCCAGAATTTCATTTTACATTTCTTCCTCCGCGTCAAAATTTACATACCAATCCCTAGATTATAAATGATGATGGTGATGATAACAACAAGTCAATATGAGCATTTACTGTGTGGCTGGCACTAGTCTAAGCCACTTTTTATACGAATTGATTTAATCCTCATGAAGTACCAAATGAGACAGGTAAAAGTATTAACCTGATTTTAGTAATGAGAAAAGTCAGGAACAGATGCTTGTCATATAACATGCCAAAGTGTCACAGATGAGAAGCAATACAGCCTGAATTTCAACCAAGGAGTCTGTTACACATTCCTTAGGCTTAAATTCAATGAATGCCTTTTACCTTAACATGCTCTAGGTTTTTTGATTTTCTGTTTTTCTTCCCTATAAGGGATTGAAACCAAGGGTGATCAACCATGGAGCCAAGTCCCCAGCATTTTAATTTTGAGATACAGCCTTGAACGTGCGATCCTCCTGTCTCTGCCTCCCAAACTGCCGAGATCATAAGCATAACCCACTATGCCCCAGCTTAGTCTGTTTTAAGAAACAAAATATTTTAAAGTTCAAGTCTTTTGTATATTAACTATACTGTTCTCCTCCCAACTCCAGATGCAGATAAACAACTATTACCATGAATACGAAGATGGTCATCATTCTCTAACATACACTTTTGTTTTGTATTCATCTCCTAAATGTTGCTTTACAAATTCTTAAACTTGTAAACATTACATCACAGTAGCATGCTGTACAGATTCATCTGTATCCTTTTTATTAACATGTGATTCTCCATATCATTTATTTTCACTGCTGTCAAACTATAAGTGATTCCACTGTAGAAATAAGCCATCTTTTTTTTTCCTTTGGCACCCAGGATCGAACTCAAGAGCACTTAACCACTAAGCCACATTCCCAACCCTTTTTTATATTTTTATGTAAAGATAGAGTCTCGATAAGTTGTTTAGAGCCTCACAAAGTTGCTGAGGCAGATTTTGATCTCGAAATCCTGCCTCACCCTCCAAGCTGCCAGGATTATAGGTGTGCATCATCACACCTGGTAAGCCATCTATTTTTGGAAACACTTAAAAAAAAATAAAATTGTTATCACGCTTGTTATCTAAAATTCTAAAATATGTGCTCTAAGTCCAAGGAAGGAAAAAAATGGCTCCAAGTTAGTCAAAAGGAAAAATTAACCCCACAACATACTGCAAAAATTTAACCTCTGGTGGTATGATCTCCTTTATAACCAATAACTTATAATTTTTAAGTAATATACATGTACTTTTATTGTTCTACACTTACCAAAATAAAAAAATATAATTTCTTGCCTCCCATTAAATAAATAGATTGAGCAAGTGCTGCGGGAAAAAAATACAATTTCTTAGTCCACATAACTTGACTAATTTAACATGGTTCACTTTAAAAGAAAAGGAATTGAGACACTAATGTAGGACTTTAAATGGATAAGAATAAAAGACTTTATAAAAGAAGAGAATCTGGATGTATAATAATAAGAATATGCAGCATTACCACTTATCTCTCTGAAGTCTGAGGCAAGTATGTCCAAGAAAACTGATTTGAATAAGATTTCATATGAATGGAGTTGCTCCACATTAACAGACTTTTTTTTTTTTTTTTTTTTTAGCTGTCACCTATTTCAAATATGATCTATTAACTAAATCTAAATTTGAAATACTTGCAGGCTGGATGCACAAAACATTATGTTAGTAATGCTGTTGTAAGTACTTTCTAAATTTACCTTTTTCTTTTTCTGAAGCACATGATTAGGTAGTAGTTGATGGAGTTGCTTTCTTTTTACATGCATTGCAGCAATTTTCATATCCACCTCAAACATCTTGCTGTTTATTGCTTGCCTATAAACTACACAATTAGAAATTGTTACAAGAAACAGAAACATTTTTTTAAAAGTCAGATTAAACTCACTCAGGGGAAAGTATTCTAAGTAGGAATCTTTTTTTCCATCAATACTGCATATGTATAAAATTATCAGATCAAGACCTGTCCCTAATCTGACAAAATTCATTCTCTGAGAAAATTTTTTTTGTGTAAGGTAAAGACCTGTCCCTAATCTGACAAAATTCATCATCCAGGAAATTTTTTTTCTGTAAGGTACACATACTGAATAAAAGCACTAAGTATATTAAATCTTCCAGCATAGTAACTCTTTTAAGAAAACACCAGAATTGAAGAAAAAGGATTTCTCAAACCCATACCCTTTTGCTACTAGTATAATTAAAATTTTTACCCTGTGTATGTAATACATGCAACAAAATACAAGTCAAACTTATTAAACTATTTTCTTTGTTAAATGGTTCCAAGGTAAGATACTTTACAAGAATCTGCAAGATAAAATTTTAAGTAATGACATGTTTTTTATTATAAAAATAAATCAAATAACAGGTCAGATATAAAAAGAAAATTCTACAAAGAAATAAATCCAAATTATATAGGTCCCAGGGCCACAAAATAATCAAAATATTTAGTAAGTCATTTGACAAATACTGATCAAGCATCTATACTGAGACTTCACTCACAATGTTGCACACTGGAGATAACAGTAAAGAAAGGAGACCAAAAGAGAATCAGAGTCAACATGCTACAGGTGTAAGGAAAAAACAGGAAATATGTAAGATATTTTGTGCCTGATGGAGGTAAGTACTATGTAGAAAAACTGAACAAGGAACAGGACAGGATGCTGAGCCTGGAAACTTAGTAACACTGACTGAAGATTAAGAGTACCTAGTAGAATGGCATTTCAGGGAAAGCAAACATCACAAACCACATTCCCTGAGCAGGAGAACATGCATAGAATGTTCGAGGAATAACAAAAAAGACAAAAGGAAAAGAGGAGAAGTGGAACTCCATAATCCCTCCTCTGGAAATAACTCCCAACACAGAAGGCTTTCTTTCTAAAGACTGACATCAAAACTCATCTAGAAACAAACTTTAATCTTAACTCTTTATAGCTATTTGGCCTTTATTTTTGCTAATGTGAATAACAATGGTTCCCTGCAAAATGTTGTGATTACCAAGTGCTCCAGGCTGCTGGGATCTTATGCAATGATTTTATTACTTTTGTAGACCCAGACAAACGGACAAAGGATTATGAACTTATATAGGAGATGAGGTCAAAAAAGAGGAATAATGAGAAGATTGCATAATTTATGAACATCAGTTTAGGACTTAAAACTTTAATTCTGCATGACATTGGTGGCCAGGCAACATATGAATCTGTCTTAAAAATACCATTTGGGTGCTAAATGAAAATAGTAAGGTGGGCGAGGCAGAACAAAAAAGCTGAGGCAAAGGTAGTAATCCAATAGAGCAATTGCTATAGCTTGAACTAGCAGTAAGTACTAGAAAAAGCAGTAAGTAGCAGGATTCTTCATGTATTCTGAAAGAATCATCAAAAAACTAAGTAGAGGAAAAAGTGGCATCAGATGTCTCCAATGTCTTGAAAAAAAAAAAAAAGCTGGGAGGAATTAAGGAGGATGAAAATCTGTTGTGAACATGTTTATTTGTTATTAAAAAAAACATTACATTAAAAATTTTCAATAACAGAAGTATTCCCTTTTATAAACACCCAAAAGATCCTTGAAACCTAGTTGATTCATGAAGATCTTTAATAAACAGCTTAATTTGGATGCAATGTACAAAATAAATTTACTAATTCAAGCATGTGTGCATACCTTGTTTTTTCACAAACAGATTAGGTGGGTATCAAAACTTTTACTTCAGAAAAAAACACATCTGTGGCAGGAGGAGGAATAATGTCCTACAAATGACATCTTAAAACCATCTAGGGATGTTTTCATTTTGTCACAGTGATTAAGTTATATCCTTTAATGAAGGCTGTTTCACCCAGAGAACGGTAACATGGTATATCACCATTTCTAAAGATGGAAATTTACTAATTATTTGAATCAAGAAAGTGATTCAGTTTTACTTAAAAAAAAAACGTTTTTTAACACATAACTGCTTACAGCACAACCACTATGTATATCAAAAAATTAGTCACTGGGCTAATAAGCATATAGCCCAGTGGCAGAGTGCATGATTAGCATGCATAAGGCCCTGGGTTCAACCCCAGCACAAAAAAACAAAACCAAAAAACATGGAAATTTTTGCATTATTTCCAACTTTTATTTCTATCATGTTACAAATTTCAACACTGCTGAATATCAATCAGAATAACCACAAACAACACCCATGTCAGTCAGAATTCCCAGATACAGCACTGCCAGTGATTCTACATAAAGTATAATCATTTGACTTTTCTAAAATATGTCTTCTAGTGTCACTGTATTCAAGCATTTACATATTGAAATGCACACAACAGTCAACCTTTATTCACAAGCAGGTATGTTAAAAAAAAACAGTGGATGGTTGAAACCATATGTACTGAACCCCATATATACTTTGTTTTCCCACACATACATAATTAAGCCCAATAAGAGGTTAACAAAAAGAACCAATTAAAAAAAAATTATAATAACGTATTGTAATAAAAGTTATACAAATGTGGTCTACCGAAGTATCTTAATTTACCAATTTACCGTACTTGCCTTTTTCTTCTCATGAGGAATAAGAGGTCAAATATGAATGAATCAATCTTGTGATGTAGCACTAGGCTACCATGTAAAGGTTACTTGAATACAAACACTTCAATATGGCAACTGATAACCTAAGTGGCTACTACGTTGACTAACAGATGGTTAGTGTACACAACATGGATATGCTAGACAAAGAGATAATTTGCCACTTAAGCAGAAAAACGTAGGAGGGCACAAGATGTCATGCTTCTCAGCAATATGTAATCTAAAACTTGTCAACTGTTCATTTCTGGAATTTCTCATTTAATATTTATGAATCACAGCGGACCTACAGTAACAAAAGTGAAACCACAGATGAAAGGAACATAGTACAGTAGTCCCTTTATTTCTCTTTTACATTGAAATCAGTGTATGATACTGGCGTTTTAGCAAACTGCCACCAATCTCTTTCCTTCTTTAGTTAAGTAGGCAAAAAAAATTTTAATATCAAACCTAAATGTTCACAAGAGAAAACTCAAGAGTGGAGAACTGAAAATGCCACTTACTAATTTAAAACAAAGGTGGAGAGATACTTTAAAGAGAACAGAAATAGTCCTTAGGGAAGATGTACAGTTGTCCCTGTGCACATGCAACATTCCCCTAAAAAAAAAGTTATACATCTACATAATGGTCACACATCCATCGTTTTGTCTTAAGTTAAATAAAACTACCCTTTATCTGAGGATACAAGTCAAACTGAAATGTGCACATAATCACTCTATTTCCCTGCCTATGAATTAATACTTCAGCCTACACTTAACGTGAGAAAAATGTCTTCAGATTACTAGAAGTTCAGCTGCATCAATTTCTAAGGTTCAAGATGATTAAAGTAGTCAGATATAGTCAGTTTGGTAGACAAAACTAATATTCAGGTGGTTTCTAATTCCATACAGAATTGTGGAGAAATCAAATTTTAAGTAATTCCATTTAACTTTAAGGTCTATCACAAGAAAAAAAACATCAATTATATATTAGACAGTACTGAAAGTAATCCAAAACCATTAAGATCATTATGATCACTGTGACATTCTCAGGTCATTTCAAGTTATTGGCAATATCACTAATTATCATGTACATCAATAAATTTAAAATGCAAGCAACCTGAATGCTTCATTATCCAAGTAGACATACCTGTATCGGTGAAAGACTGAATGTCATAAGTAAGATCAACACTGAGATTTTCAGAGTTTTCTGTTTTTTTAAACACTAACCCAATCACCCACATTGTGCGAAATTCTTCCCTGCAAAAAAGAACGTTACTACTGTTTATCAGTATTCATGAAAATGTATTTATCACGTGGTTAACATCATGGAGAACACAAGGAAAATTTTATAACACAAACATATGAGCAAACTAAGGTCTACATTTAGAGTTCTATCCCAAACATGTCTTCTATGTTCTTTTAACTATGTAAACAATCAACTCCCAGGACAAATATACTCTCTGCATATGCACTCTACCACTGAGCTTTTTAATTTTGTAACAGGGTCTTGCTAAGTTTCCCATGCTGACCTGTGACTTGCATTCCTCCTGCCTCAGCCTCCAGAATAGCTGGAATTACAACCTACACCACTCTGCCTGACCTGTATGATGTTCTTGATAATGATGACCAAAGGCACTAGACTCAATTCTAATTAATGAGGAAGAAATAATACTGCTTTTTAGAAAAGTATACACAAATATTTTCTGAATATGAAAATTTAACATATATATTAAACTTTAAATTCATATAAAAAGGCCATAAGCAAATCTGACTACAGCATAATTAGTGAAAAAGTTGTTGACTCCGTTTCTTCTGAACAATGAACCAATGGTTTATCTGCTGAATGAAACATGCAATCTTTAAATAATTAAGACTGCATTAACCAAAAATGTGTAAAATGTTCAAAGAACTTCTTTACATGATTTCAAAAGGGAAAATAATCTATTCAATCCATCAGAATTATTATCCTATGCATAAGGCCCTGGGTTTACAGAATAATTATCCTATATTAACAATCTTAACTCATTCCTTCACCTATACTTTTTTCCCCCCTCTTCTTCTTGGTAGTAGGAATTTTTGTACCCAAGTGCACTCAACCACTGAACCAAATCCCAAGCCTTTTTTTTTTTAATTTTGAGATAGGGTCTTGCTAATTTGCTTAGAGCCTTGCTGAGGTTGGCTTGCAATACTCCTACCTAAGCCTCCCATGAATCTTACTTCTTAAAACTGATTTATTTTTTGAAAGTATCATTAATACTCCCATAATCCTCTAATTTTTAAAAAATACAGTTATAGTCTCATAATATTAGCAAGAATCAAACCAATAACTCTCCTACTCAAGAATCTTAAATGAAAATGTTAGCCCGATTTTATTTACATGTCTTCCAATGATCCAGACTCCATCACAAATCAGATACTTGTAAGGTCAAACTTCTATGAATAAAAGAGGGAAGGAGTACTTTTATATTAAGAGTGCTTACTTGTCAGGATTTTCTTTGGGTGCTGGAAATGACTGGGGATTCACATGAGCCAGTGTAATAAATTCATTCTTCTCCAAACTTCCGACCAAGATTCGAATTTTTGATTCCACCAAGCCCACCCTGAACAAATGTCACTTAGTATTAATGAAAGTTTTGGTTGACTTTGTGTAAAACAGAAACATGAAGATCACATAACTTAAAATCCATACAAAGGCAATTCAACTGAATGAATTATCCACCCACACTCAAAAGCAAAAACCCTGAGTTCTTCCCAAAAATGCTGAACTAAGGAAGAAAGAGAACTATAGCACAGTTTACCCACATCAGGAAGGTTACAAAAGATATTCCAACAAATAATTAAAGAAAAACCAGAAAGCTTAAAATATAAAATAAAAACCTTTAATAAATCAACAGTTAAAAAATGTAAATCTTATTATAAGTAATTTGCATATGGATTCTCTAATTCTTACACTTCCATCAGAAGTAGTAAAGCTCCATGTGCGAACAACTCAAACAAACTTGATGTGTTCTGGGGCTGATTCATTTTGAAGTTTATTTTTCTGTCAAGTCTAATCTTATTACTCACCATTCTAGGCGTTGTTTTTCCGTTGGTGCACTTGCTAGAAGTACAATATAATGCCTTTGAAGATAAAGACAACATGCTTTTTATTTTATTTACATATTTTGTTCTGGACACTAAAACGATAATGTAGTAAGTTTCATTACATTTATAGATCAACATCAATTTACCAAGGGGGGGGGCTACAATCTCAATATGCAAATAAAATTACAGAAGCTAACTCTACACATTTCTAAGTACAAATGAATTTAATTTTTCTGAAAAACAATAGTGATTTTTAGGAATGACGACAAAAAGAACAGCTGAATTCAATGAAGCTGAATAAACATTAAATGATAGTTTTTCACAATGATTCCAGTGAAGCGTTCAATCTATAAAAGAGCTGCTCACTGAAATGTACTACTAAAAGAAAATGTTTTAGGAGAAACAAGCAGAGTGGCTTTCACCACAAAAATAATCACTAAATACCCATAATACAAAAGTAACTTCAAAATAACAACAAATATATCAGGCTTCTTAATTAGAGTAAATGGTAGTTAATATTAAACAGAATGCATAATTTAAATCAGACTCCAAGACTTTAATATAAACTTCTGTGACAATAAAAAAAAAGACATCATTATCCTGAGAGCAACAAAAAGAAAGCTGATTTCTATCCAGAATTCAATCCCACTCTAAATAGAGAAAATATTTTATTTCAGAAAATATCATCACTAAGTCTTTTTTAATCTTTTCAAAACTATTTGTCTCTAAAGTATTCATTTTCCTCCAACTAAAGAAGTTCAGTCAAACAAGCCCTTCCCCAATACTTATTTAGTAAGCACTAGAAGATAAATTTCACAGCTAATATAAATACTGGTTATAAAAAATAAAAATGTAAACAAAAATTTCATTTCATTCTCCAAAAAAATCTAAAATCTTTTTGATGTGTTCACTCTCATTTTGTGTGGTGACTCCCACCCCTGCCCCAAAAAAACACTATCAACAAATTTCAAATAAAATGTCCACTTTCTGGACATTTTAGCAAAGGTTAAAGAAAGCCTAACAAATTTAAGCATTATTTAAACCGTACTACCATAAAACAGCCCAATAAGTTATTTTATTAATTATGCTCACAATATATTTGAAAAATACTGTAAATTTAGACTGTTCTAAATAAAACTTGCATATATCATCTATAAAGTGGGGTAACAGTACTTATCTTAGTGGCAGAAATATTGTAAATTTCAAGTAAATTAATTTGAAGTAAACTTAAAAGTAACAGGTAGGGGCTGGGGCAGAGGGGCAGAGGGCTTGCCTAGTATATGTGAGGCACTGGGTTCGATCCTTAGCAACACATAAAAATAAACAAATAAAGGCATTCTGTCAAAAAAAAAAAGTAGCAGGTAATTCAAAAGTGAGGTGTGCATATGTAAACACATAAAAATAGGTCTGTGATATAAGTATATGAAAATGTGAATGCAACTATATACAAATATAGTCCAAATACATAAACTTAATACTTCCTTTCCCATTTGTTTAGTATGATTTGGGAACAAGCCGAATACTTAGACAAAATTTTAAAAAGTCACATAAAAACATTAAAATCTGGGGGCTAGAATTGTGGCTCAGTGGTAGAGCACTTGCCTAACATGCGTGAGGAACTGGGGTTTGATCCACAGCATCACATAAAAATATTAAATAATCAAAATTAAAAGTATTATGCCCATCTATAACTAAAAAATCCACATATACATGTAAATATATATGAAAGTAAAGTTTCCCTAGCAAAAATTTAAAATAATAACTAAAATCTCTGGATTTTATGTAGAGAATACTCACACTCAAACAAAATCCTAACAACCTCAGATGACCTGATTTCTAGATTATCTAGGTTTCCATTAAAAAGATTCAACTAAGCTGTGCACAAGGTACAAACCTTCCCCAGCAACTCAGGAGGTAGGAAGATACAAAGTTTGAGGTCAGTCTGGGCAACTTAGCAAGGTCCTGAAAAACTTTAGCAAAACCCTATCTCAAAATAAAAAATAAAAAAGGCCAAGGATGTACCTCACTGGGTTCAATCCCCAGTTACCTCCTTTCTCCCCCACAAAAGAAGAAAAAGAAGAGTGAACTGATTAAAAAAAAAAAAATACGGGATGGAGGATAGATGAAGAAAGAGTTCCTTTGCCCAAGTGTAGCAACTCTGAACAGCAGACAACAAAGCATCAAAATCAGGTTTAACTTAGCTGGCTTCACCCAGCAGAGGGCCAAATCACCTAGTTTCTAAATGATATAGTACCATGTTCTCTATTTACTAAGATATAATAGATAATCCATTTGAACATAATTTTGTTGGCAATCCAATTGATCTTGATACTTCCTACCTCCTGAGTTTTTTAGATTATGACTCAATTTTAATTCTTATTGAAATAGGGGAGTCTTTTCATCTCTGTACAATGTAAAGGTAAAAGATTAACTCAAGTATTAATGATGAAGTTAAATGTTCTTTACTCAAATTTATGCAAAATTTGAATTGGTGTGAAATGTAAAAATTAATAAAAATAAGTTGCAATTATTTTACAGTCATTAGAAAAACACTCACCCAAGCAATAAACAAAATCCCAAATTCATTCTTTAAACCTACATAAAAATCTTTAAAACCTAAGTGCAAACAAAAGCAATTCTAATCTAGAATATTTCTTGATTCTGTTTCACAATCACCATGTATCAACAGTCTCAAATGCCTTCGTGACACACTTTAAAGTCAACAGCCATTACCTCTTCCCAAAATTTAGAGACATGGCTTCTAATAAAAATTTAACTATGAAAATGTATCCTGAATGTATTTAAATCTATGTGGAAAGGCCTAAGAACACTTAAATATAGTTGTTATACCACCTAACAGTTATTTACAAAAAGCATTTTGGATGGTTCCCTTGCTATTTCATCTCAATACTTAAAACAGGTGACAGTTCAGATATGAACACTGATGAAAATCTTAGTCAAAAATCCTTCAACAATTCTATCTTTAGGTATTCAGAATCAAAAGTTGTATTTCATCATCCTAAATTTTTTAAACAAATGTTAAAATCTAAATAATTTTGTACATACAACTTCATTAAAACTTACTCTGGCTTTCCTAATTGGTTTCCTTCCTTGCATCCCAGCAAACAATACACATAAGTATTCACATTTTCTTTACTGCTAGCTTACTAATTAATAGCTATGTTTAACATCTTAAAGAGGAAATATAGAAAATATTTTCTTAGAACTCTTTACAGAAAATTACTCCTTTCTCTCAAGGTAGGCATTATTTTCTTTTAGAAGATTAGCCATTTTTTTTTTTTTCCTTTGTGGTGCTGGGGATTGAACCCAGGGCATTGTCCATGCCAGGCAAGTACTCTACCAACTGAGCTACATCTCCAGCCCTAGATTGCTTTTTAAGACAAACAAAATTCCCTCTACAGTTTCTCCCTCTCATGAAGGGAAGATATATATAGAACTCTACACCTACCAAATAGCAGTATCTTCAGGATATGCTTCAAATAATACTTAACCAACTTTCAATCATAGAGAAAATAAGGATTTCAAATTCAGTCATTCAGCTAATCATCAAGGCATTTCATATAAAGATGATTTAAATTCAATCTGTGAATACCTCCAAAAGCCTAAGGATAATCATCACTGTACCTTGAAGAGGACATTTTTGGAAAAGATATAAAAATATACATGGAATTTCGTAAAGATAAAATTAACTCAGTGAACTATTTTTAATAATTAATTTTCCCAAGATATTCAGGTGAAACAAATTTTTCTGAAATAAACTTTCTGGTATTTCATCATACCTATTTAAGTCTTTGTAAATATCCTACAAAGGATTTGACTGCTTCAAGATTTTTTTTTTTTTTTGGTGGGGGGGGGACAATAGGATGGAACCCAGAGGGACTTTAGCACTGAGCATTATCATAGCAATTTTTATTCTTTGAGACAGGGTCTCATTAAGTTGCTTCGGGCCTAAGTTGCCTGGCCTCGAACTTAGGATCGACCTGCCTCAGTTCCATTAAGTCAGCAGGAATACAGGCATGCACCACTGCAATAATAATCTTTTTATCAAAAACTTTATAGGTACTATTGGGCACATAATAAAGATTAAAAAATTTAAAGAAATACTAAGCAAGCTTTTAAAAAAGCACCAAAGTTCTAGTGATGTCAATTTATTCAAATGAAATAACAATGGAAAGGTTTGTTCAATGTTGATGTTAATCTTTCTTAAAATGAAAGAAACAGCTTAAGTAGATATTTTGAAGAACTCCATCCCATCTACCTCTTATTCATATAAGTAAGTTAGATAGGAAAAGAATTTATGCTTGTAATATCAGCAATTAAGAGATGCTGATATTATCGTTGATTTAAATATCGTTGATATTATTGTCTCATATTGTAGTTTTAAAAAACTATCAGTACATACATTTATTTCATGTTCAAAGGTAGCTTCCTCAACATTAGTTAAAATACAAAACAAAAATTATCTGCCAAATGGAAAACACAATATATGGGGTGTAATAAAATAAGATTATTAAATAGTAAACTATTTACATTTTTACTAACAACATAGTGCTCGAAGAATGTAATAATTAAGCTGGTTCCATTACTGCTTTTTCATTCAAAAGATACAGAAAACACAGAGACGTCATGAAGGTCATCATTCTTTTTAATTGGGGAAATAGCAACAAGTAATCTTGTTTAGATTATTACAAAACACAATCCAACATGATCAGGAAAATTTCAAGCATTCAAAAAAAATAAGGGGACTCTGGCAAATTTTCAGCCCAGAGCAAATAAAAGTGTTAAGTCTGTGTAGTTTGTTTTAAAAAATGTTTATAAAACACAGTTTTCACCAACACAATTTAACGAAGCTTTTAACCTAAGGTATTGAGCCATTATATTCAAATCAGTACTAAAAATTATTAAACCCATTTAGATCCCAAGAAAACTAATTGTATAAAGACTTTAAAGTGGCTATTAACTGGGAGGGAACTGTTAGGATATTACTAATGTGCTCTAACTACTGAAAGCACTAAAATGGCTACATATTGGCATTTTATTAGCTAAGTCTGTGTTCTAAAGAATTTTAGTGATAAATAAGTTTCCAGAATTAGATAAAAATACTTCATTTTCTAATAGATAAGTTCAATTACACATGTTAACAGTTCCCCAATTTGCCAAAGTATATGGATTTCCTATTTGGATCAGGATTAATACATGATGACCAAACTCTTGCTGCGGCAAAACTTTAGGGGCCATTACACTGAAAAACAGATAATAAGCAGTTTACTAAAAAATGGTATGTCCTATGTGAGAGGAAGGAAAATCCAAAACTACATTAGTCTATGAAGAAAAAGTATCATATATGCTGCCATTAAACCATTACTTAAAAGAACATGTTCAACATGCCTTAAAATACATACTTGTACTTTTGAAAGAAGTTTGGAGCTTCAAAAAGTTTGGACCACTCTGCCTTACTCAGCAAAATTTCATCTGTGATAGCAAGACCTAAATTAAAAACATATTAAAATGTTTGCATGCTTCAGTCTAACAATCTAGAATTTTATATAATCTTAAACATAGCCACATGCATTCATTATAATTGTAAAACTGAAAATTTAAAAAGATTTAGTTTATAGCTCATAAGCATATTCTTACATATATACAGATTTTTCAAAAAAGTTGGCATGTTTTCTGAGAGCCAGGTTTCAAGTAAAGCACCATTATTCTAAGATGGCATGTTCATTATGACTTTCACAAAACTAAAGCACTGAGTTATGTGAGAAGAAAAGTTGTCCACATAATTTGTTCCTTACATTTCTAAAAATCAAGTTAGCTGTTCTCTCTAAAGGAATAAAAGCATCTTCCCTTGAAGGAAAGAATTTTGAATTTCTAAAGGTAAAGCTGATACACTCAGACTTTTCACTACTTCCTCAACTGCTTCCAGTCAACCAAACAATCCCATTTTAGCTACTTCTCTCAAAGGCCAGTGGGTAGTACTTTAAATTTACAGTAAAATTAGGGGTCAAAAAGGTTAAGTTCCCCTAAAATGAGCAGTTTGGTCCCAATCCTGCTGAAAGCTATTTGCCAAGAGTAAGCAGCTTCCTAAGCATCCCTCAAGTCTCACTGGACAAGCAATTTATCATTCATAATTTCACAAGGCAACAGTATAGGACAAAGTCAGCTTATAAAGGGGCAGCAAAAGATTTGGTTTTAGGTGTTATTTAATCTTCCAACATAATAAAAAATACATTACCTAAATTTAAATTTGTTAGTCATTCTGATATACACGGTAAACAAATATGAACACCAAAATCCACTTCAGTGAATGATTTCTTATAGCGAACTACTGGATCTACAATGATATGTAAATCCTTCACGTATAAAGGAGAGCATAAGGATAAACACTTACCTTGTTTAAACTCCTCAACCATGACCATCCGTGTTGAAACGGACACATTGTACGTGGAGTTCTGCTGTGGGTATGCTGGTGTAATTATAGGCATAAGATGGTACCTATCACTGGGGTTTACCTACATACAATAACAGCCAATCAGTTTCTTCAAGTACATATGCAACAGATACTTGGACTTTTTACCCCTTGTTAAACTGAACCAATGATTAAATTTTATTTCATTCACAGCTGGAGTTGAGAAAGAAAAACCATGAAAGGAGACACTGTTTTTAAGGAATTCCTTACAGAATCAGGGATTTGGTCTAAACTAATGGTTTGTTTCAATCATATGGGCATGACTATTTGGGCAAACATATTAGAAATTATGTGCCTGCTTAAGCAAAGAAAGTTCTAAATGGGAATATATTGATACTTAGTTTTTCTTTATTCAACAATAGAAATGGGGATGTGCATGCAATTACACTTTCATGAAATGTCATACTCTAAGTTATTCTGTATAAAACTAATTTTAAACAAAACGGAAACTTAAGTTTTGAATATACCCTTAATTTATAAGGAGTTTAAGGCTTCCTAACACATAGTGAAACTACAATGTCCTCGTTGATATCATTTTAAGATATGGGAATAATTTAATAACTGCTAATTTACATAATGGTAAGTGACATATTTTCACAAAGGAAACTGTAAATTCCTATCCTCCAAAATTAAATTTCTCGAGGTTTAGAAACACATAGCTTCATGTAATTCAACAGAACTTATTAAAAACAAAATTTTGGTATAATAGTAAGATAGCAAATTAATTCAGAAAAATAGAATTTCATAAACCTAGAGTCATACTGAAAACCTAAATTTCTTATCAATAAAGTTCATGTTATTAACATTTAAAATGTATAAGCAGTAATGTCATAACTCCCCAAACAAAATGGAAGCTATCTTCAGCCCAACCATGCTTTTATAATCTGAAATATCTAAAACAATTTTTACATTTACATCATTGTTATTAGAATGATATTGCTTAGAAGTTTTCTACCACATGTAAACATTAAGCAGTTTCCCTACAATAACCCCATTTTTAACAAAATATTTAGATCAAATAAAAAAAAAAAACAGGGATTTTTAGTATCCTTTTATTATTTTTTTCTTTTTTTAAGCACAAATGCCCACACAACTTTGCTTACAAAGTAGTTCTATATAAATTAAAATGTTAGTGAAATTTATATTAAAAACTATGTACAATTAAATGTAGTTTACAGGGTACATCATTATGCTTCTCACATCAGAGGACAATTATAGATGAGGTTATCTAGAAGAAAGTGTAATACGGACATGTCCACTCATACGTAAAATGCTGGGAGGTCTCCCTGAACTTTATGCAGATGACTTTTACTTGTTATTGCACAGTGTGAATTTGTAGGGGAAAAAATAATACACTAACCCTTGGGTCCCATACAGGCAAATTAAGATTGCATTCTTCAGGCTGTTTCAATAGCACTGGATTTGGCCATTCCCTGTTTAAAAAGATTGTAGCACTTGATAAGACTATTGGATATTATCATCTAAACGTATTTTGTTAAACATACAGCATTTGTGAATGTGATCCTTCTTCATTCATTTTGGTATATACAACCTTTCATTCCTTTCTGTTGATGGTAAAGACTACTTGAAATACTTCTGTAACTATAAAATTAAACCATTTGGTAGCTTTTTCAAATTGAAGTCAAATATCTTCTCTCTTAAAAGAACTGATAAAGCACCATGTAAATTAAAAAGCACCCGCAAGATATTTGATGCTTTCACCTAAATCTTGAACAGGATAAAACTTTCTGAAAGACAAAAATCCTGTCTTCATACTAGTTCCATCCAAAGAAAAATGAGAAAAAGTTACTTCCAATTATAGACAATGGGGTATGAATAATTATAACAATTAAGACAAATTTTCTCCATCTCATGACTTAAAAGTTGTTACATGAATAAATGTAGTAAAAGTCTGTGGTGTGAACACAGTGTTTCCAGGACGCAATCTTTAGTAAAATTAGCACTCAGTCCTTACAGTAGAAATTTTAAAATGGAAAACATCTGTCCCCTTCCTTAATAGCAAGGTTAGCTTCTTGAAAACATATATGTGTAGCCTTAAAAGACATTCTGACATTCTTTAATCTTATCATACCTTATTATATGTAATTAAAATGTGCTATCAAATCCCAAAATAGCAGAATGTGTATTAGAAAGTGTGACTTGATTCTAAATTATAAAGTCTCCAAAAACTCTGATTTTTACAAAATCACTAGAAAACAATAATGTCTTTTGCAATGTTGGATGGGTATGAGTTGGCAGAAACTAGGAAGATTTAAATCTGAGGGAAATCTGATTAAAACCCAACAACTCTCATCTTTGGGACCAAAGTAACTATTCTGAAATGGCAATAATCTTAATTTCTTTAAATGAAACCATTGTTGACAAATGTGAACGTCTTGAAATGAGGGGGGAAAAAAAACTCCCCAATATTAATGATCCAGATACTGCTCTTGTCCAAGCACTAATTCATTAATACATGAGCGTTAATTTGTTCACTATACATAACGTTATTCTTTACATTTTTTTTACACAATTGGCATCTTTAATATTTTGCCAAAAATAAACAGCTCAATGAAAAAAAAAATCAAATATTAATGGTGTATGAATTCAAAAACATTCAAAAAGTGAAAAGTTGTATGTAGAAGTTTTATCCAAATGTTAACATATATGCCAACCTATTAATAAATTGGATTTTAGCAAAAGCTACAGCTACAATTCAGTTTATTTGGAGGGTAGGATTATGCAAGTTAAGTACAAATAGAATATGACTTACTATCCTGGCAAAGCTAGGGAAAAGAAATGGAGTTCAAGTTTGCCATAATATTCATTGTGATATCCAAGGCTATCTAAATGACTATTTCACGAACTAAAATTTGAATCTGAAACCAGCTGCAGAAATGTCATAGAAATAAGACTAAACTTCAGTGTCTACAATCAATTTTATTTTAATATAATCTAAACACATACCATTTAGAAAATACCAAGAAAAATTTATGTACAAGAGTTGATGCTATTGCATTTGGATAAAGCTGGCAAGTTCTTGCTACTAGCATAGCCCAGGAAACACCACCGAGGAAACCTAATATATTGGAATAGATGTTGTGGCCTGTTGATAAGGGAAAAGCAAAAAAAGAAGTTAGTGTTGAACACATGTTTAAATGTTTGTAATAAGCTAGCCAACAAATTCTGAACTCACGTTTGGCCCACAGTTTGATAGCTCTCAGAGTTAACCTGAAGTTGTCAATGTTTGGTACTAGGTGTAAAATTTCATCGGTTACCCTGCAACCTGATTGATAGGAGTAAAAAAACAGAACATAAAATCATCAAAGGCTGAATGGTAACACCAATTCTTAATTTTCTGAGACTGATAACAAATTGAGCAGAAACTTTGATTTGGTACAGCCAATAAGCTTAATTCAATAAAAAGACAAAACAAGAAAGCTGAAACATTTATCTCCTACCACAAGCCTATGCTATAAGCCAAAGAAATTGAACTAATCTTCCTAATCTCAAATTGCAACTTATCATAAATTTTTTTCCCTGTCTAGATACACTGAGAAGAATTCAGTCCACTTAAGTTTCTAACAGTTGTTGTCCAAAAGTCTTATGTATAAATTTTTTAAAAAAGAATTTTTAAAAATTTAACTGATACCATTACAAAAGGATATCAGGATCATAATTAATTAGGGTCACATAGTAAAACCTAAATTTCTAGCAAAAGTACAAATCTCAGTATTTCTTAGCTTACAAGAAAATAAATAACAGAATAAGGAACTAAAGAGTAAAACTATCAGTCACTTCTCTGTAATCTATTAAGTAAAGCTCATTTGTAATCACTATGAATTAAAATGGCTATAAATGTTTCATTAAAGATTTAAAAACAACTAAATACTTGATAAGAACTCCAACTAAGCAAAAGGAGATAAGACTTTTTGACATACCATTAAGACTTCTTATGCATCTTATATCTAAATTTTTAAGCAGACTGTCATCTCGTAGGTCCAAATCTTCTGGAATAGTCTGCAGTGCTAATCTTGCAAACAAAATATCAATCTAAAATAAAAACAAAACTTACCATTCCATATCTGTCAAACTACTTTTAAAGCATTTCTGTGAAAAATAGTTCTACTTAATGCCAGCATCATCAATTAACAAACCTAACAGTAATACCCACAGAAGTGTGTAATATATTAATTTATGTTATAGGTTTTGGAGGGGTTTGCAACACTGGGGACTGAACTCTGAGGTATTCTACTACTCAGTTAAATCCCCAGTCCTTTTTATTTTGATACATGGCCTAAGTTTCCCATACTGGGAACTTAGATCCTAGTAGCTCAGCCTCATGGGGTGCTACGATTACAAACAGGCATGACTATGCCCAGCATATCATACGTATTTAACTAGATGTTAAATCATGGTAATATGAAATGCAACTTGTACAAATACCTAATTATCATTTAATTATACTTAATAAATCTGAGTTACTAGGCTTGCTAAATGCATATAATGAAGTTATTTAAAATTGTTTATTTGTATGAACTGTCACCACTGATTAAAAATTGGTGCTAAAAAGAACAAATATCTTTATAATTATCTCAAAAATACCTACCAATAAAGACTGCCTTATATGGAAGAATTCATATGTCCATATTACAGTATTATTCTGTTTTCTTCTCATTTTATTTATTTATTTACTTATTTAATTACTAGTATTTGGGATTAATCCCCAGGGAAACTATATCACTAAGCTACATCTTCAGTTCTTTTTTAAAAAATTTTGAGAAAATCTTTGGCTGGCCTGGAACTTACAATCCTCCTATCTCAGCCTCCCAAGTAGCTGAGATTAAAACTATGTGTTACTGTACCCAGTTTCAAATTTTAGTTTTGAGTAAACACACACACGCAGGCACACACACACACACACTAAGGATAACCCAGCTTAAAAGACCCAGAGTTAATTCTGAAAAGCTTAAGAAATTCAACGGAATTTTTTCTTTGGTTTACTAGAGATTGAACCCAGGGCCCAGCATATCGTATGTTTAAATAAATGTAAGACAGGTTCTGGTTAAATTGCTCAGGATGGTATTGAACTGTGATTCTAAAACCTTAGGCTTCCAAGATGATGCAATTATAGGCATGTGCCATCTCACCCAATATAGTTTGACTTTTGACTTATTTATTTTGTGTGTGTTGCTGGGGATTAAACCCAGGGCATTGTACATGCAAGGCAAACATTCTACCATCGGAGCTTAAAAAAGCCTTTAATCTGACTTTTTTAAAAGATTAAGAGTTGGCATCTTATGCAATTCTAAAAACTACCATTTTTGCAAAACCAAAGTTATCATTACTCCACTTATAAAATTTTATTATCTTCACCATTAACATTAGAGACTTTCTAGCACCATTTGCACAGTAGAAGTACCATAATAAGTAACTAAACTTGTTTCACCATCTACTGTGTTCCAATTATTTTCACCATATTTGCCAAAAAACAGCAAGAAATGTACAAAATCTTGGACAACTTGAGCTCTAAATCCTACAAGAAAATATTTCAACACATACATATCAATTTACTTTTCTCCCCATTTTTTAAATATTTAAAGGAAGTTAAGGCAAAGTACCATTTGCAGATCCACAGTTTTATTGCCTCAATGAAACTAAAACAACATAAAATTTGCATATGAAAAACTACCAAGAAATTGCTTTGTAGTAGTACCTGGTCTTAAATTTGCCCATGTTTCAGCTCCTGGGTTCACTTGGCATTTAAATGAGAATTAGCCAGCATGGTTGGGTGTGCAGGACTGTCATTCCAAGAGGCATGAGAATGGCAGAATGGCAAATTCAAGGCCAGCCTCAGCAATTCAGTGATGTCCTAAGCAATCTAGCATGGTTAGGTGTGCAGGGCTGTCATTCCAAGAGGCATGAGAATGGCAAATTCAAGGCCAGCCTCAGCAATTCAGTGATGCCCTAAGCAATCTAGCATGATCCCTGGAGATATAGCTCAGTTGGTAGAGTGCTATCTCCCATGCACAAAGCCCCAGGTTCAATCCCCACCACCACCACCCACCACCCACCACCCACCAAAAAAAAAAAAAAAAAACAACCAACATGAGACCCTGTCTCAAAAAAAGAGGAGGAGGGGGCGGGGCTGGGTTAAATCCCTGGTACCATAGATAGACAGATACATAATCTAAACATGTGAGTCACTCTTGTGTGTGTGTGTGTGTGTGTGTGTGTGTGTGTGTGTGTGTGTAAGCGTGCGCTAGGGAGTGAACAAGGGTGTTTAACCACTGAGCAACATCCCCAGCCCTTTTTATTTTTTGAGACAGGGTCTTACTAGGTGGCTTAGAGCCTCACTAAGTTGCTGAGGTTGGCTTAAAGCCTGCAATCCTCTTGCCCTGGCTTCCCCAAGCTGCTAGGATTTCAAGTGTGAGCCACCATGGCCAGCTGTCACTTCCATTAAAAAACAAACAAACAAACAAACAAAAAACTTGGCATTAATCTTCAACCAATTCACGAATGGAGCATGGCAGTACACACCTTAATACCAGCTTCTTGGGAGACTGAGGCAAAAGGATCAAAAGTTTCAGGATAGATTCAGAAACTTAAGTGAAACTCTGGCCAAAATTTAAAAATTAAAAAAGGGCTGGGCATGTAGCTCAGTGGTAGACTGCCTGAGATAATTCCCAGTACTGCAGAAAGTAAAATAATAACCACGTCAACTTTTTAACCTACACTGTCAAGTTCAATAACACCACATAGCAAGAACTGTCCATTTGCATAACACCTTACCTCTATCCCATCAAAACAGAGTTTGATAACTGGTACAAACGCCTCTTCAACAGCCTGTAAGAAAAAAAAAAACAAACAAGTTAGTCTCTAAAACTGCACTTTAGTATTTTTAAATAAATGTGAAAATTTACATGAAATTGCAAACGTAACTGTCTTAAACAATTCTTTCAATTTAATTGAAATTGCTTAAACTTAATTTAGCATGACACCTGGCACCAAGTAAGTTCTCATCAACTAGCTTTAAGACTCTCTAGGCTCCAGGGTTTAAATCCTTGATTTCTGCTATTTCATCAGATGTATGGTTGTAGTCTGATTATCTAATATTTATTTTGCTTGCCTCTATTTTCTAATGATTAAGACATCTTATACATCTTACATATATATGACTTTAGCATACTGTAAAGAATAAAATGCAAACACATTTTCAGTGCTTCAAATAGCATGGTAAATTGTAACAGCTCAATACATGATGACTCTACCATAAAATTCACTCAAATGACTAAATAAAATTTTATAACTCCTTCCTCTCACCCCAAACATTTACATACTCTTAAATCTTTAACTTCTTCTTGTAATTTCAATTTATCATAGAATGAGGTGAAAAAGTCACTTCGATCAACGTGTCTTGGTGCAACACACAATGCATCAATGTCGGCACCTAAAAAAAAAATCCCATCAACCACTAATTAGCACTACAAGAAAATTATTTTCCACCTTTTTGAGGCAGTATTTGATGGACAGTAACTGTTTAACATTATACTGGCAAGCTCTTAAAAAAAATCACTCCTTATTAAAAATTATCAGTCAAGACTGGGGTTGGGGCTCAGTAGTACAGCACTTGCCTATCATGTATGAGGCACTGAGTTCGAATCTCAGCACTACATATAAATAAATGAATAAAATGAAGGTCCATCAACATCTAAAATAATTTTAAAAGAAACATCAGTCACTAGAGGAAAAATGAGTTCTAATTTGTTTGTTTTGTTGTTCCTAAAGCATGCTGTAATATATACAGTGGGCCCAAATAAACCAGAAAACGGAGACAGAACTTTCAGGATAAAGAGAGGGAATTACTAAAATACAAAATCCAATGCCTTGATGTCATGAGTCCAACCATGTTCATTAGTTAAACAGTGACTCTCTAAACACTCTATGATAGGTGTCTACTGGCTCCCATATGAAAAAGGAGGATAACAAATCAATAATCTGAGTCATAAAAGAGAGAGGGCAAGGTAGAAGTAGGTCAACACAGCCATTTTTCTAAAAGATGAGTGTTAAGGCACTCTCTAGAGGCTATTTAGCACATTCACAAAGGAGGAAAGCGGTATATAGTACACAGGACACATCGGAAACAAATCTATTGTTACTGTGGAAAATTGGAAAAGAGAATACCACTATACAGAGAACTGGCAGATACTCTTAAAACAGAGGTCCAATATTAACGGGGATATATCCCAGACTGTGTGAGCTCTATTTTATTGGTTCTACCAGTACATAGCTAAGAAAAACTGCTCAAGTTCTTTCTCCTATTTAAGTCTCAGACTACCTATAATATGAAAATAAAAGTACTGTGAGGAATAAATAAGATAATGAATATTAAGCACTTAACTCAGTGCCTGGTAAACAGAATTCAATAAATGTCCTTAGCCATGGTAACATTTTTATTGTGTATTACACAGAGAAAATAAGAAAATATTCAGTAATTATCAATAGATATGGATACATGTTGGGGTTGTGGCTCAGTAGTAGGAACACCTGCCCAGCACATGTGAGACACTGAGTTCTAGCTTCACCACCACATAAAAATAAATAAAAGTATTGTGTCCATCTACAACTAGAAAAAAAAAAGATATAGACACGCCAGGCACAGTAGTGCATGCCTGTAATCCCAGCAACATAAAAGGCTGAGGCAAGAAGACTGCAAGTTCAAGACCAGCCTGAGCAACTTAGCAAGACACTATCTCAAAATAAAAATTTAAAAGGGCTGGGATATAGCTCAGTGGAAAAGCACCCTGGGTTCAATCCCCAGTTTAAAAAAAAAAAAAAAAGCCATGGATACATATCAGTTTGTTTAATGTTTAATGATAAACTATTTGGAGTGTTTTTACTATAGAAAAAAATAATAGCAATATTTGGAGTGACATACTATAGAAAAAAATAATAGCAATATTGGTCATGCATCTATCTAATAGACAACCAGCACTGGTGCAGTGGTTCACACTGTAATCCCAGCCTCTCAGAAGGCTGAAGCTAAAGGATCACAAGTTCAAAGCCAGCCTCAACTCTTGAGAACCTGTCTCAAAATAAAGAATAAAAAGAACTAGGGATGTAGATCAGTGGGAAAGTACCCTGGTTGAAAGTCAACCTCCAGTACAAAAAATTAAAAAATAAAATTCCTCTGTGGAAAAATGGCCTCTGTCAGCACTTTCTAATGGAGTACTAGCCATTGGCTCTATGTAGCTATTCAACATATAAAACACAGCTAATTTCAACTGGACCTGAATTTAATTTTACTTAATTTTAGTACTACATTAGTCAGAGCAGATATGAAGGTATCATTTTACATTTTTAGTCTTTAGACTCCTTTAAGACCCTTTCTTCCATGAAAACCCAAGCTTACAAGATTCACAAGTAACTGACACAAATTTTAAGAAATAAAATTTCGGTATCATAAATTTTAAGAAATAAAAAATGCCTTCTTTAAATAAAAAAACAACTATTTTTTTTACCTTTTGTATGTACTCCTAATCTGTAAGATCCAAACGTAAAAATTTTTCCTCCAACATTTTCAATTACAGATTGTGGAAGATTCTGTTGAAACAAAAAATGGTAATCAGTGAAATACAAGGGAAACGATTTTAAATGTAATTTTTAAAAAAATGTGTGGTAGTGCATGCCTAAAATCCCTGCTACCCAGGAGGCTTAAGCAGGAAGCTCATTTGAGCCTGGAAGTTTAAGGTCAGCTTTGAGTAACAGTGGAGGACTCTGTATCAAAAGCAAAACAAAAAAACTCAAGATTAGCAGGGCTGAAGTTGTGGCTCAGTGGTAGGTGCTCGCCTAGCATACATGAGGCATTGGATTCAATCCTCAGCACCACATAAATATAAAGATATTGTGTCCACCTAAAACTAAAAAATAAATATTAAAAAAAAAAGATTAAGTGCAAATGTACAGAGTAGTCAAACACACTTTTTTGTAAGTTCTTTTTTTTTTGAGTTTCTTTTTTTTTTAATTGGTTGTTCAAAACATTACAAAGCTCTTGACATATCATATTTCATACATTTGATTCAAGTGGGTTATGAACTCCCATTTTTACCCCATATACAGACTGCAGAATCACATCGGTTACACATCCATGTTTTTACATATTGCCATACTAGTGACTGTTGTATTCTGCTATCTTTCCTATCCTCTATCTTAAAAAAAAAAAAAAAAAAAAAGTCAGCCAGCCCTTCACAGATAAATCTGATTTGGGATTCAACCAGCTTTGAACAGAAAAGTATTCTTTGGTAAAGACCTATACTATTTTTGAATTTTGCCATATTTCTAAAAAACACTAATAGAGGAGATCATGTGGTCCCACAGGAGCAATGTTAGAATCAGGATTTTTATTTCATGACAAAGATTTTATATAAAACAATTCAGTAATATTAAGATATAAAAACATATTCTAATTGTTCAAAGGAAAAGATTATTATATTCAATGACTAAACCAAAAATCTAATACAACATTAGAATATAATTTTACCATTTTAAAAGTGACTTGAAAGGCAATATTGCTAAACAGTAGGTTCAGGAATTTAAAAAAAATTATGATTTCCAATAGCAGTCTGGGGATATAGTTCAGAAGTAGGGGTGATGTTTAGTTATAAAACACTGCTGGGTTCAATCACTACTACTGGGGAGGGAGGATTTTCTTTTAGTAAGTGCTAAATCAATCAGTATTTCTTTTTATTTTGTTTATTATTATTATTATTACTATTATTATTACTATTACTATTTTGGTGGTACCTAGGATTGAACCCAGGGGCACTTAACTACTGAGCCACATCCCCAGCCCTTTTTATATTTTATTTAGATAAAGGGTCCTACTGAGTTGCTTAGGGCCTCTTACTAAGTCCATGAGGCTGGCTCTAAACTCAAGATCTTCCTGCCTCAGCCTCTCAAGCCCTTGGGATTATAGGCGTGTGTCACCATGCCTAGCTTCTTGATTTTTAATTCCTTGGTAATAAAGTCTCTATTCAGAATAAGAAAGTAGGAAATGACTCCCTCACCTCTCAAAAAATATAAATAACATATTTCTAGTGTTACTTACATTCAAAAAACTTTCTAAAGGGGAATTCTAATGGTTCAGGAACATTTATTTTATAGAATGAAGCATTATACAATCCTAGAACTGAAAATAAAACCATAAAGGTCATTAAAATAAAAAGATTCATAGGCTGGGGCTGGAGCTCAGTTGCAGAACACTTGCCTAGTATGTATGAGGCACTGGGTTCAATCCTCAGCACCAGATAAAAATAAATAAAGGCATTCGGTCCATCTACAACTACCCCAAACCAAATTAAAAATAAATAAAATAAAAAGATTCAAGGAATTCTTTGTTTTTCAAGGACATTTGTAACCATCATGTTAGAAAACAGACAAGTTATATGTGAATTGATTTTTTGGGGGTGGGCAGGTTGGGTTAGTACTAGGGATTGAACCAAGGCATGCTACCACCGAGCTACATGCTACATCCCAGCCATTTTTAGTTTGAGACAGGGTTTTGTTAATTTTCCCAGGCTGGCCTTGAACTTGCCATCCTCCTCCCTCAGATCTCAAGTCTCTGGGATTACAGGCTGGTGCCACCATATCCAGCAACTGTTAATGTTTTTAAGAAGTAAAGAAAGTCTTTGTTTTGTTGTACTTAGATAATGAGAAAACTTAATTGTAATGCTGGCCTGATTAACTTGGGAGGCTAAAATAAGAGGATCAAAAGTTCAAGGCCAGTTTCACCAACCCTGTCTAAAAATTTAGTAAGACATGGTCTCAAAATTTAAAAAAGAAAGGTAAGTGGGTAGATTGACTGATTTAAAAAAAAGAAATTAAACTTGTAATTGTAGCAACTTGAAGTCAAACTTATCAATTTAGCGAGGCCCCAAGCAAACCTCTCTCTAAATAAAAAATAAAATGGGCTGGGGATGTGGCTTGGTGGTTAAACACCTGGTACTCCCCCCCCCAAAAAAAATTAAGTTAAAAAAAATCTAATTTTAAAATAAAACAAGCCAGCAAGATGTATGTAGAAATAGGCCTACAAAGAATTTAGAGAGAAACAATCTTAGAATACTGAACTTTGAACTTCTACAGTAAAGACACAAATCTTTTGGACAAACACCTCTCCAAAACAACTTCTGGCAAGGACATAACATTCTACTCTTGCACCAACCAATTCAGTAGCTACTATTGAGTACATAAATGTAGACAGTGTGATTAAGAACATGAATGCGGGGCTGGGGATGTGGCTCAAGCGGTAGCGTGCTCGCCTGGCATGCGGGTTCGATCCTCAGCACCACATACCAACAAAGATGTTGTGTCCGCCGAGAACTAAAAAATAAATATAAAATATTCTCTCTCTCCTCTCTCACTCTTTCTTAAAAAAAAATAAAAAAATATTTTAAAAAAAAAAGAACATGAATGCCTAATTTTGGTTAATTTTTATTTAAATGGTCACCTGTGGGTTAGAAACTACCTATGGCTACACTTCTAGACATTAGTATGTTTATAGCTATTATGATCACTGTAACAAGATAATTCAGGTCATAGAATTAAGCCTTTTTAAAGATTTCCAGTATTAGACATTCAAACTGAATATCACTGTTAGTTTTTTTGTACTAATATTCTCTGAGTTTCTAATACTTTCATTATGATAGTTATACAACTGAAGAATCCATGGTTAGGCTTCTAGTTAAAGCAAAAGTATTTTTACTAATATCTAATACAGTCTTCAATTGCAAAATCTTTTTTTTTTTTAAACTAAGTCTTAGAGGTATTAGATGGCAAACAAAGTAGCCATCTAAAGTAAAAATCACTGTGCAAGGTAACACACACTTGTAATCCCAGACAATATTGGAGAAGCTGAGGAAAGAGGATCCCAGTTTGAGACCAGCCTTAACCAAAAGAGAAATGGAATCTCAAACCATAAAAATGGAAAGGATTGGGGCTGGGGATGTGGCTCAAGCGGTAGCGTGCTTGCTTGGCATGCGTGCGGCCCCGGTTTGATCCTCAGCACCACATACAAACAAAGATGTTGTGTCAGCCGAAAACTAAAAAATAAATAAAAATTTCTCTCTCTCTCTCTCTCTCTCTCTCTCTCAAAAAAAAAAAAAAAAAAAAAGGAAAACATTGGGGATGTAGCTCAGGAGGCTAAGGCAGGAGGATCATAAGTTCAAAGCCAGCCTCAGCAACTTAGCAAGATGCAGTCTTAAAGTAAAACGGGGGGCTGGGGATGTGGCTCAGTGGTTAAGTGCCCCTGGATTAAAAAAAAAGACCCTCTTCTGGAAACAAAAACAATAGAATCACTAGCAATGGAAACAATATTCTGGTTTCACAATTTTCAAAAAAACCTCAAGGGGCTGGAGTTGTGGCTCAGCGGTAGAGCGCTTGCCCAGGATGAGGCCCTGGGTTTGATCCTCAGAATAATCAATCAATCAATCTATTAAAAAAAACACCTCAAGTTCCAGGTTTACTCGAGCTCCAAACACAGAGAGAGACACACACACATACGTTTAAACCAGCTGTTCCTCAGCTCAAAAAACTGCCTTTCCAAAACTCTCATTTTCTACCAGAAACTCTATTAATGAAAATCATAATTTAGAATACTCAAATTACTAACATGTTAAATTGTTTTTAACTATTATATCCATTGTTTTAAGAAAATATAAATTCAACTAAAGCCAAAATACTGAATTTTCTTCTAAGTTAACACTCTCCATCCTAATATCAAGTTTTCAGCTGTATTTAAAGCTTAAATATGCATTTTCTACTACTCCGGAAAATTATCACTTTGGGGTATATTTTTTAAATGAATCAAATGAATTCCACACGCAGCTCTAAAAATACCTTTGCTTTAACCAGAAGCCTAACCAAGGATTCCTCAGTTGTATAACTATTCATAATAAAAGCATTAGAAACTCAGAGAATATAGTACAAAAAAACCACCTCATTGTTGTAGGATTCTGTGAGAGACAACATATATTCTCAAATATAATAAGCATTTGGGCTGGGGATGCAGATCAGAAGTATAGCATTTCCCTAGCATGCAAGAGGCCCTGGGTTCAATCTCTAGCACTACAAAAAATTTTTAAAAGTATGTGGTTTTGGCTGGGGACTAAATCCAGGAACTAACACAGGCTAATATAGTAAACTTTTTTAAACCACTTCAGGGAAACATCTCTAAAGAGTATAAATTACTGAGTTCAGCTTTGAAAAGTTATAATCAAAGAGTACTTAGAGCCAGGCACAGAGGCACATCCCTCTAATACCAGTGACTTGTGAGGTTAAGGCAGGAGGATCAAATGCTCAAGGAAAGGGGCCAGGGGTGGTGCCGGGACTCAGTAGTAGAGCACTTCCCTCACATGTGTGAAGCACTGGGTCTGATTCTCAGCACCACATGTAAACAAGTGAATAAAATAAAGGTCCACTGACTAACTAAATTAAAAAAAAAAAAATCTTTTTTAAAAGTTCAAGGCCAGCCTCAACAACTTAGCAAGACCCTATCTCAAAATAACAAGGGCTAGGGATGTACTTCTGTGGTAAAGCATCCCTTGTTTCAATCCCTAGTTGTCCCCCACCCCCAGAGGGGTACTTAAAAAAATTTCTGAGTTCAATTTTTCTTGATTTTCTTGTTCAATATTTCTTCAAAATAACCAGAAACAAAATATGTGAACTTCGGTCAATAGTCTAAAATGATCTCTACGTTAAACTTTAAATTCTCAAGTAAAACCAAGTGATATAAGACAACTGAACTGCTATGTTCAGTTAGGTATACAGAACAAAATTTCTTTATATACAAAAGAAGAATCTTACCTTGCTTTCACTGATTTCTCGTATCCACTCTTTCACCAAGTTATTTAATTTTCCCAAAATTAAAATCCTGTGAATAAAACAATTGTCAAGTATCAAGCTGTTTGTGATTCTACGTCACTACAGATTAAATGAAAAGACATTTTAAATAAGTGGTTTCCTAAGTTTTATGTTTTTAAGTGATCAGAAACATATACTAGTTAGCTATAGGCACTGTTACACTAGGTAAAACATTTCTTCTGATAAATTTTGTTCTATAAAAACCAAAAGCACAAAAATCAAAACTAAGAACAGAGCTCTATGTAGAAATAATTAAAAGGTGTCTCTCCTAAGTATCACTTTTATCTGAAACAAATATATAGATAACCCTAATTAACTAAGTAGTGAAGGCCTCAAATTAATTTCAACAATAAAAATTACAAATTAAAATATGTGTGAGGTGCACACTCATACCTGCGCTGCAGCTCCTCTTCCTCTTCAAAAACCCCAAAGGGTTTCAAAGTCTCGATTAGTTTCTGTGTAAGTATGCAGTCAGTCTCCTTGGGGGCTGCTAAGCTGATAGGAGAAGTAATGCCATAGTGCTTCTGTGGCGGCTGTGTTTGTTGTGATCCCTGCGTTGTAACTGGACTAAAAATGGAATTGGATAAAATTATTGCAAAAAAATTCTACAATTTGAAACCAAGCAACATGACTAGAAAAACTACTTTAGCAAAATATATTTCTTAACATAGTTTTCTCCCCGCCACAACACCTTTTTTTTTTGTTGTTGTTCAAAAGACATTGTTTGGTGTAACAAGAGGTAACTCAAAGTAAGTGACCAAAAAGAAATTACTTTTCAGTGGCTCAAGCCTGTAATCCTAGTTACAGGTTCAGAAAGGAAGATGGCAAGTTCAAGGCCAGCCTAGGAAACTTAACCAAACTGTCTCAAAATAAAAAAAAGGGTTTGGGGATGCAGCCCAATGCTAGAGCACTTGCCTAGCTATATAGCAGGCTTTGGGTTCCATCCCTGGTATTAGGAGGAAAAAAAAAAAGAGAGAAATTATTTCTCCTGGTCTCCCAAGGAGTTTAACTTAGTCACATCCTAAGTATCTAAATAAATAAGAATTCAGACCAAATATATTATTAGACAAAATGTGATACAGAATACAATAAACTTTTGAAAGAATCTACTCACTAAAAAGGAGACAAAATCCTTTACATTGTTATTTCTAAATTACTGATAAAACTTTGAATAAGAAATATTTTGACAACATAAGACTCCCCAAATGGAACATAACATAAAGCTCACACATAGCACAGCAAACTGTACAAACAAGTACAACTTGTGAGGAGAAAACCATATTCATACTAAGCTTACTACTAATTTATTTTTTAAAAATTGTAACTGTAGGGCTGGGGCTGTGGCTCAAGCGGTAGCGCGCTCGCCTGGCATGCATGCGGCCCGGGTTCAATCCTCCAGCACCACATACAAACAAAGATGTTGTGTCCGCCAATAACTAATAAATAAATAAATATTTTTTAAAAAATTGTAGCTGTAGATGGACAGAATGCCTTTATTTTATTTGTTTATTTTTATGCAGTGCTGAGGATCTAACCCAGCCTCACACATGCTAGGCAAGCACTCTGCTGCTGGCTACAGCCCCAGCCCTTATTACTGATTTTTGGAAAAAGAATAGAGGCTCAGGAGGCTGAGACAGGAGGATTACAAGTTCAAAGTCAACCTCAGCAATTCAGCAAGGACCTAAGCAACTCAGCAAGACCCTGTCTAAATAAAAGACAAAAAAGGACTGAGGCCAGGTACAGTAGGTGCACATCTGTAATCCCAGCAGCTCAGGAGGATTTCAAGTTCAAAGTCAGCTTCCGCAAAAGTGAGAAGCTAAAGCAAGTCAGTGAGACCCTGTCTTTAAATAAAATACAAAATAGGGCTGGGAATGTGGCCCCTGAGTTCAATCCCTGGCACCAAAAAAGATTAAAAAAAAAATCTGACAATATTACACAGGTAAGTCGCATGACAAATTTACCAACAGTCATTAGGTTCTAGCCAACAATGTGACTGATTGGTATCTTTTATCTTCTAATATTAACACAGATCAAATAATGCTAGGAAGCCCATACTGCTTGTTACTAACTACCCATTGGGCTGAATGTGGTATATGTTCTAATCAACATTTTCTGTTCTCTTTATATGATGTTTCAACATTCATAAAGACTATAGTAACATTTCCTGAATAAACATAAGATTTACTGTCTTTGGCAGTAATCAATTCATGTCAGATCACTGCCTTGTACTCCTCTAAAAAAACAACTGCCTAGCTATGAAAGGCTGTGATGCTAATTCACAAATTCATGTGGGATCCACATGAACAAGCACCAAGGATTTTCTGAAAATGGAAGAAAAGTTTTATTTTCCTAACTTATGCTACTATCATTAAAGTATACATATTAACTTATACATAACTAAACTCATACTGGCATCTTGGTTACTATATATTTTCATTAATCACCAATAGTTCTCACAATTCTTCAAAACAAACCACAAAGGTAGCCCTCAAAACTGCCTGACCACGCTCTCCTCACAACACAGATACTAATAATTTCAGATAAAATATTTATATGCTTATTTTTTGAAGTTTTACTCTTTCCAGATTTACTAGGGTATAAATGGTATGCCCAAAAGGGGGAGGGAGACAATATATAAAATTTGGTGAGTTCAGAAATATGCACACACTTTTGTTTCCATCAACACCACAATCAAAATAATAAACATATCCATTGCCTCCAGTTGTCTTGTGTCCCTTTGTTTTATTTTGCTTTGTTGTGGCAGGGTACTATACATGAAATCATTGAATTTTTAAGTGCACATTATGTTACTGTTGAAGAATTTAATTGTTATAAAGTACACTTACCGAAATCCTAGCATAACTGCATTCTCTTGTGCAAATAAACTATAGTTTTCATGATCATGCTGGAATTACCAGCACTTTTATTAATGATGTGAACATAAAGGGCAGAAATGAAAATGTAAAGTTCATTCTATCCAGGAGAAATTTGATTCAAGCAAAGAAAGCTTTCAAGTCAAATTTAAGTTTCATTAGCTTCAAGCAATAAATCTGTTTTGTACAAATACCATGTTTTTTCTATATTTTTCTCCATTCTGAGGGGTTGTATTCCTTACTAGTTCAGTTTGGATCATCAACAAAACATGAATACACATTCTTTGTGGAATTAAGATTCCTTTTTATCTTTCCCATTTTTCCAAATCTTCAAACGTTTCATTGTCTCAAACACACACACACACACACAAAAACAATGTTCTGAAAGCTCCTCTCTACTTCAACTATCTTGCTATAATAGCAGAATACAGATTCACATTTATAAATTCACACAAAATTAGCACAATTTGAAAAAAATTACTGATATCTACATTAGTCTCCACACTTTAATATTTTGATGGGAAAATAAATCATATGCAAGTTAGAAATTTTCTCCCTTTAAAATGCAGTAATATCACCCAGCCTTGGTATTGTAAGAATATGACCATACCCATTTGTTCAGATTCAAAAAAATTATATCACATACCTATTTTATGAATATGTAAGTATATATACTGTAGAACATCTATATCAAGTAAGAACATGCATTAAATAAGTAAAAATAAACCCCCTCCCCCAAAAAATTAAGCTTAAAAGATAATTGTGGCTCCAATAAAGATGGTTGCTAGATACTTTGAGTGGCCTAAGGAGAAACAGTAACCATTGTTGTACTAGTAGAAGTCTCATTTCTTCCATTTATTTAATTTTTTTAAATTTTTTTATTTTTTTTGGTGGGGATTGAACCCAGGACCTTGTGATTCAAAAAATAACACATACCTAGAGGCAAGCACTCAACCAACTGAGCTATATGCCCAGCCCTCTTCCATCTAAATCTAACATTAGAAATGAGAACAGGTAGCCAGTCGCAGTGGACAGGTATACATACCCGTAGAACATCTATATCAAGTAAGGATATGCATAAAATAAGTAAAAATAAACCTAGCTCTAGTATGAGGGAGGCCCTGGGATCTATCTATTGGGGTTGGTGGGGGGAACACATACTAGATGTTAAATATAGAGTAATAAAAACAATTTCAGGAATCTTTTCATTGTTGATCTGTTTCTAACAAAGACAAAAACATACACTTAACACTGGACAACTGGGAACATAAGCCTCAGGAAAAGAAGGATTGTTTTACTTCTCTCCTGGAACCATACATTAGACCACTCCCAACCCCAAGAAGGCAAAGCTCCTCCTTCCACTTCTGCCCATGTCTATCTTTCTCTAGAAACACTTTTAGAAATATATTTAATTTTCTTCATACAGTAATCTACTTTAAAAAGAAAATTTCGGGGCTGGGATGTGGCTCAAGCGGTAGCGCGCTCGCCTAGCATGCGTGCGGCCCGGGTTCGATCCTCAGCAGCACCACATACCAACAAAGATGTTGTGTCCGCCGAGAATTAAGAAAAAATAAATAAATGTTAAAATTCTCTCTCTCTCTCTGTCCCCCTCTCTCACTCTCTCTTTAAAAAAAAAAAAAAAAAAAAAAGAAAATTTCAACAATGTATGTAAAACAACGAAAAATATCAACACATAAACCTACAATATGATGATTCACTAAAATTTCTTATTGGGGCTGGGTGCAATGTGCACACCTATAATCCCAGCTACATTCCAGGCCAGCCTGGCCAATTGATCCAGATTGTCTCAAAAACAAAAAATAATAGGCCCTGGGTTCCGTGGCACAGGCTTATAATCCCAGAGGATTGAGAGGCCAAGGCAGGAGGATCACAAATTCAAAGCTGGCCTCAGCAACCTAGCAAGGCCCTAAGCAACTTAGAGAAACCCCGTTTCTAAATAAAATATAAAATCGGGTTGGAGATGGGCTCAGTGGTTAAGTGCCTCTGGGTTCAATCCCAGGTACCAAAAATAAATTAATTAAAAATAAAAAGGGCTGGGGATATACAGCTCACTGGTACAGTACCTTTGGGTTCCATCCCAAGTATCACAAAACAATAAAAGAAAACAAGTACATACGAGCTTTTCCTGAGCATCATTTATTTTCATCTTATGAATGTGATTTGTATTTATGTCTAGGATACTGCTTAAATAAATACCTAAGAATGAAACTGGTGCCCGTCCAGCAAGTTCTATACTCTCTAAAAATCATTACATTTCCATAATAACTAAAGTTTAGTGCCCTAAATTTTTGCTGTTTTTTTTCTCTAGCCTCCTTCTAACTTTTCATCCATCTCTGTTGAAAACATCTTTGCAGTTATTAAATATGTAACTAAAGCTTCTTAAGTCTTAATCCTTCATAGAATAGAGTAAGATAAAAATACATGCATACACTTATAGGGTTTCTTTTGTTTTTTTGAGACAGGGTCTTGCTAAATTGCTTAGGCTGGTCTGCAACTTGTGGTACTCCTGCCTTAGCTCCCAAGTTGCTGGGATTATAGGCATGCACCATAGCGCCCAGCCCTACACATATCAATTTTGCCCCCTCAAAATCACATGACAGCCAAGCATTACATACACACATACACATAAAGACACAACACATGCACCCCTACCTCTTCAGGTTCAGGACATGACATATTTTTTCAGAATTTTTCCCTCCTCAGAATATGGGCTATTCTCCTTATTTGTTCTATATAAAGTTGGCCTTTAAAATATATCACCTTTTTTAGTAGTAACAACATTCTATGTAGCTAATGCATTACAACTATTCTAGTTCTTTTTTTTAAAAAAAAAGATAGAGTGAGAGAGAGGGAGAGAATTTTAATATTTATTTTTTAGTTTTTGGTGGACACAACATCTTTGTTTGTATGTGGTGCTGAGGATCGAACCCGGGCCACACGCATGCTAGGCGAGCGCGCTACCACTTGAGCCACATCCCCAGCCCTATTCTAGTTCTTATCCTTGGCTATCTTTATGCCACTCCTTTCCTCTCCCTTGCCAGAGAGGCCCAGCACATACACTTGGATTTACCTAGAATTTATTATATCTCTTTTCTACTTTTGAGTAACAAATTATGAAGCTAAAAACTCTAATGCATTTATAACACTAAAGGGCTGTAACAAAACATGAGTTTTCCAATTAATGTTGGAAAAAAGTGTTTCCTTTAGCCATATTAGGTTGTTCAAGACCTAACTCTAATAAAGATACTCTAGCTACAAAGAATTACTTGACTTTTATGTAAAGTTAGCATGACTGTTGGCTGTTTATTTTGGCTAGATATTTATTTCAAATGTTTGGGCAATCAATTTTAATTAATATGCACAAAATGAACTATCAAAAACAACCTAGGAGTCAGTTATGGTGACCCATGCCTGTAATCCTAGGGGCTTAAGAGGCTGAGGCAGGAGGATCACAAATTCAAAGACAGCCTCAGCAACTTAGCAATGACCTAAACAGCTTGGTGAGACCCTGTCTCAAAATATAAAAAGGGCTGAGGATGTGGCTCAGTGAATAAGCACCACTGGATTCAATCCCTGGTACCAAAACACACACACACACACACACACACACCACCCAAACTTGGTAATTATAAAACTAAATCAAATAGTACAAATTCCTATAATTTGTTAATTGTAATTCAGCAGCCATGCATTCAAACAAAGTGTGATCAATGTCTGAATATATTATAATGATAATATTATACATTTTAAGTCAAATCTAAATTCCTCATTATTTCAAAATACTTAAGAATTATTACCAGGCACAGTGGTGCACACCTATAATCCAAGCAACATGGGAAGCGGAGACAGGAGGATTGCAAGCTCAAGGCAAGTCTCAGCAATCTAGTGAGAACTGTCTCTTTATTAAAACAGAAAGGTTGGGGAAATTGACCCTGAGTTCAATCCCTATACCCCCCCACACACACACACAAAAGAAAAAAAAATTGTATAAGTACTAAGAGAAGATGAACAATAGTATTTTCTGTGCATAACTAAGACAAAACATAAAAGCCACACCCCAAAACAAATTGTGTTATACAATTTATGTAACAAAAAATACATCAGTAAGAAAGGTTACAGCAAATAATAGGAAAAACAGAATTGTTAAATAATTTTTTAAAAAGTGTCACTTCAAATCAGGAAAGCTAATTAAAACCAACAAACTAGAGAAAAACAAAATTTTTACCAACTAAACATTCAGGAATAACAAGAGACCATTGTAAACCTCCAATGTTAGTAATGGTGTTAACAATATGCACTCCCAATGGAAGTGAACTTGGCATATCACTTAAAAAACAATCTGGCAATATTCAAATATTAAAATGCATATGCCAATTTTAAAATTTTATGTCTAACAACCTCACCTATAGCAATTTATCTTTTAAAAACATCAGGACAAGGGCTGGGGCTGGGGTTGAGTGGTAGGCACATGCCTGGCATGTGTGAGGCATTGGGTTTGATTCTAAGCACCACATAAAAATAAATAAAATAAAATAAAGGCCTATCAACAACTAAAAAAAAAAAAAAAAATGCTAGGACAATTTGGGCACTGGGATGCGTGCCTAAAATCCAAGCAACTCCAGAGGCCAAAGGAGGAATATCACAAGTTTCCCAGGCCAGTCTCAACAATCAACCTAGTGAGAACCTATCTCAAAGGGCTGGGGATGTAGTTCAATGGTAAAACACCCCTGGATTCAATCCCTAGTAAAAGATACTGAAGGTTGTTCACTGGAGGGATCCCTGTATGCAATACAGTAAAAAAAAAAAACCAAAAAAAAAAAAAAAAAAAAACAGGAAGCCGCCTAAATACCATCAACATAAGATTAATTACAGTACATGCTTACACAATAATACTATGCCATATAAAAAGGGGGTAGTCAGCACATGCAGTAGCATGAAAAGATGCACACAAAATGTCAAGATAAAAAAAAAAGCTGCAGAAAAATTTAAACTACACTGAGATTCTATTTCACTCCAGTGAGAATGGCAAGAAACAAGTAACAATAAATGTTGAGGAGGATGTGGGAATATCATATTCGTACATTGCTGCAAATTGGTGCAATAACTCTGAAAAGAAGTACGGAGATTCCTTAGAAAACTTGGAATGGAACCACCATTTGACCCAGTTATTCCAATCCTTGGTGTATACCCAAAGGACTTAAAATCAACATACTATAGTGACAGAGTCACATCAATGTTTATAGCAGCTCAATTCAAGACTGCTAAGCTATGGAACCAACCTAGATGTCCTTTAACAGATGAATGGATAGAAACTGTGGTATATACACAAAATGGAATATTACTCAGCCCTAAAGAAGAATGAAATGATGGTGTTTGCTATTAAATGGATGGAACTGGAGGCTATCATGTTAAGTGAAATAAACAAATCCCCCACACCTCCACCTCTACCAAAAAACAACAACAACAACAACAATGGCCAAAAGTTCTTTCTGATATGTGTATATGCTAACACACAATAGGGGGTGGGTAAAAGAAGTTCAATGGGTCAGACAAAGGGGAATGAGGGGAAGGGAGAGGGGATGGGAATAAGAAAGACAATAAAATGAATAGGACATAACCTTCCTATGTTCATATATGAACAAGCACCAGTTTAACTTCACATCATGTATACTTCAAGAATGGGATCCTAATTTGAATAAGTTATACTCCATGTATGTATAACATGTCAAAATACACTCTATTGTCATGTATATCTGAAAAACACAAATAAAAGTAAATCACTTTACTGCTCCAAAACACTTAACTCAATTTCCCTACAATCATTTTCTCACTTAAGTTACTTTTAACAGAAAAGTATAGTACTCATAACTACATATGAAAGACGATGTTAAAATCAGAAATACGGGTATGTTTAAGATAGTCTCTGTTCTGGATAACAATGAGAAATTTACTCTGGGATTCAGATCCTTAAAAATAAATGCAAAATAAAAGCCTGAAAAAAAAATAAAGAAATATGGCTACACAGAGAGAAAATAGGCAGTTTAGGCTGATAACACACAAAGGACAACATCATTTCCCCAGTGGCATGTTCCCAAACATTTAATGTTTTAAGCACTTTGCCTCCCCCCAATTTATACAAAGTTCAGATTATTGATGAATGAATCTCTGTATCCTAATGTTGGCATTTGGAACAAGTTGTGGTCCATGCTATCAACAGGGTCAACTTGTCTAAAAATTTATAGCCCCTACCCAACAGAAAATAATTTTATCATTTCTATGATAAAGTTAAAATTGAAAGCTTAACTTGCTAGATAGTCTTGTTTAGAAGCAATCAGATAAACTAAAATAACTTCTCGTATATAGGTAATTTGCTGCCCAAAGGTCTGACCTTAAACATAATATGAGCATTCAGTTAAGCAAAGAAAAAGAGTTTGGATGGAGAAGGAAAGAAGTATTTCTCTAAAGTACCTTAATGTACAAAATATATCATCCTCTTTCACAAGGCATAGCAAATAATGACAGAAACTCAAGAGTCAAGCATATAACCAAGGTAATCTATTTCCTAAGAAATTCTAAGGTTGGACGCACTGGCAGATACCTGTATTACAGGTACAACTGAGGTAGGAGGACCCCAAGTTCCCCAGCTAGTCAATCTAGAAAGACCCTGTTCTCAAAATTTAAAATACAAATAAAGGCCTGGGAAGTGGCTTCACAGTAGAGGACCCCTAGCTTCAATAACAGAACAAGGGTGGAGTGGGAAAGGTGAGGATAGCTGACCACTTGTTCTATGTTAAATTGTACTAAATATGTTTAGAACACAACTGCATTTTTGAAAAATATATTAAAGGTGGTTGATCCAGCCAATATTTAGTAGGCAGCATCAGAGCATCAAACAGAGAGGTAAATTTATGCTCAATGGGAATAAAACAGGATGAAGCACAAGGTCAAACAAGGTTGATTATGTAGGCAACAGGTACTTGCTATTCAATTACTACAAAGGCCAGGTTACTATCCTCCCGTCCTAAAGGTACTTCTGAGGGCCCCACTGCCTTCTTTCTCCTAACTATCTAGGAGAAATTAAACAACAATAACCTCAGATTCTCAAAATGCAGCACTCCTGTATCAACCTGCCAAGTACACCTTGAAAATGAAGGCAATATAAAGAGAAGCTGAAAAAAAATATATTAAAATGTGTCAGAAAAGTAAAGAATATATAAAACCAAGGAAACCCACCATTCTGTATAACTAAAATGTATTAATAAAAAAATTATTAAAGCATAGTTTTATATACATTAATACTAGGAAATGCAATTTTAACATTTCAGGTGACCAAAATGACTGTGACACTATTCTTAAGCCCAAACTGTAGAAACTAATAAAATACAATGAGCTGGTTTCTGGATAAAATATAGGTTAATATGAATTTGCAAAATAATTCCGATAGAAGAAAGAAATGACATCTAACAAATCTTCACATTTTTTACTTTCCCAAATCCTTAAATTCCAGGCTGCGGATGTGAGTCACTGATCCCCACAGCCCTGGGTTCAATCCCCAGTACCACCAAAAAATAAAACGCTAAATAGGACCGAATACTTAAATTTCCACAAATAAGAATGTGGAAAACGCTGGCCTAATACCCAAAATTCCCACAGAAGCATCTACACCCAGTCACTAAAAATACTTGCCAGGTACTGTCCATAGTCCCAAGTATCTGAAAAGCTAAGGTAAAAGCTTCTCTTGAGCCCAGAAGTTCTGAGCCAGCCTGGGCAACAGTCTAGGAGCAAAGAAGAAAGATAATGGAAAAGGGAAAAAGGAAAAGGGTCGGGGCAGGGATTACCTATGAAAATCTCAGGTTCTACAGAATATATTACACTGTGTGTATGTAAGTATATAGTATGTTTTCTGTAAATAGTTTGATATTTAAATTTTTTTCTATACCAAAAAAAAACTTGAGCTTGAACATTTCTTTTTTTGAGATGGGTGTCCCTATGTTTTCAGGTTGGACTCAAGCAATCCTCCCACCTCCTGTCACCTCAGCACTAGGACTGTAAAAAGGACTTCCTTTTGCCTGAAAATGTCCAATGGATGGCTAAAAGCAGGATTAAAGACTTGGCATCTCTGCCTGCATTTTGCATTCATCTTCTTTGCTCTTAGTCACCTTGGATTCCAGGAACAAGGTCTGATAGATAAATATCTTTTGATGAGTTCAAGTTACCCACAGTTAACAGCAATTTCTTATCCAGGACAAGGCCCTGCCTGCCCAATCCTGAGATAACAACAGACAGACCTGATCAACTTCGACTGCTTTGGCAGCTGTGCAATCCCTCCAGCTATGCAGACCCCTCACCACTGCCCCTATTCCCTTTTCTATGAAACTTCAAAGTCATTTTCAGTCTCTGGAAGACACAGCTAAGGGCACCGGTCTCCTGTGTTCCTCATATGGCCATGCTGATAAAAGTTCCTTTCATGTTTTTCACCATTACCTTTTCTGTTTGGTTTTTGGGATGAGTGATCGGATTTGATTTGTTGGATTTTCAAAGTCTGGGCTCTGGCCTAGGACTCTGGTATCAGGACTACAAGTTAGCACCATAGCACCTTGGGAAAAATGGGTCTTAAAATGTAAACTGACTCCAGCTGAACTGATCAAACCTGGTTCTCAACAGAATCCACAAAAGATGGGATAAGCATGGAAACCAGAACTAATTTAAACTCCAATCTACAATTTAGCACCCTCAAAAACTTGGCCAAGGGGATACTTTCAGCCTCACTTTAATCTATTTTAAGAGGAACCAATACTTCCAGCAACACTACTGCCTTGTAAATCATAAGCCAAGATTATGCAATTATTTAAAAGCTATTGAATAGGGCACAGTGGCTCATGCCTAAATCCCAGCAACCAGGGAGGACGAGGCAGGAGGATCCCAAGTTTGAGGCCAACCTGAGCAACCAAGCATTAAGAAATTGTCTCAAAATTTAAAAGGGGCAGGGGGAGGCTGGGGTATAGCTTGGTGGTAAAGCATCCCAAGGTTCAAACCCCAGTATTACACCAAAAAAAAAAAAAAAAAAGCAGCTAGAATATTGAAAATACAGAATAAAAAACAAAAGAAATGAGAAACAGCTAAGAATCCAAATGGTCTCATTTTCTAGGAAAGTATTTTTTATAAATGTGCCTTCATGCAAATGAAGGTGGTAAATTTAAGTGAAATGGTAACATAAAGTTGACTTAGTTACCGAGGAATGGAATGTTCCAATGAACCAAAACACTTTGAAATTTATGTTATTAAATAAGAAGGCTTTCACTTTAGGAGGAAAATCAAGAAACAGGAATTGAATAAGCTCTTAAACTTACTCAATCTACCATCTTCCATCTCAATTTCTCTACTAAAAAAGCATAAACTGAAAACACTCTTAAAGATAAAAACACCCCACATTCCAAAACCATTCATTGAGTAGCAAGCAATTTACTACAAACGCTCCAAAATCTTAAAACAAAGAGTCAGAGGCTGAGGATACAGAAAAGTGGTAGTCTGCAAGGCCTTATGTTTAATCCCTAGTCCTGTCCTCACCTCCCCAAAAAACTAGTTATGATAATAAAGCTAAAACAATCCCAAACCCTGTGTAATCTGTTGCATTAACATCTAGCCTACCATTTTCAGCAAGATAAGTAAGACCCATAAAGAAAAGTATCATGTTTTCTCATATATGGAAGCTGGGAGGGGAGGGGTAGAGATGCAATGAAAGTAAAGGGGAGATCATTAGAGGAGAGGCAGATAGGGGAAGGAGGAAAGCTGGGAGATACTGGGGAGTAAAATGATAAAATTATGTTTTTATGTATGTATGAATATGCCACAATGAATTCTACCATTCTGTATAACTAATATGTAAATAACAAACCTCTGACCTACTTTGTACTCTGAATGTACCTTTTAACCAGGTATGACTTTATTACATCATGACTGTCATTTGGAAAATAATGAATTCACTGAATTCCAAATACTAACACACATTATGCAACATCAAAAAACCTACATCCATTAATACCATCACTACCTGGACACAGTGGCAAATGCCTTTAATCTCAGCAGCATGGGAGGATGAGGCAAGAGTATCCAATGGTCAAGGCTAGCCTGGGCAACTTCAAAAGACCCTCTCTCAAAATAAAAAAATAAAAAGGGCTGGGGATGTAGCTCAGCATCCTGGGTTCAATCTCCATTGGGGGGATTCATCACCAATATCATCTTTTAAGTACTGGGAAGGTGTCACATTCACAATTACAGAAACAAGCTTTCCAAAATTCCAATTTTTGCTTAAAAGCTAGTTGTTTTTACTGGCTACAAATACTGCCAGTTGTTTTCTTTTTTCTTTGGGGGCACCAGGATTGAACTCAGGAGCACTCAACCACTGAGCCACATCCTCAGCCCTATTTTGAATTTTACTTAGAGACAGGGTTCTCATTGAATTGCTTAGGGCTTCGCTTTTGCTGAGGCTGGCTTTGAACTCACCATTCTTTTGTCTCAGCCTCTAGAGCCACTGGGATTACAGGTATGAGCCACCACACCTAGCTAGCTGTTTTCTTGAAGTGACAGGGGAGGTTCAACTAATTAGCAAAAAGTTCCTGCTAAATATTCAAACTTGAATATCAACAGTTCATCACCAGTTCTGGTAAAGGAGCTCCATGGGGGAGGCAGGGGGAATAGGTTAAACTGGGTGTGGTAGCACACACCTGTAATCCCAGCAACCTGGGGGAGGCTGAGACAGGATTGCCAAATTCAAGACCAGCCTTAGCAATATAGTGAGGTCCTAAGCAACTTAGCAAGACCGTCTCAAAATAAAAAATTAAAAAGGCTGGGGATGTGGCTCAGTGGTTAAGCACACCTGGGTTCAGTCTCCAGGACCAAAAATTAAATAAACAAAACCACTAGATTAGCTTAGAAGACAAACCAAACAAGTACTCATCCTCAAAAATCACTATTCTACTTTCTATTATCAAAGCATATTAAAAAGACAACCTCATGGGCTGGAGTTGTGGCTCAGTGGTAGAGCACTTGCTTGGCATGTGTGAGGCCCTGGGTTTGATCCTCAGTACCACATATAAATAAATAAACATATAAAATAAAAGACCCATTAGTACACATATAAATAAAAGACCCTCAGTATCACATATAATTACATAAACATAGAAAATAATGTAAAAGACACTTTAAGGATGAAAATTTAATTTTTTTTCTTTGTAGAGCTAGGGAATCAAATCTAGGAGCACTCTACCATTGAGCCCCAGCCCAAATAAACTTTGTGATTTTTGGTACTGAGAATTTAATCCAGACACTGCCACCAAGCTACATACCCAGTCCTTTTTATTATTTTCTTTTAAGTTTTGAGACAGGTAGGGTCTTGCAAAATTGCCAAGGCTGGTCTTGAACTTATGATTCTTTGCCTTAACCTCTAGCGGCAAGCACCTACATGCCCAGCAAATTAACATTTTGTAATGCTTCATCAAGAACCTTCTGAACTGTGTAGTAAAAAAATATGACATGTACAATATGGAGCCACCTCTGCCTTGACTGATCCTAAGGCACTAGCATTACTTTCACATTACTCACCATTACTTTCACACTATCAGTGCAAATGCCAGAAGTAAAAGACATAGTATCTCATTATTATTAAAGATCTTAGGTACCCTCTAAAAGGATCTCAGTGACAACCTCCACTTCAGGCATGCACAAATAGCACTCAAGAAACACTGCTATAAGTATAGTTACTAACCAGAAGATCCCAGTTCTACCTTTTATGGCTACATGAAACTACCCTAATTCCCTTTCTTGTGACAGCTTCCACAATGTTTGGGAGAAAATCTCTGGTCTCCCCTTTAGCAAGACTTAAAGGTCTTTTCCAGTAATTTCAATATTCTTTGTGGCATGAATGCTTGGTCATTGATGTTGATTACTCTCCTTTATGTCCTTTTATTTAAAGTATGATAGCCACAACTCAAGTGATTTCTCTTTTACATTTATACAGGGACTATATTAATCTTCTCTATATTATTCTAGTTTTCATATACTCATTTTGCTGAAGTGAAAATTTAATAGAAACTTATACCTTCCTTCCTCAAAGAATGTTAGAAAAAAGCAAGTGCATTTAGATTTACTTGAAATTGCTCCATGAAACCATTTTCTTTAGAGTATACATTTCCTCCATCTTTATTACTGACATGATTATCAAAAAATAGGAGTCCATTTTCAAAAATAGCAATGAACTGTAAGCTAACACTAAATCATCACGACATCATTTGAACATTTATCTGAATTCCTTCTAAACTGAAAAACTGCCACAAAAAAATCTTGTTTGATCTGGGCTCCCCCCAGGGCATCTTTTTCCAATTCCATGATAATATGAATCAACAGAAACCTCACCAATTTTAAATATTTGCTAAAAAAGTATTCTAATTAGAAAAATAATCTGAGAGGTCTCTAAACAAAATATCAGGGGTGAGTGAGTGAGGCTGGGGCACAAGAGGGAGTCAGAAGATACTTTTTTCAAATAATTATGTAAAATGCGATAGATGTCATTAAAGGCATGTGTCAAAATTAAAGTCTCACCTTTAAAGACACACAAATATTTACTTAACTTTTACATATATATATATATAAATTTCTTTTTTCTAGTTATAAATTATTTGCAAAAACGAAATTGTTCCTACTTTCACAAAGTTAAACTGACTTAACACTGGGTGCCTAGAAACCATAAAATCTTTACCTTGAATTTGATTTAAACAAAACGTCAACTGTCAATGACACGCTTCATTTGGAATGCAAAGATGAAGAAAACTCAGCCTTTCGTCCCTTTTAAAAGGGGCACTCTAAACACCTCAAAACTGGAAGGAATGCAAGTCTCAAAGTGGAGGCCTCTACACTGCTGAATATAAGCAGAGTAAAGGCTCTAATCTACTTTTTGATCCCAGAAACAAGTTTCCAAACTGCATCTTGTTCTTAGGAGGAAAAAAAGAGGGAGAGAAAACTTTTTTAAAACCTCGTAGGACTACGTAAGTACCCGCTGTAGGACTAGCGGATCAGAAGGGGTCAGGGAACGAGCTCTCTAAAATAAGGGTGCAATCGGGGGCGAAGAGGAGCGTCCGTGGGCATCGAGGGCGAAGGACGCCGAAGGGAATCCCGTGACCCACCCGGACGAGACCGAGCACACGCACCCGGGGCGCCCTGTCCCGGAGCACCGGGAGGCCGCGGCGGGGCCGCAGGAGCGGGCCTGGAAGCTCAGACCCGGTCTCACCCGCGCTCACGCAGGTTTGCACAAGGGAAGCGGAAGTGGGTAACTCAGTCGCACGACAGGGGCGCCCAGAGAACGGGAAGAACGGAGGGGCCCGACAGAGGCTGACGCGCCGGCGGCGGCGAGAGCGAGGAGGCGCGAGCGCAGCGCCCACGAGGAGCGGGCCCGCCAGCCGCGCTGCCGGGCGCCGTTCCGTACCCAGCGCCGGCAGAGCAGCGGGAGCAGCCCCGGCTCTTCCGGAAGGGGAAGGCCCCCGGCCCGACGGCCGCGGCCCGGCCAGGAAGGGGTGGGAGAGGCAGGCACCGGGCGGCGGCAGCGGGCCCGGGCGGCCGTCCGCTGGCAGCGGGCAGGGCGCGGGCCCGGCTCGCGCCGCCCCTCCCCCTCCCCGACGCCCCCGAGGCCCGGCCGGCGTGAGAGAGCAAACAGAACACGAATCACTTACAACGGCATCGTCTCCTGCGCCGGCACCGCCCAGTCACTTCCCCCCCGCAACCGCCGCCGCTGCCGCCCTGGGCATGATCCACTGAGGCGGGAGGGAGGGGGGGGCCTGCCTCAGCCCTGGGTCCAACCCCACTCCCGCACCCGCTCCCGCCGCTTTAAGCGCTTCTCCTCCTTCCCCTTCGTCCTAACATGGCGCCCGAGCGCTACCACAGCAACGTTCTAGAACCGCTGACGCCGCCACGCACGCCGTGCGCGCGCCTGCGCACCAGACACCCGGCACCGCGCCGCCTCACGGGAAGCGTAGTTTGCGAAGCGACCGTGGGCCCTCAGTTCCCACCCTGATCCTCCCACGCTTCCGCGACGGGTGTCGAGGGACGGCGCGGTGTCGGAGGCTCCGGACGGCAGTCAGCCCTCAGGCGGGGATACCCTAGTGGCCGAGTGGGGGCGACGCGGTTCCGATGGCGCGGGAAGGTTCCGCTGCGACCCCCGGCCCCCGAGGCGCCGCTTCCGGTGCACCGTGCTGACCCGCCCTTCTCGCCTCCCGAGGCGCCGGCGCGTGAACCATGTGCTGCTTGGGGGCGCGGGTGGGTCGCTGCCGTGGGTTATGACAACTTTCTCAACCGCACCGTAGTTTACCGAAGGTAGGAGTCATGCTTACTTCATAGGGTAACCGAGGCTTTATGCGGTGAAGCCAGAGAGGTGCTTAGCTCGGAGCCTGGCTCGGCGCGCCACAGCGTTGCTAGGACTCGCTCTCTCCTGCGGTACTGCGTTCCGCCGACGGAGCCCCTCGTCCGTCTGGTCCACTGATGTTCCTGACGTCTGTATGCAGGCTCTCCGCAGATATTTATTGAGTGGATAAGTTTTGCTAGATCGGATTGTGATGACAGCCAGTTCTGCAACACGAGCTACTTGATAAAGCTGTCGGTAACTACTGAGATTTTAGCAAAGGCTGTTTTGAGCCGAATTTCCCCCCAGGCTGTGTTTCCAGCCCTTAATCTCTTTGTGGTGGGACCTAGAATTCGACCTTCTGCCTTGTCACCGGTAAAAGCTTGAAGAGGTGCCTGAGGCAGCCCCTGCACTCTGACGCTCTTTCCCTCTGTAAATTAGAATGGACATTCCAAAGTGTTGCACAAGTTAATAGGGGTAGGGTGGGGGTCAAATGAGTAGGGGAAAGCGTTAGCCTGACGTTTCAAAACTCTAAATATTTTTATATGCGCTTATACATCCTCAGAAGATCTGACAAAGGACTTATTTTCCTTCTAGGACTAATGATTCAGAATGCGAAAAGCACAGGCTGTAAATCTGTATGCCACGTTTGGCTGTTAACCACTTGAAATGAGGCTGTTCCATTTAATATGAGCTGTAAATGCAAAATACACACGGATTTTAGAGATTTTAGCACAAATTAATAATGTGAAATACTGTAATCAATTACTTTATATTGTTTACATGTTGAAATAATGTTTTGGTTCTGTTGCATTAAAGAAAATGTTATTAAAATTAATCTCACTTGCGGGGCTGGCATCTCCAAAAAAATCTGAGGATATGAGATTCAGAGAAATCCATAACCTATTAAGGCTTCGGTCTTAAAAGTGGTCAATGGAGTACTGGGATTGTAGCTCAGTGGTAGAGCCTAACATGTGTGAGGCCTAGGTTTGATTCCCCAGCACCACATAAAACTAAATAAACAAAAGTATTGTGTCCATCTACAACTAAAAATATATTTTAAAAAAAAAAAAAGTGGTCATTGAAGTCCTAGCCCAGGGTCCTGACTGGGGAACTGTCAAATGAGGTCTATTTGCCCCAAAAAACAAAAAGAAAAGGTAATATTGGAAAAACATGAAAGGAGCTTTACTCTTTAAAGCATAACTGTACTGAGAAAACAAAGGCCCTTAGCCCAGAGACTGAGAATGACTTTGATGTTTTATAAGGGAATAGGGGCAATGGTGAGGGGGGTCTGCATAGCTGGTGGGATTTCATAAGCTGCCAAAACAGGTGATCTTGACCAGGTCATTATCTCAGGATTGGGCAGGCAGGGCCTTGTCCCAGAGGAGAAAGTGCTGTTGCCTGGTAGGGAGCTGGTGGTAAGGTTGACTCATCACATGATCATTATCCTATCAGACCTTGTTTCTGGAATCCAAGGTGACTCAGAGCAAAGAAGATGAATGCAAAATGCAGGCAGAGATGCCAAGTCTTTAATCCAGCTTTTAACCATCCATTGGACATTTGCAGGAAAAAGTAAAGTGTCTTAAATCCTTGATACTGAAGTTGCTCATAATAATGTGTCTGAAGGTGTTGAAAGGAAAGTGAGGAACGAGAGACAGGTAAGCAAGAAATGAAAGACAGAGACCAGGCAGACATAAACAGGAGAGTTTATTTGTCAGAGCTGTCAAATAGGCCATCTCTCTATAGTGGAAAGAGGCAAAACAGGCTTGGGTTCCAGGTCTTTTATGGGGCAGGCTCAGGATCCTACTGCAGGTGGTTAGGGGTTGAATTGGTGTGAGGGAGTGGGAAAGCGAAACTTTTCCCTTAAAATGGTGACTGTCACTTAAGATGTCCTTCCAGATGCTAAGTAAGGATCTTGTAGTCCCCACTTTTTTTGTTTTTTATTGGGCCTCTTAGGAAACAGGGATGTAGGTCAATCTTCTATAACTTCTACCTGCTGGGAAGGGGTGGCATTTGAATCCCTCATTAGGGGCACGGGATGTAGGTGACCATTGTCCAAGTCATAGAATGGCTATGACTGAGTGGAAAGTTGAATTAGTCAGAAGCCAAACGGAGCGGGCAGAAGCCAAACGGAGGTGAGTCGGGGGGATTCTGGATTGGGAGTTCCCCATGGTGAGTTGGAGTGCTGGAGTGGCTAGAGGAAGACGTCTCCTGCTTTAGGACAAACCAGAGTGAGAGAGGGGTCAACATTGAAAGGGGTGGTCACCACCCAATTCACTAGCCCCAGGGCCGAAGCCTTTCTGGGACTGAGAGAAGGGAGTTGTCACCTACTATTTCCCTAGTCCCAGGCTTTGCCCATAGAGAGTCTTGTTGCCTGGCCAGGGCTTTTGTGAGCTCTGCTGAGGAGCTGAGAACCAAGACCTGAGAGTGAACTTGCCAAGCGGAAGGGATGGGAAGGTCGAGAGTCTTGGTGCTGGGCCAAGATCTAGGTTAACTTTTGTCGCTAGAGAGAATTGTCTGAGTGGTGGTGGAATGCAGTCCCCAGCGGCCCAATTTGGGTGAGGGATTGGTGGTATTCCTGTAACAAAAGCTGGTTTATAGTTTGGCTAGAGATTTTTTTGGATCCATTTTTTAATTTTAGTTTATGAGTGCTCTATGTGTTGGTTTTGATACACACACATAGACAAGACAGTACACAGAATAAATGAGTGAAGGCCTTATCACTTTTAAAACTTACTAGATTAAGAGCTGAAGGGAAATCAAGAAATGAGAGACAGGTAAGTAAGAAATGAAAGGCAGAGATCAGGCAGACATACACAGGAGAGTTTATTATTTGTCAGCGCTGACAAATAAAGGCCATCTCTCTATAGTGGAGAGGCAAAACAGGCTTGGGTTCCAGTAGTTTCATGGGGCAGGCTGAGGAATCAGAGCCCAGCTGCTGGTGGTTAGGGTTGGGTTGGTATGAGGGAGTGGTGAGCCTTTCTCAGAAATGCCCTTGGGCGGGAAAGTGAAACTTTTTCCTTAAAATGGTGGTTGTCACTTAAGATGGCCATCCAGATGCTAAGCAAGGACTTTTAAGAGCCAACTTTGTAAATTGGTTTCTGAGCCAAATGGAGTGTTAGTTAGTCCTAGGAAAAAAATGATATGACCATTAATTCATTAAAGTGATATGAGAGAAAGAGATAGGGGAGGGAGAGGGAGAAAATTTTGAAGTCATTCTGTGTTGTAGCCAAGGGAAAATTTAAATTGACTTTTTTTTTTTTTTTTTTTTTTTAAGTTTTAAGCCTTTTATCCAGCCTGCTGAGTCTGCCCTTTGTATTTCAGTGTTAGCTTCAGTGTGGCCTTGGCCAGGGACATTGCTGCCCAGGGCTTTACAATGTACTGTGCCATAGAAGCAGGGAGGAGGGTTCTGCGTCCCTTGTTTGTCTAGAAGTAGGGTCTCTGGAGAATCCAGAGCTTTAATGGCAAGTAGAAGCTGGCGGAGTGGTGGGCAAGAGGAGCCCAGGGAAGGCTAAGAGTGAGAAAGGAGAGAGCCTGCACATAAGGGGTTTCCTGCCATTTTCCTGAGCGCTTGCAAACGTTGTGAGGATTAAGGACCCAAATGAGGCCGGAGTGTAGATGAAGAAGAGTGAATGGCAGAAGGTGTGTGCTCACTGTCCTGGGCCCTCAGGCCAGAATCCCAAAGCAGCCCAAATCCCTGAGGGGAGAGCAAAGCTGATGGGAGAACTGATGGAGTCACCATCATCCATGAAAGAAAAGCGGCCCAGAACTAGTCACACACCCACCTGGGGTAAGAAGCAGGTTTATTGTCAGGAGCCTGACAAGGCTACTCTGCAAAGAGAGAGCAGCGGCAGCAAGGAGGGACAGCAGGTGTTGTGATTGGGCCAGAAAATGGAGCGGGGTTTGAGACGACGTGAATGGCCTCGTGGTGTGAGGCCATCCCAGCCAGTAGGGTCCACCTGGGAAGGGGTAATGGGAAGGCACTGGCAGATGGAATAGAGGACGGTCCTAAGGTGAGGTGAGGATCAGGGGAGCAGCAGGTGAGTCTGGATGGAAGTGTATATGAGGGGAGAAGGAAAGTGTCACCCCCAACTTTGTCAGGATGTCCCTTCCCATAGGGAAACAGGGCACTGTGGAATGACCCGAAAGGAGGGGTAAAAATTAGCCAAAAGTGCAAACAAGGCTGAGTGTCTGTGAGGGTTGTAAGGTTTGCCCTCTACCCCACAACAGAGGTCATAGAGCGAGTGGTGGCCCCAGGACTCCTTGAGGACTCAATATGTAGCCCCAGGGTCTAGGAGGAAGGAGACAGGCCCACCTGAAATGCACAGTTACCCTGGGTTCCCACGAAGTGAAGGGAGTGGTCAGGTGATGGGGACGTGGTCCTCAGTCCTCCGCAGTCAGTCTTAAGAGTTGGAAAGGGGGGGCTGGGGATGTGGCTCAAACCGTAGCGCGCTCGCCTGGCATGCGTGCGGTCCGGGTTCGATCCTCAGCACCACATACCAACAAAGATGTTGTGTCCACCGAGAACTAAAAAAAAAAAAAAAAAAAAAGAGTTGGAAAGGGAAGCCAGAAGGGCTGGGTGGCTGGGAGCCACAAGAGCTTGGGGACAGTCAACGGCCCAGTGTCCCTCCTGATGGCATTTAGGACAAGGGTCTGTAGGCTTGCAAGGCTTGGGACATGTACAAGCCCAGTGACCCAGCTGACCACATTTAAAACAGGGTCCAAGTGGTCCTGAGGGATCCTTCTGCGGGCCAGTGGAACAGGGACAGATGCTGAGGCTGGACGGACAACTTGAGCAAGCATCTGATATTTCTGCTCCCAGGCCTTCTCCTCTCTCCCGTTATACGCCCTAAAGGCCACTCCCACCACCTCAGCTTGGGGAGTTAGGGGCCCCCTCTCGAGGTGCCTTAGTTTGGCCTTAATATCGGGGAAACTCTGGGAGAAAGAGCAGTCATGAGAGTTGTCTCCCATCTGGAGTCTCGGGGTCCCGATTAGCATGTTGTAATAAAGCCTGGGTCAGGTGGTCTAGAAATGCTGAAGGGTTTTCATTCTTATCTGGGAAGATTTCCTGGAGCCTTTCACAATTGATAGCCATAGGGGCGGCCTTTCTAAGTCCTGCCAGGAGTCAGTAATGAATTGGTTTCTACTAGTTACTCCTCCAGGCGAATTGTAATCCCACTGGGGTCCTGATTGGGATCCCGTCAGTGCCGATTGGATGGGCAGCGGAGGTCTGATGTCCCCGTCAGCATAATTTCTAGGTTGCTCCCGAACTCACTGTGCTCCTCGGGCAGGAGGGTGTTAGACAAGAGCATATGGACATCAGGGAAGGTCAAATCGTGATTGGGTCAGATACTGAGACTCTTTGATATGTGTACTTGAAGTGGGACTTGAAGTATCGGACCCAAGCTCCTTTTCTATTGTGAAAGATTTGACAAAGAGAAAGGCACCTGAACCTGGATTACACTATCTACCCAGCCACCTTGAGTAGAGGACACAGAGATGCAGGCTGGGCAGCGGCAGCCCCTGAATGTGTGGTAGGAGGACAGGAGGGCAGAGGGGCCCAGGGGACAGTGGCCCATGAAAGGGTAAAGTTTCTAAGCTGGAAAGCTTGAATGTAAAAGATTAGGTATTATTAAGTTCCTCTGTTACACCCAGATTCCTGAGATAGTTAAAACAACACCCTACTGGCCATTTAGCCTAGGGCCCTGTGCAGTTGTCACAGGGCCCCGAACCAATCAGTTTGAATGTGTAACCCGCTTAGGAATGACCAATCACCCCCCGCCCGACCTGTTCCCGCCAATGAATGTGCCAATCACGTCTCAGAGTTGTTGTTCAGTTTTCCCGTGCCTCATGATGATTTGTTCTGATGTATGCAAAGCCCACTGCCCTCTCCAGAAAGTGTACTTAAGCTCTGCTTGACCTCAGCTCTGGGCTCTGGGCCACCCTCCCTTCCTGAGTGAGCCTTGAGCCTCAGCGCGCTAAATTAGGATCCTCTTCAATAAACTCCCTCCTGCTCATTGCATGAAGCTGGTCACTTGTGGTCTCTTTCTCCAACGATTCGCCGGACCCTTACAGCCCAGAGGCTTCATTAGAAAAAGAATCGTGGTATGGCAGGGGTTCATCCGCTGGGTCGGAGGAGAAGGAGTCCTGGGTAGGATCTTCTGTCCCTTTGGAAGCAGACTTAGGGGAGGTGAGAGCTCAGAGGACTTGTGCAGGAGTTGCAGAGTGAGGGCTTGGAATGCAGAGAGGAGAAGACGGAACATAGGATATCTCTTTCCATTTTCCAGAACGCTCACAATAGTTGAAAAGGCCTCTGGTAACATTGGGATCTAGAGTGCCGTTAAGTGGCCACTTAGAGTCATTGTCCAAAGGATACAGAGGCCAGGTCTGATTGCACAAGCGGATAAGTTTTGGGGGGTTTAGGTCCAGGGTGAGAGAGACCCTAAGTTAGCAAGGAGGCAGCCTGGGGGACTGTGGGAGGGAATGGATGAGGAGCTGCCTGTGGTGAGTTTAGAGGTGGGGTGTCCCCCAATCTCTAGTATCACCTAGTCAAGAGGAGGGTTACGCTCAGGGGGTTGTCACCACCGCTGGGTAAGCATTGGGGCAGGACTATGTAGAAGGGGCAGAAGCCCATGGAGATTAACCCAAGGCTGAGAGATCATCTCACCAGGATTAACTCCCAAACACACTTGGTGTTTTTTTCTCAAAACCCAGAACTCAAATAAAAGGCCAGCTATAGACCCGGTCAACAGTAGGGATCAGCCGTAGCTGTGAAAGCTGTGGCTGGGGATATCCCCGACCACACAGTAACCTTGGGAGTCCCAGGACCTGTAGGTCGTTTAGGTCAACTAGAGAACAGAGTCTTATCTTCAATAACCAGTGGTGGGTGTGGAGAGGACATTTGGCAGAATGGGGGGCCTGGTCTCCTGATGGAATCTGGATTGGGGCCCCGGGGATGCTCAGTGACCCTCGAAGAGGGCAGAGGGCACACTAGGGAACCCGATCTCAGGTTTCAGCACCAGAATGAAGGGAAAGCAAGGAACAAGAGATGGGTATGCGAGAAATGAAAGAGCTGCGCACAAGAGTTTATTTGTCAGAGTGACAAATAAAGACCATCTCTATAGTGGAGAGAGGCAAAATAGGCTTGGGTTCCAGGACTTTTATGGGGCAGGCTCAGGAATCAGAGACCAGCCGGTCCTACTGCAGGTGGTTAGGGTTGGGTTGGTGTGAGGGAGTGGTGAGCCTTTCTCAGAAAGGCCCTTGGGCCGGAAAGTGAAACTTTTCCTTAAATGGTGGCTGTCACTTAAGATGGCCATCCAGATGCTAATCAAGGTGTGCTTTATGAATTAAAGAATGGGAACTTCAGCTCATATTGTCCTTTTCCAGGCATCTCAGAAAATATTGAAAAAGAAACAGGTGGACATTAAACCTTTGTGTTTTTGGCCTATAGCTGTTCCAAATAAGCTGTTTCCGCCTTCCCTAGAATGAGGGAGATAGCAATGTAGCAGAAGTGATGAATATTTATTTAGTACCTAGAATGTGCTAGATATCATTCTACATGCCGGAGACATTTACAAAAAACTACACAAGGGGATGGAATCAAGGTAGATGTCACATGAGCTGTAACTTTTGAAATATCCTTATAGAAAAGTCAGGATTTGGGCTGGGTGGGGTGGCTCACACCTGCAGTTCTAGCAACCAGGGAGGCTGAGGCAGGAGGAAAAATGGACAGACAGGCAAGAAGGCCACGTTAACTAAAAGAAACAATTAAAAAATAGAAAAGTGCAAATAATTTTACATTTATTTGGAGAAAGAGATTTTTGAAGTAACTCAACAAGGAATGTCGTGGGGAGTAGTCAAAAGAAAGCTGAAAGTGAGAGGTTGAAGATGAGGGCCTTTCATTCAGCACCTGGTTGTTGTGTGCCTACCCTGTGCCGTGACTGTGCTGGGGGGAGTGGGTTGTTACTTTTCACTTTGAAAAATAAAATCACAGCCACAGTGGCACACACCTGTAATCCTAGACGCTCAGGAGGCTGAGGCAGGAGGATCACGAGTTCAAAGCCAGCCTCAACAACTTAGCAAGGCACCAAGCAACTCAGTGAGACCCTGTCTCTAAATAAAAATATAAAATAAGACTGGGGATGTGGCTCAGTGGTTGAGTGCCCTGAGTTCAGTCCCCTGTACCAAAATAAAATAGATTAAAAAAAAAAAATCACAGACCCACATAGCCCTTACAAAAAGGGTGAGGGAGGACAAATAATAAGTTCATAAACAGACAAGGGAATTACAGAGTGTGCTAAGAGCCATAAATAAAACATACAAAGTGACAGAATGAGGGGAGATCAACTCCAAATAGTGTGGTCAAAGAAGTCAAGGCTTTTCAGAGTAGCTGAGACCTAAAGGTACCCTAAAAGATGTAGATTTTGCCTTTTTGTGAATAGGAGAGCCATGAAAGGTTTTGTAACAGGAATGAGATTTCATTTGTATTTTTGAAAGTGTAGGAGGGAATAAATCTGAATGGCGGAAGTTTTGAAGGTATGAGTTAGTTCTTACCAGTTCAGGTGAGTGAGGGATGATGATGCTTAAATAAGGAAAAAGGGGACAGTTTGAGAGAGATTTACGAGGCACAGTTTATCCTGGAAAGGAGAAGACAAAGATGACTTAAGAGGTTCTAGGAAGGGTGACAACATGGATGCAGCTACCAGTAAATGAAATAGGAAGCAGGAGGGGAACGGGGTGAGTGCCTGAGATCCGGAGCCTAGTTTGAGTATCAATTTGGAAGTGCTGTGGGGCCTTCACAAATGGCTTTTAGGCGTTAAAATGTGCTTTGGGAGCTGAGGAGAAAAGATCTGGGCCAAAAACAGAGATTTAAGAATTCCGAAGGCAAGAATCATATGTTGGAGTCATGTTTCAGCTCTGGTAGGACCTTAAGCACACCCACCCACTACTCCAACTCAAGTTTCACACGGGAGTGGTTCACAAGGTATTCACCTGTCACATTTAGGACCCAATTAAGAATATAACTTTAGCCAAGGAAGCGAGGAGTGATGAGGCCAGTTACCAGTATATAAGAGTCACTGGACCATGACCCTTGTCTCACTTGTCCTAATGTCCCTCTGTAACAGTGGTCCACTTTATGCTTTGAATATAGCCCTTGCTTCTCTGCCACTGCAACTTATTTTTTAAGTGAACTTGTTTCTTTCTCTTCCTCTCTCCCTGCTCCTCCCTAATCTCTCCCCTTCCCTAATCTCAGGGGAAACAGGGTCACCTCTCTTTCCCATCCTAGGCAGAGTTATCTGTCTCTGCGTATACACCACCATAGGACTAATCCAAACTCTGGGGACGGCACCAGAAGATCTCAGAAATGACTGCCTCCCAAATTAACCAGTGAGTTACAGCTCTGACAGAGAATGCCTGGATTGCAGCCTTTCAATCACCTATTTAAAGCCCCCCTTCCTGCTGATGGGCAGAATCACAGACTTTGGGACAGGAGTCCCCAGTATTTCTCCTTTGCTAGTAAAGCAATAAACCTTCTCTTTCCTTTTTCTCAAAACCGAGTCCTCCTCGTGGGTTGGCATCAGAGACAAGGACTAAGCTTGCAGCAGTATCTCCAGCTGCTGGAGTGTACACTACCGTGGGCCCTTGGCTTCATTGCCAGTGTTTTCTACTGACTGCTGAGAAGATGTGTTGTACTGGTATCTTTTTGTTTTTGTTTTGAGCCCTATTTTGTATTTTTATTTAGAGACAGGGCCTCAACTGAGTTGCTTAGTGCCTCACCATTGCTGAGGCAGGCTTTGATTCTCCTGTCTCAGCCTCCCAAGCTGCTGGGATTACAGGCATGTGCCACCACACCCAGCCTACTCTTAAGTATTATTCGGGTAGCCTTTTTTTTTTTTAAGTTTTATATATATATTAGTTATAGGTGGGCACAATGTCTTTTTTATGTGGTGCTAAGCATCGAACCCAGTACCTCACCTGCACTAGGCGAGCACTCTACCACTGAGCCACAACCTCAGCCCCTATTCAGGTAGCTTTTTTTTTTTTTTTTCTGTACTAGAAATGGAACCCAGACACTTTTTTTTTTTTTTGACAGAGAGAGAGAGAGAATTTTAATATTTTATTTTTTAGTTCTCGGCTGACACAACATCTTTGTTTGTATGTGGTGCTGAGGATCGAACCCGGGCCACACACATGCCAGGCGATCGCGCTACCGCTTGAGCCACATCCCCAGCCCCAACCCAGGGACACTTTTGAGACAGAGTCTCCTGAGTTGATTCGGGCCTAACTTAGTTGCTGAGGCTAGCCTGCAACTTGCAATCCTCCTGCCTCAGGTAGCATTTTAAACAGAACAAGGTCATAAAGAGATGAATTCCAAAGCTGGTTTACAAAGTCCATAGTGTATGAAACCAAGAAAAAAAAAAATGTTGTTGAGAGCAGAACCTCCTCATATATTGGGAGCTACTTGGATTATAGCTGGTATCATTTAGGAGATAACAGTCCGAAATACTGTATGACTTGGAGATTTTTATTAATAATAAAGTTTGATGGTTCACTTGGCCAATACTTTACAAAATTAATCAGAAATTGTATTTAGAAGTTACTAAAGCAGTGCTCATAGCAGCAGAAATATACTAAAACTGGAACAATACAGAGAAGGTTAGCATGGCCCCTGTCCGAGGATAACACAAATTCACGAAGTGTTCGATATTTTTTTTTTAAAGAATTGTTTACTGATTGGCAGCCATTATGAAGTCAAACAACAACAAGTGCTGGCGAGGATGTGGGGAAAAGGGTACACTTGTACATTGCTGGTGGGACTGCAAATTGGTGCGGCCAATTTGGAAAGCAGTATGGAGATTCCTGGGAAAGCTGGGAATGGAACCACCATTTGACCCAGCTATTGCCCTTCTTGGACTATTCCCTGAAGACCTTAAAAGAGCGTATAGGGATACTGCAACATGGATGTTCATAGCAGCACAATTCACAATAGCTAGACTGTGGAACCAACTTAGATGCCCTTCAATAGATGAATGGATTAAAAAAAATGTGGCATTTATACACAATGGAGTATTACTCAGCATTAAAAAATGACAAAATCATGGAATTTCCAGGGAAATGGATGGCATTAGAGCAGATTATGCTAAGTGAAGCTAGCCAGTCCCTAAAAAACAAATGCCAAATGTCTTCTTTGATATAAGGAGAGCAACTAAAAACAGAGCAGGGAGGAAGAGCATGAGAAAAAGATTAACATTAAACAGGGATGAGAGGTGGTAGGGAAAGGGAGAGAGAAGGGAAATTGCATGGAAATGGAAGGAGACCCTCATTGTTATACAAAATTACACATAAGAGTATGTGAGGGGAAAGGGAAAAAAAATCAAGGGAGAGAAATGAATTATAGTAGATGGGGTAGAGAGAGAAGAGGGGAGGGGAATAGTATAGGATAGAAAGGGCAGCAGAATACAACAGTCACTAGTATGGCAATATGTAAAAATGTGGATGTGTAACCAATGTGATTCTGCAATCTGTATTTGGGGTAAAAATAGGAGTTCATAACCCACTTGAATCTAATGTATGAAATATGATAGTCAAGAGCTTTGTAATGTTTTGAACAACCAATAAAAAATAAAAAAATAAAAATTAAAGAATTGTTTACTAAGAATAATAGTAGAAGCACTTCCATCTAATGAGTACCATATTCTTGAGTTGTCCTTTCATTAAATTCTCATCCCCCTTTGTTAAATAAAAGTTTAAGGTCATTGTTTTAGAATAAACTCCTGTAGTAGCCTCAACAGACTAGACTAAAACCCAAAATGAAGGTGCTTGCTAAAGTTCCACCAAAAGAAACAATTATCTGACTTTCCCAGGAGTCAGGAAAGAGATGCCAAAATTACCAAGAATCCAGTTCCAGCAGTATGAAATTGAAGTTCCCTCAGCTTTCATCTTTACAAAACAAAACCCCTCAATCCTAAAGTAACCTGGTGTCAACCAATCAGTTGTCTGTTGTTCTGCCTCCTTATCCTTTAGTTAGAGTCACTCTGAAATGACCAGTCCCCTTCTTGTTCCTTGTTTTTGCTTTCTTAGGCTTTTTCTGTCTATAAAACCAACATCTAGGGCCCGAGGGGGTAACTCTGGTGGAGCACTTGCCTAATTTGGGTGAGACCCTGCGTTGCATTCCCAGCCCCTCAAAAAAGGAAAGTTGCTCAGCCTGAGGCAGGACAGAGAAATCAAAGGTAGGTGGAGAGGAGACAAAAGACAAAGATAGCATTTTTTTAAAGATATTTTTTAGGTGTCAGTGGATCTTTTATTTTATTTATTTATTTATATGCAGTGCTGAGGATCGAACCCAGAGCCTCACACATGCCAGGCAAGTGCTCTAGCCCTGAGCCACAGCTCCAGCCCCAAGAGAATTGAATTTTAGTCTGAGGTTCTGCATATCATTCAAGGCCTGTCTTTCCTCAGTCTGTCTCCCAGTACTATCACTTGCAAATTTGGGGGAAATCTATACATTCTATTTTTTTGTTACTGGAGGTTGAACCCACTCTACCACTGTTACAACCCCAGCCTTTTGATACAGGGTTTCACTAAAGCTGGCTTCAAACTAACAGTCTCCTTCCCCAGGCTCCCAAATCGCTGGGACTACAGGTGTGTGACATTGCACCTGGATGCAACTCTTAAAGTTACCCGATCTACCCACTTATGAAAATTACCTTGTGCACTGTTAATTATCCACTAAATACATTAAGTCGAGAGACAATATATAAAGAAACCTAACTTAGGAGAGTTTCCAGTGTTGTCCCCATTATCTGATTCTCAAGACCTGAGAACCACCAGACTGATGTCATCCTCACATACCTCATCATGCCCACCCCTCACTTGTTTCATTTAAAAGAGGAGGTTCCACACATAAATCAGTTGTTCCTATACACCACTGCTGAATTGACTGAAAGAGAAATTAGGAAAACTCTCCCACTCACAATAGGTTCAAAGAAAATAAAATACTTGGAAATCTAACAAAAGAGGTGAAAGACGTCTACGATGAAAACCTTTGTAGAAATAGAAAAAAAGCAGTCATAAAATTCATTTGTTAAAATAAGAGGCCCAGAATAGCCAAAGCAATCCTTAGTGAGAAAAACGAATCAGTAGGCATCACAATACCAGACTTTAAGTTAGACTACAGAGCTATAGTAGCAAGAATATTGTGGTATTGGCACCAAATGACATGAAGACCAGTGGAACAGAATAGAAGACACAGAGACACTCCCACATAAATACAGTTCTCATACTAGTCAAAGGCGTCATAAACATACATTGGAGAAAAGAAAGCCTCTTCAACAAACAAATGGCACTGGGGAAACTGGGAATCCACAGGTAGCAGAATGAACTTGAACCCTTATCTCTCACCCTGAACAAAAATCAACTCACAGTGGATCAAGGATCTAGGTGTTACACCAGAGACCCTGAGCTACTAGAAGAAAATGGAGGCCCAACTCCCCAACATGTCGGCTTAGGAACTGACTTCCTCAACAAGACTTCTAAAGTACAAGAAGGAAAATCAAGAACCAATAAATGGGATGGTATCAAACTAAGAACTCCATAGCAAAGGAAATATTCAAGAATATGAAGTGAGAGACTACAGAATGGGAGAAAATCTTTGCCACCCACACCTCAGGTAGAGCACTGATCTTCAACATCTTCTAGCAATTAGAGAAATGCAAATCAGAACTACACTAAGATTCCATCTCATTCCAGTCAGATGGCAATTATCAAGAATACAAGTAAAAATAAGCGTTGGTGAGGATGTGGGAGGGAAAGTACACCTACACTGTACACCAAAGTAATCCCCCCTGAGGACCCCCCCCCTTTTGAAGGGGTAGAGCTAGCACATGTGAAGTGCAAATTGGTGGAACTACTCTGGAAAGCAGTATGGAGATTCCTTAGAAAACTTGGAATGGAACCACCATTTGACCCAGTTATTCCACTCTTCCGTATCTACCCAAAGAACTTAAAATCCACTTACTACAATGGTGCAGCCTTATCAGCGTTTATAGAAGCTCAATTCACAATAACCAAGCTATGGAACCAACCTAGACGCCCTTTAACAGATGAAAGGCTTAAGAGATATATATATATACACACACACACACACACACACACACACACAATGGAATATTACTCAGCCATAAAGAAGAATGAAACTGACAGCATCTGCCAGTAAGTGGATGGAACTGGAGACTATCATACTAAATAAGCCAATCCCCTCAAAAATCGAAGGCCAAATTCTCTCTGATTTGTAAATGATAATACACAATAAGGGTGGTGGAGGGGAGAATAAAAGTTCATTGGAGGGCTGGGGATGTGGATCAAGAGGTAGCGCGCTCGCCTGGCATGCGTTCAGCCCGGGTTCGATCCTCAGCACCACATACAAACAAAGATGTTGTATCTGCCGAAAACTTAAAAAAATAAATAAAAAATAAAATTTAAAAAAAAAAGTTCATTGGATTAGACAAAGGGGAATGAGGGAGTGGGGATGGGAATAGGAAAGACAGTAGAATGAATCAGACAACTTTCCAGTGTTCAGCTATGAATACACAACCAGTGGAACTACACATCGTGTACAACCTCAAGAATGGGAACTTCATGTATATATGTCAAAACACATTCTACTGACATGTGTATCTAAAAGAACAAAAATTTTTAATTGTATGTGGACACTGTATCTTTATTTATTTTTTATGTGGTGCTGAGGATCAAATCCAGTGCCTCACATGTGCAAGGCAAGTGCTTTGCCACTGAGCTACAGCCCCAGCCCCTAAAAAGAACAAATTTTAAAAAGTCATATTAGGGCTGGGGCTGGGGCTCAGGGGTAGAGCACTTGCCTAGCACATGTGAGGCACTGGGTTCAATCCTCAGCACACAATAAAATAGGGGTAAGGTGTCCATCTACAACTAAAAAAAAAAAAAAAAAAAATTTCACATATTAAAAGAGCAGCCTGAGAACCCCTAGAGAGTCTCTTGAATTTCTCTTGAATGTGTGTTCCCTGCTTTCCTAGATAAATCTCTGTTGCTTCTACTGACACATGCTGAAAGTAATTTCCATTGTGTATGTTAAGAAACCCTTCTCCTGAGTTGAGATCCCCCTTCTGCAGTTCCTTTGGACCCTCTTCTGGTGGTATCTCTTCTCTACTGACAAACACGTGAGAACGCTTGTTTCTGTTTTGTTTTGGGGGGTTTTGGGAATTGAACTCAGGGGCACTCAACCACGGAGCCACATCCCCGCTCTATTTTGTATTTTATCTAGAGACAGCGTCTCACTGAGTTGCTTAACACCTCACTTTTGCTGAGGCTGACTGAGAACACTTATTTTTGAAAATGAAGTGCCTGATTCTAAAATAAGCACATAAAGCCAAGTAAAAGCTTTACATTTATTGAAATTTATCACTTAACACCTCTTCTTTTTTTTTCCTTTTGGTATTGGAGATTGAACTGAGGGGATTTTAACCACTAAACCATTTCCCCAGTCCTTTTTATTTTTATTTTGAGACAGGGTGTCTCAGTAAAGGGCCTAAATTGCTAACACTTGCCTTGAATTTCCCCCCCCCACACACAGGGGAGTACCATCGATTGAACCCAGGGCACTTAACAACTGAGCTACAGCCCTTTTTTATATTTTATTTAGAAACAAACAGTCTTGCTGAGTTGCTTAGGGCCACACTAAAATTGCTGAGGCTGGCTTTGAACTTGTGATCCTCCTGTTCAGCTTCCTGAGCTGCTGGGATTACAAGTATGTATTACCATGCCTAGCAATATTATCATTTTGATACCTGAGATTGAACCCAGGGGCTCTTTACCACTGAGCTACATCTCCAGTCCTTTTTTAAATTTTTAATTTTTTTTTAATATTTATTTTTTAGGGTTTTTTAGGTGAACACAATATCTTTATTTTTTATTTTTATGTGGTATTGAGGATTGAACCCAGTGCCCCATGCACGCCAGGCGAGCGTGCTACCGCTTGAGCCACATCCCCATCCTTAATTTTTTTTAATTTTGAGAGAGGTTCAAAATTGCCCAGGTTGTCCTTCAATTTGCAGTTCTCCTGTATCAGCCTCCCAAGTCACCATGATCACCATACCTGGCTGACTTTACTATTATTTTGAGGTAGAATATCAGCTCTTTAAAGGAATTATTAAAGCACAACTTGTACAGTATTCAAATTGCAAGGCCTTTGAACTCCCCCTCATCTCTGTAATATTCTTTCCCTATTGAATTTTTATAAACGTGCCCAAATAACTGTCAGATAAACCAAGATACAGTGTATCGTCAACGTCCAGCTACCCAACAGGCTTCCTCTTAGCTGATCAGCCTCTATGGACACCACCAAGCAACCACTATTCTGACTTTATCACTGTAGGTTAGTTATCTTTTCAACTTTATATGAATGGAATTATATATTATTCACCCGTGAATTTAACAACTTTTTTTTTTTTTTTTTTTTTGGTACTGGGGATTGAACTCAGGGGCACTCAACCACTGAGCCGCATCCCCAGCCTTGTTTTGTATTTTATTTAGAGACAGGGTCTCACTGAGTTGCTTAGCGCCCCACTGTTGCTGAGGTTGGCTTTGAACTTGCCATTCTCTTGTCTCAGCCTCCCAAGCTGCTGGAACTACAGGTGTGTGCCACTGTGCCCAACTTTTTTTTTTTTAATTTATTTGTTTTGATGGTGACACCCATGAGATATTGCATCCCTGGCGAACGTCTGTGTAATTTGGAGGAGGGCAGCCCTGCAGCGGCACCTATACCTGGCACGGCTACATCTCTTCTTCACTTCCAGGCTACGTGATGAAGAGCAGCAAGAACAGTGCGCTTCCTGTGGTATCTATGATGAGAGAAGCAGAATCCCAGTTACTTCCAGATGTGGGAACTATTGTAACCTGTAAGGTCTCATGCTTTGCCAAAGTGCACATCCTATATGTGGGCTCCACACCACTAAAGAACTCCTTCCAAGGAACTATCAGAAAGGAAGCTGTCGGAGCATCTGAAAAAGATAAGGCTGAAATTTATAAGTTTCTGCCCAGGTGACATTGTTTGGGCCAAAGTGATCTAAGTGATGCAGAGTCCAACTACCTGCTGATCACTGCCATAAATGAGCTGGGTGTGGTGGTGGCCCACAGTGAATCAGGTGTCCAGATGATTCCCACTAGTTGATGTGAGATGCAGTGTCCTAAGACCCACACTGAAGAATTCCGGAAAGTGGCCAGAGTACAGCCTGAATTTTTGCAGACCTAAGATGGTACATTTTACCCCATGGAGGGGGTAGCTATTTCTAAGAGTACGTGATGAAAATAACATCAAGATGCCATGGTCTTTATTCAGATACCTGGGGTCAGCCAGTAACCACTTCTAGAAAAATCTGCCAGTAATTTATTATAGGTGGAATGTTATTTTTATGAACCTTTTATAAATTGGATTCTTGAGGATAAAGCTTCTCTTTGGGGGAATTCCAACAAACTGTGTAACTTTAGAGATAGCCTGACAGGCCTTTTAAGTATATATATTTTTGCTGCAACAAAGAAAACATTTTTATTAAAAGGAAAAAATTATTTGTTTTTTATTCTAATTTGTTATATATGGCAGCAGAATGCATTATAATTCACATTACACATATAGAACACGACTTTTCAAATCTCTGGTTGTATACAAAGTATATTCACACTATTCGTGTCTTCATACATGTACTTAGGGTAATGATGTCCATTTCATTCTTTTTTTTTTTTTTTTAGAGAGAGAGAATTCTTTTTAATATTTATTTTTCAGTTTTCGGCAGACACAACATCTTTGTATGTGGTGCTGAGGATCGAACCCAGGTCGCACGCATGCCAGGCGAGTGCGATACCGCTTGAGCCACATCCCCAGCTCCTCCATTTCATTCTACCATCTTTTATACTCCTGGGCCCACTCCCTCTCACCCCTTAGCCCTATCTAGAGTTCATAGAATCCTCCCATGCTCCTCCTCTCAACCCACTATGAATCAGCTTCCTTATAACAGAGAAAACATTTAGCATTCAGTTTTGGGGGATTGGCTAATTTCACTTAGCATTATATTCTCCAACTCCATTCATTTACCTTCAAATGCTGTAATTTCATTCTCTTTTATTACTGAGTAATATTCCATAGTGTATATATACCACATTTCTTTATCCATTCATCTATAAAATGTCATCTAGGTTGCTTCCACAGTTTAGCTATGGTGAATTGTGCTGCTATAAACATTGATGTGGCTGCATCACTGTAGTATGCTGTTTTTAAGTCCTTTAGGTATAGACCGAGGAGTGGGATAGCTGGGTCAAATGGTGGTTCCATTCCCAGCAATCCTTAGCAAGAAGAGTGAAGCAGGTGGCATCACTATACCAGATCTTAAACTATACTCCAGAGCAATGGTAACAAAAACAGCATGGTATTGGCACCAAAATAGACCAGCAGACCATTGGTACAGAATAGAGGACTCTACCCCCACATAATTACAGTTATCTTATATTAGTCAAAGGTGCCAAAAACATACTTTGGAGAAAAGATAGCCTCTTCAACAAATGGTGCTGGGAAAACTGGAAATCCATATGCAACAAAATGAAATTAAACTCCTCTTTTTTCTTTTTTTTTTAAGGTACTGAGGATTGAACCCTGGGCCTCATGCACATCAGGCATGTGCTCTACCACTGAGCTGCGACCTCAGCAGTGTATCTAAATTCTTTTACTAACATTATGTCTGTCACATTCTTCCTGTTGTTGGAGGTAATGGTCTATTCTTTGCTCTCTTTTTGGAAGAGTGCTGGGGATTGAACATGAATACAAAGCAGGCATTCTACCACTGAGATACATTCTCCAGTCCCCAGTACCCTGCTTTTCATTTCTGTGTATAATTATTTTCTTGTGTGACTTGAACACAGTATGTATTTTTCCCTTTGGTGAATACTTTCTACGGTTTGGCTTGTATGAATAAAAGTGTTCTTATTCCTGTCTTTTGTTGGATATAAGCACTGATCTCTCTTGGTTATAGAGTAGTTCCCCCATCTTAAGGGGATGCATTCCAAGATCCCTATATTTGTGTTAATCAACTCTCCAGGACTGAAACAAGTGTCTGAGATAGTCAACTAATAAAAGAAAAGGCTTATTTTGGCCAACAGTTTCAGAGGTTTCAATCCATGATCAGTTGGCCCCTTAGCTTCGTGAGCATGAAAGCCCTTCATGGCGGGAGCACATGGTAGAGTAAATCTGCTCACCTCATGGCTGGGAGGTGAAAGAGGAGGAGGAAGGGCTGGTTCCCACTTCCACTTCTAGGGTACACCACTTAAGACCTGGAGACCTTCCCCAGGTCCCACCTCTTAAGGCTTCTGCTACTGCCCAGCACCCAGCTGAGGACCAACCTTTCTACACATTGGGGGACATTTCACATCAAACTATGGGGATGTTTTTTTATATACATAAAAATTAATAAAATTTAATTTATAAATTAGGCGCAGTAAAAGATTAACAATCACTTATAGTAAGAATGAACAATTATAATAAGTTGTAATGAAAGTTATATGAATGTGGCCTCTCAAAATATCGTAGTGGAGATCTCAGCAACATCAGCGCTCAAGTTTTTCTTTTTCCTTGTTAAGAACATTCACCTTTTCTCTTAAATACTTTACGGCTTGTCTTTGGCGTATTCAAATTTCCAGCATCACTATTTGTTATAGCGTAAATCTAAAATGTCCCTCAAAAGCTCCCGTGTTGAAAACTTCATCCCCAGAGCACCAGTGTTCAGAGGTGGGGTGATTGGATCAGGGGGCTCTGACCTCATAAATGGATTGATTGATCCATTTATGGATTCATAATTGACGGAATATTGGGAGGGGTGGACACCTTAGGAGGTGGGGCCTAGTAGAAGAAGATGACATTGAGGGTGTGTCCTTAAGGGGTATATTTTGTCCTTAGCCTTTTGTCTTTCCCTCTCTCTTTCTTCCTCTCACCCTCTCCCCTCCCCGCCCTGCTTTCTGGCTTCCATAGGTAGGCAGCTTTGCTCCAGGATCTCAGTGCTAGTGCTGGGGATTGAACCAGGGCACTTCACCAATGAGCTTTATCCCCAGCACTTTTGATTTTTTTTTTTTTTTTATTTTGAGGCAGGGTCTCACCAAGTTGCCCAGGCTGACCTCCAGCTTGTGCTCCTTCTGCCTTAGCCTCCTGAGTAGCTGGGATTATAGGTGTGCCCCACTGTGTCTGACCTGCCTGTCTTTTTGCTGTTGTGTTGTTTTGTTTTATGGGGCTGGGATTTAACCCAGGGATGCTCTACCACAGAGCTATATTCCCAGACCTGTTTTTTGTTGTTGGTGGTAGTGTTATTTTAGTCTTGAGTCAGGACCTCTCTAAATTATTGAGGCTGGTCTCTAATTTATGATCCTCCTTCCTCGGTCTCCCTGTTGCTGAGATGGCAATCACGCACCATTGCACTGGGCTCTGCCTTGTCGTTTTCCTTAATACAGGCCCAAAGCAACAATGCCAAGTGGCCGTGGACTAAAAACTGAAACTGAGCCAAAATAAATCTTTCCTTGTTTAAGTTGATTTCTCTTAGGAATTTTGTCTCCATGACATAAAGCTGACTAATGCTACTCTTGTCTTTTAGGGCCATTATTAAGTAAAAAAAAGGGTAGGGGAGGGGTTTTACTGGAACACAAGCACCATGATACCATGGCAGCCAGTCTGATGACTGACACAGGTACTAGGTGACTAGTGGGCACCTAGCAGAAACATCTTGGAAACCAGACCAAGGTCAGACAGTAGGACAGCCCAAGATTCCACCAACCTACTCAGAAGAGTACACAATTTAAAATGTATCAATTGTTTGTTTGTTTCTGGAATTTTCCATTTAATATTTTCAGATCACAGTTGATCATAGTAATTGAAACCACAGAAAATGAAACCACAACCCAGGAAGACTACCACATGCTGCAAGTGGAACTGCAGCTTTAGTGAGTACTCCCAAATGGTTTTCCAAAGTGCTGACACTAATCTGCATTCCCACCAGCAAGGCTGTGGGTCCACGACTCCACGTCTGGCCACACCTTGGTAGTATCACACCTTTGATTTCACCAGATGGGTGATATCTGGCAGGGTTGCAGCAGCATATCATTGTGGTTTTTATTTGCATTTCTCTATTAATTAATGATCTTGAATACTTTTTAATATGCTGATGGTTTATTTAGGTATCTTTTATGAAATTATTAATCAAATTTTCTATTTTTAAGTTGGGTTATCTTATAGACTTGTAGGAATTGTTTTTATATCCTGAGTATAGTCTTCTGTCACATATATGTGTTGTAAATATCGTCTCCCATCCTGAGACTCAACTTCTCAGTCTTCAGTCTTCTTTTCTTTTTCTTTTTTCTTTTTTTCTTTTTGTGGTACTGGGAATGGAACCCAAGGCCTGACACATGCTAGGCAAGCTCTATCACTGAACTACATTCCCAGCCTGCCATTTCAGTTTCTTTCATTCTTCCTTTTTGCTCTGCTGGTGCTGGGGATTGAAACCACTGAGATATACCTCCAGCCCTTTTTTATGTTTTATTTTGAGATAAGGTCTCATTAAGCCTCGAACTTGGAATCTCCTTGCCTCAGCCTCCTGAGAAGCTTGGATTACAGTATGCAACACCGTACCCAGCCTTCATCTCTTAAAACTGCCTTTAAGAGGGCTGGGGTTGTAGCTCAGGGGTAGAGCGCTTGCCTGGTGATAGACCCAACCTAATCTTTTATTAAAATTGGGAGCCATCTCGCCACAACGCCATGAAAAGATGATTTCGGCTTTACTATAAATTACTGCAAATTCTGAACCTGCTTGGAATGCCTGCCCGTGCCTTGAACTCACCCATGCCTGGCCCTCTGACCAGATAGCAGCCCTCTCTGAAACTTTAGTGACACCTCATAAATATTGGCCTTCCCTGGCCAGACAACGACCCTCTCTGAGGCTCTAATGGTCCTCATAAATTCTGATGTTGGGGCCAGCAAAAAAAATTGTAAACTACCATTAGTGTGATGCTTGTCAGAGTTCTGTTATCTGTAACCCCCCTTTTGTGTAACTTTCTGGGCTGTAAAGCTGGGCTGCAGGAAAGGTGGGGCAGCTGTCTTGTTCCTGCCATTTTGGGAGGAAAAGGCAGCCCGGCCGGTCGAAATAATAAGCTTGCTTTAATTTGATTTTAATTGGAGTCAGTGGTCTTTTCTTGCGTCCTGGTCTAACACTGGCACAAGTGAGGCCCTGTGTTTGATCTTTATCACCTCATAAAAATAAATTAATAAAAATATTGTGTCCATCTACAACTGAAAAAAAAATTGCCTTTAAGAAAACTTTACCTGGGCTGGGGATGTGGCTCAAGCGGTAGCACACTCACCTGGCATGTGTGTGGCCACATCCCCAGCCCTACTATAGCTTTATAATCAGACATAACACCTGGAAAATCTAAGCCCTCCAGGTATGTGGTTTAAGGTAGCTTGGTGGTAGAGTCCTTGCCTAGCATGCACCAGACCCTGGTTCTATCCTCACCACTGCAACAAAACAAAACAAACAAAAAACCCAAGATTGTCTTGAGTATGACAGATCTTTTGCATTGCCATATGCATATTAGAGTCAGATTAGAAATTTCTATACACAGCATAAAAAAGGAAGAAATAGCTGAGCACAGTGGTGTATGCCTGTAATCCCAGCAACTCGGGAGGATGAGGCAGGAGGATCACAGTTCCAGGCCAGCGTCAGCAACTTAGTGAAGCCCTCAGCAACCGTGAAACTGTGTCTCAAAACAAAAAATAAGGGCTGGGGATGTGGCTCAAGCGGTAGTGCGCTCGCCTGGCCTGCGTGTGGCCCGGGTTCGATCCTCAGCACCACATACAAACAAAGATGTTGTGTCCGCCGAAAACTAAAAAATAAATATTAAAATATTAAAAAAAATAAAAAGGGCTGAGGATGCAGCTTAGTGGTAGAGCACTCCTGGGTTCAACCCTTATCACCAAATAAATAAATAAATGGAAGGAAGGAAGGAAGGCAGAAAGTAAGGTGGGTGCTGGGATTTTGATTAGGATTGCATTGACATTCAGGGGAAGAATTGAAACTGAGTTTACAAATCATCAACATGGTTTATCCTTCCTTTTTCTATTTATTTCACATTTAATTACTGTCAGCTATGCTTTGCAGTTTTCAGTAAAAGGTCTTATTCGTATTCCTTAGCTTGTCCCTAGCTATTTATTGTGATACCAGCTCTTTTAAGTAATATGGGAGTATGCCTGTCCAAATCATAGGTAGAGAGAGAGGACACTTGGCAGTGACAGGCTGGCCTGCTCAGATACTAGGGGAAAAACATATGGATTGCCTTCAGAGAGCTTAGTTATAAAATGTCATTTAAGGGATCAGACTGGAAACATGAAAAGTTCTCTTTAAGAGAATAAATGCCCCTAAGTTACAAGGCCTGAAAGAGTGGATATATTAACATAGAGAGGGAGTATGTCAAGAGGAGTCACAGACGTAAAAAGGATCACTGCCTACCTAAACGAAGGCTGGGAAAGTGCACTTTGTCAGGAAGGATGGGACCCCACAGCAGGGTGGCAAGGATGTGTTTATCAAGCTAGAGAGGCAAACTGGCTTTGTATTCCCAAGCAGCTCTAATCATCGGGCTTCTCAAAGAGTGCGCTTCCAGGAAGAGAAGGTACTGGTGAAGTGTGTGTAGGAATCTGCCTCCTACCAGTTGTTTCTTGCTGAGAGCCATAGCCAAGAAGGAATGACGCATGGCATTTTGGGTTGAAAGGTGACCCTGCTCAGGGATTAGGGCGGCTCCAGGTTTAGGGTGGATCCTGCTGGGAATAGGGAGGCTCCAGGATTAGGGCAGATCCTGCTGGGATTAGGGCAGATCCTGCTGCCTCAGGCGCCCACTCGTTTGGAGTTCCCGTTGAGTTCTCGCGGGGTTCTGAGAGAATTGGCTTGCGGAGCCTGGTGAAGGCAGTGTGTTTCCGGGAAGTATGGGAGAGTGTCGGTGAGAGTTGAGGAATAAAGAGTTGCTGTTTGAATCTACAAGGCTTTGTGGTGGCTCAGTTATTTTGTGCCCAGCCAGACTGCCGCAGTTTCTCAGTGTAAATAGGTGGTGCTCTGTTGTCATTCCTGATCTCCCAGGTGAGCATCCAGGGTACGTGGGTGTCAGTCTGTCTCTCCCTCTCTTTTCTTTTACTTTTTTGTTTTTTCGGATGGTCTTGCTGTGTTGCCCAGGCTGGCCTTGAACTCCTGTGACTTGGACTTCAGGGAAGCAGGTACCACCATGGCATGGTTGAGAGCTAGGCGCCATCATGAATTTGCCAATATTAGTGCCACATAATGTGGCCTCTTGGAGACCTTATTAAGTGTCCTATCACAGCCAGATGGAAATGGAAATGGAAACTTAGTTGGATGACTAGAGGCTTGAATTAGTTATACATCTATAAACATACAGGTGTTTGTGAATTAGTTACCTATCAATTAAATAATTTTCATTCACTGATTAATATTTATGCTATATTTTCTTCCAATTTCTAGAGATACAGAAAAACAAAATCCTTGCCTCCATAGAGCCTATATTTTAATGAGGGAGATGGAAAATAAATACATAGATATAAAAATCATGTCAAATGGGAGCTGAGAAAAGGAACAGAGTGGGGTATCACTGGAAGGTCCCTGTGGGGAGGCCTCTCTCAGCAGGTGATATCTGAGCTGAGCATGGATGAAGTGAGACCAAGTACATGTGTGTGGGCAGAGTGTCCCAGGCAAAGGCACCAACAGTGAGCATGGCTTGAGGAGCCAAGTGAGGGGGACAGCGAGGTCACATGGGTCAGATTGAACAGAACCTCCCAGGCCCAGCTCAGGACTTTGCCTCTAACTCCAAGTGAGATAGGAAGGCCGGGGCCTTGGAGCTGCTCTGACTTCTGTTTTATTACGATGCCTCTGGCTGAGAGGCTAGGAGGAGTCACAGAAAGAAACGGGGTAGGGGGCTGGGGTGGTACAGCAGCAATCCAGGGGAGAACCATGCTGCCCTGCACCAGGGGAGGTAGTGCTGTGGGCATGAGAAACAGATTCAGGGCTTTTATTTTTGTAGTTGTTTTTTTTTTGGTACCAGGGATTGAACTCCGGGGCACTCAACCACTCATCCACTTCCCCACCCTATTTTGCATTTTATTTAGACCCAGGGTCTCACTGAGGTGCTTAGCACTTCACTGTTGATGAGGCTGGCTTTGACCTCGAAATACTTTTGTCTCAGCCTCCGGAGCTGCTGAGATTACAGGTGTGTGCCACCATGCCTGGCTCAGGGTATGTTTTGAAAGTTGAACCGGCAACTTAGGGTTCAACAACAACAAAAGACAACCCAAAATAAAGTGGGCGAAGACTTGAACATTAATTTTTTTCAAAGGATAATATCCAAATGGCCAGCAAGCCCATGGAAAGATGACTAGTTACAGGGTTGGGATGTAATTCAGTGATAGAATGCATGTTTAACATGTACAAGGCCCTAGGTTCAGTCCCCAGCACCGCGCGCGCGCACACACACACACACACACACACACACACACACACACACACGAAGAAGAATAACGGTGGGGAGAAAAAGAGAACATTCTTAGTTACAATATGATGTCACTTAGCTAGATCATGGTGGTGGGGGCACAGCACTGTAAATGTTCTCACATACACTTTATGTACTGAACATACACTTAAAGATGTTTACAATGGCACGTGTTATGTGTATTTTACCATGTGTTATGGTTGGAAATATCTCTTGAAAAGTTCACGTGTTGACAGAATGATCCCAATGCAGCAAGCTTCTGAAAGGGGGCTTTAGGCAATGTCTAGGGTTCTAACCTCAGTGTGGGTTATTTGCTAGGTTAACCCATTGATAGCCGAAAGGACTACTGAGTGGCGACTATAGGCAGATGAATACTGGCTGGAGAAGTAGGTCACTGGAGGTGTGGCCTTGGACTCTAGTTACCCCTGACCCTTCTTCCCTCCCCACCCCCAGCTTCCTGGCTGCCAAGAGTTGGGCAGCCTTCCTCTGCAGTGCCCTCTGCCATGACCTTCTGCCTCACCGTGGGCCTTGAGCAATAGTTAGCTGAGGGCCATGTGCTGACACCTGTGAAACTAGTGTCAAACTAAACTTTTTCTCCTCTAAGTTGTTCTTGTGAGGTTTTTTTTTTTTCTTTTTTGTCACAGAAATGAAAAGTTGATTAACACAACCATGATTTAAGAAAAACAAATGTGAAGGGCTGGGGATGTGGCTCAGTGGTAAAGCATTTGCCTGGCATGCATGAGGCGCTAGTTTTGATCTCCAGTGCCACAGAAAAATAAACAACAACAATAATATATGTACACACAGACATACAGTCTATATCATTTTAAGAATGTAGTTATATTCAGGTTACATTGTGAAAAAATATATCATTAAAGTAATTTCTTATTTAAGGCAAATCTAGGACTTTTAAGGGGGGTTCAGAGCTGGGGAAAAAATTGTGAGCTTAAGCCTATACTATAAAGTTAATTTGTCAAAAAATATTTGGCTACTTTCTAATTATCACATATATCATCAGTATTATTCTTTGTGCAACATGGATTTTTTTCCACCACAAGGTTTACAGTTCTCTGATTCACCAGATAATAATCCTAATCCTGAACTTCAGAAGCAGCCTTACAGAAGCCAATCTTATCTGACTTACTAAGACTCAACAACTGCTCTATTTATTTTCATTTCTAACCATTGGTACTGGGCCTGGTACTAAGTTAACAAGTTGTGTGAAATCATTAGTGAACCTGCTAGTGATTTTCTTTGTGCTGTAAATTAAATTACTATGGGCATGAATATACAGAATATTTGGAACTGACCTAATAATGAAATATTAAATCAGCATTGATCTCATAGGCTATGCACAGATGCCTTATCAATTTATTTTTCAATTGTATTTTTAATGAAGTAGTCATTCACTCATTGTCATTTAGCTTTTTATAATGATTCTACTTTATAAAATATTTGGTTACAGAAAAAGAAAGAATTTTCAAAAAACTAAGAAAGCATTTCTAAAAGCAATTTTTTCAAATTACAATGTTAAGTTGATCTCTAGCTCTGTAGGGTTGCATGTTACAAGATCTTTGAAGTTTTACTGCGTTTCAGCATTGTTCTTGAAGAGATATTCTGCCTATAATTAAAAAAGAAAAGTCAACAATTTATAAGGTATTTATTAATAGTTATATATTTGTACCATTAATGCTTATAATTTTAACATAAAAGTATGTAAATTCTTTGCTTCCAAATGAATAATAAAATCCTATTATATAAGAATAAATAGGGGTTGGATGTTCTTGTATACTGTGAATTTGAAGCTATTTCTCAAATAACCAGACCCACAATTTCTCTCTATTCAGGTGTTTTCCATTAAATTTCAGGCAAATCTTATTTTCAGACTGATATTTTAAAAAATTAAACCTCTTACCAGAAAATCCACAGGATCATCCGGTCTGACTTTACAACACTCATTCAGCCCCTGCATGAGGGTTGGCATCACATAGGTCATTAAGTAGTTCCTCAGGGGAACAGACTGAGCCTCCAGCAGTTCTCTTTCTTCCCGTTTTACTTCCTCTAGTCGCTTATTCTAAGAATAGAATGTTTGGAGGAGGAGGAAATGCACAGTCAGAAACGGTAGAACCTCTACACACACCCCTCCACTGCATTAGAACTGGATAATGCTAAAAATGTTACCACCTTATGATAAAGATGACATGTTCAGTCAGGAGAGAAAAGACATAAATGACGTGATCACAACTGTCTCGTCATTTAGAAAATCAAAAGATGGATCCTTTCTGATATGAAAATAATTTCTAGCTGCCCGGGGGAGGAAATAGAGAGCAAAATCACAGGAGTGCTGCTGGGGAGTCCAGAGGGATTAGTACAGTGACCATGCTATCCCTGCTCAGTGCGCAGTATCCCCCTCTCTCGGGATAACAACTCCAGATTTCCTTTGAAAACTCCTGCCTTTGGGGCCTGTTGTTTTGGTTTTGGCAAGATGTAAGCCTATTGGGCTAGGTTTCTTCTGCCCAAGGGCATTAGTAAAGGGTAGGCCATCAGGTGGGCTTTAGAATGAAGCCAACCATGGAAGGTAGAGCAGAGAGGGAGACCACAGCTCCTTGGTGAATTATCTGAGCCACCAAATCAGGTCTCACCTGAAGCCTGGACTGTTCTGTTACAAGAACTCATAAACTTTCTTTAGGCCATTTTGAGGTTTGAGTTTTTTTTTTTTTTTTAATTTTTTTTGGTCACTCTCAAGGTAAAGTCATAACTGATATTTTTGCCTGAAAAGAGATGCTTCTCAGCAAGACAACAAACCCAGATACCCAAACTGGGAAGTCAGGCATCATAGCACACATCTGTGTTCCTTGTAGCCCGGGAGGCTGAGGCAGGAGGATCATGAATTCAAAGTCAGCCTCAACAACTTAGTAAGGCCCTAAGCAACTTAGTGAGACCCTGTGTCAAAATAAAGTAGCATTTTAGGGCTGGGGATGTGGCTCAAGCCATAGCGAGCTCGCCTGGCATGCGTGCGGCCCGGGTTCGATCCTCAGCACCACATACAAACAAAGCCAATAACTAAGAAATAAATATTAAAAAAAATTCTCTCTCCCCTCCCCCTCTCACACTCTCTCTTTAAAATAAATAAATAATAAAGTAGTCTTTTAAAAAAGGCCTGGGCATGTAGTTCAGTGGTTAGGTGTCCCTGGGTTCAATCCCTGGTACTAAAAAAAGTGGGGTAGGGTGGGGTGCGAGGGTAACATCTCCCGGGCTACAAGGAACCAGATGTGTGCTATGATGCCTGACTTCCCAGTTTGGGTGTCTGGGTTTGCTGTCTTGCTGAGAAGCATCTCTTTTCAGGCAAAAATATCAGTTATGACTTTAACTTGAGAGTGACCAACTCATCACAACTCTGCTGAAAGTTTCTTTCTAAGGAGGCTCTTTCTGGCCACCATTTGTAGAATTTCAACCCGTCTTCTTCCCACCATGTTACATACCCTTTCGAAATTGGGAAAGATTCAAAGTGCCCAGGACACTCAGGACTTTGTGAGTAACAATGAGGAGAATAGACTTTTACCTAACGGAGCTGGACAGCCCATGAGGAGCTTTAAACAGCGATGCCTGTGGTGGAGCTGCAGGTTAGAAGCACCACCTGGCAGCAGCGGGGAGCAGTGGGAGATGGACAGGAGCAGAGAGGAAGAGCCGAGGAGAGGACACCCCCTAATTCTGATGAGACATACCTACCCTGGTCAGGAGAAGTGGAGAGTGTGGATGGATCTGAGTGCTGTTTTGGGAAGCAGAATTAACCAGCCTTAGTGATTTGGAAAATGAGGCTGACCACTTAGGTTAGATGGGTAAATGGAGGAAAAATCAAACCAAGTCAGAGCACGCAGCCAAATGCAGCACATTCACAGAGATGTATGTTATTGATCCTACTGACAGTGCCTAGTTTTTCTCATTAATTAAGCAAAAGACTGAGGATGTCTTTTTAAGATGGTACATATAATGGAAATCCATGTTTGGGGTGTTTCCACGACCCCCCCCCCATGCTCACTCACCCACTCCTCCCAGCGGGCCAGCTTCTCAGCGGCCTCCATGGCCTCGAGGCGCTCACGCTCAGCCTCCGCGGCAGCTTCCCTAGCCAGGCGTTCCTCTGCAGCTCGCCGCTCGGCTTCGACCTTTTCCTCCTCGGTTAAACCATAATTTCGAGGCTCCCCAATCTCTTTGATGAGCTGTTTGATGGCAAGTCTGTTCTGAGCATCTTCAAGTTTTCCTACATCTTTAAATACGGGAGAGGGCAGACCAACACATGCTTATATTCTAGGCCTGACTGCTATTAGGGAGATCCTTTCTTATTATTAGCTTGTGATAGCAAACTATACAGATCGCCAACCTGAAGTTTCCTCTTCTAGGGGACGACAGTTGAGAATTTCTATTCCCGTGGAATACTTATGATTCTCTGAAATTAAGCAGGAGGATTTGGGCTTGGGCCTGTCGGATTGTTGATCTGAATGGATGGATGAGGGAACGGGCTGTGCTATAGTTTGGATCTTGAATATCCCCCAAAGGACCATGTGTGAAAGGTTTGGTCACCAGGGTGGCACATCAGGAGGTAGAGCCTTTAAGAGAGGGGGCCTAGCTTATGTGGTGGAGATGCCAGATCTGATAATAAAATGAAATTATAAGAGCATTATGATGAAGAACCAGCGCCTGGGGAAAGGGTTAGCCCCCCTCCCAGCCTCTCCTCAGGGAACCTAATTAACCAGGGGTTAATTGGGTTGTAAATAGCTATCTCTAGGAGTCTGGTGACTCTCTCTTGATATGTAAACATATCAGGTTTTCAAGGCCAGAGATACTTCTTATACTTTTGTAAACTTTTTAGTTTTTAGTTTGTAAACTTTTTAGGGATATAGCTACATCACTTAATGGCTAGTATAAATTTTAAGTCACAATGCCAATTAACTGTTGCCTAAGTCACGATAACAACACTCGCCAGTGTTTTCCTTTGTTCTGCACCTGAGAACTACTTATAAAATTTTGTACATGGTCCTTGGTCCTGAAGGTCAAGAATTCTAACCCACCAATATTGTACCGCGGCCCAGAACCTCAGAGCACAGGCTCATCTGGATCCACTGATGGATGAACCTGAGTTCTCCTGCTCTCCCAGTGGTGCTTGATCTGCTGAGCACAATGTCCAGGACACTTAGGTCACTGGGATGTGCCTTTGAAGGACATTTGGGGCTCTGGGCTCCTCCTCTGACTCTCCTTTGCTTCCAGGCCATGGGGCCAGAAGTTTGGCTCTTCCACAGGCTCCCCCATGATATGCTGCCTTGTCACAGGCCCAAAGCAACAGGGCCTGCGGGGTATGAAGCAGACTCTCTGCAGCTGTGACCAAAATGGACTTCCTTCCTCCCCTCCCTCCCACTCTCCCCTTCCCTTCCTTTCATCTTTTTTGCTTTCTTTTTGCAGTACTGGGATTGGAACCCAGAGGTGCTCTACCCCTGATCTACATCCACAGACCTTTTATTTTTTATTCTGAGACAGGGTCTTACTAAGTTGCCAAAACTGGCCTTGAACTTGGGATCCTCCTGAGTAATTGTCATTATAATTGTGTCATGAGGGCTAGGGATGTGGCTCAAGCGGTATCGCGCACGCCTGGCAAGTGTGCGGCCCAAGTTCCATCCTCAGCACCACATACAAACAAAGATGTTGTGTCTGCCGAAAACTAAAAAATAAATATTAAAAAAAAAATAATTGTGTGTCATGATGCCTGGCTTGTTATGATTTTATTTTATTTGGTACCAGGGATTGAACCCAGAGGCATTTAACCACCGAGCCACAACCCCATTGCTCCTTATTTTTTATATTGGCACAGGGTCATGCTAAGTTTCCCAGGCTGGTCAGTATCTTGCGATTCCCCTGCCTCAGCCTCCCGAGTTGCTGGGATCACAGGTGTGTGCCACTGTGCCCAGCTCATGCTTGGGTTTTCCTGGAAGGTTTCTGCAGAGAATGGAAGGTAGTGCACACCTGGCAACTGCTTGCTGCATTCTCACCCGCAGCCACTGCTGTGCCTGACCTTGATCTAGACTAGAGACACAGCAGGTTCTAATAGAAGAGGGGAGGAGCAGGGCCAGTGCATTAGAGAGTGAGCAGAAAAAGCGAAATACAGGCCCAACCTGCCACCTCCCCATTGCCTGACCTCTAAAATTCAGGTGTACTCCCTGATGTCTCTAAGTAATCACAACCTTGATGTCACTAAGTGCCCTCAAGTGTTTCTTAATGGGTTCCATTTTAGTGGAGTATGATCTGCTAAATAATCTGCAACATCCACCTTGACCCTTGGAGCTGGGTAGCTGCTGTTGGGCCCCGTGATATCTGACCGAACCTCAACCAGCAAAGTTGCCTGTCTAGGAATGTGGTGTTGGGACACAGAGCTGTCTGGCTCGACTCCCAGATAGCAAGGCAACTCCAGGGTTATGGTGGCCTCAGTCCGCTATGGGCCAGACAGGAGGAAGAGTACACTGGTCTACAGAGGGTGTGGTCCAAAGAGAGATGGGATAAAAGACCCACAGAGAAGTGGACTCCTGAGATGCAGAGAATGTGCTTCCTAGCATCTTTCCAGGTCCCGTTGCAGACCCTTGTGAGGCCAGCCTGCATTCCTGACCTTCAGACACCCTCCCCAACGCCCACACCGTGATCCGCTTCTCCCTTTGCTTTTCCTTTATCTCCCAGTTGTCAGTGTGGACATGAGGCTCGGTGCAATGGGCACAGACAGGATGGGCAGGAACACCACGGTCACTCATTCCTTCCTCCACCCACCTCGGTTTCTCCTCAGTGTCTCTCCTCAGGTCCTCCTGATCTTTCTTTCTATAAATAATTTTTTAGGCTTCACTGAAAAGATGACAATGACTATTTTTCTGAAATTCACCATTTTTTCCCTAGTTCTTTAGGTAAACAGTTTGACTTTCATATTAGTAGCTCTTACATATAAAGTGTGTTCCTTGTGCCGAAACACATCGGAACGATGGCAAACCCCAATCCATGCTGAGGGTGTAAAACAGAGAAGACGACTTTACAGACTTGTATATATATATTTTTTCTTTTTCAGTATTGGGTGTTGAAACCAGAAGCACTTTACCACTGAGCTACATCCCTAGCTAGCCCTTTTTGAGACGGGGCCTTGCTAAGTTGCTGAAGCTGCCTCAGCCTTGTGACCCTCCTGCCTCAGCCTCCTGAGTTGCAGGGACTATAGGTGTGTGCCACTGTGTCCAGCTTATTTTTCTGTTTCTCAATAGTGCATCCCGTTATGCCTTAGTATGGATAGACCCCTTCAGTGCACCAGGCACTTTCTCCCTCATCTCTACCACTCATAACAAGCCTCCAGGGTGGTCACTTTCCTGTTTCACTGATGACAGGACAGAGCCAGAGCTGCATGAGCCCTCAGTCCTCCAGGGTCCAAATGTGTCCTATCTGCCAGGTAGGGAACGGGTGTTTTCCCCAAACCCAGAGAAGAAGTATCAACAGCCAGAAAGCTAGAAAGGAAACTGAAGGTTCGCTGAGCCAAGGGAAGCCGGACCGCTCTGAGGTGGGAAGGGACAGGAGTGTGGGGAGAGGCTGATGCAGACCCCTGTTCTTGAGCAGGGCTGCGTGCTGGGCTGAGCTGTGTGTTGTGGGAAACAGAAGGTGAGTCTGAGGTCTGTGAAAAGCGCCACTGCCTGGCAAGCAATGGGGACAGAACAGTGCCCCTAGAAACCTGGAGGAAGGGTCCGAAGCCACCAGTAGTAAGAATGCATTTCTTCAAAATGCCTTTTAAAAAATAGGCCGATCTGGCTTCCATTTCATATGTACCCCTATGTTTTCCTATAATTCTTCCCCACCACCGTGTCCCCCAGTGGAACAACAGCCCAGAGGAGTGCCAGTTCACCTGTGGCTCCCTGAGCCCCAGCACAGGGTTATACCCCACACTCCTCATCCCCACCACCCCGTCAGACCTGCACCCCGGTTGCCAGGGGTGTCTGGGTCTGAACATTCACATCCCCCTGCAGCTCATTTCATACCGATATGTATTGGGTGGATTTCAATTTCATCAAAATAGTTTAAGACAGTCTCATCTTCAATATTCATGTCCCGGTAGTTGCTTAGCGCCCGGAGGAAGCGGTCCTGGCTATAGTGGGTTCCCGCCACAACGGACTCGGGAAGGTTCATCACCCGCTCCTTCAGGAACTCGTCGGAGGCATCCAGTGAACACACGAATTCTGCAGAGAGGGAGAAGCTCTGGAGTTGGCCCAGCACCACAGAGCTGTGTATTTGCTGAGTGAATGTGAGATCAGAGTGTGGGTCAGGGGAATAAGCTTCCCAAGGGAAGTCGCTATTCCTGATATTCTCAACAATAGCACCAGCAGACATGAGTCCCAGGACACAGGTGGCCAAGTGCATCCCCAAAACATGCTACCCACAGTAGCCCACTAAGCTCGAGAATCATCGATTTCTGCTCTGATTGTCTGGTTCACACTCATTTACTTGCACTCTAAGAGCTCACTAGAGTGGAAAGTTAAGTGTATCAGGAAAACCTAGAGGATGGTGTGCCCATGGTGTGTGAGGAACAGGTGTGAACAGGGCCTGGGGCTGCCACCTGTGTTAACAGTGGAAATAAAGGCTGAGGCCTTGGCTATGGAATAGGACCCTACAAATCCATAATAGTCGGATTCTACTACTGTTCTCATCTGTTTTGTTCATCAATGGCCACTGGTTTTCATGATTTTCATGAGTAGTACATTTTGAAAAGGGAGACATTTAAATTCCTAAATTCTTGTATAATACTTAAATCAAAATTCTGTCAATAAATTTATTGGAAATTGAATCTATTTAAGTTCTAGGATGTTAGAAATCTAGGTAGAAAGTTACTTTGTTAATAATCGAAGAATTTCAAAATATGTGTAATACTATCTCTTTTTTCCCCCCAAGTGATTGGGAGATTGAAATATTTCTAATAGTGAGTATTATACTTGATTCTCCAATTTTCAAAGGACTTTACTGTGATAAAATATACTTACCAGTAGGTGATTTTTTTCAAAGTTCCTTTTTTCCACATTTTTTTATTCTTGCATTATAGTTGTACATAATGATGAGATTTGTTGTTACATATTTGAACATGTACACAATCACAGGTCTTTATGATTCAGAGAGAACTTCAGGATTTTGCAATATCTCAAGACAATTATTCAGAGCACCTACTGTCTTAACCTGGCTGGGAATGAAACTGGACCTGAGCTCATGGCAGTGGGGAAATCCATGGACTGATCCCGGGGAGAGAATGCGTCCAGAACTGATGTCATAGAGTCAAAGGCTTCATCACTGACGTGAAGCATGGATGCTCTATTAACCATTTTTAAATTTTTCTATGTCTTATGATGTTTTGATGTCTTGGGGGGCCTCTGGCCTAGAGATTCCCCCGCTCCCAGAGCTAGCTAGTTGTGAGTTTCTAAAGACAGAGGCAACTTACTCGGGGGCATCCAGAAGGGCGCAGGCAGCCAGGGCAAGATGGCAGTGAGGAGGTCGGGGCAGGGCCAGGACAAAGGAGCACGGAGAGGGCCTTCCAAAGAGGTCAACTTCCTGATTGACAAAAGTGCTCGTGGACACAACCAGGGGACCCAATCAGACAGACACTTCCATACTCATGCTCCTAAGTGGGGGATCCAATAGAAAAACTAACACAGATGTGTGGACAGAGGGGACACCAGTCAGTAATACTGATAAGAGTGTGGACAGAAGAGGAGATAAGGAAAGGAGGGAATTTCAGAGACCATAAAAAGAACAGGCCAAAATTCCCCACCAGACTCCCAGCTCTGGGGCCCTTTTTCCATAGAGAAATCTGTCTCCACCACTTTGCAGTAAACCTGCTGCTTGCCTGCTCTTTCTCTGTGTCCTGCTCTTCAATTCTTTGCTGAACAAAGACGATGAGCCAGCACCCCTAGATGGGTTTACTTGAGAGCAACCCCCTCTCAGCAAGCCATCACCACTTGACCTAACTCTCATACCACGCCAGGCTCTGCCCTGCCCCAAATCATCTCAGGGCCAGGCAAATAAAGACCACCTCTGGGCCCCAACTAGCCAACCCTGAGCTTCCACTGGTCTGCCTTGCTTTCCCACAGAAACCCCAAGAAAGGTTCCATGCAGCCTAGACCAAGTTTGAATGGAAACCCTTCCCTTTTTCAGAAAGGTAAACTGGGGTTTGGCTTTTGGATCTGGTAAACCTGGGTGTCATTCCTGCCACATGGCACTGTGAAAAGGTTCACCCAGCTCAGATCTCACGCAGCACATGAGAAGCTGTTAATCAAGCTGAATTTTATCCAGTTACCTCAGCAAGAGCATTGTGACTTACTATGGAGTTTGCAATAAATTAATGAACATTACCCAGAAGTGTTAAAGTCTCATAAAAGGATACTTCTAGTTATTCAAAAAATATCAATTTTACTCTTTTAACTTTTTCCCAAAGTGTATACCTAAATTAATGAGACAACCCCTCCTTTTTGCATTTTGGGTTTCTGCCATTGGTGCAGAGCCCACAGACAAGACAATAAACATCCATCCCTGAGGATACCTGCTTTCTGGTGATCTCAGAGCTTCCAGAAGCTTCTCTACAGCTATCAACTGTACCCCTTTGGTGCCCGCTAGCAGGCCCTTTCAATTACAACCCTGAAGTAAGTTGCTGAAAATAGCTGCTTTTATTGATCACATGACTCAAAATGATCCCCTATGATTCACATCATGGGAACTGTCTAAAAGTGACCACAAAACTTTTTAAAGGGTCACAAAGTGCCTGCTCATGCTCCACGAATCCTGTTGTGGTGGACACGTGGTTTATGCTTCCATCTCCAGTGCGCTGTGAGACATCTGTGTCCAGACACCGTGGATTGAAGTGCTGCGCCTTAAGTCAGTGGCCAACAGGAAGGCTCTCACCTGACCGTCTCCACTCAGGGTCACAGGGTCTTGGCAGTAAAGGCATCATGGTGCCAGAAACAGGGGGGAAGGGGCTTCGGTAGCCCAAGCCCCTGTGGGCTTGCCAGGTGACTCAGTTCCACACCTTCACCAGGACAGCTACTGGCTACCGGGTCCTTGGTCACAAGGGAGAGCAGCTGGACTGCTCTCCATTTCAGAACTTCAGTATCTCTGACGTTTACCCCTGGTACACTCCCTCCTTTTCAAGTTTGTGCTTGGGTGTATCTTTTAATTTTTTCCTACAAATAGATCTATTTTATTAAACTCAAAAAGATTGTTTTGGCACAAGAGATGTTGAATACCATTCATTTAAATGTGATCTTGGAGAAATATCTTAAACTTACCAGGTATAATTAATTTATCAAAGGGAAGCATTTTGCCTTTGACTTCTTCATCCTCCTCCTCATCTTCCTCTAATAGAACAAAATATATGAAGTAACATTTATTAACATATTACTAAGGGTCATAGCAAGAACTTAAATATCCTATCTTAATTTGCAAACACTAATGAAAACTAATCATCAATAGACAACGTCGTTCAGAAATAGTCTTGCAACCTAAACATCAATTGATAGATGAACGGATACAGAAAGAGTAGTTCATACAAAGAGTGGAATGCTATTCAGTCTTGAAAAAGAAAACTTCTGCAGTGTGGACGAACCTTAAGGACATTAGGCTAAGTGAAGTGGGTCAGTCACAGAAAAAGTCCTGTGTGATTCTACTTACATGAGGGATCTTAAATAGTCAAATTCATGGAATGGGGGCTGTGCTGGGCTGGGGAGGTGGGGAAGGAGAATTAGCAATCAATGGAGACAAAGTTTTAGTTCAGCTAGATAAATAAGCTTTAGAGATCTGCTGAACAACATTGGACAAAGAGTCACCAATAACACACTGTGCACTTAAGAATGTATTAAGAGGGGAGATCTCATGTTACGTGTTTATGCTACAATGAAATAAAAACTTAAAAAGTTAAAAGCTATGCATCTAACTGGGTGTGGTGGTGCGGGTCTGTAATCCAAGTGACTCAGCAGGCTGAGACGGGAAGATGGCAAGTTAGAGGACAGACATCCTGACAACCTAGCAAGACCCTGTTTCAAAATAAAAATTAAGAAGGGCTGGAGGTGTGGATCGGTAGGAGAGTGCCCTTGGGCTCAACCCCTAGCACCAAAACAACAACTACAAGACCCCAGACATTAAATACCAGTGATAAAAACAAGGAATCTTTGTACTGCTGATCTGTTTCTAACAAAGACAGAAACACACACTTAACACTGGACAACGGGAACATAAGCCTCAGAATAAAAAGGATTGTTTTGCTTGTTTCTTGGAACTGTACACCAGACCACTACCAACCCCAAGAAGGCAAAGGTCCTCCTTCCATTCCCGTAGACTTCTGTCCACGTATTTAATTTTCTTCCTATATTATTCTACTTTTTTTTTAAAAAAAACTTCTACAATTAATATAAAATGAGGAAAAAATCAACACATAAACCTACAATATGAAGAATCACTAAAATTTCTTATTATGGCTGGGTACCGTGGATACCTGTAATCCCAGCAATTCAGGAGCCTATGGCAGGAAGATTGCAAGTTCAAAGCCAACCTCAACAACTTAGTGAGGCCCTTAGCAATTTAGCAAGACTCTGTTTAAAAAAAAAAATTCATTGTGGCTGGGTGCAGTGGTGCACACCTATAATCCCAGCTAGCTACCTGGGAGGTTATTATCTCAGCTAATCAGGAGCTGAAGCAGAAGGATCACAGGCCAGCATGATCAATTTAGCCAGACCTCATCTCAAAATAAAAAACAGAAAGATCTGGGGATGTGACTCAGTCATAGTATGCCCCTGGGTTCAATCCACAGTATCAATAAACCAACCCACAAACAAAGCTATGTACCTAGTAAAAGGTGAGCCAAGATTCAAATTTAAAAGTCTCTCCATATTTCTTTATTTAATTGAGTGACCAATATGGTTACAATTTATCTGAACATAAATGCACAAAACATAGGAAACACTCAAAACTTACGATTGAACAGATCTTTTGCTTGATCATAGGTCTTTGGATATCCATCCAAAATGTATCCTTGATTCCTACAAGGCATAGATTTTAGCTTTTCTTTGACAAATCTGATTACATATTGATCTTCCAGTCGACCTGATAAAAAGAAAAAATATGTTACTGGGGAGCACGGTCTACATGGGAATGAGGTTCTAAACTACTTCAAGAACTGTGTGGTTAAAGGGGTGATTGGGATCCTTTTAAAGTAAAAGTTACGTGGTTTTGATAGATGAATGGATAGCAGTGAGCTGTCTGTAAGAGGAACAGAAGCAAACGTCCATGCCTGCTTCAAAACTGTCTTGCAATCACAACTTTGGGTGGAGCTGAATAAGACTCGGAGTTTTACTCAGTTCTGGTGGGTTTTTTTTTTTTTTACAGACTTTTTTGTTGAGATGGGGTCTCATGGTCTTGAACAAGCTGGTCTCAAACTCCTGAGCTAGAGCAAGACTCCTGCCTTGACCTCATCTAGAACTCAGGCATGTGCCTCTGAGTCCAGCTCTCCCCATTTTATCTCAGTGTTACACTTCTGTAATCCTAATATGCAATAATAAATGCTTCTGTTGTGAGAATTAAGTGAGGTAGATAGTGTTCATTTATGCTGCTAGCACATGATTTATTAAAAGCAGGTGGTTGGCTCTAGGTGTGGTGGTGCACACCTGTAATCTCAGCAGCCCAGGAGGCTGAGGCAAGAGGATTCTGAGTTCAAGGCCAGCCTCAGCAACTTAGCGAGGTCCTAAGTGACTTGAAAGACCCTGTCTCAAAATAAAAAGGGTTGGGGATGTGGGGATGTTACTCAGCAGTCAAGGACTCCTGGGTTTAATCCCTGGTACAAAAAAAAAACCCACACAAAAAGTAGGTGCTTGGCAAAGGAAACAATAGGAATGTAAAGAGAGAATCTATAGAACGGGAGATTATCTTTGCTAGCTACTCCTCCAATAGAGCATTAATATCTAGAATATGTAAAGAATTCACAAAATTTACACTCCAAAAATGTGATCCAATTAATAAATGGGAAAATGAATTAAACAGACACTTCTCTAAAGAAGAAATACCAATGGCCAACAAATATATGAAGAAATGTTCAACATCATTAGCAATTAGGGAAATGCAAATCAAAACTACACTGAGATGTCATCTCACATCAGTGAGAAAAACAGTCATCAAGAATACAAACAATAATAAATGCTGGAAAGCATGTGGGTAAAAAGGAACGCTTTTATACTATTGGTGGGATTATACATTAGTATAACCACTAAGTAAATCAGTATGGAAGTTCCTCTAAAGGCCAGGCATGGAACCACCCTGTGACCTACCTGTACCACTCCTCAGTATTTATCCTAAAGAATCCAAAGTCAGTTACTGCAGGGATACACACATCCCATGTTTACAGCAGCACCACTCACAAAAGCTAAACGATGGAACCAGCCCAGGGGTCCATCAATGGATGAATGGATAAAGGAAATGTATGTATCCACAATGGAGTTTTATTCAGATAAAAAGAAAAATGAAATTATGTCAATTGCGGGAAAATGGATGGAACTTGAGACCTTTATGTTAGAAATGAGCCAAACTCAGAAGGTCAAGGGTCATGTTTTCTCTATGTGGAAACTGGAGAGGACAAAGGAAAGGAAAGGTAGGGGAGGCAGAGATCTCCTAAAAATCAAAGGGAGATCAGCAGAGGAAAGGGGTTACGGGTGAGAGGAAGGGAGCGAGGGGGGAAGTGCTGGGGAATGATATTGGCCAAGCTATCTTGTTATATTGTGTGCATGTATGAATGTGCAACAATAAGTAATTATGCACAACCATAAGGCACCAATAAAAAATGTGGAAAGAAAAAAAAATAAAAGTAGGTGCTTGGGCTAGAACTAAATCTCAGTAGCAGAGTTTGTGCTTGGCATGCATGAGGACCTGGGTTCAGTCTCTAGTGCATGTGCCCCCAACACACACACACACACACACACACACACACACACACACACACACACTGCTCAGGAAATATTTGCTAGATTTGAATGATAATTAAACTTGACCCAATTTTCAAAGGCTCTGTTCTCTTTAGAGCTGCAGAAAAGGCTGTGCCCCCACCTCACTTCCTCTGTGCTTGGCATTTTTTACTTGGCCCAGTGCACAGGTCCCTCTCAAGCCCTGGAAGCTGGGAGGTGCACTGAGGAGGGAGGAGTCTGCTCTAAAGAGGCACAGTGGTTAAATGACAGCATGTTATCTGAGCAGCTGTCACACTCAGGACACGGCCAGTCCTTCAACTGCTTAACAGCGTGTCTAATAGTAATGCAAGCTTGCCAAGCCCGAGGTTAGATCTCCACGGTTCCTTCTAACGCTTTTAGTTTATCAGGAAGTTGCTTATATAAAATAGCTTTTAGCCTCTTTTGATATCCTACTAGTGACAATAAAATGATCTAATTAAAACATCTCTTCTTTCTTCTACTTTTCAATGTCACACAGATCATTAGATGGTAAAGGGTTCAGAAAATAATTGTGTCTTTCAGAAATTTAAGTGTTATGACCAAGATAAAATAATGATTAAAGGTGTTATTTAACATAATGAAATTCCTCCAAATGGGTTTACATTACTTCTTAGTAAGGTTGCAGTGGTACAAAGAAATAAAACCATTGTTAAGAATATCGAGGTATTCACTAACATTCAAAGACCAGCTTTATTTAAGCAATCTAGTCTTAGTTTTCAAAACTTGCATCATTATGATAAGGACCCGTAATCAGAAATCTAGCTAAGGTCCCTTTTAAGAGCTCCCTTGTTTATTTAAGTCACTGGGCTTTACCATTCATTTCTGTGTTCAGTAAACAACAAGGGGCCTCTTACATAGTTTTTGGTAATGATGGAATGTTTTAGAGGCATGACTGGGTGGGCCCAGCCCAAGGGCCTCATTCTAGAAAACTAGCACCTCCCTAGGCTAGTGTTGAGCTACAGGGCAGGTGATCTCTCCTGTCTGTTTTATTTTTAATTTTAAATGAATTTTAATGTGCATATCTGAGGTTTAACTGTGTTGCTAGGGGATACATATAGATAATAAGATGGTTACTACAGTGAAGCAGACTTGCTGTGTATCTTCTGGTTACTTTCCTGTGATAGGGCTGCTGAAACGCTACTCAACAAGATCCCTGCTAGAACACACTGCCATTCCCTGGAGTCCTTGTGCTGCGGCACCTTCCACCTCTAGACTGCGATTTTGTTTCACTTGACCTATGTCTCCCCATCCCTACCCAACCCTAATCTTCACCAGTGGTTACACTGTTTGATCCTCTAAATCTGTAATTAGATCTCTTTTAAAAATAAACTTCACAAATAAGTAATACCATGTTCAAGCTTTTTTTCCAGAGCTTATTTCTCTTGGCCTAACGCTCTCCAGTTCTATCCATGTTAAGACAAATGGCAGGATCTCCTCTTTTTCAAAGACTAAAAAATATTCTGGTGTGTGTGTGGAGGGGCGTGCGCATGTACGTATGTATATAACACATTTTCTTTATCCATCCAGCTGTAGATGGACACTGAGTTTGCTCCTGTATCCTGCTTTCGTGACCAGAGCTGCCAGGTTTGCTGGAGTGCAGCTATTTGCACAAGCTGGTGAGTTCAGATCTTTTTGTTACCTGCCCAGAAGAGCGATCGCTAGGTCTAATGGTCTATTTTCCATTTCTTTAGGAACCTCTATGCTGTTTTCTATGATGGCTGGACCACTCTCTGCTTTGAAATGAACCAGTACAGACCTACCGGAACTTTTAAAAAATGTCAACCTGCTTTTTTTCTTTTAAATACCACTAATATTTAAAATATTCATGCATATTCATAATTTTCAAAACAAGATTTAAAGAGAGCTATAGGCCAAGGTTTTCCAATTATCTACGCACAGTGTAGATTTACAAAGTTGTACAATTACAAATGATTTTCCCTTTTTATTTCAAACTCACGGGAAATCCCACTACCTAGACTTAATAACCCTACACATTTTGAAATAGATGAGATGAACACAAAGAATCCAGAACTAACACACTCTGTGCTTTAGGGACTTCAGTTCCCATTTGGCTGCATTGTTGGGGACAGCGGGCATAGAGTTCTGCCAGGGGCCCAGGGGCCTCGCTGCAGGACTGTGACATCGCACTGCTAGGATCCTTGGAACTACAGGACAAAGGGTCATGTGAGGGAAAGTGAGCTCCCTCATGTCCCTGCGGTGGGTTCAAAGGTCTTGTTTTGTTGAAACATAATCAAGGTCTACGACCTGGCTTTAGGTAAACATGAATGGGAAGGATTTTTGGACAACCTTGAGGAAAGAAATCTCCCTAAAGTTAAGAGGGTGGATGAACTATTCCCATCTCATAGGAAGTGGTTGGCATTGGGTGCCACATGGGAAGGGCAGTGGCTTGCCATTCTACACACTGCCCTCTCCAAAGGCCACTTCCCTGCTCCCAATCACTCCTGCCTCTCTTGCCCGAGGCTGCCAGCCTCTTTGGCCTCTCTGGCAGCTGGGGAAGAACGGTGTCTCCTGCTAGAAACAGGTCCTTCTTGAGCTTGGGGACTTGGCTACGTCTGTCCTGGGCGTGAAGAAAGCTCAGCTGGTATTTTGTACTATTGTGTTTCGCTAAGTATGTAGATAGTGTCTTTGAGTCCTTGCAAAGACCAATTATGTAAGCCTCTGTCAATAAGTAACAGTCGGCTGTCCTGTCAGTCTGAATATCAGGCATCCCTGCCTCTGTCTGGGGTGGCACAGTTCACTCGCCCACGCCCTGTCTGTGACCTTCCACGCAGCCATAAGGTTTGCGTATACAAGGCCACATACACCTGTTCATTACTAAGAATTCCATCCTCCACCCCTCAACATGGCCTTGCCAGCCAGATCTCCCTCCTCAGTGTTCTCACTGTGGAATGTCTTATTTTGAGGGCTTTCCCCCTACCCCAAAAGGTGAATGAATGTTGCCTCCCAAATGCCTTGTGGCAAGCCAGAGGCAATGCTGTATCTTAAGTATTAATCTGTGTTTTCTGTGTTCCTTTGCTTTCCTCTGGGAACTTTTCATGGAATTCAAATCCCGTTTCCTCCAGAACCAGCCATGCTAGAGCAGAAACTGACTCAGACAGGCAGCTGGCTTAAGTGGTTGCTCAGGATCAGCATCCAAAACCACTTTCTCCACCAGCTGGAACCAGCCTGGGAGAAGAGGAGAAGTGCAGGGGACCTGAGCTCAGAGCAAGGCAGGGAGAGACTAACGACTTTAAAGTGGAAGGGGGCATAAGAAACTAAGGAGGAAGAGTCGGGGATAAGAGGGGACTGTACTCAGGCTGGCTGAATATCCTGCACTGTCACACATCCCACAAGGGAGGTGGCAATACTGACACCTAGGACATGCAATGAAGTCAGGACAGGGAAACTGGGTCCCTAGCCAAGGGGTAGCTGGGCTGGAAAGAGGAGCACCTTGGGACAAAGGTTGGGAGCCAGAGGACATCTCTGGATGGCCGTGGAGGGCAGTCAGGTCCTGTGCTCCAGGGCATGCAGTGGATGGGTACCAGTGCAGATTCAGCAGAACCCAACACGCTAGGTTCTGATGCAGGAAGGAACATGAAGTGCCATTACCCAGCATGGCTCCCACCTCAGCGGCCACAGATGCTTCTGTTGTATCCCCCCACCTTCCGCAGGCTCCACAGCCCTAGCCCAACCCTGGAGGATAAGAAACAGCCACCAGTAAGAGGGGCGGAGTAGGGAGAGGAAAGAAAACAAAGGTGGTGGAGAGGAGGGCCGGAGCTCTGATTAGACCCCCACCAGCCCCCACCAGTCGTACCTCCTGGACCCCTGGACCACTCTCCAGACACTCTACAGTGATGGCTAGAAGGAGGGTCTCAATCAAGTATAAAAATGAGAAGGTTTTCTGCTTTCCTGCTGGGTAGCAAGATCTCCCAGAGATAACTCTCAAAATCCAGTTTGTGAAAATTTGATTGTCAAGGACTTAGAGCAGGAGTAAACACAGGTGCTACTGGCTTCTTATCTGAGAGTTGCAAGAGGACAGGCCTGGAATTCCAGCCAAGGGTGGGGAAAGAATGGATCCAGAGTTTGAGTTTAAACAGAAACCTCTGGTCTGGAAATGTGCCTCAGTGGTAGAGTGCTTGCCTAGCATGTGGCATGCTGGGGGCCCTGGATTTGACACCCAGAAACCGCCCCTGTAAAGTCCTTGCTTAGCATCTGGATGGGCATCTTAAGTGACAGCTGCCATTTTAAGGAAAAAGTTTTGCTTTTCTGTTCAAGGGCATTTCTGAGAAAGGCTCACCACTCCCTTATACCAACCCAATCCCTAACTACCTTCATTACGACCCACAAGGCTCTTATTCCTGAGCCTGCCCTATAAAAGTCTGGGAACTCAAGCCTGTTTTGCCTCTCTCCAATATAGAGAGATGTCAGCTCTGACAAATAAACTCTCTTGTGTACCTCTGCCTGGTCTCCATCTTTCATTTCTCATTTACCCGACTCTTGTTCTTCGATTTCCCTTCAGCATCACCCCCGAGCAATAAATAAAAATAAACAAAGAAATAAAACACCTTACTGTGACTCGTTGGTTCAATAAACTGGTTAATAACTAATCATCAAGTGAATAAGGAAACTTTATTTCTTCCTACATGAATTATTGGTTCATGTTATCCATTTTTCTAATTGAATTTAATGTTTTTTTTTTTTTTCTTTTTCTGGTGGTAGTATTGGGGTTGAGCCCCGGGCTTCATGGGGCCTAAGCTAGTACTCCACCTCTGAGCTACATCCCCAATAGTTTTTAGTTTTGATTTTGAGACAGGGTCTCCCTAAGTTGCCAAGGCAGTCCTCAATCTGCAATCTTCCTGCCTCAGTCTCCTGAGTTGCTGGAATTACAGGCATGTGCCACAGTGTCCAGCAGAATTTAAAGATTTTTCTGTTAGTTTGCCTGAGTATTTTATAAATTTTTTAAAAATATTTTTCTTAGTTGTCAATGGACCTTTATTTTATTTATTTATAGAGCACTGAGCCACAATCCCAGCCTGGTATTTTATATATTAATAAAATCAATTATTTTCTTGGTGGCAATTATTTGTTTTCTTGGTTTGTCCTTTGCTTTTTGATTAATGATGTTTGATACCTATAAAATACATATGAACAGACATTCGAATTTTGTGTGTGGTGATGAGAACCAAATCGGGGCCCAGTATCTCTTAGGTAAGTGCTCTACCACTAAGCTACCCACTAGTTTATGATTTTTTTTTTAACTTAGAAAGTTCTTTCCCATCTTATTTTCAGACAGTCACCAAAATATTGACAATGACGTTTTTCTCCCTGGGAGGTGAGATTAGAAATGAATTTTCTTTGTTGTTATCATAACTTTGTTGTTATCATAACTTCTGGAGTGCTTCACTTTCAGAAGCAAACAGGTAGTCTTTTAAAACCAGATTTGAAAAACAGTCACTATTTGCAGCTTTGTGCTGCAGCCTCACCTGCATTCTGCTCCATGCTTTCCTTGATGCCATCCAAGAGCTCCTGAGCATCCTCCACGTTCTCCTCCTCCTCTTCCTCCTCGCCCTCGTCTTCTCCATCCCCTATCTCCTTAGGTGCAACAATCGCCTCCTGCAGACCACAGGGATGTTCAAATTGGACAGTGCTCTGCTTTGCTTTGCTCCTCACAAATCAATTGCCCAGTGATCCTGGAGAATGGCTGGTGCCCTAATCAGGAATGTAGTCAGTGACCATGCAAAGGTTTGTCGAATATGTTTGTCTACAACAATGTATGGGAGACTCAAGGTCTTTCCTACTCTGCTTTTAGGAGAATATATTTCTGTGCTAATGCCAGAATTGCCTAAGAGTCAAGTCCTTTCTAAGGTATTTGGTTGTATCTTACTTGAAGGAAACATATTTTGTAGAAATCAAGACTTTAGGCTGGGGCGTAAATCAATGGAGCCAGGACTTGGGTTCAACATCCAGCACTAGATGAAGAAAAAAGGACTTTTAGAAATCACTTCTGGAAAATTTTCTCAGTAACTACCATTTCCAATAAAATGATGAAAAGCAGTTAAGGTTCTGATAACACCCTGAGAAACATACTGCAAGAATGAAAAGCAAAAAACAAAAAGCTTAATAGTATTCCAGTCAGCAGAGAGCAGACAAGATACACTTTGAGCAAGAGCGGGAGGCCGACTAAATTTCAAGGACAATCCATGAAAGATGCTTCTGTTTCACCGAGGAAAGCCCCACGGGAGTCTGGGTTTTCATAACCGGGGCCAAAACCAAAATCCAAATAGAAGAAGAATAGAAGAACAAATCTCTTTGACAAGTCAAATTAGTTGCTAGAATATTACAGCACTCAGAAAAGCATCTTTTAAACTTAAAAATCCCCAGTAAAGTAGTTTAGAATGTTACCAGTTTTGCTATGGCTTCGGAAATCACATCCTTTATTTTGATGTGATGTAGTTTGTAATGCTTGGCCAGCTCTTCAGCAATACTGGACTTTCCCACGGCAGGAGGACCAAGGATACAAATCTTGATTGGCTGAAAAGGAGAACAGAGAACATACAGAGAGTCTGAATGATCTGGGGCTACACATTCAGGGATGTGCCTTCTTCAATCTCAGGACCCTGCAGCTGAGGCTCCTTCCTCCATAGAGACTCCAGAGCCTCTGCCTCCAGGCCCTGCCATCATGGTCATGCTGTGTCATCCTGAAAGCGCCTGAAGGGTTCACATCCTGGTTCAGGTTCATTCCTTCAGCAGGGATTCAATAGCATTTACTGCACGTACCGACCTGGGCCTGGGGCAAGATTCCCCCAGGAACATCCCAAAAGGACTAAACAGTAAGTGCTTAGGCATCGGGCGCTACCCGTCTCTTCTGTATGCGCCACTGTCAGGAGCACAACCACAGCAAAGTAATCCCACAAGAATCCCCATCCAGTGCACAAGGGGCCTGCCTTATTGCCTGAATATGACTTGTTTTTATTTATAACACAGTTCTCTACTCTGATTTTTAAAAATACACTTATTAAAATAAAACACCATTTATTCTACTGAAGAACTTGCTTGAATGCTATAGAAGCTCTGTGGCATTCATAACCAGTGAGTAAACGTTTACTTCTAACAGAAATAAAAATATCAGTAATAAGTAGTCATTTCTTTCAAAATAGTCCAAATAGTTGTGAAGCTGAGGCCCAGTGTTTGCAAGGTAAATCATGCCCATGAAAAGAATTTCCATGGGTGGGATATCTGTGTGCCGAGTGATGACAGATTTCACCAAGTGGCAGGCAGGAGGGAGGCAGGAGTAGGGGAGGCAACGCCAGAGCTCAGTCCTGAGGGCAAGACTGGGCCCCTGGATGGTCTGAGTGCAGTTGCCAAGGCATGAGGCCCAGTTGTCAGCTGGGCAGGTTTCTGTGCCTCACTGACCATGTACACAGGATGGATCCTGTCCCTTGGGTGGGCTCACCTTATCCAGCCAGGTATGAAACCAGGAAGCAATTCACTCACTTTTTAAAAATAATTGTGATTTTAATATCTGATTTTATAAGTTGGTAAATACTATAGGTACAAATCCCTAATTATTATATCTAACTTATTTTAATGACAAATGAACTTTCACTGTTTTAGTACTGACAGCATATAAGATGTTGTCTTTATTTGATTTTTTATTAGAGCTTTATAGTTACACACAGTAGCTGGGTTCATCCGGACAGACTCAGACCCGCGTGGGATGAGATTTTAGTCACTATCCCTCCTTTTCCCTCCCCATTTTCCTTCCTGTCTTCCCTCCCCTCCCCCGTTCTCCTTTCTCTACTACACTTCCTTGTGCTTGTTCATCTATTTATTTATATCTGATCAATTCCTTTTATTTATGCAAAAAGGTAAAATCCCTGTGGCATATTTGTGTATGCATATAATACATTTTTAAAGAATCCATCCTCGTTGCCTCCCCTTCCCCACCCTCTGCTCCCCTCTCCGTCTCCTCCTCCTCCATTACTGCTCTTCCCTTTACCTTCACTATATACTAGGCCTCCCGCCCCGTTCCTTTATTTCCCTCTAGCTTATGCATCTGGTCACTCATCTACTTATAAGGAGAAGCACGGCTGCCACAGCCCTCGGAATGCTCCAAGTCCACAGGTCTGGCACATTTCCTCCCCTAGAGCAGATAAGCACGGCAGCCAAGTCGGCCCAGGTTTGCTTGCTGAACATTGATCAGAACAAGGGGAGTGGGATAGCTGCCTGTTGAGTGGCTTCCTCTGTGTGTCTCTGCAGCAGTGGTCACCCAGCCCTGCTAGAGGAGCTGCGCTTATGGGAGGGCATGGCTCAAGACCCCATCCTGGATGGAGGCATGGGATGCTACTGGCAGAATGCTTCCTATGCCGGGCCTGGCAGCTTCCTATTCTATGCTGCTAGCCAGTGCCCAAGGATGGATTTGTCTAGTTTTTTTTTTTTTTTTTTTAATTTTGAGGTGCTGGAGGTGGAAACCAGGGCCTTGAGGATGCTAGGCAAGAGCTCTACCCACCACCAGCCCTCTGTTCAGTTTTTAGATACACTATTCCTTCTATCATGTTCTGTGCAGTCTTGCTAATCAGAAACCATATGGTCTCTTTAAAGTGTCTTGTCATATCTCTAAGCTTGTGCTGCTGTTTTACAATTGACCTCCAGAGGAAAACACTGTCTAACACCTAGGGCTGGCTGGGCACTGCCTCAGGATTATCTCCCCATCGGGGAATGCAGATACTTACAGGGATCATTATTTCTTCTGCTAAGTTTTTTTTTCTTTTCTTTTCTTTCTTTCTTTTTTTTTTTTTAAGAGACAGGGTCCTGCTTTGCAGCCCAACCTGGCCCCAAACCCTTGGGTTCAAATGATCCTCCTGCCTCAGCTTCCCAAATGACACCAGCAGCACAAGCTACCATGCCCTGCGGAGTATCTTTTACTTATTCTTAACTGTGAGATCGTGTTTCTTAGGGGAAGTACCATGGGAACACTGCGCTTGCTTAGCTGCAGCTTTCCATTTACAGTAATTGTGATAATGGTGACACTTTTTACTCACAGGCTATTTTACAGTTTCAAAGCATTTTCTTACGAATGACCTACTTTCATCTTTAGAACACTTCCCTGGGATTAGCCCAATGATTTGGGCAGGTGCTGCATTTATCCGACTTCAGATGGGAGGTGTAGAGGCACTGTGGTGAAATGAGACAATTCTTACTAAGTCTGCATCCTAAGTTTGAATCCCTGAGTAGTTGTGTGACCTTGAAGAAGTTGCTTCATCTCTCTGAACCCCAGTTTCCTCATCTATAATGTAGAGATAAGAGTACCTATCTGAACATGAGGCCCTGAGTTTGGTTCCCAGCATCACAAAAACAAAAAACCTAAAACAAAAAACTTAAAACATTGATTATGTGGGGGAAAAAAAAACTTCTAGAGCTGATGAATCCACAAAATAGCAGGACACAAGATCAACACTGGTAAATCAATAACTTTCCTATATTCCAATAATGAATCTGCTGGGAAAGAAATCAAGAAAAATATCCCATTCACAATAACCTCAAAAAAAAAAAAAAAAAAAACCAACCACTCAGGAATAAATCTAACACAGGAGGTGAAATACTTCTATAATGAAAACTAGAATACTGCAGAAATAAAGAAGACCTTAGAAGATGGAAAGACCCCTCCCCATGTTCTTGGACAGACAGAACACATTACCAAAAGCAATATACATATTCAATGCATTCCCCACAAAGTACCAATGACATCCTTCACAGAACTAGAACAACAACAACAACAACAACAACAACAACAACAAAAACAGTCTTAAAATTCATGTGGAAGAATGAAAGACCAAGAATAGCCAAAGCAGTCCTGAGCAGGAGGAGAGACACAGGAGACATCACAACACCTGACCTCAATCATCTACAGAGCTCTAGTAACACAAGAGACACAAAGAGCAATGGAATAGAAGAGAAGACACAGACACAAATCCACATAGTGACAGTCATCTGACATTCGACAAATGTGCCAAAAATATATATTAGAGAAAAGACAGCCTTTTTAACAAATGATGCTGGGAAAACTGGATATCCATAGGTAGAAGAATGAAACTAGATCCCCCTCTCACCTTGTACAAAAGTCAAATCAACGTGGATTAAAGAATTAGGAATTAGACCAGAAACTTTGCAATTGCTAGAAGAAAACCCAGGGTCAGTGAATTGGTGCAGGCATCGGCTTCCTTAACAAGACTCCTAAAGCTCAAGAAACACAACCAAGAACCAAAAAGTGGGATGTCAGTGAATTAAAAAGTTTTTTAAGCAAAGAAAATGAGTGCCCAAAGAGAGAGCCTACAGACTGGGAGAAGATCTTTGCTAGCTACTTCTTGCAGAGAATTAATATCCAAAAGGGAATTAATATCCAGAATATATAAAGAACTCGAAAAACTTAACACCCAAGAAATGAAATAACTCAAACAATAAACTGGTAAAGAACTACACAGACATTTCTCAAAAGAAGAAAACAAATGGCCAACAACAATGTGAAAAAATGTTCCCAGCAGTCAGGAAAATGCAAATCAAAACTACATTGCACTCCAGTTAGAATGGCAATCATCAAGAACACAGATAATAATAAATGGTGGAGAGGATGTGGGGAAAAGATACAGCCATACATTACTAGTGGGACTGCAAATTAATATAACCACTTCAGAAAGCAGAATGGAGATTCCTCAAAAGACTAGGAATGGAACCACCATATGACCCAGCTACCCTACTTCTTGGTGTTTGTCCAAAAGAACTAAAATCAACATATATTATAGTGATACAGGATCATTTAATGTTTATAGCAGTGCAATTAATAAAAATCAAATTATGGAACCAGCCCAGGTGCACAACAGATAAATAAATAAAGATAAATGAATAAAGAAAATGTGAGAGCTGGGGTGTGGCTCAGCGGTAGAGCAGTCACGCGGTGGGTTCCACCTCAGCACCACATAAAATAAATAAGTAAAATAAAGTTGTTGTGTCCAACTATAACTAAAAAATAAATATTTTTTTAAAAAATGTGATATAAATACACAGTGGAGTTTTACTCAGCCATAAAGAAGAATGAAATGATGACATTTGCTGGTAAATGGATGGAACTGGAGAACATCACGCTGAGTGAAATAAGCCAGACCTAGAAAGTCAAGGGCCAAATGTTTTCTCTCATATGCAGAAGCTGGAGCAAAACAAGGGCGGGGAAAGGGAGGACAGATTCCACAAAACCGAGGGGAGATCAGTGGAGTAGAGAAAGGGGAGAGGAGGAGGGATGAGGAAAGGGAGGAATTACAGAATGAAATTGGCCAAACTACGCTGTGTGTGTGTATGAAAGTATCACAGTGAATTCCATTTTTATGTATATTTATAAAGCATAAATAAATAAATAACTGGAAGACCAGTAGAGGAAGGGGAGGAGGGTAAGGGAGGAGGGAAAGGAAACAGGAGGTACTGGGGACTCCATGTGTGTGTGATCATGTCAAAATGAACCCTACCATTATGTATAACTAATAATGCACCAATAAACACATTTTTGAAAACCAATCAAAGGGCTGGGGATGTGGCTCGGTGGTTGAGTGCCACTGAGTTCAATCCCTAGTACCCTCCCGCAAAAAAAAAAAAAAATCAAAACTAAAAAGAATATCTAGTGTAGCTATCTTTCACCACAAAAAATGGTTAAGTATGTCAAGTAATGCACATTAATTAATTTACACATTCCATATTCCACAGTGGATACATATTTTGAAGCATCAGGCTGTATATGATAAATATATATAATTTTTATTTGTTAATTAATTTTTCAAGAAGAATACCTACCTTGAAAGATTCTGAGTATTAAATAACCAGTGAATCCTCTGGCCAGTAGAAAGAAATCGAAGTAGTTTACAGACTTCTGCTAAGTCCAACCTACCCTCCCCTGAAACTGGCCAGCCAGTAAGATACCTGGGTACATTTCCTTGCATAGACAATTTTGCCACAATTATTCTTGAGCTCACCATCATGCTCAATTTGCGTAACTCTTACTTTCAAAGCTCACTTTAAGATGTTTAATGTTCCATTGGCAATATTAATGTAACTAACATGCATGTAAATTGTCAGACCTGGACAAATTTGTCAAATTTAAAAAACAACTTGAAGTTAGATGTTTTGATATTTGAAAAAGAAGACACTTTGATTGGTATAATTGCACCCAAAGTCAGTTTCTTTTATTTTGCTTAAATCAGAAGTTTAAATAAGAAATGATTATAGTTACCAATAATCCTCTGCTTTGCTTGTACTCTTTGAGGATATTGTTGATATTTTCCACAAATCCCGTCTGGGCAACCCATCGGATATTAAAATTCTCCTTCACGAAGAGCGCTTCCATTTTTAGGTTGACCAGCAAATGATCAAGACACTCTTGCTAAGAGTTAAAGTAAAATTAGAAATTTACCTTTTTTGTTTCATATTGACAGTTATAACAGATCCAAATCACTTCAGTTCTTGAAGAAAAACAGAATGCATGCATTAATTAGGAAGTCAGTTCATCCAGAGCTGAGTACTGCCAGGGATATGATTATTGATAACAGGATATGATTATTGTTTATCTTGTGTGCTGCGGGGGTGGAACCCGGGCCCTCAGGCATGTGAGGCCTGTGCTCCACACTGAGTTGAAGGCTCAACCCTGAAGCACTTCCACTCCCTTTAAATCATTTGGGGGGCAGTACTGGGGAGCAAGCTCAGGACTTTGTGTGTCTCAGACAAATGTTCTTTCACAGAGCTACATCCCACCCAGTGCTTTAAAAAAATTAAATAGCATCTACTTTTCAAATAATGCAGTCCCATGGTTTAAAATCCAAAAGAATGACAAGTATAACAGAAAACAATCCCTCTGTCCCCAAACATCACTCACCCAGCTCTGCTCCCCAGAGGCCACCAGTGGTATCAGTTCTTACAGCACCACAGCTGTCTATCATTCTTAGTGGTACTGAAGATTGAACTAGGGCACTCTTCCACCTAGGTTTTTCTTTTTCTTTTTCTTTTTTTTGGTGGAAGAATGTAACAGGGATTGAACTCAGGGGCACTTGAACACTGATCCACATCTGCAGCCCTATTTTGTATTTTATTTAGAGACAGGGTCTCACACTGAGTTGTTTAGCACCTCACTTTTTGTTGAGGCTCCCTTTGAACTCATGATCCTCTTGCCTCAGTCTCCCAAAATGCTGGGATTATTGTATGCACGCCACTGCACTAGGCCCCACCTGGTCTTTTTTATTTGTTATTTTGAGACAGGGTCTTACTAGTTGCTGAGGCTGGTCAGGAACTTGGAATTCTCCTACCTTAGCCTCCTGTGTAACTGGGATTTCAGGCATGTGCCACCGTGCCCTGGCAAAATATCACTCTTAAATATGTAAATACGGTGCTTAAGCCAGGTGCCACCCCACATGCCTCAGCATGTGGGAGGCTCCTCAGGAGGCTGAGGCAGGAGGATTGAAAGTTTGAGGTCAGCCTCAGCAATTTAGTAAGACCCTGTCTCAAAATAAACAGGGCTGGGTATGCAGCTCAGTGGTAGACCATCCTGGTTCAAGCCCCAGTACTTAGGAAAAACAAAAGAAAGGAGCAAACAACAACAAAAAAACCAGATTACATCTTAAAGCAAGCTTAAAGAGCTCACCACCTGACGACAAGCTATTTGTTGTTGTGATGTGAAGAAAGGTTGGAATCTCACCCAGCTCATGGAATTTTAGAAACAGGCCACGGTGAACACACCCAGTGTTTGAGTAGCAGTTTACACATCAGCGTTCACACCCCTTCTCTGACTAGGCCTCTGAAGGGTTTTCACAAATGAAAACTGAGGCTAGAAGAGGAAGCTGCTTTAAGTAGAGCACCTAGAACACATGCTTTGCAGACAGGCCTCCACCCACACCCTCAGGAACCAGCAGGGTTTAGAAAACAGTTTTTTTTTTTTTTTAAGAATTTATTATATACTAACTTTTAAGTCCTTGATTAGGTAAGCATTTTCTTTGGGTACTTTCTGGGTTTTTCCAGGGCCGGTGTGTTTACTGATGCACTGTTAGGGAAGAGTAGAGATGTTATTTAGTTTATATAAAACTTCTCAAATGAATGTGAACAGAACTGAATATTTATATACTCCAAAATAGAGTGCAGGGCATAGAGGGTACATAGTTAGTTACTTATTCTGAAAATATATTGGAGATAGAGATGAGTAAGGCCCACTCTCTGCCCTGGAGGAGCTCCCAGTTTGAAGAGGGAGACAGACACAGATAATGCCCTTGCAGCTCAGCAAAGGAGGCTGAAAAAACAAAAATCACAAGAGCCCACTGTTCCAGACTGAACTGTGGCACGAGGCCCCAGCAGACCAGACCTAACCAAAATGGAGTGACCCATGCTAAGTGCCACCCAATCAAGCTGAAACAGGGAAGCAGATAGACCCAAACAGAACTATTTTTCCCCCAAACAGGAGATTCCTGTCTACCTGAGTCAGCTTAATGAAGGAGATTCCCTCTGCTTTAACCCTCACAAAAAACTAACCTGATGCTAACCCATAAGCGTTTTACTTGCTATTTGGTTTCCTTGTTCCGTAGCCCGCAGGAGCCCTTGTTCTGTTTTGTAGAATGGAGGCTTTCCTGATTTCGTGAATTGAGAATAAAAGCTAATTACAACTGTAACTAAATTAGTTATGATTTTGTCCTTGACAGTCTGTGCTCCCCACTACCCCGACTTCACATGCTGAAATCCTAACACCTGAGATGTTGGATTTAGGAGGTGGGGATTGGGGAGCCCATCGGTTCATGAGGTTGGAGGCTCATGAATGAGATTAGTACCCTGATAAAAGAGGCCAGAGAGAGCTCCCTGCCTCCTTCCACCACGTAGGCACACAGGGAGTGCTGCAGACCGGCTGCAGCAAACTAACCGGGGTGGCGGGGGTGGCAAGCAACTGTGTACATTGATACAGCAGGAGTGGGAGCCATTTATTGTAGGACAGGAGGGGTGTATATACATATACTGGCATTACTTCACAAACCACTCCCTCTGGCAAAATGCCAGGCGCCATCCTGACTTGTTTATAGACCCTAACAGGGAGAAGGTGACGTCTATGAAGCCAGACAGCGAGTCGTCACCATATCTATCAGCACTTTGATCTTGGACTTCCCAGCCTCCAGGACTGAGGGACAAAGGCTGCCAAGCTGCAGTGCTGTGTTATAACCCCAGACAGACTAAGATACTCTGGGAGCATGGAAGAGAGGCCTCTGGCTGGAGGGGGAGCTTTGCAGGAGCAGGGAGGGTGCTGAGGAAGAGATCTGAGCCAAATCTTACAAATGCAGAGAGAGGAGGCAGGTGGGGCAGGGCGATGGTCACACTCCCCAGGCTGCGAGGTGGTGGCATCAGCCAGCATGGCCTGGAGGTGGCCAGGAGGGCTGGTGAGCCTGGGCATAGCCATACTGTGAGAACAGTGTCTCCACACACACTTTAGGATTCCACTGTGTCATCTGTGTGTCCTTGGTGCAGTGACTGTTTGTCCTCTCAGCCAGAGCCCTATGTGGTCCTTCCTGTTCCCCTTGTAGGCTGAAGGAAGGCCATTTTGGTCGTAACTCCCCCCACACACTGCAAATACAGAGTTCTAGTTTTAAGGACATTATATTTTAGGAGTCCTCAGTCTTATTAGCACAACGAATTCCTAATATTTGTTTAGGAGTAAAGCTATTTAACAAATCACTCCCGAGTGCCGTACCTTGACAAAGTCCTCCAGGGTATGGACTGATTCATCCACAGCCACCAGGTAATGGAGCTTTGGCACGTGGTCTATTACGTTTTGTATCACTCTGCAGAGCAACAGAGAAGAGAGGAAAAGTTGAGGAGAGACAGTGAACTAGAATTCACTGAACTCCACCCCCAGACATGGCATTTGGAGGGTTCTCTTAATCGCCAACAAGGTTGGGGTTGGGATCATTATCCAAGGATATCCTTGCACCCAAGGATGACATTTCCCAGGCTGACCACCTACGAGGAAAGCAGTGGAGCCAGCCTTTAAAGTCAGAACCGCCTGGCCCTGGAGCTGGGCTTCTCCTAGTCTGCAGCACCTCGCCATCGAAAAGACCTAATCCCGTTAGGTCAGGAAGCCCCTGCCCACGATCTCCACGATCTCCAAGACTGCTTGGAGTTGTTGTCTGACAAAAGTGAAACACCGATGCAGAGAAGCAGTATCTCAAGGAAGTCGCATAGCAGCAGTGACCAAGCCTGAGTGTCCTACTCTGAATGATTGACTGTCAACATTGTGCTTAACTCTAGCCAGGACTGTGCGAGGTGCTCTGCCACTGAATCCTCACAACAGCCTACTAGACAGGCACTATCACCATCCCCGTTTTATCAATGAGAAAATCCAAGTGAAGAAACCTTCCAATCCCCAGAACTCTGGAGAGGGCAGAGCAGGGGTTGGGCAGATTGAAGGATCTGGAGAGAACTAGGGTTAATAGAAGTCCATCACAAGGGCCTCTCCACCCAACCCCCATTTTAGGTTCCTCTTCAGTAAAATGAAAGAAAAATGCACACATCTAAATGAAACAATAACAGTTCATTTTACATTTGTTTTATATTTAATTTATCAGATTTTTTAGCGTCTTATCTTCTGTTAAGTATTTGGCAATCTTCAGAGAAATTTGCAAGAAGAAAACAGTGTTACTGAAGAGGGCCCCAAGTTCCATAATGAGAACATTTTCACTAATTTATTGGGAGCAAGATGTTGTAGACTGATGCTAAGTATTTTGTCCTAAGAATGTAAAAGAGCCTTTCCGCCACATCTTGAGAACCCTGTTACATAATGCAAAATGTCTGCAAAAGGCCAGGGCGGGTCTGGCTCCTTCGCTCCCAGAGTTAACGCAGGCTGGAGCAGATCGAGGTTTGGTGGAGTTGAAACTCGTACTTTAAGAAATTCTTTAAGAACAATAATAAAAATGAGGTTCAGGGCCTTGAAAGGCATGCACATAGGGGAATGGCGGTGACGTCTAAGTTTCACTGGCTGCCTGGTAAATCTTTCTGGGACCATGAGTAATCACTGTGGCCAGTGGATGAGGGGAGGGCGGAAACCAGCCCCTCTCTGAAGGGCAGAAACTGTTCCCTCCCTGGAAGCGTGCCTGGGGTGGGGGAGTGGGTCCCTGGACCCTGGAAGGCAGGGTCTTCTAAGGAGAAGGTCTCAGGACCTGCCTGGGTGGCAGGGTGGGAGCCCCTGGGAATGGGAAAGACAGGTCAGCTAAGTTCTGTACTGGAAACCTTGGAGACTGTCCAACCTTTGCTGTGTGGATCCCTGTGGCTGTGGAGAGATGATTGTCATTGATCAAGAGTGGACATCATCTTGGGCCATGGTGGACCCCTTAGAAAAACAACCATTTACTTTTAACCTCTGTGTGTGACCTAACATTCCCGTGACTATTAGGTAAACCTCTTGGAATGTATTGCTAAGCCTAGCGACCTCCAGCCTCCTTCCACTCCAAAGCGGAGTGCTGTGAGGTAATACCTGTTACCTGCAGGGAGAATCTCCCGGCGACCCACATGCCTAATGGGCCCACCGGTGTGTTTGTTGATGTTGATTTATAGGTATCTTGAGTTAGTGTTCCTGGGCCATCATCATTCACATTTACCTCAGAATAAACTTAAAGGCAGAGTTATTTCCTTAAAGGCAGAGTTGTTCTTTTGAATTGGCACTTTACCTTCAGTTGCAAAAAAAAAAAAAAAAAAAAAAAGAAAAAGAAAGAAAGAAAAAGCTTCAGGTCGACAGTTCATCATCTGATCTGTGGAATTTAGTTTGGTGGGCCTGACATCCCCATGTCATCTGGACAAAGGAAAGGCAAACTATGTTCCCAGAGTGTACAGAACAAGTTCTTTCTTTTCCAGAAGGTCACTCTGCTGACAAAGTTCCCAAGAGATGAACCTGAACCTGTCATCAGAAGTACAGGGCCTTAGGGCTGGGGTTGTGCTCAGAGGCAGAGTGCTCGCCTAGCATGCGGGAGGCACTGGATTTGATCTTCAGCACCACATAAAACAAAGTAAAGGTATTGTGTCCACCTATAAGTAAAAAGTCAATATTTTAAAAAAAAGTGGGGAGCGTTGAGGGCGAGGGTGTGGCTCAGTGGTGGAGCACTTGCTGAGCATGTCTAAGGCCTGGGTTCCACCCCCAGCATCACAACAAAATAAGACAAAACAAAACAAAAATCTAGACATGTAGACCTCTTAGTTAGATATAATTCTCATCAGATGCAAATGGAGATAGTAAGATGCCCCCTGCTAGGGTGTGGTGAAGAATCAAATTGACAACACTGCTGAGTTCTCAGTACAGATTAGTTAACAGACTGATACACAAACCATCTAGGAGAGTCCCCTTTCCGGGAGAATGCTTACCCTGCTAGGTCAAGAACATGAATTGCCGGAATTACATTTGTTCCATCTCCAAAAACAGGTAAAGCAGGAACCTCACCCAACCAAGCTATCTAAAAGAAAAAAAAGAAAAGCATTTCCCCTGGTTCTATGCGTTTGACTGTTGCAGGTCACGAGCTCCAGAAGAGCTGACCACCAGCCGAGAAATCCCCTCCAGGAGAGGCTTCATAAATCAGTCCTCATGACATTTGTCTAGAATTCACTCCTCTCAGGAGGAATAGAGTGTAACTTCAGGACATTCTGCTAAGTGAAATAGGCCAGACACAGAAAGATAAGTACCTCATGTTTCCCTTATGCGTGGAAGCTAAAAAAAAAAAAGAAAAAAAAAGAAAGTTGATGTGAATGGAGAATTACTAGCGGCTGGGAAGCAGGAGGGGGGTGAAGGGAGGTTGGGTTTTACCAGTTTGGGAAGCTGGTGACGGGTGAGGAGGAGGAACTGGGTTCTGATAGTAGTTAGATGTAGAGTGGTCCCATTTTCTGGGATGGAGCCCTGGAGGGGGAGCAGGTTTGGGGGTGACTGCAGGATTTAGGGCTGGGGATGTGGCTCAGAGGTAGAGTTAAGGGACTGAGGGGCAGCTGGACCGGTAGAGCTGGAGTGTGAGAGAGAGCCTGGCTGGGGGGCTAGGTCTGGAGGACACTGGTGCCCGTCCTGGGGGAGTGACCCTGGGAAAGAGCCGAGAGGGAGGAGACAAAAGGTCGGCAGAGGCCCGTAAGGCCAACACTCAGCGGTCAGGCAGGGAGGGGCGGCCGGGAGGGGACAGGACAGGGAGTTTCCTGTGGCTTATCCTCTTCAGCTGTCATATTTATTAAAAAATAAATCCAACCAGCCTTTCAGCTACCCTCTTCCCTCTCTCTCTCCCCTGTTGTCTCCATCCCTCTTTTACAGCAAAATTCCTCTTCAACTCCTCTCCACCTGCTCCCTGCAGAACCCACTCCTGCGGGACTGTTGTCCTACAGCCTCGCAAAACCCCGTGGCCAACTCCCAGGTCTCATCTGACTTGATTATCTGTGGCATGTGACGTGATTTCTTTCCTTCTTTCTCCTTATTGACTCAGCAGTGTGGATTTGAGCTCAGGGCCTCTGTGTGCTTTGTGAGCGCTCCTTGACAGAGCTGTCCCCAGCCTTCATTCTTTCTTTTTAGATACATTTTGCTTGGCTCTCTCAACACTCTTGTTTCTTTCTTACCTCCCCACCCGGCAGCCTCCCCTCCTCACTCCCTCTCATCTCATATCTTCTCCACGTTCCTTCTCCTGGTGAAGTCGTCGGGTCCCACAGATCTAAAACCTTCCCTCTGATCTCTAACTCTTACGTCCAACCGCCTACTCTGATCTGTGCTTGAAATCAGTCATCTCCAGTCACAGGCCCAGACTGGACTCCTGAATTCCCACTGCATTCGCCCTGCCCTACTCCAGCGCCGATCCTGCCCATCTCAATAGCCTGCAGCCCCCATACGTCCACTGCTTACACCCAGATCCTTTTCACGGTCCTCTGCTTTCAGTCCCCTTTGCATTCACAGTCTGAGCGATCCCACTAACTCTACCTTCCCCACACACCCCGACCAGAACAATTTTCAGAATCACCACCGTTTCCACTCAGGTCTCAGACCCTCCTGGCTGGTCTCTCTCCCTCTCCATTCTGCCTGCCCCGCTAGGGCACACCCTCACATAGCCGCAGAACAGCGCGATCTTCTAAAACTTCAGATAGATTGTGACTTTTCTGCTCAAAACAGTCTGATGGTCAAAAAAGTCAAAGCTCTCACCGTGGCTGGGACCTGGGCTCCGCCTGACTCCCTGAACCCCCTGGGCCTCCTGGTCTTCCTGCTGCTCCTCACACATAGCCATCACATCTCCACCTGGGCTCTTTGCATTCAAGTCCCACTGCCTGGAATGTTCTTTCCCCAGAAAGCACCTTAGTGATTTCCCTCGTTGCCTTTCCCTGAGTCACCACATCTTTAGAAAGTCTTCCCTGAGCCATCACACAGAAGCCCTATCCCTGTCGCGACCCCACCCTGGCACACTCCACCTTATTCTGTGCTGCTGGGTTTTGTAGCGTGTTTCAACTTCTGAAATGTTCCATATTTGCTGGCGTCTTTGTTTACATCTTCATCTTCTTTGTTTTTAGCCTACCCCACTAGAAGTAAGCACCACAAGGACAGAGGCTTTATGATGTTATTGTGTCCCCTGTACCTGTAAGAGTTGGCACACGGTCGGCACTTAATATTTATTTCATCAATGAAAGGAAATCCATCTTTTCCTTTACTGTTCTCAGCGTGTGAACATAAGTGGTTAATAATGGCAACTAAGCGCAGGTGGTAACGGTAGATGCCCAAGTTTTTCCTTATTATGTGGAACTAGCCACCTTCAATCTGCATTTCCTTATTGCAGCACACTTTCTGTTTATTATTTATTTGTGGTGCTGGGGATGGAACCCAGAGGCAAAGTGCTCTACCACTGAGCTCCACCCTGAGTCCCGCAAAATACGTTAAAATGTCCATAGTCATTGAAAAGTCCTACCTTAAAAAAAGTGTGTAAGATGCCTTCTTCCACCCCATACTGAAGTCCGGCAGCAATAACATAAGTTGCAAGTTTTTTGACCTGTTAGTTAAAACAGAACAAAAGTTGTTTATAATGTTTACCAATCTTGTTGACTAGATCATTTGAGAAGTTAAAATGAGCACTGAAGGAAGTTTCATTAACTCTTCTAGGCTTCTTAGGTATTGTCTAGGACAGAAATAATGTTCTTTAAATGGGAGAACACACTTCTGCACTATTCAGGAATGTCTTTGACCACAATTAAAATTTAGTTGAATGCTGGTGCAGTGGTGCACACCTGTAATCTCAGCAGCTCAGGAGGCTGAGGCAGGAGGATCACAAGTTTGAGGCCAGCCTCAGCAACTTAGTGAGGACCTAAGCAACTTAGTGTCTCAAAATAAAAATAAAAAAGGCTGGGGATGAAGGACAGGGGTAAAGCACCCCTGGGTTCAATCCCCTGGTACAAAAAAAATTTTTTTTTTTTTAGTTGGGAATCCTAATTCAATTAAAGCCAAAGCTATTATTTGTGAAAACATAATACATGAAAGTTTTATCCTGGTACTGGGGGAAGGAACCTTTAAAAAGGGACCTTCTGTGAAGTTCTTTAACCATTTAGTAGGGTAGGGGTGGAGCACGAAGCAAGTTAGGGGAGTTTTAGCTGGCACGGATGTTCACTCACCCGACCTGGGGTGGGCCAGGCACTGTGGGACTTTGCCTCAGTGGTGACACTGGGGATGGAACCCGGGGCACAGGTAAGTGCTAGACAAGCGCTCTACCACTGAGCCACACCCCACCCAGCATTTATCTGTTTCAATACTCATCACAGTGCTGAGAGTGGCCCAGGGCATATGGCTTTCTGGCATGTTGGAAGCTTAGGGCAGAGAGCATACCTGGACACTGATCTTCCTCCTCTGTGCCCTCCCCACTCATATTCTAGTAAATATGTGACCTGGATGTGCTTAATTAAGAAATAGAGCTGGGAGCAATGGTACTTCTGTCACCTCAGCTACTCGGGAGGCTGGGGAAGGAGGATCATTTGAGTGCAGGAGTTTTTTGAGGCCAACCTGGGCAACACAGTGAAACACTTTCAAAATAAAAGAGTAATAAGGATAAAAAAGAAAAAAAAAACCCAAACAACAAATCAAACCCCCAGACAACCTCGTGTAATTGATTTTTGGCACGATGTTTTTCTGTGTTGCTGATCTAAGGTTCCAGTCTACAAGGAGCAGTCACCTCTAGAGGGCTCATGGGCAAGTGCTCCAGCCCTTTCCACTCAGCCTTGTCCCCAGCCCTTGCAGGGAACACCTGACTTCCAGACTTCCAGAGGCTGCCTCACTTCAGATCAGAACTTTAAAAACCTTTGGTTAATTAGATGGCTTTATGGTATGGATGTGAGGTGTCCCCAACACTCCTGTGTTAATTCAGGAATGATCAGAGGTAAAATAACTAGATTACAAGAGCCATAACCTCATTAGACCACCCTGGTTTGACTGGGTGGTAATGCAGGCAGGTGGGCATGGCTAGAGGAGGTGGGTCACTGGGGGTGCCCTGGCAGGTGCATCCCCCCTCCCCCTCCCACTTCCTGGCCTCCATGCACTGACAGCTCTCCTCCATGACTGCTGCCTCCCACCAGGGCCCAGAGCGCTGGAGCTGCCGTCTGCACTGAGACCTCTGAATCTGTGGTTCCCATTCCCACCAGTGGAAGAGCTGAGCAAGGTGATCTTGTTCCCAGGTTTCTCCTAAGTGTCCTGGGTAATGTGACAGCAAAAGATTCCCCAAAGGATTTTAAAAGCCTATGTGCATGAGGTAATCTTGCAGATCCTCTCAAGCCCCAACTAGATGGGCATGCATTTGCTTTCTGGGAAGAAATTAAATAACTGTTGAGGTTTTAGGGGGTGGGTGGGAGAGTGCAGCTGAGAATTTAGGGGGTGGGAGATGGCTCAAAACAGAAGGGATAAAACAGAGGAAGATTCTAAACATGGGTGTGGGGGTAATGCAAGCTTAAAAAATGCTCTTTTGGGGAAGATGTTCTGGGGGGTGATATTGGACAAATCACATTGTTACATTGTGTGCATGTGCAGATATCAACAACAAATCCTACCACTGTGTACAACTCTAATGCACCAACCAAAAATGTGGGAAAAAATGCTCTTTTTTTCACTCATTCTTTCTGATAAAATGTTTAAGGAGGAAATTGGTTTCAGTAAAACATTCTCGTTAACAGCTTTATTTTAGGATGTTTTGAATCTTTTATGGGTCGCTTTGGTCTGAGACTATGGTTTGGGAAAAGGTGCTGGGAACTGAGCAGGCTGAAGTTAGGGTTCAGATGACCCCCACTGTACTTTAAAGACATATACCAGTATTTTGCTTGAACTAAGGGCTTGAAGGGGGTCTGCTGGGGAGACAGGACCCTTTAGAGAAGAGGAATAGAAGACTTGAGGGTGGATGGCGTGGAGTACTGGGCCTCAAGCAGATGATGACTGAGCACTTCCCTTCCTGTGACTTCGATGGGCAAGGAAGAGTCATGGGGGCTGTGGGTGTGGCTCAGCGGAGAGACCTGGCCCAGCAGATGTGCGGCCCTGGGTTCCACCCCAACACACACACACACACACACACACACAAAATAAATAAAAAAACAGCCAAATAAATGGTGGCGGTGATGGTGGGGAGAAACAAGAAAGAAAGAAAGGCTAGCATCATTTTAGGCTGGTATCAGAAAGTTAAAGTCTGATTGGCTTGTTTGAATTTTGGGAAAATTTGGGAATCCTATTGGGTTACACACACCATGTTATGGGAGAGACGTATCATTTTCTTTTCTGTGCTAATGTCATCAAAGAATGCAAAATCGGGAATACACATATTGAACATTCTAGTCAAATCAAGCTTACAAATATTTTATTTTGTCTTTCTTTTTAAATTTTTAAAAATTTTAGTTGTCGATGGATCTTTATTTTATTTATTTTTTATATGAAGTACTGAGAATCAAACCCAGTACCTCACACATGCTAGGCAAGTGCTCTACCACTGAGCCACCCAGCCCTATTCTGCCTTTCAATAGCTATCCTGTACTTGCTTAGAGAGAAAACTCTTAAAATGTACCAATAACTGATTGATTATAGAAAATACAAATAGAGCAAACAAAAAAGCAATTCTAATCTTTCATAATCCACAGACACAGGGGCCTTTTCTATGTTAGGCCTGTGTAACCCAGACAGTGGGAAAACTATTAGCATCAGACATTATTCTACAACATTCTATCAGAACGACAATTCTTGGTGTTGATTCTTCTTTGTTTTTTGTGTGTGCGTGATTCAGATTCCCAGGGGATCTTTACTATTGAGCTACATCTCTATTTTTTTTTTTTGAGACAGGGTCTCGATAAATTGCTATCTAGCCTTGAATTTGTGATCCTCCTGTCTCAGCCTGTAGAGCTGCTGGGATTACAGTTGTGTGCCATCATGCCCACCTTGATTTATGGTATTAATTCTTAATTGGTTTTTGACAATTAGTTGGCAAATGACTGAGATCAAAAATAGTGCATTTATAAAAGATATTTAAAAATTGGGCTTTTGATGTAGATTGGTGATAGAGTGCTTGACGGGCATGCATAAAGCCCTGGGCTGATCTTTAGCATTGGGAGAAGAAACAAAACAAAACAAAAAACAAAACAAACAAAAACAGAAGGAAAGCAATAAAGCTGGAGATGAAAAGAATAGATTTTATTATTTGAAGGTGTTTGATTTTTATAATAAATATTAATAATAATAAGATGATGATATTTCTTTACTTCAGACAACTAGTTAGTTTTTGCATATGATCATTTATTTTAAACTAATGAATTAGACATAAATGGTCAACAATAATGAATTTTAACAAAACAATAAAGTTATGGAATTCGGCACTGGAAGAATATTAGAACATCTAATCTAGCCCCTTTACTTTATTTATTTTAACCCCAGAAGTTATGGGGTGGGTATGTGGCTCAGTGGTAGAACGTTGTCTAGCATGTGCAAAGTCCTGGCTTTAATTCCCAACAGTTAGGAAAAGAAAAGACATCATAACCCCAAAAGTTTAATGACTTGATAATGGTCATAAGCTAGTGGACAGAAAAGGGGATTGAATTCCTAATTCATTGCTAATGTCAATGTGTTTTTTATAGTCAGCCAGAACTGGAGGACAATTGAACTTCTGTTGTAATATATTCCAAGACCACTAGGTGTCACCTTAGAACTATTGTTCCACATCACTTAACTGTGGGTCTAGAAGTGGGAAAAATGTAATGAAATCCTTAGAGGTTCTTGGGGTTCCATATAAGATAAACAGGGATGATGATAGAAGCACCTACTTCACAGAATTTTGTAAATTACACATGCGGTCCTGGAAGCTAAGCCCCTAATGACTTCTCAGCTATTACTACTTCTTCATTACCAGGGTATTCCATCGTTTATGTTGATAAAAGACAAGAAAAATAAAATAATTTTATGATAGATATATGTAAAAATGATACATTTGTTGCAACAGAAGGCTAATAAGCTATTATTATTATTATTATTATTTATTTGGTAGTGGGGATGGCACCCAGGCCTTGTGCATGTAAGGCAAGTGCTCTACATGAAATCACACCCCAGCTCTAATAAGCTATTATTATTGTTTACATAAACTTCTTAGCCTTCAGTATGTTTTAATAATGAGTGACTGTGGATGTGTCAAGATAAACTCTATGGATGATACAGTTTTGGAGTCCGGGGGAAATAATAAAAGCAAATCCATAGGCCTGTTGTCTGATGGGTCTCAGTTTGAATCCCAGCCCCACCACTTTCCCATGGTGTCTGCATCTATGAAGGGGACAGTGGTGTCCGTGGACAATACCACTGTTGTAAGGGGTAGATCAGACAAGGCAGAGCAGTGCCCAGGATGGCTTGGCAAATCCTAGTTAACCCCTGGAAGGTGCCATCTCTTTATTTGCAAGATGAAGTTAATACGCACTTTTCAGAATTGTTTTAAGAAACAAATGAGATAGATTCTGGGATCAGAGACAATGTAGTTCCCCTCTTTTCCATTCCAACTGAGTTATCTGCATCTTCTGGACCAGGGGACCCTTGGGATATGCAGACCCCTTGATGGGCGAGGGCTTTACTTCGGTGGGCTAGTTGAGAGTCTGGGCCAGCACCCTAAGGACAGTATATCTTGGAGTGAACCTGAAGCTGAGAGATCTGTGGGTGTAAATACAAGGAAACTAAAACAAAGGTGTTTAAAGAATCGTGATGGTGTGAATAAAGCCAGGAGCATTTCCAGCTGTGCAGACAGAACTCAAAGCAGTAAAATATTACCTTAACCAGGTTGAGTAAATATGAATGAGGAGGAAGCAGCCCAGGTACACTGCCTCAAAAACCCCTTTTTCTACCCTAAATGTTCTATGACTCCATACTTACATTTTTTCCAAATTTGAGAACCATTTTTTCAGCATTGATGTGGTCTGTAAAATTGGGATGATGCTTTCTTCTTCGATAATCCTCTTCAGTAAATGGGACCTCAGAATCATCCTACGAGAGAGAAAAGGTGCAGACCTAGTATATTAGAGCTCTGCAGAGCTCTGCAGCCCAGAGATGTGTTCTTTTAAGTTCAAATAAAGCTTAAAACAACTGCTCGTCAGTAGGGTAACTGTGCTCAACAGCAATTGTATATTTCAGAACAGTAAGTATTTTAACATTCCCAACACAAGTGATAAATGTGTAAAGTGAGGGATATTCCAATTACCCTGATCTGATTACATTGTATAGATGTTATTAAAATGTACCCTATAAGTATGTACAATTATTATCGTCAAATTTATAAAACTAAAAATGTATTATTTTAAAACAAACAAAAAAATCCTGCTTTTTAAATTTTTATTTTTTATTTTTATTTTTTGTGGTGCTGGGAATGGAATCTGGGCTTCATGCATGCCAGGCAAGTACTCTACCACCGGGCCATATCCACAGCCCACTACTGTTTCTTTTAACAGTGATTTCACTTCTTGAGAACACTTTAGGCCGCAAATTTAATAATTTAAGTTTAATCTCAGCAAATTAAAATTTTACATGTCTTTTATTTTGTAGAGACAGTGGCAGGTTGTTACTGGGATTCCATAAAGGTATTAAATCCTTTCTCAGTAGTCCATGTAATGTACATCCCTACCGCCCATCGTGCTGGGGTCAGAACCCAGAATCTTGCACATGCTGGGCAAGTGCTCCAACTTTGAGCGACATTCCCAACCCTTATTTTTAACTTAAATCATGTTTTCCCCCTCTTGTCCACACGCCTCTCCCCTCTCCGCAGTCAATCACATGTTAATAGTAACATTACGTGTGTAAAGTTCAGTCTCGGGCTTTATAAACTGCCTCCATCCCATATAAGATGAAGTATCAGTTCATCCTGGAACTCATGGATCAGAAAAATCTAACAGTCCACTTTACCTGTTCAGCACGTTCAGCCCCTCCACAGTCACCCTCTTCAGGGTGCAGGCCTCAGAGGGATGCCTCTGAAACCACCCGCTTCCTGGGGACTCAAAAGGAACAACTGAGAGACATGCAACTTCCCAAACACCTGTCCAGACTTCGAGGTCCTCTTTAAAAATGCACTGTTCTTTATGATCTTTATGATAGCCCATTGATCTAAATTAGATAACCAATCCAAAGCATGTGAGCCCAGAGCGTATGGGGAATACATCCAAAGGAACATAAGAAACAGGTGACCGCCCTGCTGTAGAAGCCCACTTGCACACCCGTGGGAGAGACGGGAGGAGACTCAGATGGCTAGAGCCGAACTGGGAATTGGCAGAGGATTAAGCAGGCAGTAGCCAGATTATCAGGGTTTATGGCCATGTTAGTAGTTGAGGTTTATTCTGAGAGGGACAGAGGATATTGAATGGTTTTAAGCTTTCTCAGCAGGATTGCAACATGATCTGAATTAATGTTTTAACAAGATCTCTTAGGCTATATCATGGAGAATGGCCCAGAAGAGTCGATGGTAGGCAACAGCCACACAGCAATTTTAAGTAGCCCAGGAAGCTAAGGGCTAAGGCTTGGGCCAGAAAGTTGCCAGGGACACAAAGAGAACTAGATGGCTTTCTGATATAATTTGGATGATGAGTTAATGGCATTTCCTGATGGACTGGCTGAAGGTTGGAAATGAGGTTAGAACACTGATAATGGGGATGCCCTTGGGGGCAGAGAGACAGAGAGAGACAGCTTTTGAGAGGAAGATCAAGTTAAACCACCTCAGTTCTGTGCACATAGTAGAAATTTGATGAATATGTACTGAATGATCAGATGTCCTCTTTTTAAACTTCATTTCTTTTCATTTCATTTTTGTAGTGCTAGGGGTCAAACCCAGGGCTTAAGTCTGTTGGGCAGGTGCTCTATCGCTGAGCACACCCCCAGCTCCAGATTATCCACCCTCTCAAATTGGGTTGCCAGAAAAACACAGAGTACTCAGCTGAATTTGAATTTCACAAAAATGAATGATTTTCTATTATAAGTAGGTCTTTAATACTTACACTAAAAAAAAAGGACTCGTGATAAAAATCACTTGTTGCTTATCTTAAATTCAAATTTAACTGAGTGTCCTTGTTTATATTTTTATTTCCTGACTCTGGCAACCCTACCCACATGGGGTCTGGAAACAGTGTGATCAGCTTTGCCTTGGAGATGAAATCAACTTGGTAGCTGCATAGACCTGGATAACACGACACAGCGGCCAGCCTGCCTGAGGGACTCTCCTGTGCTCCCTGTGACTCTGCCTGTGACACCCCTCCTTGTGGGATTTGACCCACCCTCAGTCCCATGGCTGCAGTTTTATAAGGTGAACTGCAAGGTTCTGAGGCAGGCCCTGTTCGTTTGGGTTTTGTTTTACTGTGCTCTTAGATGTCTGCCAGGAAAGTGTTGCTCCACTAGGCCACATCCCCAGGCCTGGCCATAGGCTTGTATTAAAGAAAAGGGAGATGAATTTCTTTGGCCAGGCGCACTGCAGCCCATAAATTCAAATCCACCAGGACTGTAGATTCTGAGTGGTCATTTCTCTCTCCTTGATTGTGAGGAGGCCTGGTCGTGCATTTTCAACCTTTGCTACCAGTTGTTGGGTTGGGTTCCTTTGGTCCTTAATGGTCACTGTTATGACAATAACAACATAGTACATTTCACTTTTCTTTTTTTCATAAAGGGATTGATTTTATTATGTGGCCTAGGCTAGGGACTTGAGCAATCCTCCCACCTCAGCCTCCAACTAGCTGGGATGACACCCGAGTACCCCACTTGACAATCTCCTTTCTAAAGGGTGGCTGACTGTGACCACCCATGTGAGTCACATGCTGGATACTTATCCTAAGTGGCCAGTTATTTGTGTCAGCCAGAGCCTGTCAGTTTTTCTTACTCTGGACTATTTGGTTCATCAGTCACCTCTGCTTTCCTGTTTTCACTCACCCATACAGAAACAAGAACACACAGACTTCAGAAACAGTTATGACAGGGGAAAAAACCAACCACAGTATATATTGAAACTCTCTTACTTATTGAAATCAATACAAATCAAACATTTTGTCATATTCACCCTTTTGTGTCAAAACTGATTTTACGTAGTTTTGTATTTGTTTGGATGCTTTGGGCTGTAAATCACATACAAGCAAGTTGGAAATGGCCAAAACACCAGGAAACTCATTTTATGCCATATATGGGTGACTCTGGGCACCATGGGCTGGCCTGGCTCTGTTTTTCGGTTGCACTCTTGGCTCCACCTCCCTATGGGGGTGGCCATGCCCTGGCAGCAGAAGGGCAGCAGCAGGTCCAAGCTCCACAGGCAGACCTAGAACGTCCGCAGAGGGAGTGTGGGGACAAGTGAATGCAGTACTGCTTACATGGCATACGTTAAGGGCACCTGAGTGGAAAACCACTCTCCTTGTGCTGGGCATGTGAGTGGCAAACCGCTTACCCTGTAGGCACAGGCCTGGGTGTGAGGCCACATGTTGTGATCCCATCACTTGTTCCATAGTCCGCTCCTCCGTTGGTTGCCTCAAGGACAGTTGGCCAGAAATTGCATTGGTGGCTGCCTGTAATCTGCTCACCTATTGCCTAAACATATATACATGGTAATTGCACAATAAAATCAGACCTGCTTTTTGCTTGGTCTCCTGAGGTCTTGATTTGTGACTTTGCAGCCACTCTCTCCTCTACCCTGTTCTGTGGACCTCCTCGCTGGATGAGAGAGATCCCATGCAAAGGAGAAGAACTGCATCCTCACAGAGGACTCCGTTAATCAAGGAGGAGCCATACCCAGAGTCTCAGCTGGCTTCCTGTGCTGAGACTGGACCTTGCTGGTCTCCCAGCACATGGCTAGACCACACACCCAGGCTCTCCTGCAGCAGGTGTGCTCAGGTGGGTAGGTCGAGGTCACAGGGATTCACAGAAGTGATGAGCACCTTGACCCAGCTTGGTTCGTAAAGTTCCCTGTGGCTCTACACAGCCTGGGAGGCTTCTGGAAAGTGGCTGAGCCAGCTGAAGGAGCCCCAGTCCCCAGAGTTCAAAGGAGAATTAATCATCAGGGGCACCTGTTTTACATTTCACATGTGCAAGAAATGAATTTCCAGCAGGGTGCAGTGGTGCCCACCTGTAATCCTGCTGAGGCAGGAGGATTGCAAGGTTGAGTCCAGCCTTGGCAAATTAATGAGAGCCTGTCTCAAAAAACAAAACAAAACCAAACCACAAAATAACAGTGTGGGCATTGTAGTTCAGTGGTAGAGCACTTGACTAGCATGGCTGAGATCTAGGGTTCAATCCCCAGTACTGCAAAAACTTCCACCATGTTTAAGCCATTTTGCATTTTGGGGGGTTGGTTTGTTACATCCTAACAATTCAGAATCAAGTTGTTGTTCACCCCTTAAACAGTTGTTGGCAAGAAGAATGGACCATCGTGGTGGGTCTGGATCAGCTGGGAGCTGGGGCAGTTTCCCTTCCTTGGGTCTATGGATAGTGTGGACATCGGAACAAATCCAGGCTCTGCTGGCCAGGATGGCATGGTGACTACGTGACAGGAAGCCTGTCACATCCACACGGCCCTGCGCTCCCCCTTCCCTTCCACGTGGCATGATGCAGTCGTGACTTGGCACAGTCCTCTGACTCCAATGAACCACAGGGTACACCAGGGTCCTGGCAGGAAAGCATATACCTTCTCACATGGGCATCTGAGTGCAGTTTAACAACAGGGCTGTTAAGGAAGATGTGGGCAGGAGGCAGGGGAAGCCCCATGCCTGCAGCCATGACCATGATGCTCTGTACCACTCCTAAGTCCGAAAGTGTCAAGGAGCAAGTGATTAGAGCCTGGTGACAAATTTGGGTGCCACAGGAGCAGCAGCCTGATGAGGGACAGCCCACCAGCAGCAACTCTGCAGAAGGGCACTGGGCGAGCAGATACCCTGACTCATTGTTGTTGTTTCTTCCTTCCTCTGGCCAGTGTGTCCCTTGGCCAGACAGAGGTGGGAGCCCAGGACAAGGCTGCCTGCTGCTGTAGGCTTCACAGTCAGGGACAGGGTGCTCTGGAGGGGCAGGTGGACAACATCCAGTGCACAGACCTACCATGAGGTTCCACTTCTCACAACTTGGCATCTCACAACCTTTGTCTCCCCAGCACTCCCAGGACAGCTCTGGAGGTATCTGGGCTTTCCAGCACCACCAGAACATTCCAGGCCCATCCAGACATTTACCAAGCCACAGCAGGTACTGACTGGCTGCCACAGAATCCCAGAGCTACTAGGTTTGGCCCAGGGAGTCCACGATTACCATCTGTGCACCGGTGATGCCCAGAGGGCTGCTGGGGGCTACTGTGCAGAGTGACAAGGTTGAGGTATCTTCCATAAGCTCATGAGTTTCAATGATTTTTCCAGCTCAGCATACTGGCGACTCCTCCTTAGAACCAGCTCCCAAGACTGTTAGAATTTCCTGGGATGATCACAAGGAGACAGAAGCAGAAAAGAGCTGAGGCTTTCTTGAGTTCCCAGACGTCCCCAGTCCCTATCCCCAGTGGCAGCTCTGTCCCTGGATCGTAAGGCTTTGTTCATGTCTTTGCAACAGCTTCCTCTTTCTGTTAAACTGACTCCAGTGGTCCTCCTCAGCTCGTCCTGATTTCAGACAGAAGCCACATCTTCCTCTGCCACCTGCTCTTCTGCTGACTTTGTGGGGACAGACATGCTTGCTTTGTGTAGCCAATGTTTTCCACCTTTAACCCACCCCTGTCCTCATTTCAAAAGCAAAGCTCAGATACAGTATCATTTCATCCATGAACATGTTATCAGTTTTATTGTAGCTAAATTTATTAATTATTCAAATATTTAAATTATTAAGACTTGTTTAAGAAATCCTTCCAGGGGCTGGAGATGTGGCTCAATGAACCACGGGGTACACCAGGGTCCTGGTAGGAAAGCATATACCTTCTCACATGGGCATCTGAGTGCAGTTTAACAATAGCGTGCTCGCCTGGCATGCGTGTGGCCCGGGTTCGATCCTCAGCACCACATACAAACAAAGATGTTGTGTCCGCCGATAACTAAGAAATAAAATATTAAAATTCTCTCTCTCTCTTAAAAAAATCTTTATTTTTAAAAAAGAAATCCTTCCATATAAATTCTATAATTTTTCTTTAAAAACTAAAGTTTTGCTTTTTACTCTAATTATGTGACCCACCTTGAACTGACATTTTGTGCGGAGAGAGGGAGAGTTCAGGAGGGCTGAAGGGAGTGTTCTGTGCTTTGACTGCTGTGTATGTGCATAATCAGGCGTTTGTCCAAACCCAGTGCTGTGCAGGAACGGGGTCAACTTACTGTATGTATGTACACCTTAGTAGACGTGATCTTTAAAATTATCATTAGCCACTAGGAAAATACAACGGAAACCAGTGCAAGGTGGGGCCAGAGGACTCAGGAGCCAACATAGGAGCTGTTTCTCCATATTTTCTCTGGGGGAATCAATAATTCTTCACTCTTGGTCATTTTAGCTCAGGGGACTGATCCTCCCTGCCTACAAGGGGGTTATAGGATCCCTGGTCTGGAGATCAGATCACTGTATTCCCCTGGCCACAGTGATTAGTTCAAGGTTAGGCCTGTGACCTAAGACCTGGCCAAAGAGAATATTCCAGTCCTGGCATAAGACATGACCTAAGAGGAAAGTAAATGGAAGCTCTAGGGAGGCCCACCCAGGGGCCGCTGGGAGTTGGAAGGAGCAGGGAGCTGACTGGCGGAGGAAGCCTGCTCTGAGGAGGAAAGAAGCCGTGGAAGAGGGCAAGCTCTGAGCACGTGGCTCCAGCCTGGAGGTCCAGCTGTGCCTGCAGGCAGTCACTGGACTCAGCCACTCTCTGGGTCAGTCAACTTGCCACTTTGCTGAAGTCAATGGGGACAGTCAGGAAGACTGCAGGATGGTCAGCCAGTCCACCGGTCAATGATGGTTTTGTAGGGGACTGCTATAGTGTAGATATGAGGCGACTCCTCCTTAGAACTGGCTCCCAAGATTGTTAGAATTTCATGGGATGATCACAAGGAGATAGCAGCAGAGAAGAGCAGAGGCTCTGAAAGCATGTGTGACACAATGTAAGAATTTTCAGTGGTAAGACAATTGGGTTATGAGAGTCTTGACCTAATCCGTGCATTAATCCCCTGATAGGGGTTAACTGGGTGGTGTCTGCAAACAGGTGTGGCTGGAGGACACAGGTCATGGGCAGAGTGACGCTGGGGTTTGTATTTTGTTCCGGGAGAGCAGAAGCCTCTCTGCTTCCTGATTGCCATGTCCTGAGCTGCTTTCCTCCTCCACATTCTGCATCATGCTAGATCTTGAACAAGTGACCCTTGAGACCCAACGTTCACTTTCACCCTGGGTAATGAATGACAACCCTTGAATCACTGAGACCACCCAGAGCCAGCAGGAATTCACCACTGCAGTCGGGTCTCTCATCACCACAAACCTTTGGCTTTGGCTGTGATGCCGAGGTGCTGAGGGGGATGCACTTCTGTGTCTGGCCTCGCTCCATCTGGGTCCCAGAGGTCCTCCAGGTCAGATACGGGCCCTCCTCCGGTTGTTGCCCACAGTGAAGCAGACCCTTTAATGGCTCCCATCAGTTGGTTCTCCTTCAAGATCAGAGCCGTGGCGAAGCGGGACGCGCCTGCCTATGTGAATGACTATCACTGAGTGTCCACTTGGCAATCCTTAATCACCTTATATTTTGTTTCCAGGTCCATGACTTGTCCTGACCTCTTCCTGTCAACATCAGCAGTGGATTTTTGGTGAACAAAACAACTTGGGATTAAATCAAGAGCTGACAAACGAGATATGTGAGGGCCACCAGCGTAACAGGGCCTGCTGTTTGACATTGAACCTTTCCTTTTTCAGTAAGGTGGAGGGCACTCTAACAACAAAGAGTATAGCACAGGAAATGCATAAACCAGTAGCACAGTCTTGATTATCGAGAACCGTGCACAAGGTGCTACACTTCTCCACAGCAGGCAGCTCAGGAGGTTGGTTGGTCTGCACTGTATCACCCAAACACATAAGCGGCGCCTTGTGTCAGGACCTCAGGAATGTCCTTGCTCCATTACAACTTTATTGGACCACTCTACAGATGTGTCCCTCCACGACCAAACACCGTTATGCAGTGCCTGACCACAGCTTACAAGGTTGCATTTTAGAATCCTCTGTGTCCTGTAAACCAATGGAGTCCCGCAGAACCAACCAAATGTGCTTAGAAGCAGTAAGCTGCGCACCTACAACAGGAGTAAGAAAGCACAGCTCACTGTAGAAATTCCATATGTAGCCAGCAAGGCCTTGGGGTGAAAGGTTACCTAAAGGAAAGCTGAAGTTCTACTTACTGGGTCCAGAGGTTTGGATCGTGCCCAAGTCATCACGGTGGAGAGCAGAATAAATACCTTTCTTTTTTCAAAATGGCTGACTTCTTCACTCAGCGCTGCAGGACCAAAAAACAGAGCAGTTATTTGGACCCATGCAGAATTTGCTTTAGCAATCACACGGCGTACTATTAGATATCGGGGCGGGGGAGGGCTTGAGGTTTCTTCCTCAGCGAGCAATTTAGCTCCAGGGGGGTCACCTCTGAGGTTTCACTGTTCCATCCCCATCTGTCTTCTCCCCAATCCCCCCTCCCATTGCCTGATCCCTTCTGGGCTCAGCTCAAAAGTTTAACCCCTTCCCAGGTCCTGTGTGCTATTAAACCCAAACTCTTGAGACTGAAGTTCTGAAATCGAGGGTTTATTGAACCGTTCCGGGAACTAGCTAGAATAGATCCTGGGACACGTTCTGCTACTGCAAGCTGAACACTGGGTGGCGGTTGGAAATGTCTCCACTTGACCCAAAAGCCAAGCGCCCTACAGTGAGAATCTGGGGAAGAAAAGCATAAGCTGTTGACATGGAAGCCACACTGGTGCTGGATAAGAGGGGCCAGGAAATGCCAGTGGGGATAGGAGGACAGTCCATAAGGAGAACTTGCTGCTTCTTGATTGGTTGGGGCTGATAGTCCAGAAAGTTTATATGTACCCAGAAGGCAGCAGTGGCACCTGAAGTCAGGTCCAGGGGTGGAACATACATCCAGGAGTGTGGAGCAGGTAGCTAGCTGCTGACTGCAGTCCCTTCCTCTCTCCCCTGCCCCTCTGCCCTTTGTAATTAAGTTTAGGGATCTCAGAACTGTCTCTCATCAGGGTTTTCACTTAACTTGGGGGAGGAATGGGAATAATCCCGGCTGACATGAATTGGGTCAGTTCATGGGCTTTATTGGATTCTTACCCTGTGAGACAGGTCCTGAAATCATCTCTGTTTTACAGATTCAGGACCCGAGGCCCAGTCTGCCCTGAATCATGGAGGGGAGTGTTGGGGCAGGCAGTGCAATCCAGGCAGTGGCCTGCTGGGCTATGCCCCCACCCCTGCAGATATGGATGGAAGGGTGACTGCTGCCTGCCATGGTTTTGTCACATATTTAGGCACTGCGCCTCCTTGAATGAATCTAGCAAGCGATTCCACTAAAATAGTCTTCATCTTGTAAATTTTCCAGAAAAAGGTGTAAGCCTTAAAATGAGGTCTACTTGAGTTGTCAGAGGGTCTAGAAGATACAGGTTCAGTCTCATGAAGTGATTCACTAAACAATGAGCTAGGAAAACAAGGACATGGTGACATCCTGAATGGAGAAGGCGTGTGGCTTCCCACCCCAACGTGGGGACGTCTTAATGAATCAAGCTTAAGGACATTGTGTTTCACATATTTATTCCAAGTTCCAATGCTAATTTTAGTTTCTTTTTCTATTCTAATAACAAAAAGATTGTCTCTTCAACCTCGTTTTGCTCTTTCGACCTTTACGCTCGACTGTGCTTCGGATCGGCCTATTTTGTGAATACTTGACACACTTTGAGGTCCTCTAACTGGGTGGCCCTTTCTATTTATGATATTTATAGCAGGTCTGAAATGATGTGCTTTCTCCTTCTGAACACACCATTTACGCAAAATATGTAAATGTTTTCTTCTCATTTCTGATAATTTACCCTGCTCTCCTGTGTCCTCTTGCCTGCCTATAGGGGATGGGCAAGGTAGGAGAATTCTGAAAATTTAAAACCTAAGTTAATAAAACATTATTAAAAGTTATATGTATCTATTGTAAGAAAAGCAAAATCTAAGCATGCGCCTGAGTTAAGTGACAAAGTCCCCTCTGCTGTTTCCCCAGCCCCACCAACCCCACAGCCCCCAGGCGACTGCCGAGAGAGGAAGGGTCCCTGAGTATACTTTCCTGCACACAGTCACCCTGTGGCTCAAAAACAATTCGATTCAGTCAAAGCTCTTCCTCCAAAAGGAGAAGTAAAATTTTCTTGATTATGTAAATCAGGATGAAGAAGACCCTGTGAAACGCACTCCATGATCTACAGCTGACAGCAGGGAGGAGTCTCAAAGTTTGAGAAGTGATTGGATTCCCCTGAGGCTATGGAGAGGTCCAAAGGGAGGGGGATGCACTTCTGTCCCAACGGTGGCTGCTGCTGTTTGGATCTCAAGTGTCCCCCAAAGGCTTAGTGCTGAAGGCTTGATCCCCAGCTGATGGCACCCTTGGGAGGCAGTGGGAACTCTGGGGGTGGGGGACGAGTGGAAGGGAGTAGTCCCTGGGGGCGTGTCCTTGACAGGGATCTTGGCCCCTCCTCTCTGCTTCCCCAAGAGGTGAGCTGCTCCCCTGGCACTACCCACCTTATGACTGGCCTCCTCACAGGCCCAAAGCAACAGGGCCTCCAACCTGGACTGAAACCTCTGAAGCTGTGAAGCAAACTAAACCTGTAAATTGTTTTTCTTAGCACAGCAATGGAAAACTAAGTAACAAAAGGGCCATCCATACAGGCTGTTTTTTTCCTTCCAGGTGCTAAGAATTGAACCTGGGGCCTTGAGCAGGAAGTCACTTTGGGAAAGTAGGGGCAGAGTAGAAAGGAAATGCAGGGAATTGTTGCTTTATTCTAAGCTCTACTGTGCTTTATAGTTCTGAAAACATCTAGATTTTATTTCAGAAAAAAACGTTAGAAATTTAAAGAAAATTACAAGCATGCATTATAAGAAAAATCAATTTTTCAAACCTAGCACAAAATAAGTGCTCAAAACCATTAGCTCCAATTATTATTTCAGATGGTACAATAATATATCATCTGTAAATATTTGCTAGGGGACACAATGTAGAGAAGAGGCACAATGCAGAGAGTAGGGCTTAAGCAAGCTCTGTTCCAAAAGATGACAGAGCTCATGTTTTTGATTCATGCCTCACTGAACAAAATTTAGGCACAAAGTTGTGAGAAATTGAACATTCCAAGCTCCACAAATCCATCATTTTCCTGAATATGTACAGTCATTCCTAGGTTCCATTCTATTTCCTTGAATTTAGCCAAAAAATAGTTTTGGTATTGATTGAATTAAGCCTTTGGCAAAGTATTGCCTGTTTTTATAAATAAACTTTTTTTGGAACCCAGTCCATTCACGTAAATGTTGTTTACAGCTGCTTTTTCCTACACCCACAGAGAAGTTGGCTTACAACTAACTCCACAGTAGCACCGATTGCATACTTTAGGTAAGTCAGTTTTCCCACAGCCCTAATTTATCTAATGTTCATTAGATGACTCTTAGACAAAGAAAGATGCACAAAAATAATGCCCTTTACAACTATAAAGTGTAAATAAGAGACCAGGGACCAGGGGTGGCACTCAGTGTCAAAGCACTTGCCACGCATTCTTGAGCCCAGGGTTCAATTCGCAGCAGCTCAAAAAAAAAAAAAAAGGTCAATAAAAGATGAGCTGCTGAGGTAAGAGTGCCCTTCACTGACCAGACACTGCCCACACAGCCTCCTCCACTTGCTGCGAGCTCTCAGTGATGTTGTAAATGACCACGTCACACTCCAGCAGGCGCAGGAGAAGGTCTTCTCTGGAGATGGTCTGGAAAGAAAAGTGACAGTCTCTTGCAGAGGGCTAACACGGTGACCTTGATATTTAGACAGGATGGCAACTTCCAGATCAGGCTGCCTGGAGGAGTAAGTACCACGGGAAACATTTGCAGAAGAATTTGGTTGTAACATGAACATTTGGCTCCTTTCTGTGTGGAGTTTTCAAGTGACAAAGAAGTCTGAGGAAACAGCCTGGAACAGGTGATTAAAAATGGCCTTCCCTCCCCAGCTCAGACCATGTTGGAGGACCGCGAGTGAGCATTGAAAAGCGACTCAAACCCCATGCGAGATTATTTGAGCAGCTACGATCAGGAATCACTTAAAAGTGCTGTGAGCAATTGGTTTGAATTATTGGGAACCCTCAAGATGGAAAGAATCTGGATGTTAGGTACCTTATTACACTTGATAGTTGGGACTATTTTAAAAACATGGAAACTAGCAGGGCATGGTGGCTTAATCCCAGCTACCTGGGAGGCTGATGCAGGAGGACTGATAGTTTGAGACCAGCCTCAGCAATTTAGTGAAGCCCTCAACCACTGAGCTATATCTGCAGCCCTTTTATATATTTTACATTGAGACACGATCTTGCTAAGCATCCTGGATTTATCCCCAGTACCAAAGATAAACAAATAAATATGGTCAGACCTATCCAGGATCAAATAGGTACATTTTCAAGAGAGTTGTTGTCCTAACCCACATTCCTGAATCCCTTTGTTCACCTGACAAAGATCTGTGGTTCTTCTTTTGGCCCTAGGATAGAGGCAAAATAATTAATGGTTATAAATGCATATGGTTGCTAATATTAAGGGCATCATGTATGTGCATGTGTGTGTGTGCGTTTTAGGGGAAAATTTTAGCAAATAAAAGACCTGGACTCAACTAAGCAAATGGCGGCCTGCTCTTGGAATACTTATAAGAAGGCCTTCATCTGGGGCACAGTGCGGCCAGCAGAACAGGCTGCTTTGCAGCCCCCCACTCACTCCCTCAGCCAAGCATCATCCTTGTATGGTGCACAACCTGCATAGCTTCCCGTGGCAATCCTAAGTGTGTGAAAGGGGCTTAGAGGAACATTTGAGATTCAGTGAACTTGAGAAAGATGTGATTATGTCTCATAGGAGCTGACATTTGAGTTGGGTTGGAGGGGCAAATATGAGCTTACTGGCAGAATTTGGAATGCCCAGGGAACAGCAGGTGATTTGCCAAATAGAGGCATTTTTTTTTTTTTTTTTTGGTACTGGGGATTGAACTCAGGGGCATTTGACCACTGAGCCACATCCCCAGCCCTGTTTTGTATTTTATTTAGAAACAGGGTCTCACTGAGAGGCTTAGCGCCTCAGTTTTGCTGAGGCTGGCTTTGAACTCATGATCTTCCTGCCTCAGCCTCCTGAGCTGTGGGATTACAAGCATGTGCCACGGTGTCCGACCAAATAGAGGCACCTTTCACAACATGGACCAGCTCCACGTTTCCATGCTCAACTCCCCCTCCCTTTTCTGTCACTCTGCTTCTTCCCACTGGCTCCCTACAACCTGGGCACTAGCTCTACTGGCTCTTCCTAGTTGAAAGCACACGATACTCTGGGTTGTTTCTTTCCCTCTCATCTGCCTGGCAAGCCTGACTCAGTCTGGAGGCCCAGCCTCATCTCCAGGAGGCTCCTGGATCAGAAGGTCAGGGGGAGTGAGGGGCCTCACTGTCTGGGATCTGAAGCTGCATTTGTCTGTCTGTGGGTCAGGCCAGAGCTTGTCCTCTTGACCTTCAGGGTGCTCAGGGTGCTGCTGTGTGTGCCCCTGGGGCACCTAGCTCCTGGTCTGCTGTGGAGCTCCTGCTGGGCTGTGAGCTCTCTATCTATGGACCCTGGGTCTGCTCCGTGCACATTCACTGAGTCAGATCTGGGGGCACATGAGAGCCCTGGGATATGAATGTATGGGAGTGCCAGTTGGGAGGCTTGGGAGCTCTCAAAGGTGGCCAAGGACCATGCCCAGTGGGCTGAGGGAGGCGAGGTGGGTTAGGAGCCCACAGCGACAGAGGCCTTCAGCTTGTGTGGGAGACCAATCTTGCATGTGACTGTGTCACACTCCCTGGCTGGGTGCTGAGGCGCTCAGTCACAGAAATGTGGCAGAGCTTTCCCCACCCTTCTTGGGTGCGAGGGTCAGTGTCTTGTGCATGAGTGTGTCTTCCTACAGCCCCTTGGGTGGAGCTACGCTCACTTGTTCCTTTGTAATATAACTCCTTGCCCTGTTTAGGATAGAACCGTCCATGGAAGTGCCTTGTGTGTGTCCCCTTCTCCTACTGTGCCCTTGGGTGTGGCCTACCCAGGTGTCAGTCAACCTGCTGACAGAGGACATCATGAAGATAGACTCAGTCCCCTGAGTCTATCTTGCCTCATTTGAATAGCTTCTCCTCAATAAAAGGGGTCAGCGTGTGCTCTCACTCTCTCTCTTCTTGTAGACCCTTAAGGTCAGAGGAGCTGTCACAGTGACCCCAAAGAAAAAGGTATTGTGTCTCTTGTGTGGTTATTTTGTGCAGCCCAGTCAGTCCAGTTCAACTGGAGTGACCCCTGAGCCTTTTAGTCTCGAGAACAGAAACTTGGCAAGCTTGGGCAGAGGGTGAGTATGTGACGGCAGTTACAGTGGTTTCTGTTGGTTTTTTGCCATGCCGGAATCAAACCCAGGGGTACTTCACCCCCGAGCTACATTCCCAGTCCTTTTTATTTTTTATTTTGAGACAGGGTCATGCTAAGTAAGTTGCCCAGGCTGGCCTTAAACTTGGAATCCTCCTGCCTCAGCGTCCCAGGTTGCTGGGATTACAGACATGTGCCACTGTGGCCTGCACAATATTCATTTTTAAGTTTTATTTTCAATCGATACATAATAATTCTACAAGTTTGTGGGGTAATGGGTTAAATCTTGAAGGAGACTAGCGCTGGCTGGTTGAAAGAGGAGGAAGGTGGTCTGGGGACAGTGTGCTCAAGGCTGTATGATAGGGTTCAGGGAGCAGCAGGTGGGACAGGGTAGGAGGGGTCCCCTGGGACCCCTGGGAGAGGAGGCCCCCTTCTCGTGGGCATTCGGATGTCTCGAGTAGTGCTGTGTAGACTGTGTGCGTGGAGGTGATAGTGTTTCATGGTAAGCCTCAACACCATGGTCCACGGTTCCTGGGTGGCTTGTTACCAAAGGTCATGCCGCCATGGTTTAGAGTGGTTGTGGGTAATGCAGGGCAGAAGTTAGGTTAAGCACAGCATAAAAAAATGTTAGGCGCCTGAGAGTCCAAATTAGATCCATCCTTTCCAAGAATGTCTAATCTAAATTATTTTTTCAGGCAAAAATTTCAGCCACTTCATGAAAAAGCCCTGCCACCATCATGCTGCCGCACACCCTGCACCTGCTGCGACAGGGAAGGGGAAGCCCAGAGGCACTGGGAGGGGACCTTCCCTGAGAAATGGAGAAAGCCCCCGACTCACCGAGTACGTCTCCACCGCAAAGTTGGGCCCCGGGCTCTCGGGCTGGGAGAGCGTGCCCACGATCTGGAACGTGCCTTCCTTCAGCCTGAAAGATGAGGCTTCCCGGGCAGCTGGCTTTTCATCTTCCTCTTCTTCTTCCTCTGTAATTTCTTCCAGGGATGCCCCAACGACGCAGTTAGACAGGTACTGCAGGAAAACACATTCCCAAACTCTGAGTGCACATGAGCGCAAGGAGAGTCGATGCCTGGCAGTTCCAAACACCAGTCTTTCCCATGGGCTTGCTGGGTGCCACCAGGGCCAAGCTGTGCTCGGCAGACTGTCATCTCAGTGCACTTCCTGCCCACAAAGACCCCCCTGAGGGGTACTGCTGATTGCCCACTCCCTGGATGAGAAACTTTCTGGCAGAGCTGGATAACCCACCCAAGGAACTTCCCTGCATCAGCAATAGGCAGAGCCCACTCTAGTGAAGATGTTTTGTCTTGTCCACTTGAAACAGAAATGGGATGTGAGCCATTTAAGGTTTTTTTAGTAGTCACATAAAAAAAAGTAACGAGAGCTAGGGAGGGATGTAGCTGAGAGGTTGAACACTAACTTGCCTAGCATGTGTGAGGCCCTGGGTTCAAACTCCCAGCACTTAGAAAATAAAAGTAAGATGAAATTAGTTAATTTAATTAATGCTTTATTTAATCCAATAAATCCAAACTACTATCAATTTAATATATAATCAACATATAACAATTAATGAGACATTTTCTTTTTTTTCTAATACTACGTCTTTAAAACATGATATGCATTTACACTTTCGCTGGTAACACTGAAGTGTAACCTATCTTTGGGACAGCCTATCCAACATTTCAGAGTTCCAGATATATATATCCTGTTAGATGTAGATAATCTTATTTTAATTTACATGTTAAACTATGTAAATAATAATGACATTGCTGTACCTGAGGAATGAAAACTAACAAAACCAACCCAAGTCCCACCTCATTTATTTTGATAACACTGCAAGGTGGCATGCCAGGTTGTTAGCTTCAACCTCTTATTGGAAGAGAGTGTCCCAAATACATTTCGTTTGTATCTCAAACATACATAATCAATTTTATTATCCCATGTCTCAGATGAGGAAATTGATGCCCAGCAATAAGTAACTTTTCCAAGATGACGGCTCAGGTGCTGAGAACTGAGAGAGGGATCGTGGGTTGCCAGCTGGGCAAGGGCTCTACCACTAAGCCACATGCCCATCCTTTTTTATTTTGAGGCAAGGCCTTGCTCAATTGCTGAGGCTGTCTTTTGAACTTGTGATCCTGGGGCCTCAGCCTTCTGAGCCACTGGGATTACAGGCTGCACCCAGCCTCCATTTCTTTTTTTGTGTTTCATATTTACATTGCCATGTTGTTTAGTACAGATTAACAGCAACTGCCTGGAATTTGAAAGAGGCCCTGCTTCATTAAGGACTAATCAGAAAATTTTGCTATTGAAAAACTTTTGAAAAAGATCTTTGCATACCACAGAGGTTTTATTATATGTTGTAAAACACAGTCAACATCAAAAGGAATGAACTAAAGGTCAAAGTGCTTTTCTTCCCTCATTCCTAACCTCAGTCATGTGACTTTTTTATACATGCCAGTGGCTTGCCATGGGATTCAGAACACAAACCAAACTGCCGAGCCAGGCCCTGCACATCTAGCCCTCTGTGCCTGAACCTGCTTCACTGGTTTAGGCCACAAATACCTATGAGTGCTGACTGTTCGTCACTCAGGAGCTGATAAGGGCCACATTGTGACTGATTTCTGTGGGACTCTTCCTCCATAAAAATATATTAAATATTATATTTTATGACTAAAAAGCTAAACATAATCTCTGGCAATAAAATTTCATTTGTTTTTGGTTTTTATTTGCTGTTTTTAAAATTAATTAAAATGCTTTTATGGGTCCAAAGTCTTGTGGGCCCATCTTGAGAAGATAGCACATCAGACACTCTAACTTCATCCCACCAAGGTATTGCCCTCTCTGTGCCCTGTGAGCAGTTCCCTGGCTGGACCCTCATCTGGCCTGGGCGGCTCTCAGCAGAGCTCCCACTAGGTGCTCTCCCCACTCACCGTCATCTCACCTTCTCTTCCTTCAGAGTACTCGGGACACATTGAACTATCTTGTTTACTGAAAATAGTACTTACTATCTTCTTCCAGCAGAGGCAGACGGAAGTAGCCTTTTTTTTTTAAATCTTATTCACTGTCCAGTTCTCTGGGCTCAGCACAGTACCTGGCATTTCATAGGTGCTGATGAATGCGTGAATCCCATCCAACACAAGGGATCATAGTTGAGTTTCTTGTATAGCCTTTAAGACATTTTCTGTGCCTATCTACCTATCCATCCATCCATATTCTCCATATCTATCTTTTTGAAAAACACAAATAAGATTTCTGAGAGAGAGAAAAAAAAGAGAAAGAGCCCGGGTGTTATGCATGCTAAGCTCTGCTTTACCATTAAGTTATGCCCTCAACTTATATTTGTCTTTTTTTTCTTTTTGAGGTACTAGGGGTTGAATCCAGGGGCATTCTACCCCTAAATTACATCTTCAGCCTTTTCAAATTTTTATTTTTTTATTTGGAGACAGGATCTTGCTAAGTTGCCAAGGTTAGCCTTCAATTTGTGATCCTCCTGCCTCAGCTTCCCAGTTAGCCAAGATTACAGGTATGTGCCACAGCGCTCAGCTATATCTGTCCTTTTAATACTCCCCTTCTTTGAAAATTTTTATTGTACTGTTTTAGTTTGCTTGTGTCCTTGCCCCTTATTGCTCCCCTTTGCTGTTAATTTAGAGGATGTATCATGTGTTTTGAATCCCTTATAGTAGGTATATATCATACACATGGTTTATATGTATAGTTACATGCTATAAAATATGCAAATTTTACATATAAATTATGTAGCTAAATCTCTGTTTTTGACTCATGAACTTTAGATGGTGAATGTGGTAGAATGGTCTTTCCAAATTCCTGTTCTCCTGCAGTCTCTAATGTAGTGTACTTTGCAAATAGGGTCTTTGCAGATGTAGTCAAAATAAATCCATACTGGATTAGGATGGACCCTAATCCCATGACTGTTGTCCTTATCAGAAGAAATTAGGGTACAGAGACTCAGAGGACACCATGTGAGGAATGAGGCAGAGATGGGGGCAACGGGTCTGTCAGCTAAGAGATGTTAAGGATTGCAGGCTCCCAGACAAGCCAGGAAAGAAAGGTGGCATAGATCCCCTCCCCGCAGAGGTTCTAGAAGCAAGTAGCCCTGCTGACATCTTGATGTTGCACTTCCCTTCAAGAAATGTGAGATGATAGTCTCTTGTTTGAAGTCATCTAGTTTGTGGTGATTTGTTATCACAGCCCTAGGAAACCAGTGCAGACACTTGGTACTAGAGCTGCATCCTATTTTAGGCAGTTTTGTCTTGTTTGAATCTGAAATCATTAGCTTCAGAGGTTCCCAGGGTGAGGTTAGATTTCTGTGTCACTCCAGAGGGCACAATTAAGTTCAAAGGGTCCTACCAAGGGGAATGACAGATTCATGACTTTCTGGTTTCAGCACACCAACTTAAGATGAAGGGCCTCTGGGTTTTCCTTTTGAATATCTTCATTTTCCAGAACAAAAGATGGAGGTACTCCAGCCCAAAGAGTGCCTGTTACATAACATGCTCACAAAAGAGCCAGACTAATGAAAAATACTCCATGAACTTAACTTTTCCATCACATGCCTGCTTCAGATGCAGTTGCAGCATAGAGAGACAGCCTCGTTAGGAGGGAGGAGACTCAGTCAGGAGGCTAGGTCCTGCCCTGAATCCTCTACATGAACCTGGACAAGTCCATTTCTCCCTCTGAGCCTCAGTTTGTCCTTAGTTCCCAGGGAGGAAGCAGGACTGGACCTGTGATCTCCAAACACTTGTGTCTCCAGCTGGGAGCCCATGTCTAGCCTAGTTGCGAACCAGGGCCCAGGGGGTATTGCCGTTGGCCAGGACGAGGGATTTCCTCAGGGGAGGCGGGTGGGGGCCTGGTACCCGGCGGCGTGGGCAGGGGTTCGGCTCTGCGCCGCGGCAGCTCACCTTCCCGATGTTCCTGCTGCTGTAGGTGTCCAGCAGGTTTATAAACACCCTCTGGACCCGGATAACTTTCTCCGGAGGGGCAGCAAATTCGTCTTCAGCCATGGTGGGAGCTTCGCTCGTTGCTAAGGTGAAAGAGTCTCTCGGTTGCTAAGGAGGCGGGTCCCGGGAGGCCGTTCCAGTCGGGCTCTTTGGGGGCGTGGCTTGGGCGGTGGGTGGAGCGTGCTGGTCCGGGGCACGGCTCTGGCGCTGGGTGGGGCATTTCCGGGAGGAGGTGTGTCGCGCGGGGCGGGGCCCCCAGGGGGCGTGGCGTGGCTCTGGCGCTGGGTGGGGCATTTCCGGGAGGGGGCGTATCGCGCAGGCCAGGGTGTCTCGGAGGGGGCGTGGCGTGGGCGCCGGGCGGGGCATTTCCTGGAGGAGGCGTGGTCCGAGGGGCGGGGAGTCCCCAGAGTGGGCGTGGCGTGGCTCGGGCGCCGGGCGGGGCATGGCGGGAGGGCCGGGTTCCTGCCTGGGGTTTCGGGTGCCAGGTCGGTTTGTTTTGGGTCCCAAGTGAGCGCTTTTCCTGGCAGCAGTGCACTTGCAGTCTGTTCTCATTTTACCGTACGAACCACCGCGTGCCCTCTGGCCGAGGCGTCTCCTTTTGGAGCCTCATTCAGCGTCTGTCACACGGGGCCAGGTGATCTCTGTTCCCTTTCATTTCTTTCCACTTGACCAAAAATTATTGATATGATGACCCTGGCGAAAGGATCATCCCCTGAACCCAGCTGAGCCTCGGGCGTTCCTTCTCCTGTGGAACGGTCTCCGGGGCGACGCGACTACGCCCTCTACTGGGAAGAGAAGCGGTTGCCTGGGGCTTGGGGGCCAGGACCCCGAACTACAGCGTGGGCGGGCTCCCCCGCGCAGCCTCCCGCGGTCGGGTCCACAGGACGCAACTGGCTTAGAGTTGTTCCCAGAAGACTTCCGAGGGTGAGGAGGAGGGCCACTAGAGGCCATGTGGTGCCCAGGGTTCCCTCACGTTCACAGACGGATGAAATTTGCACCCTTGACCTTTCCAAATGAGATTACCCGTAGAATTTGCTAAATTAAATCAAAAAAATAACTTATTAGTGGACCTCAAAAGTTGTGCTGGACTATGAATATATTCTGTAGTTATTTTAGAACAAATAGCCCGGTTGTATCAAAATATTTAAAAATTTAAAAACGTTAATTTGTTAAATGTAAGTATTCCACATATACAGCGTTTTATTTCCCCCTATGGCTGCTGCTTTTTTTTTTTTTTTTCCCAGTGCTGAGGATTGAATTTAGCCCCAGGAATGCTAAGCAAGTCCTTTACCACTGAGCTATATACCCATCCCTCCACTTTTTAAATACTGATTGCTTTGAAACAAATGGTTGTGGCCCAGAACCTCCAAACAGTTTGGAGACTCTGGGCTGTTGGGACTCAGGAGATGTTTAAGTTCCAGTGAAGCCATTTGAGGACCACTGGGTCCAATCTTTTAACTTCCCCCAGGTTGTTCAATTGGCTTTTAAACAGGAGTAATAGCCTAATAGGACTGTTTGGATTAAATAAGACAACACATTTTCTTAAAGTGGTCTCCAAAGGTGAAATTACTGCTTGTTTTTGGCAGGCTGAAAACTTTCAGGAAAGGAAACCTGTTTCACCTTTTTAGAGTTCTAGTTCAGTGGTACAGCACTTGCCTTAACATGTATGAGGCCCAGGGTTCTATCCCCTACCCCCAGATAAGTGCATTCCATTTTTGCCTCAACCCCCCCCCCCTTTTTGTGTGAAAACACACACACACACACACACACACACACACACACACACACACGGGATTGAACTATAGGGCACTCAACCACTGAGTCACATCCCCAGCACTATTTTGTAATTTTGTATCTTATTTAGGGACAGGGTCTTACTGCATTGTTTAATGCCTCTCCATTGCTGAGGCTGGCTTTAAACCAGCGATCCTCCTGTCTCAGCCTCCTGAGCTGATAGGATTACAGCCTTGTATTACTGTGCCCAGTCTTTTTTTTTTTTTTTTTGAGAGAGAGAATTTTTAATATTTATTTTTTAGTTCTCGGTGGACACAACATCTTTGTTGGTATGTGGTGCTGAGGATCGAACCCGGGCCGCACGCATGCCAGGCGAGCGCGCTACCCCTTGAGCCACATCCCCAGCCCTGTGCCCAGTCTTTTTATATATTTTTAAAAAAATATGTGTGAGCCTCATTAAAACTTCTTCTGTTTGAATTTTTGCAAAGTTGGGAACAATTTGCTCAAGGCACAAAAAAGTGCTATCAATTTAAATGCAAAGGCACTCATGCAAGACTGGTGCCAAAGCTGATGGGGTAGATATGATTCAGCATTCTTTCAAAGGACTTGTTGGCTCAAATATTCTAATGTTCACCTGATTCCTCATCTTCAAGGTGTTAATTTGTCTTTCCTTTCCTTATTGATATAGTTAGGTAGGTAAATACTTTGGAAGTATTTCAGCTAGATAACTACAATGAAATAACTTACCTTTGTTTCATTCTTACTGATTACACTCCAGATAATGGCAAATGAACTAGCTCTGTAGTTACAATGCTGATGGCTTCCAGATTATTTTATATTTATATTGGTAGAAGTCTACTGAATTACTTCTGTTATACCAACTGATGTGTCTTTATTTTTTCCCTCTTTCTAAATCAGCCTACACATAATCACGAAGTTCATGTGATGGCTTTATGTTACTGTATGAACAGACCTTTTTTGGGGGGTGGTGAGCTGGGGATTGAACCCAGGAATGCTTCAACGCTGAGTCACATCCCAATCCCTTTAATCTTTTTTTTTTTTTTTTGAAACAGGGTCTCGTTGAGTTGTTTAGGCCCTTATTAAGTTGCTAAGGTTGGCTTTGAACTCAGATCCTCTTGCTTCAGCCTCCTGAGATGCTAAGATTTACAGGTGTGCACCACCATGCTCTGTGTCAGACTTGTTTTGATCTAACTGTAGGCTAGGCTAGGCTGCTGAGCAGGTTCCTCTCAGCTATGCCATTCCTAAAATAAGTGTTGAGATTTCTTAAGTCAGTGTGGCACACTTCAGAATCTAAGAGGGAAGAGTCTGACAGTGCCATTTATTTATTCATTCATTCATTCATTTATGACGCTGGGGATTGTACCCAGAGCCTTACCCAAGAGCACTCTACCACTGAGCTACATCTTCAGCTCTGTTGTGGAAACAGGATCTCACTAAATTACTAAGGCTGGCCTTGAACTTGCCATCTAATTGCCTCAACCTCCCAGGTGGCTGAGATTACAAGGGTGCACCCATGACATTTTGTTTCTGAATGCTGGAGAGAGAATAGTGCAGCGAAAGACTGAGAAGCTAACAGTCAGTACAGCACTAGCTAATGAGCTGTGTGGGAAGTGTAACAGTTGATTCTGGAACCTATACAAAGGCAGGAGCGTCACTACAGAAAATGAGATGCCACTCTTCCCCATCACACTGCCCCACAGTACGTAGAAACCCTGTGCAGGTCGCATGCCTGCCTCTTTATTTTTGGTTTTGGAATTTGAACCCAGGGCCTCATGCATGCTGAACATGTACTGAAGCACTGATCTCCACCCTGTGTGACTCCCTTAATATAGGAAACGAGAAAAAGTATAAAGAGAATGAGAATTACCTAACTTACTACAGAGTGGTGACCATTAACATTTCAGAACATTATTTTAGTAAGTAGCTCCTATATTTTAGAGCAACGTAATCTCCCCTTACTGCCATCTTGCATAATTTTAAATCACTGTATTTTTCATCAAAAGGATGTAGCATAACACACTGCTCTTTAGAGTCTTGCCAAGTTTTCATTAAACAAACATCATTTGTTGATCATTTCCCCACACCAGATTGCTACAATCAGTTCAAGAGTTAAAATCTGTCAAGTTTTGTTGCCAATATTTCATCCACATATTCTCTAAGAGAATGGGGTAGAGCCCCAAAGTCCTAGTATTTAAAATCACTAAATTATTAAGTGAAATGGTCGGATTATTTAAAATTTTCCTTTCTGATATTCTTAATTGGTTGAATATCTTTCAGGTTTTTTTGTTTTTTAAAATAGTTTCCAAGAGAGAGAGATGTATATTTTTTTTGCCCTTTCTTTTTTCTTCTTTTTAAAAAATTCTTTCATAAGAATTATTTGTCTAGAAGCTACCCCCCCCCATTTTTTATTTTAGGAGTGACAGACTTCATGTCTGCCTAAATTCTTTAAACTGTTTTGTTTTGTACTGGGAATGGAACTCAGAAGTGCTTTATCACTAAGCTACATCCCCACCTGTTTTTATTTTTTGAGACAGGGTCTAAGTTGCCGAGGCTGACCTGAATTTGTAATCCTCCTGCCAAATTCCTGGGGTCTTGCTCTGTTGCACAGGCTGAATTTGAACTTGTAATTCTCCTGCCTTTACCTTCTGAGAGGGTGGGATTATAAGCATGTGCCACCATACCCAGCAAAATGGAGGTTTTATTTTTTTTTTTTTTTTTTTTTTTTTTTTTTAAAGAGAGAGTTAGAGAGGAGAGAGAGAGAGAGAGAGAGAGAGAGAGAGAGAGAGAGAGAGAGAGAGAGAGAGAGAGAGAATTTTTAATATTTATTTTTTTTTTTTTTTAGTTCTCGGCGGACACATCTTTGTTGGTATGTGGTGCTGAGGATCGAACCCGGGCCACACGCATGCCAGGCGAGCGCGCTACCGCTTGAGCCACATCCCCAGCCCCCTAAAATGGAGGTTTTAATGTCTAGGTTCTCATGTAGATCTGTGTAGTTTTACTAATATCCTCTCTTGCTGTTCCTCTTTCATGGTAATTAAAAAAGGCAACTCACTTAACTCACTTCAAATCAAAAGAATATAACAATGTAGAATTGAAAAATGGAAACAGAAGCTTTTGGAATCAATCATTTATCACAAAATGAACAATTTCAATTTTTAAACACAATTGCTTTTCTTCATACTTAACTCAAAAAATGATAAACAGAATTTTATTCAAACTTTACAAATATCATTTACATTTAGCCTGAGATTAAGCATGAGAAAGTTCAACCTGAAGTTAGACTTCACTGCCCAGTTAAGCGTCTGAAAATAAAGTCGAGAGTGAACATACGTTATCCATCACACACATTTCAGTGAGCTCTGACAGGGATGATGACAGAAAACTGAACTTTAATTTGCTCTGGTCCAGTGATCCTTTTTCTTCCTTTTTTGGTGCTGGGGATTGAACCCCAGGACCTCACACATGCTAGGCAAGTACTGCTCTAGCACTGAGATACACCCATAGCCCTCATGTGATCTTTGGAACCTAGAAATGCCTATTTTTCAAATAATGACAAAAAAAATCTGCAAATGACAAATTCATGAAGGTGTGTCTGGAAACAGAATTTTAGTTCAATATTTCTACAGTAGCTGCTTTAGGTGACTATTAAAAAAATTCCTCAATCCTTATTGTTTGACATATACTTGAAAACATGCAGCAGCATTGGACATTTTATTAAGTTTATAAATTTTAGTACCTGTAGTAAAATATAAAATACAGAGTATCTCTTTTTCAAATATTAAGTCTCTGAATGCTTCATTCATCCTTTGGTTTCAAACCCATACAATGCACTCACATTACACTGTACATTTAGCACTGAGATAGAACACTGTCCATCTACTGGGGAGGAGGGGTGCCATGGGAATACCAAAGCACTACGTTATAGAAAGTAAATGTTGAAGCAAAAATACTTTCTGAATATATACTGTACATTATGTAAACAAACATTCAGAATAAGAATTAACACAGGCCAAAATATTGTCTTCTAGGAAACCAGAATCTTCTTTTCAATCACACACATTGAGGATGCTTTTTGTTGGGAATGAAGCCTGTTCCTATATTTGTTTATGTGCTTAGATATCTTGGAAACAAGTAGTTATTACATTCATTTGCTAACGGTTCATCTTCTGCTTAGCTGGCTGGCTGCTGCAAACAAGGAGCACAAGCACGACTTCGGTCCCTGTTTTTATTTAATACTAGCTAGAACATATAAGTCATTAATCTTTTCAAACCATATTAGCAATATAAATAGATTAAATGAAGCAGTGAATCTCAAAATTTGTGCAGGGGAAACTAGTCAATAGTTTGTTTCCAATAAGGCCAGTAGCAAAATAATCACTACAAAGTCAGTCCAAGCTAGTAGTAAACCCCTGATTTAGCAGGCTGAATCCATGTTTGAAGTTAGGTAATTCTAATTCCTATTATTACTGTGCAAATCTAGAATTTCATATGTAAAAGAGAGTGCTGGCAGCATTAAAGCCCTGTAATAAGAGAATGAAATACTGATTAGGTTCTGAGATGCAGAGAAATTATATGAAGAAATCTGATGTCCTATGATGGTGTCACAGAATGGCCTCAGAATTCCCTTAATGAATCAGAAACTAAGACAACTGATTAGGTCACTGATGTTCTAAGCCAAAAGCCTAAATCTGAAGCAAATGATAAACACACAGAACTGAAGAAGCATTTTCAATTATGACCATGTGCAAAAACTTCAAGTTTCATGTGGACATTCTGTACCAGAAGCAGCCCCATCTGACAGGAATCAACTTAGTCACGACTGTCCGTCCCTTTTCAAAGCTTCTAGTCTCTGAAGCAGCGCATTTCCAAACGCCTCCCGGTAGGCAGGGCTGAGTGTGTCCAGCAGGGAATAGACGGTTTCGTGGTAGGGAGTCTGCAAGTGATCCTCCACCTGGTCAAAAGCATAACCTACGACCTACAAGAGAAATATACCCATGAATTACATAATTCCTTTCCACCTTGGTTCAGGAAATGAAAACTGAGTGTTTACACAGGTTGTTCTCTAATACAACCTTTAGTATTTAAGGAACTTATATAAACAACCCCAGAAAAATATTTTCTATGGAATTCTTTTTTTTTAATATTTAAAAGGTTTGATTTACCCACTTCTGCTCCTAAAAGGAATATAGAGAATTTAAAAAGTTACATACATAAAAATTTCATTTTCATATATCAAAATATGCTTTTTATACCTATTTAATTCCACATATACTGAGGGTCCACTACATTAAGGTGTTATAATAGATAATATCAGTTCATATTTTATTATTATTTATTTAGGTTAGACTTTTTAAATAAAGTATCTCAAAATTATTCCTATAGATGGTTTAATTTAAATAATGAATTAGCTTTATCAGTTTTTAATTTTAATTACTTGTTTTAATAACAACTTGGCTTCAGTAATTAGTAATGTGAAAGGTCACTTTCACCTAATACATTACTTATCTGATGGTCTGATAGGGAACAAATTTATGAGATAAATGGAAATGTTATTCTGTGTGATTTTTTTTCACCTTTAAATATAGCTAAGCTTTTCTGACAAGAAAATAAGATATATCATGTTTTACCAGCACATAAGGATAAAAGTAAGTTTTTGTTCATTAAAGCTTATAAAACCCCCATATAAACTCTATATTTTGTTTTATATAGTTAAGCCAGAGAAGACATTTAATCCATAGAAGTTTATGTTAGAAACAGAAGTTGAGTAATTTATAGTTAAAATAAAACCCGAGGCAGACACCTGAGGAAGATGAACGACACCTCTTCAGGTCCACATTTCTATGTCACTCTCTGCTGTGTGGGATACTCCGTCTGCCTCTCTCTTATCCCTACTAGACTATGACCTTCCAAAGGTCGGGGTCACATCTTTTTGGTTTGATTTCCAAGCGCTGACACAGGACAGTTGCTCAATAACTATTAGACAAAAAAATATCTGAAAACAGACTGACATCAAGCCCATTCTTATGATTGATTCAGATCTTTCTGCATCATTTAGTCGTATAATAGTGCTTACAGTTCATTTTAGTTCTTAATTTTTAGGTGATAAAGAAGCAGGAGTTCACAGTAGACCAACTCAACCGAGATCACTCCCATTTACGATTTCTGAGTCTCCCTGAGAACTGCTTCTACTTAGCTGTGTACTGTGGTGCATGCTTGTAATCCCAGAGACTTGGGAGGTTGAGGCAGAATCATCACAAGTTTGAGGCCAATCTAGACAGTTTAGCAAGGTCCTGTCTTAAAATAAAAGCTAAACTGAAAAGGGTTGGGGGTGTAGCTTGGTGTAGACTGCCCTGGGTTCAATCCCCAGTAGCACAGAGAAAAAAGAACCCCTTTGACCTTACTATAGTCACTTCAGAATTAGCCAAAACCAAGACAGAATTTACCCTGGGCATTTATCTCTAAACCTGATTTGGCTATTTGTCTTTACATTTTGTGGAGGGTACTGGGGATTGATTGAACTCTGGGGCACTTGGCCACTGAGCCACATTCCCAGCTCTATTTTGTATTTTTATTTAGAGGCAGGGTCTTACTGAGTTGCCTAGTATCTCACTTTTGCTGAGGCTAGCTTTGAACTTGATCCTCCTGCCTCTGATTCCTGAGCCTGTTTGTACTTAAGATCCACTACAGTTTTCACTGCAAATTATGAAATTTTGAAAGGGGTGCATAAAAATTGGTGGATGCAGGGCTGGGGAAGCAGCTCAGTGGTAGAGCGCTTGCCTAGTGTGCTCAAGGCCTGGGTTTGGTCCTTAGGTGAATGCAGGTACTACTACTAAAGCAGCTATCTATGTGGCAGTTATGAGGAAACTGAGAGCAGTGGAGATGCTGGCCTTGCTTCACCTCTCAAGGAACATACAGTACCTGTAAGTCATCTGAAGGAAACCAGAACTGGGGATTAAACCCAAGGCCTCATACATGCTAGGCAAGCCCCATGCCAACATCCCCAACCCTTTTATATTTTAAGACAGTGTCTCACTAAATTACCTCGGTTGACCTCAAATTTGCCATCCTCCTGTCTCAGCCTCCCGAGTTGCTGGGATTACTGGTATGTGGTACTACATCTTTTCTGTTGTACAGCTGCTGTCAGTTGATGTTTTCTGTTATTCTAAATTTATGATTCTGGTTAAAGATGTGGAAAGGTCAATCTGTCTGGAAGATTTTATATCAGATTCTTGTAAGAAGGGAACAACTCGTGGAACTTTGGAGGTACAATGTCATTCTCTGATTTTTTGGTACCAGAAATAGAATCCAGAAGCGTTTAACCCCTGAGCCACATCCTCAGCCCTTTCTAGTTTTTACTTTGACACAAGGTCAAGCTAAGTTGCTTAGGGCCTTGCTAAGTTGCTGAGGCTGGTTTTGAACTTGTGATCTTCCTGTCTCAGCCTTCTTAGTTGTTGGGATTACACACTTGTGCCACCACTCCCAACTCTCTCTGATTCAATTCTGATCTAAGAGCTGGAAAACAGAAGAGTCAAAAACTTTGTTTTAATAGGAAAGACATTTATAAGAAGTGCACAAAGATTCTTTCAATATATAGACTGCAAAACTCATTCACTGCAGAGTATGCATAGTTTTGGTGGACACATTTAGCCCCATGAAAAATAAATTACTGTGGGGGTAATGATTAAAGTGACATAATATCTTGCAAGTAAAATTTTTGTCTTTTTCAAAAAATTCAATTTCTCATGATCAAAGACTTTAAGGTTTTCTTTAAGAGTTTTGGAAGTTACTGAATGTCTAATTTTGACAGTGAACACCACTCCCATCCTTACTCCTCTCTACTTTTATTAAAAAATGGTAAAGATATACTTTTGTGTGAGCGTGTGAAGAAAACCGAGTTACCCTGAGTCCTGCTTCAGTGAGCTCCAGGCAGTATCTGTTCCTTTCCTTTGTTTCCACATTGATATAGGCCACGTCATCTGCACAGCGTAGGCTTTTTGAGACAAACATGTTGTTCACAGCAAAGAGAACGTCGTTCACAACTGCTTCAGCTTCCAGCCTCATGTCTTTCATGTCAGTTCCTTCAAAGCCATTAAGCTCTGAGCCTTCCTCGAACCCCGACAAACTGCTTAGCTCCATGGGATTGCAGTCTGTTTCCATTCTGCCAAAAAGTACATGATTTTTTTTTTTTAACAGAAAGACATTTAAAACATTGTTGATTGAAATAGCTTGGCATGAAACACTAAGTAGCTAACAATTTTTAGGGAGAATACTTTCTAAAACCATTTCCAGTAGTTTTTTACAGTAAAATTACAGATATCTATGGATCAAAAAAAGGGTCTTGGGGCTGGTGTTGTGGCTTATCGGTAGAGCACTTGCCTGGCATGTGCAGGGCCCTGGGTTCAATCCTCAGCACCACATATAAATCAATAAAATAAAGGTATTAAAAAAAAGGGCCTTTCTTCCCCACTTACCCCTAAAAGATTAATTCCCATATTGATTAGCATATATTAGTTTTGAGGTATTCTGAATAATGGTTCAGTAAAAAGACTATGCACACTTATAAATGTGTGATTAGGAGAGAGATTTAGAACTGGAACTGCAGAGTCAAAGGACACGCTCATTTTAACTCTCAACAGACATTGCACTTCACGCTTCAAGGAGGCAGTGCTGATTATATACCCACCAACAGAACAGGGGCATCTGTTCTCTTTTTCAACATACTCTTTCCAATCCTTTCTAATTTTTGCCAACGTGAGAGGCGAAGAATGACAGTTCATTATTTTAGTATGTATTTCCCTAAGTAAACACTTTTTGACTGTTTAGATTGTATTTTAGTTCTAAGATCAAAAGGGCAGATATGCAGTAGAACCCAGGCCATCTGAAGTCCAGTTCAAGTCCTTATCCATGACAACACTCTGCCTCCTACTGGTTCCTTTCAGACTTCCGGGTTGGACTGTGTCAGAAGGCCTTCCCCACCTCCATGATTACATCTACAAAATCTAGCAGTCTTCTAAATTCTTATATTCATATTTAACTTTTTAGTTAGCCCGGGATGTATTTTCTGTAGCTTTATTTTACAAATGGACAGCCTATAATCCTAAGAGTTTCCGAGTAACTCATCTTTTTACTACTTATTTAAACTGGTCCAAATATTTAAAAAAAAAATGACATTTCTCATGCCAACTTGATCCAATATTACTGCCGGGCTGTTATGCAGTTCTAGCGTTTCTTCTGTGACTAGGGTTAAAAAGGATTTTCCTGGCAGTGAATTTTATTAAATTTTGAAATGTAGGAATGAGAAAAGTTGATATATGTGAAAATGTGTAGGACTTCGTAAAAAAGGTTTTAGAGAATAAGATCCTGCACTTTCTTTTTACCTGGCAGGTTTTAAAAGTTAAGGCTTTCATTTCTCTGACAGGGATTAAGCACTGCTCTGCTGAACGCAGGGTGCCTCTTGCCCATCCACACTCGCTCAGCATTCTCTTCCTGTCTACTGTGCACGCTATGCTCCCCTCCACTGTGCTGGAGAGCCTACATGAGTGATGATCTCATTTCCTAACAGAAGCCTTAATAACCTTTTCTCCTGACAACGCTGTATGAACATTCTGGTTTATGCCATTTGTCTGTTACATTGTGTATTCCATCTCTTTTTCTAAAGTTACTCACTTGTGCCCTTTCTATGATATCCAAAATGCTTTAAGTTGGTACTTCGCAGCCTCTGCAGCTCACTAGAACTGCCTGGGAGAGCGCATAAAAACGGATGACCTGGCCCCAGCGCCGAGAAATGGAACCAAAAACTCTGGGAGATGGGTGTTTTTCCAGAGCTCCTGAGTGATTCTGCTGTGCAGCCACTGCTCTGAATTATCAGCAAAAAGCTTAAGGAGGCAGAGTTCCTATAGCTGCATGTCATCTGCACATTATTTAAGCCAAAACTATTTGCTAAAGACAACTTGTGGAAAACTATGTAAAGCTATGTTAAAAAATTAAAAGCAAATGGATAAAGAATGTACTCCTCCACTCTTTTTTAAAAAAATATTTATTTTTTAGTTGTACTTGGATACAATACCTTTATTTATTTACTTATTTATGTGGTGTTGAGGATTGAACCCAGGGCCTTGAACATGCTAGGCAAATGCTCTGCCCCTGAGCCACAACCCCAGCCCTGTACTCCTCCGTTCTATCTCAACTAATGACACTTTTAAGAATCCTTTGTCTCCTATTCCACTTTATAGAACTAGCCACTCATTGCTGACAACACAATTACAAAATGATCAATTACTATTGAAACAATCTGTCAGGTAACTAAAATCTGATTTACTATATATATGAAAATAAAAATATTTGATTTTCTAAAAATTTCAACCTTCTTAGTATCATCAATATGCTGCTTAATATCACACTTTTTTTTTAAAATAATTAATTAATTAATTAATTAAGTTAGTTAGTTAGTTTTCGGCAGACACGACATCTTTGTATGTGGTGCTGAGGATCGAACCCGGGCCGCACGCATGCCAGGCGAGCGCACTACCGCTTGAGCCACATCCCCGGCCCCCACACTTGGTTTTATATATAAGCTCTGGAGCACATTTTATATTTTGCAAATTTAGTTTTGAAGATTTTGAAATTGCCTACCTACTATAAATCTCTGAACATCATGAATGTTGTTTTTATTTTGCTTAAGTGACTGAGTGCCTCAATTATAGATGTAATAAATAATATTCATTATTTGCAAAAGATGTATACATGAGAAAGCCTGACAGTTTACAAAATTTTCTTTTAGCAGGAGTGTAATTCAGTGTGATTAGGGCCTTAATGATGGGGAATGATGAAGAATCTGGTGCTAGAATGGAAGAAATCCTCACAGGTCTGCAAAGTAGGTCACCAAATTGTTGCTGTGTGATTATTAGCACTAAGCTGCAAAAGAGAAAGACCTTCTCTGAGACTGTGACAACTCTGAGAAGCCTTTCTCCAAAATGCCTTTTGAATGAAAGTGTAACATTCAGAAAGAAGGTTTGCTGTTGCAGTGGTACTGAGGATGGAAAGCAGAGCTAGGTGTGGGCGAGGCAAACACTCTACCGCTGAGCCACAACCCCAGCCTTTTTCCTTTTTTGATTTTGAGACAGGGTCTTGCTAAGTTTCCCAGGCTGGCTTTGAACTTGCTATCCTCCAGTCTCAGCCTTCCAAGTTACTAAGAATACAGGTATGTGCCACTTCACCTGGTAATATTCAGAAATTTTCATGATATAGGTTAAAATATTTTAGTATTAAAGCATTATACAAATAAAAACATCTTAAACTATGATTACAACTTATTTTTCCCAACAGTCTAAATAGACTTATTTATCAATATCCTTTCTTGAGTTACTACCACCCAGACTTTCTGAGAGGGTAGGGAGGGAAAGTCATGAGCTCTGGGACAAGTGGGCACTAAGGTCCTCAGAGCTCTTGTTGGGGGTCTTGATGGGTCTCTGCAGCTGCTTCCTGGCTAGTTGCTTTGGTTTTAGTTTGTCTATTTCATATAATATGCCCCAGGCCTGCTTGTAGAATCAGTACCTCTTTGCTAGTGTAACCCCCTTTGCCACTGCCCAGGACATCTAGGTATGCGCCAAATCACTCTTCCACTGGGGAGGCAAACATTTCCAAGCTGTTTCAGATGTAGAATTTTAATGTTCTGGTGAGGTGTGAACCCTTCACCCTGTAGTGCTTCCTTCGTCCACTAGCAGTAGACCAACTGTCGATAGCCCTAAGCAAACTGTGGGTGGTAAGGGATCACCTCCCAGCATTGTCAGACTCAATTCTGTCTTTCTTCTACTTTGTTTGAAAGCCTGACAATTTCTTCTTTGCCATGTGCATCACTATAGTGATTCTGAAGGACCAGCAGCACAACACAAAGCCATGTGGATAAACTGTCAGGTTGGCAAAGCTGCTGTTATGGTGTTTGTTGCAAAACAGCCATGGTCCTGCCAGGTGAGCGCCAATGCCATCATCCCCTGCTCCAGGACATCAAAGTGTCCTGGAGGCCTTTTAGAACAGTCTTGTCATCAGCTTGGCACCAAGGACAGAGCTGAGTGTACTTACCCTGCTCTTGCTGGAGTAAGGCCAGGCAGGGGCCACGCCTGGGGTGGAGGCTGCGGGGGGCTGGGAGCTGCAGCCTGGCCCACCTCTTCAAGGTTTAACAACGTTCAGCCTCACCACACTGCAGACCAAGCTCTAGCATGTGAACCTTTGAGATTATTAAACCATATCCAAGCTTCAGTGGCTGGAGAAGCAGCAGAGCACTGAGCATCAGAGAAGCAGTTTCCACATTTTTTATTCCATACAGCAATGGGTCAAAGCACTCTGAGCAGACACCTAGTTATTTGTACTTATGTACATATTCTACCACAGTTAAAACACTGAAAACATGCAAATAAGCCAAATGTGTACTAAGCTGGAGAAGGTAAAAGAAAATATAGACATGTTTTCTTCCTTCTTCTTATATTAAAATTGTAGTTTTACTGAGGTTTGATTTTACCAAGTGTGTCAGGGATGGAGCCCACAGGAAAGAGTGAAGCCTAGGGGCAATTAAAGATGCCTACTGATAGCTTATGGTCTAATTTAGGAAATAAAACAGAATGAGAAATATTTGTACAAATATTACAGCTACAAGCCAAACACATCATAATTACAACCAAAGAAATGTACTTACTTTATTGTGAATGGCTGATAATCACAGAAGACGATGATATGCTTTTGGACCTACTATGACCTTTACCATTACACTTGTGTGAACTTGGAATTTGGCCACATAATCTCATTGGGCTCATGCTATTCTCATATAAAATAAAACGGACAGAAAAATCTACTGTTTTAAGAGCCCTGATATTGCATGGTCTACGATATATCAGTTAGTTATAATGAGGTTCAACTCATGAACATGTCAAAATTCGTCTGGAATGAGCCTACATACAGTTATGGACAGCAGAGTGGTCTTCAGAGTCTGTTCATGGTGAACAGAGGATAAGCACAGCTTTGTGTAGGATACAGCAAGATTTGTAAGGAGACTAGCCTAAATGACAAACAAAGAAACTGTTAAGGGTGTGATGGATGGGCAAGAATGGCTGTTCAACAGGGTGCTGACACCTAGATGGGAGGAATTTGATTTTGAAATAAGAAGTTGTTTTAAGGTCTTGAGAATGGAAATAACAGTCTATATTTGAAGTCTGTATACTGTCGGCACATAGTTTGGCCCAGTTTTTTAAATCCTATTTGGCAACCTTTACATTATAATTGGGGTTGTTTAACCATTTACAATTAGTATGATTACCATAATTACCAGTATTATTGAGTTTAAATTTACTATCTTGCTATTTGTTTTGTTTCATCTGTATTTTACTTCCTTTTCTTTATCTTTCTGCTTATGTTTGGACTAGGCACTTTTAGGATTCTATCTTTTGGTGGCTTATTAAATATAATTTTCTGTGGTATGTTTTTGGTGGTTGTTTTAGCTTACAGTATACTTCTTTAATTTATCACAATGTGCCTGCAATAGATATCATTTTATGTATCAGAACCTTACAAGAATATACTATACCATTTTGTGTATAAGAACTTTACAAGTGTATACTACATATTATTTGCTATTTTTGTCATATATCTTCAATATATATTAAAAACTTCATATAAATTTTTATTCTTAATCACGCAGTTACTATTTCTGATGCTACTTATTCCTTTGTGTTACCTATATCTACATATATGATCTGTGTACTTTTTACTAGAAGGACTTCCTTCAACGTTTCTTGTAGTGTACATTTGCTGTTTATGAATTCTTTCAGCTTTGGTGTGTCTGAACAAATCTTCCTTTCATCTTTGAGAGATATTTTGCTGCATATAGAATTTGAGATTGACAGTTGTCTTTCAAATCTATTTTTTTTTTTTTTGGGGGTGTGTGTGTGTGTGTGTGTGTGTGTGGTGCTGGGGATGAATCCAGGGCCTTGTACATGCAAAGCAAGCACTCTACCAACTGAGCTATATCCCCAGCCCATTCATTGTCTTTTAAATCTTTAAAGATGTTTTTCAACTCTCATGTTGCTGGCGGTTTCCCATGAGAAATCTGGTAACACGGTTATCACTGTACTTCTTGGTATACTTTTTCCATGCTTCTTTGGCTTGAGTTTTTTGAGATCCTTGGGTTTATAGTCTTCAATTTGGAAAAAATTTGGCAGCCATCATTTCAAACTTTTATCTGTCCCTCTCTTCTTGGAGACTCTAATTTTTTGTATTAGACTGAGGGTGCTCTATTCCTCACAGCTTTGTTCAGTTTTTCAGTCTCTTGTGTTTCTTTCTTTTTTAAAAAAGTTTTTAGATATTGATGGATCTTTATTTTATTCGTTTATTTACATATGATACTGAGAATCGAACCCAGTGCCTTGCACATGCTAGGGAAGTGCTTTACTATGGAGCCACAACCCCAGCCCCTCTTGTGGGTTTCATACTGAATGATGTCTACTGCTATATCTTCGAGTTTTTTCTTCTACAATATCTATTTTTTCTAAAAAACCCTTTTTCTGAGTACTCTACCAAATGCCTTGTGAATTTTGTGCAAGAGGAACAGGAACTCTCTCTGGTCCCGCTTTAGTTTAGAAAATTGTTTTTTCTAGTTCTTTCCTCACCTTTGGATGGTGTCTTCATAGCAATATGCTGATTAATACTCAGCTATAGGCTCAAGGCGGGGCTCTCTGTTATCTCCATAGCCCTTGCTCTGTGAAGCTCTCTGCTTTCTAACACTCTGTCCTAGCTCCATGTCCTCTATTTTAGAAGACCACCAGACTTCACCTGAATTTTTCTCCCAAGTGCTATGTCCAACATCTCTCCAGGCAATAAATTAGGACCACAGGCTTATCTCATTTATGTCTTGCTTCTTAGGGATCACTATGCATTGCTGATGCCCCAAATTTTGTTGTTTAAGGTGAGAAGGTCCCTATTACTCTACCATGGCTAGAAGTAGAAATCCCACCAGTCAATTTTGCAACCCTATTTCATGAGTTTTTCTTTCATTGACTTTGGTCTTGCCTATATTACTCTGAATCAACCTTACCATATTGTGGATTCCTTCATTAATGAATGTTGCAAGTACTCTACGACTGAGCTGCATCTCAAGCTCTAGATTCCTGTCTTTAACTTTATAAAATATATTTTGACACTACTTTGAAGATCTACAATTCTTCAAAATTCAACTTGGACATCTTTCACGGTTCTGTGTCCGGATGTAAGAGAGATCACCATATCCCCTACAAAGCACCTCTGCATGGTACTACTGTACTTACTGTACCTCATTACCAACAGTTTTTGTGTCTGTTACTACATATTCATGAAGATGGGGGCCTATGATGTTTACTATCACCAGCACAGTGTCTGCATAAAGATCTTTTTGAATGAATAAGCCACAGAAAAATTCTCAAGTGGTGGTACTCAGCTCTGTGAAGAAGGGTATACAAAGTCACAGGACATATATGGTAATGTTCTTAGAGAATACATATCATTCTTTTTTTTTTTTTTAAAGATTTTTGTAGTTGTGTATGGACAGAATGCCTTTATTTGTTTGTTTTTATATGGCGTTGAGGATCAAACCCAGTGCCTCACACAAGTTAGGCAAGCTCTCTACCACTGAGCTACAACGCCAGCCCTGCATATCACTCTTATAGTATCAATATTATGGAAAAATGATGTAAAACTGACTTGAATTAAAAAAAGAACAAAAATGTCTGGAAGTCTCAAGCCATGTCCTCTTTAGGTTATATCCCTATACCTCTGGGGTTTCCTTTGCCCTCTGATAGGAATATTTGAGTGAAACAATCTGAGAAATACTGCCCTATCCCAAGGAATTAAAGGCTAGAAGGACTTCCTTCAACATTTCCTGTTGTACACTTGCTATGTACACTACAGGAAATGTGTCTGACAGTAGGAAGTTGACAGGCAGAGGCAGGAGTGTACGAGGGTCGAAGGTTGGCACTGAGCTCAGCATTCTCTAAGTTCTCACGACTCTTTCCACTTCACTTACACTGATGTTTTTTGTTCAAAGTGAAGGTAGCCCCGTGTGGTGGCTTATGCCTTGATTTCCAGCTACCTGGGAGGCTGAAGCAGAAGAATCACAAGTTCAAGGCCTGCATCAGCAACCTAGGGAGGTCTTGTACAACTTTGAGAAACCCTGCCTCAAAATAAAAAATAAAAAGGATTGGGGATGTATCTCAGTGGTAAAGCACCCCGGGATCAATCTGGGTGGGAGGGGGGAAAGAAAGAAGGTAATTGTTGGTAGTTTTAATCTTTTACCTTTGTAGTTTTTCTATGGTAAAATGAAAATGTATTATATTTGCAGTAAGAAAAAATAACTAAGATTTGTGATATACTGGAAAGTACAGGTATGGAAAAACTAGACTATTATTAAGATGAAATAATTTGAAGCATCTATTTCAAATGAAGTTTGAGCTTATAATATTTCAAACATTAATCTGAAAGTAAAGAGGAATAAAGTTGATTATAATTGGTATCATTTAGAATTTAGGAAAAGTCACCTAATCTAGCTTTTATTTTCTGAAACATAACATTCATATCTGTTTTCAATAACTCACACTTTTCAAATTAAAAATTTTAAACCAATCATTTGCAAATCATTTGTAAAAAGATGGCTATTTTCCATTTATGCACTGATCTGTAAAATGACTATGCACTCACCTTTCAGCAATGAGAGAGACACATTACCTAGGTGCAAAGTAAGCCAAGAGAATGGTGGTGTGCCTTTACTGATTGTGGAAGGAGCTCCGGGGTGGAGAAACACCTTGTGCTGATTTGAGGAGTTTTAAAACTATAAATAAACAGCAACACTGTGCCTCTGTAAACTTTTCTTCAAAACCAGAAATTGTAAACTTGGACCTAAAAAAGACTCAAACACTGAATGCTTAAAAAAAATCTAGAAATTAATTAGTTTCTTATTACTATATAATCCTCTAGGAAATAAGGATGACTTGGCACTATATTTAAATAAAGCACTTTCTAACCAATATAAAACAAATCAATAAAGAGATAAAATAGAAAACTTCACTGCTTCCCATTTAAACCCTACACTGGTTCTCTACCAGAGTCTGGGCAGTATTCTGTTGCCAATAAAATCTTTAAAAATTGGTATTCATTATAATTGCTCTCAATCATTCTGGTAGATTGCATCACCTAGTTTTTATAAAGTTTCCAAAAATGATTCTTTAAAACACCACGCATAAATTATTTAGGGTTCAGCTCTTTCTCCATCTGTTGGTATAATTTTTGGGCTGTGCTAAATAAGTGTTTTTATGTCTTTGGAGGATTCACAAAATTGGTTAGCAAGATACCGATTACTACTAAATCCCTTATTCTCCACTTAATTTACTTGACTTAATTTTGTTTCACTACAAATTCAAAGCATCAAAGACCTGGAAAAAATCGTAGAGGTGAGCTTTGTCCTTAATGAGAAGAGAGTGGGCAGAGTGACAGTTACCTAATGCCTGGCAAAAGATTTCAAGAGCAGTACAAAGGTTACAAATACTCACTTTGAAACAAAGTTTGACTTTTCAGCTGACATTATAACAGTTAGCTGAGGAGTGGGATGTGGCATCTTAATTGCCATCACTTTTTCTTGGAATACTACAATCTGGAAAATCCTCCTAATGCTAACTAGAAGTTATCAGCATGATGTGGTTGATGCTCTCAAGCTGGCTGATGGGGCTGACTCTCAGCTCTAGCAGTTAATCTGTGACTCAGGGCAAGATGTCTTAGTCTCTCAGTTATACATTCCTCCTCTCTAATATGAAGCTAATAGTAATATCTTAAAGTGATATTGATAGAATTAAGAGAGAAAATATATAGAAAGTGCTTAGAGCTTAGAGGGGCTGGAGATATAGTGCGATTGGTGGAGTGCTTGCTTTGTATGCACAAGATCCTGGGTTCAATCCCCAGCACCACCACCAAAAAAAAAAAAAAAAAAAAAAAAAAAAGAGCTTAGAATGGTGCTGTGGGGGCTGGGGTTGGGGCTCAAGTGGTAGCATGTTAGCCTGGCATGTGTGAGGCACTGGGATTGATCCTCAGCACCACATAAAAATAAAGATATTGTGTCCATCTAAAACTAAAAAAAAAAAAATAATAATAATAATAAAAAAATAGAATGTGCTGTGTGTACTTGCTAAGTTCAAGAAATATTATCTGTTAATTATATTAAACCAATTTTAGAGAATAAAGTGCTGGCTTTGAAACTCCAGGCGTTTGAATCTTTACATTATAGGGCGACAGCTGCTACTGCTGTTTTGTAGAACTTCTTCAAAGAGACCTGGGAAATGGTAGTCTTGACATCACATTCCTGTTCCTCAGGTGCGAGTATTAAAAAGGTCCATAACATCTTACTAGCTTCTTTTATTTCACCTGTTATCATGGATTTCTTTGAAGAATGATTATTTTGAGATGACCTATTTAGTCTGTGATATATGTGGTTTCCAACTTGTCTCTTCAAACCCCTTTATGTAATTCCTAAAAAGCTCACAATATTTAGTTGGGTAAATATTTTCATCTTCCTCAATTATTCCTAGGTTTTAACATTTGATAAAACACAGTTTTATCAAATTCTTTGATAAAACACAAAATAGCATTGTGACATGGGAAGAGTTTATATTCTATTGGTGCTAACCATATGACAAGGACATTTATCATTTATGCTGAATCTCTCCTAGAAACCATAAAATGTATAAGACAACCCACTTAACACTTTGAGTGTTTACTGAAAAATCTTTGGTTTTAATTTTCCTTTCCTTTCCTGTCTGATAGTTGATATTATAGGCATTCTATGGATAGCTTGAATGTAATTCCACATTGCAAAAGAAACCACTTATTAACAGTTACTGAAAAAAGTGTCATCCATTTGTCAAAATTCCAGTCCAAACCTTCCAAGGCCTATTTCACTGCCAGATGAGATCCCCACCTTGGACTGTTCACACCACTTTGTTAATACCCCTTTTATGGCAAGGGTTATAATTATTACTCACAAATATGTCTTAATATCTACACACACACACACACACACACACACACACACAGAGAGAGAGAGAGAGAGAGAGAGAGAGAGAGAGAGAGAGAGAGAGAGAGAGAGAGAGAAAATGAACATCCAGCTGCTTCTAACTATCTTCTCTGTCCCAATGTCCTGTTTGGATTGCAGTATGGATTACTGCAGCATCCTTCTAACTGGTCTTGCTGTGTTCATGCCAGACTCTTCAACCCCCATACCAGGCTATTTTCAACACAGTAGTTAGCATGACCTTATAAAAACAGTCTAGATTATGTCACTTTTCTCGTTAGACCTGCTTTACCCAGAGCAAAAATCCTAATAATTGCCTGCAAGGCCCTGTATGACTTGTTCCCAACTCCATGTGCCTTGCTTCCTAGCTTTCTCCAAGTTTGCTAAAAAGTAATAGTTTGAGAGGCCTTCTCATAGCATTCTTTAGTTTTTGTAAAGGCATATTCCTCCCCTCATTTCTAGATCAAATCCCTTTACATTTCTTTTTTTTTCCCTGTAGCATTTAACACATGACACATTATTCAATTGATTTGTTCATTTCCCCTTCCTTCAGTAAAATGTAAGCTCCATGAAAGTAGGAACAATCTGTTTACTGCTGTAGCCCCAGAGCTTAGAACAGTCCCTGACATATAGCAGGCAATTAATAAACACTAACTACATGAATGGCCCTTCTACTTCAGAACATAAGCTCCTTGAAGGTTCTGTCTGATTCAGTCACTCACTCTCTTTTTGGTGTAGGAGAATGAACCCAGGGCCACCCGCATGCTTACCACAGCTCTGCCACTGAGCTGCACGCCTGATTCTTCTTTACACTTTTGGGGGCCCAGGTCATTTCATTTAAATGACCCTTAACAGATATATTTTCAAAATAACTTTGTTTATTTTTTAACATGGTGCTAAGGATTAAACTCAGTGCCTCACATGTGCTAGGCAAATGCTCCACCACTGAGCCACAACCCAAGCCCTTAGCAAATATTTTTAAATGAAGGAATAGCTTGGGAATTGAAGTTATTGGGAATACTTGAGATACGTCTACACAGAATGAGGGGCATCAACTATCAAAGCCACAACATATACTGGAGAGCACGCTGGTTCTAAAATGTAAAGGACAACCAGATTTTTTTTTGTATCCAGCAACATTTCCGGTCTATGTTAATATTCATGAAATAATTACGAAGACAGTAAATATTTAACTCCTTAAACTGGTCATCTTAATTCACTATCCTTAATTAACCAGCTTTATGTTTCAGGACTCTGTTTTGCTTCGTGCCCAACTAACATCATTTACTCTTCCTAGCAATCCTTGGAGGTAAGATATTAATATTCTCGCACTTGGCAAAGAGTCAAGGTAGGCTCAGAGAGGGCAGTGGCCGGTGCAAGGTGGTTCGGCCACTGAGTGTCAGTGTCAGAATATTCTAATCCAGGACAGCTGACTTCTGGGCCACCGGCACCGGGTTGACTAACTTGAACCGGCTCCGCCTCTGCAGGAGTAGCCTCCTAGAGGGCAGAAGCACGATTGCGCAGATGCCCAGGACGGCACGAATTCTTCACCCAGGTCCCCGAGGGGTCGGGAGCCTTTGGCATTTATGCGAGAAAGCAGTTTTGCCACACATGCCTCGAGAGCCCAAGTTTCCTGGTCGTCGGTGTAGCACCCCCAGGGTGGACTAAGAGTGTACGACAGGCGCTTCGCAAACTGCAAGCTACTAGACCAAGAGTAACCCAGAGGAAGCTTTGGAAACAATGCCCGCAGGAGGCATGGGACCCATAACTTGCTGACAATGACGCCGGTCGGGATTCCTGCGGCGGGCGGGATGCCGACGGTCACCCGTTCTTGCAGTGGAAGGGGCGGCGCCCGGAGCAGCGGTTCCCGGGGGCCCAGGATCTGAGCGACCCGGCCAGCCCAGGCCGGACCCGCCCCCAGACCCCACTCAGCACGGACACCGGGCCCGCTGTCCGTCGCCCCTCACCACCCGGCCGAGGGCCTCGAGGGAGTACGCAGGGCCCCGCCCTGTCCCCAGCCCCGCCGGCGGCAACCCGCCCACAGACCGCAGCTCGGCAGCGCGACTGCTCACCTGTGCTCGCCCCGTCCTTCTCTTCCTCCCGGCGAGGGCGTCTGGAGCCGACCCGCGGCGCCAGCCCCGCCCCCGCCCCCGCACCGCCCTGGCCCCGCCCCCGAACCGCCGGAAGTGCTCGGCCCTGGCTCTCCTTCCCGCCTACCCGGCCCCCAGTGTGGCGTCACTTCCGTTTGCGCCAGGCCGCGCGCGAGGAGGCTGCGTCTCGCGAACGCGCTGGGAGCGCCCCGGGGCCGGGAGCGCGCCTCGTAGATGACAACAAATTCGTCGTGCGGCGGCGGTGGAGGTGTCTACCTCAGCCCTTGCCTCCTGCCTCGCGCTGTCTTGCACCCGCTCTGTGGGCCCACGGTGACCCGGAAAGCCGCCGGGCCTGGGGCTACCGGCACTCTTCAGCGCCTGGTCCCCGCCGGGCCTAGCGGGAGCAGTGCGGCGCGGGTGATGGGGTCGCCCTGAGGGACGGTGGCGCCGAGCGGGCATGCAGGAGCCGTCCAGGGCTTAGACCCGCCGCGGCCTGGGCCCGCCGGCCGCGATCCGAGGTGCCGCCAGCCGCGGAGCCGGAGCCTGGGCGCGAGGCCGGAGCCGCCGCCCGCAGCCCCCGCGGCCAGCTGCCAGCCCTCACCATGCCGTGGCCGTTTTCGGAGTCCATCAAGAAGAGGGCCTGTCGGTACCTCCTGCAGAGGTACCTGGGCCACTTCCTGCAGGAGAAGCTGAGCTTGGAGCAGCTCAGCCTGGACCTCTACCAGGGCACCGGCTCCCTCGCCCAGGTCCCCCTGGACAAATGGGTAAGCGCGGCCCGCCGGGCGGGACTCGCTCCCCGACCTCGGGCGACTGGACGAGCGTCCTCGGGGTTGGTACATCGCTCCCTGCTTGGGGCTGTTTGGACCCAGGTGTGGCGGGGCTCGGGGAATTTTGTCAAGTGTGGTGTTTAGTCTGTTGGCAGCGAGGTCGGTCCCCAGAGTCACGTGTTCCAGAAACTTAACAGCTGTCAAGGCGTCTACACCTTGGGACTCGCGAATCCGGGCCGTGGGAGCCCTGGGGCAGGCCCGGGCCCTGGAACGAGGTGGCCAGCCCTGGCTGTGGGGTGGGAGGGCCCGTGGCCGACCGACCCGTGGTTGGGTGACATTCCGGAATGCTGAAAGATGAAGGGACGGTTGGGATGTCGGGACCCGGGTTGGTTATTTGGGGGTGGCTGCGTGCTCCTCGCGCTTGCCTGGTTTTCTCCGAAGCCTTTGCCATTTGGAAGAAAGTCGGGTGGAAGCTTCCTGTGCCGCTTTGCCTGCGTCGCTTGATTACATGTTTTCAAGGCCAGCGTGTGTAGCCAGGTGGTGCGTGGCTGAGTGACCCTGGTAGTGCCACAGTTGTTATGCCTGTGGACTTCACGTCGCAGACGTAAAAGCAAGCATTGCGAAAGCGCTGAAGGTGCGATTCAGACGTTTTTATAGTCTGATTTACACTTGTCGCCCAGAGGCTGTGAGTTGACTCATTATGCCTTAAGGCTTTTCAGGTGTATCCGACTCACCACCTGCAGTTGTGTGGGCACCTGTGGGTGGGACGTGTAGTATTTTACTTAAAAAGTCTGTTTGGCCTTCAGTTGGAAAAGGTTAGAGTGGCTTCTCCCCTTTGCCATAGAAAAGCTTCAATTATGGTAACAGCTTATTAGGACTCTATTATTAATTTGTGCTAAGGAGTATGAATAAGCATATAATTGTATCAGTAAGTAGGTGACTTAAGCTAGAGTCTTAAATTAGTTTAAAGAGCCCTAGTTTGAGTAGCAAAAAGACTTAGTCCTACACCAGGGTTGTCCAGGTTGACAGAATTAGCCAAGTGATAGTGGAGGTAGAATTTACCTGAGGTCAATAAGTCATATTGTACTTCTATAGTCTAAATGCAATCCTTACCAAAAGATAGAAATTCTGATAGTTATTTTTGAATTCAGCAACCCATCATTCTATAATTTTGGTACATTTGGAATGGAGAATCTTGAAGGAGGAGGGTTGGGCATTTCCTTTTAGTGTGTTGGGATCAACCCAGGGCCTCTCACATGCTAGGCAAGTTTCCTACAACTGAACTTTATCCCCAGTCCTGGACATTTATCACATGTCTTTAGTAAGAGAAGTGACTAATATGCATTATTCTTTAATGTTTTCATATCCAAAAGATAGGTATTATCTCCATTTTATAGAAGGAGTTAAATAATTTGCTCAAGTCACATAGCTAGCAGGTGTTACAGTGAGAATTAAAATCTAATTCCTAAGCCTATGCTTTTTTTTTTTTATATTACATCACATAGTTTATGAGGAATCCAGTTAACAAAGGAGCTGAACAGGTACTTCACAGAAGAAATACGAATCGTTACAAATATATGAAAAATGTTCAACTTCTCTAGCAATTAGAGAAACACAAATTAAAACTACCCTGAGATTCCATCTCACTCCAGCTATTGTTATTTGTATTCTTGATAATTTTTGTATTATCAAGAATACAAATAACAATAACTGTTATCGAGGATGTTGGGGTATGGGGGGAGAAGGTACACTCACACATTAATGGTGGGAGTGCAATTGATGCAACCACTCTAGAAAGCAATATGGAAATTCCTCTGAAAACTTGTAATGGAACCACCATTTGACCCAGTTATTCCACTCCTTGGAATATACCCAGAGGACTTCAAATCTGCATACTACAGTAATGCAGCCACATCCATGTTTATAGCAGCTCAATTCACAATAGCCAAGCTATGGAATCAACCTAGATGCCCTTCAGCAGGTGAACGGATAAATAAAATATGGTATATATACACAATGGAATATTATTTAGCCATAAAGAAGAATGAAATGATGGCATTTGCCAGTAAATGGATGGAAATGGAGACTATCATGCTAAGTGAAATAAGCCAGTTCCAAAAAACCAAAGGCTGAATGTTCTGTCCGATTTGTGGATGTTAACGCACAGTAAGGGGGAGGGGTGGAATGGAAGAATAGAAGTTCATTGGATTAGATAAAGGGGAATGAAGGGAAGGGTGGGGAAATGCCGCAGTCTGGCTGGGCACAAAATCACGAGCCACTCACAGCTTTGTAGATTCAAACAGCAATTCTTTATTCCCGAACTCACACCGACCCTCTACAAACACGTTCTGGGGAAATTCACGTTCTGGGCAAAATCCATGTACTCCATCAGGCTTTAATCAACAGGATATGCCCTATTCCTGGCAGGGTACACCTTAAACCTGGAACCGCCCTAAACCCAAGGAGTAGGATACTCCCTAAAACCTGATCCTCCCTAAACCTGGATCTTCCCTGGTCCTTGAGCAAGGTCACCTTACTCAAGCATACATGCAATGTCACTGCAAATGTCCAAGGCAGGTCCATTTCCATGAGTCCTTCCTCTAAGCAACATGAGGTATGCTGGCAAGGAAATTGACATACCTACTTGGCTAATGGCTCTCAGCATCTCCCCCCTTCTGATTAATTAAACAACAAGCAATGTGGCTTAAGGACCGTGCCTGGTAGGTTGTCCAATTCAACATATGGTTCTTACCTGTCATGGGAAAAAACTGACCTCTAGGTGTCAGCCTCCTGTCTTAGATTGATACCACTGCAATCGGATCATACCTGTCACTGACTACCGGTCCAGCATACAGCCATACTTGTGGATAGGCCTATACACCAGTGTGTGGGGGGGTAAGGTTCTTGCTTCACCTCTGTTGGCCCCCTAATTTAGCCTTGGTGCCAGTGGGGGGGGTGAGGTTCTTTGCCTCACCTCTGTGGGCCCCCAAATTTTAGACCATCACTAGCAGAAGGGAGGAGGATACAGAAATGCCACGACACCAAGCCAGTTGACGGCTCCTTTGGAAAAATTGCATCACTGGTGACACCATCAGCAAAGATATGCCAGCACTACCACAATTAACATGGGGTGCGCTGGCAAGGAAATAAAACTTGCATCACTGGTGACACCATCAGCAAAGATATGCCAGCACTACCACAATTTGCTGCACCAGACGATAGTTCACAATGCATACAACTGATATATGGTCCAGGCAAGTTCTGTAAGCAGTTCAAATCGGAGGAGTCTATCAATATGTCCATTTCCTCCCAAAGTAAATTGAGTCCTTGATTGAGCATTACTTGTTGAGTTATATTCATTGATGCATCAGTTTATACAGTTTACTGTGATAGCTATCATAGAAGCTGTAGTTTGGTTTTATCTTAGTCTTCACCGGCACTGAGATGGAGATGGGAATTCTGGCAATGATGCTAAAGAGACATTATCCTGAACAGAATTATTAAATATAATGAAAAGGAAAGGTGAAAGTAAACAAACAGATCTGTTAACCTCCTTTAAAAACAATCTTTAACAGCTGTTTATCTAATTTAAATTAGTAAAGAAACAGATCTGTTAACCACCTTTAAAAACAATCCTTAACAGCTGTTTACCTAATTTAAATTAAACCATTTAAATCACGTGAATAAAAAAATAATTTGGATCCATTTTTTCATGAGCGCTCCTCATATATGAAATATGGACATACACACATACAGACATACAACACAAAACAGAAGTGTGCACACATAACATACAACACATAAGACAATAGTAAAGGCCTTGTAGTTTTACCTAGGTGAAATCTCCATTGCAATGTTTAAAAACTCCACAGTAAAAAAAATAAAAATGATCAGAAAAACATTAACCTAGGTTTGTATGAACTCAAAAATAAAATAGAAATTTGTGATGTGGGAAAAATGCAATAATAAAATAGATATTGAAAAAAGCACCCTGGTTAATCACTGTTGCAGATGTAAGAATAGCCAAGCTGGAGCTCTGGATATCAGTTGTTATGGATTTGAGTCAAATCATCTTCTTTTTGGTCTGTAGAAATTGCTTTGGTTAGTCTCTCTGGAATCCAAATCGGCTGCTGTTCTCCCTGTGGAAAAACACAAACAGAACCCCGACTCCAGACAATCACTGGATCAGAACCTTTCCATTGTCCTGTTAGAATATCTTTCCAAAGTACCTTAGGCTTATGTACATTTTTTGGATACATATGTCTTTCCGCATACTAAGTCCTGATGAATCCAAATTTAGAAAGTTTAGAGTAAAAAGGGTTATTTTAAGTTTATCTTTGGGGGATATATACCCCTTTCCAATTCCCTCTTTTTGCTTTAATAAGTAAGTTTTAATAGTTTGATGAGCTCTTTCAACTATGCCTTGTCCCTGTGGATTGTATGGGATTCCTGTTATATGAGTAATACCAAATGATGAGCAAAATTGTTTAAAAGAGGTAGAGGTATAACCAGGACCATTATCTGTTTTTAACTGTTTAGGAACGCCCACAGTGGCAAAATTTTGTAAGCAATGAGCTATAATATCTTTAGTTTTTTTCTCCGGCATGAAGGGAGCCCATCAAAAATCCGGAAGAAGTATCAATTGTAACATGTAAATATTTTAATTTTCCAAATTTTGGCAAGTGTGTGACGTCCATCCAAATATGGTTAGGTATCAGTCCTCTAGGATTGATTCCAAGATTAACTTGTGGTAAAAAGGTCATACAATTTTGACATTGTTTTATTATTTGTCTAGCTTGTTCCTTAGTTATTTTAAAACGCTTTTGTAAAGTATTAGCATTAACATGAAACCTTTTATGAAAATTTGTAGCCTCTTCTAGTGTAGAGAAAATATGTATGTCATGTGTAGTTTTATCTGCTAAATCATTGCCCAAACTAAGGGCTCCAGGCAATCTTGTATGTGCCCTAATATGTCCTATAAAGAATGGATCTTTTCTGTCCTTGATTAGACGTTGTAGAGTGGAAAACAAAGAGAAAACAGTAGAGGAAGGGGAAATCCTACCAGCATCGTCAAGGGATACAATAGCATTAACTACATATTGACTCTCAGAAAATAAATTAAATACAGAATCTTTAAACATCACAAAAGCTTGTAAAACTGCATTAAGCTCTACCTTTTGAGCTGATTGTTTGGGTACTAAAAATGTAAAAGTTTGATCAGGGGTAACTACTGCTGCTGTACCATTATTAGACCCATCAGTAAATATATTTGGAGCATTCATGATAGGTGTTTTTCTTGTCATTTTAGGAAAAACTACAGGATGCTTAGACCAAAAAGACAACAAAGGATTAGATAGTAAATGATTATCAAATGAAACATTAGATTTGCACATGATTATTGCCCAAGTATTTAACTCATTAGCTAACTCATCAATTTGATCCATAGTATATGGAGTAATAATTTTATTGGGAGAAATTCCAAACACTCCCTTTGCTGCTCTTATTCCTTTGAGTATTAATTGTCCTACAGCCTCAGGATACCTAGTAAGAATAGTGTTAGGAGAATAAGATAAATGTATCCACAATATTCGACCTTCTTGCCAAAATACTCCTGTAGGAATATTTTTTGTTGGTAGTACAATAAATAATAAAGGCAAACTTATATCAATTCTATCCAAATGCATATTTTCCATATATGTTTCAATAATTTTTAATGCCTTTCTAGCTTTAGGAGTTAACATGCGGGGTGAATTTGGATCTGATGGACCTTTTAGAATATCAAATAAAGGTCCCAACTCTCCTGTTGGTATGCCTAGATAAGGCCTTATCCAATTTATGTCTCCCAATAACTTTTGAAAGTCATTAAGTGATTTGAGTTGATCTACTCATATTTGAATTTTTGGTGGACGGACCATGGTTGAGGATAATAGAACTCCTAAATAATTGTACTGTAATAATTGTACTTTATCTATAGCTATCTCTAGATTATAATTTTTTAATAAGTTTGTAAGTGTGGCATAACATTCCACAATGTGTTTTTATCTTTATGTGCTAATAATACATCATCCATATAGTGAAATATTTGTAGTTCAGGATTTTGATTTCTAAGTGGCTGGATTGCTTTGTTAACATAGATTTGACACATAGTTGGACTGTCAGCCATCCCTTGAGGGAGTACTTTCCATTCATATCTCTGATCAGGACCTTCATGATTTAGTGCAGGGATAGTAAATGGAAAACATGGAGTATCCTTGGGATGAATTGGAATCGAAAAAAAACAATCTTTAATATCTATAGCTAAAACATGCCAGGTTTTTGGTAAAGCAGACAATTGAAGAATCCCTGATTGAGCAGGTCCCATAATAACTATCTCATTATTAATGGCTCTTAAATCTTGCAATAATCTCCATTTACCAGATTTCTTTTTGATGACAAAAATGGGAGTATTATGGGGAGATACGGAAGGTTGTATATGTCCTTCCGCTAATTGTTGTTTGACCAGATCATGCGCTACTTGTATCTTTTCTTTAGTCAGGGTCCACTGAGGAACCCACACTGGTCTTTCTGATTTCCAAGTAATTTTGATTGTCTCAGTGGTCCTTTCTGAAAATCCAACCCATGTCTGTCTGTTCCTTGATCTATTTGAATTGGTGCTGCTATACCTTGTTCTTGTTCTCCTAATCTTTTTTCTTTCCTAAAACCTTGTCTAGCCCTAGTAGTGGGCGCATTAGGATTGATGTTATTTGTTAACGTCAAACCTAGTTGATCTAGGACATCTCATCCCCATAAATTTATAGGAAGATGATCCAATATATATGGCTGTATAGTCCCTTCACATCCTTCAGGATCCTTCCAATCTAATATCATTGCACTTCTATGGGGATTAGTCGCCACTTCTAGGCCTCAAAGCGTTTGAGTGGCTTGTTGTAATGGCCAATGTTTTGGCCATTCTTGACGAGATATGATGTTGAGGTCAGCACCTGTGTCCAGTAGTTCATTAAAGTCCTGTCCTTGAATATTTAGTTTTAGCATTGGGTGAGAATCTAAATTTAAAGACAGCATAGCCCAATGTACACCTGTGGAGCCTAATCCCCTGGAACCTCTTTCTACACTACGACTAGAGAATTTATTATGTAGGCTGGGTATTATTAACAACTGTGCTATTCTATCTCCAGGTGAAATTACTGATATACCTCTTGGAGAACTAGCCGTAATTTTTATTCACCTACATAATCGGGATCAATTACCTCAGGACTTATCATAAGTCCTTTTAATGTAGATGAACTATGTCCAATAATAAGCCTACTGTTCCTTGGGGAAGAAGTCCTTTTACTCCTGTGGGAATGATTTCAACTCCCATCTCTGGAATTAGTACTGCTCTGGCAGAGGTGCAGATGTCCATCCCTGCGCTCCCTCGGGTTTGTCTGATGAGGGATTTAATGGACAATATGTCCTGGGCACTACCCTGATGGTGTTGCTGGGTTCCTCCACTGCCCCGTATATTTGTGGTTGTGGGCCCCCCAGTCCATTTTTTGGCAATGGAGCCTGATGCCCTTCTCCACGATATCGTGGGTAAATACCTGGTCCTTGTCCGTTTTTTGATAAGGGAGTACCCTCTATGGTGGTTTGAGAATGGCATTCATTAGCCCAATGTCTCCCTCTACGGCATTGTGGCCAAATACCCTATTCCTTTGATATCTAATTTTGTTAAACCCTCCTCCTATGGGGCAACTCCTTTTAAAATGTCCTGTTTTTTCACAATTATACCATGTTTTTGGCCTGGCATCTAAAGCCTGTTGTACTGCAGCTGCCAAGACTTGCCCTTGTTCATTAATGTCTCTACATAATTTAATATATGTGTTTAAATCTTCATGTCTCCATGGTCTAATAACCTCTCTGCAGCAACGATTTGCTTGGTCATAAGTCAGTTGTTTTATTAATGGCATTGCTTGATCTGTATCCCCAAAAATTCTGGCAGCTGTTTGAATAAGCCTATCTACAAAGTAAGCGTAAGGTTCATTAGCTCTCTGTATTACCTTATATAGCTGACCTTGTAAATCTCCATGTCCTTGTAAAGTCTTCCATACCTTATCTGCGTCTGCAGCAATTTGTGCATATATAGCAGGATCATATTCAATTTGTTGCCGTTGACCCTCATAAGGTCCTTTTCCTAACAACATATCTAGATTTCTTTGAGGGTAACCGGCTCCTGCATTTCGCCTAGCTGTCTCCGTGCAAAATTCCTCATTGGCAACCTTCCATAACAAATATTGTCCTCCATTTAGCACAGATTTACACATGGTAGCCCAATCTGCTGGCGTCATGTCCAAGTTAGTAATGGACTCGACCATGCTTACCGTGAAGGGAGCTTGGGTACCATGGGTTGTTTCAGCCTCCTTTAACTGCTTCACTGTTTTAAAATCTAAAGCACGGTGAATTCGCTGCCCTCCTACCTGTTCAAGTCCAGGGTATGCTAATCTTTGAGGTCCTGTCTCAGGATCCCATTTATCAACTACAGGGTTTGAGGGCCACTCAGCTGTCTCCATAGGTGGGGCTGTTGGTTGAATTACGCCCTCTGGTGATAAAATGGAGTTAGTAACAGCCTCCTGTTGTAGCTTTTTTCCTAATAGCATCTTTTCCTTTAAATTTTCTTCCTCTGTCTGACTAGCTTGAGAGACCTTCTCTTTTGCTTGATTTAAAATGTCTTTCTCCATGGTCTGAACCTCTAACAATTTACTTAACACCTTTTCGGTTTGTTTTTTACTAATTTCTAATCTACTATAAAGATAACGCAACCCAATAAGATAACACAAAACAAAACTGAAACTGAATGAAACAAAAACGGAATAAAAAATTGTTGCATCAATTTTCTCTTCCTTAGAGCTGACAAACTTCAAACCTTGAGCCAACCATTTTTCCCAGTTTGCCTGAGAAATTTCTAGGGATAGGCAGCTTGAAACAAAAACAAAATAAATCAAAACAAGAACACATTGTTTTTTGAAATGGTCACCCATTCTCTCGCCTTCCCTTAGGGGCGAGCAATTTCACTTACCTCCAAGTTTCAGACGTTCCCTGTACGGGCCACCAAATGCCTCAGTCTGGCTGGGCACAAAATCACGAGCCACTCACAGCTTTGTAGATTCAAACAGCAATTCTTTATTCCCGAACTCACACCGACCCTCTACAAACACGTTCTGGGGAAATTCACATTCTGGACAAAATCCACGTACTCCACCAGGCTCTAATCAGCAGGATACGCCCTATTCCCGGCAGGGTACTCCTTAAACCTGGAACCACCCTAAACCCAAGGGGCGGGATACTCCCTAAAACCTGATCCACCCTAAACCCGGATCTTCCCTGGTCCTTGAGCAAGGTCACCTTACTCAAGCATACATGCAGTGCCACTGCAAATGTCCAAGACAAGTCCATTTCCATGAGTCCTTCCTCTAAGCAACATGGGGTACGCTGGCAAGGAAATTGTCATACCTACTTGGCTAATGGTTCTCAGCAGGGAAATAGAAAGAAAGACAGTAGAATGATTCGGACTTAACTTTTCTATGTTTTTATAAGAATACATGACCAGTGAAACTCCACATCATGTACAACCACAATAATGGGAAGTTATACTCCATGTATGCATAATATGTCAAAATATATTGTCATGCACATCTAAAAAGAACAAATCAAAAAGGAAGCCAACTAATGTTTATTGAGCACCTATTTATGTTAGGCAGTATTCTAGGCTTTTTCATTTCTGTGGTTTTATTTCATCCTTATGGTAAATCAAATGATGATATTTGAATTTTATACATTGACTTCAGGATCATTGGCAAAATAATTTATGACTAGGCTTAATTTGAGGATTGTTATGTTCTTGTAAGGGTTATGCCAACTAAAATGCTACTGTCAAAGTTTCCAGTAATATTTGCAGCTGTTTATTTATTTTAGTGTGATACTTAGCTATTAACTATTCAAAATTCTGTTTACAAATTCAGTTGCTTTTGATACTTGCTTTTACTGACTTTTATAGAAAAAATGATACCTACAAAGATTCATAAATCCTAATGGAAAAATGCATCATTGGCTACATTACTGTTTTGTTTTGTTTTGTTTAATACTAGGAATTCAACTCCAGGGCACGTTACTACATCCCTAGTCCTTTTGTTTTTATTTGGGATAGGGTTTCATTAAGTTTCTCAGGGTCTCAGTAAGTTGCTGAATCTGGCCTTGAATTTTTGATCTGCCTCAGCCTCTGGAGTCCCAGGGATTACAGGTGTGTGCATGATGCTCGGCTAATGGTTCAATTATTTTTTTTTTAATGTTTTAATTCTTAACTAATTTATGCATAGAATTTGGTGAGATTGGCAGTGACAGTCCCTTCTTTCCTGATCTTGATCAGTTATTCTTGCTAATTAATTGGAAAGTGCTGCAGAATAAAAAATTAGATTTTTTTTTCTCCCTAAACATTTTGTTCAGAAGACTTTTAGGTTGGTTGGGATAGTCTTTCCATATTTTTAAACCTTTTGTAACCTGTGTAGATAAAGTCTTCTAAAAACAGTCTGTGTTTAAATAGACAGTGTTTTAAAAAAGTCATTGTTTTCAACAACAAAATCATGGAACAATGGAAACATTTCCAAATATAGTTTTAAGAAGTATTCCCTTTTTATAGTACAGGTATCCTTTGAAAAGGCGTTATTTTCTTTTTCACTATTAAAATATTTTTTTTATTTTCAAAAGACAGATTAAATATATTGTAGCTTTGGGACCTGCAGGTAGCATATACTAACGGTAGCTGTTTATCATCATATAAATGTTTGGCATATTTAGAATTACTTACACTGTGGAAAAGGGAACTGCTTATTGCAAAACTCAGCTTTTAAGAACTTGTTGAAAAGAAAAATCAGGAAACCAGAAAGTTATTTTCACACACACTCTCTTTACAAAGATTCTACCATTTAAAGATCTGTTTTTAGTATATAGAATGTAAGCCTAAATAAGTTTCAGTATGCTGAAATGGAATGTTCACTTGAGGACACTGCTCTTAACTCTTCTCTGTGGTGGAACTGCTGGTTAGCTCTGTACAGATCTGAATAAGAGTACTAATGCCTATTTATATATTAACTTGTAGTACAACTTTGTAATATAACCATTGAGACATTTAATGTAGAATATCTGATTTTCTTCATACATCCCTATGAATCATCTTTTACACTTCCATATATATATATATCCCACTTTGGAGAGAAGTACTTTAAACAGTTCCTGGTGGGAGGGGGAAGAGGAGCAAGGGGTTTGGAATGGTTCCGCAGTTGGAATAGGTTGTTTGATAGTTTCATGAGTTCCTTGTCTCTAGAAGAGGGCAAAACATGGAGGAAGTCTGCTTGGTAGGAGGTTGGACTTAAAACTTCCACTCCAAACCCTTTAAGAATATGACTTTAATTTTTTAAATGGAAGTTCTTCCATGAATGAATTAAATGCATGTGCTATTGAGAGGCTTAGAGATCTAATAGTGAACTAAATGAAGACCCTTTTCTCATAGGAATTCAGTGTGGTACAAGTAGATAGATATTAGCAACTCAGTACACCAAAGTCTTTTTAAGTTCAATTTAATAATTTGTTTGCTTTGATATTTGTGTCTTATTGGTATATATAATAAAATTGTTTTCAGTTCTAGAAATATTATTACCATTATCTGCCAAATGCTATAGTAGAAACTGGAGTGTGGCCTTTTTTAAAAAAAAAATATGCATGAAACTCATTGATGATAACAGAAAGCAAAATGGCTTTAAACAGAAGAGCCTTAAGGAAATCTACAGGAGGGCATTTATTTGCTGAGAATTTCAGGTGGTTCTACTTTTACTTTAAGAATTTTTGAATCACATGGAAGTACTTTAGTGAACTAGTGGAGAAAATGTCACCAGACTACACAACAAGGGGTCAATTTGACTAAGTTAGGTTTAGAAGTTTGTTCTGTTCATAGTGTAGAGTAAACTTTGGATTTGCACAGGTTGAATTTCAAAGTACCCTATGAAACAAGACAGACAGGGATTTTTGCCCAAGTGCACATAAGACTAAGTGCAACCTATTTAAACATCATGTAATTAGGCAAATTGCAGCTAAGTATACAGTGTAAATTCTTGAACTACTTTGTTAACATCTGACACATTTTATTTTTAATATTATTCTTCAGTGTTGTAATAAAATTTTCTGAAGCATTATATTAGAAATTTTAAGTAGCCACAAAATTGGAACAGAAATTTTGGTTTGTACTGAGAAATGAATTCCTCAAATCCATTTTCTTAAGTGGTTGTCTAATGTTGACAGATTCCCATTTGCAAAGGCTAAGTCATTGTTTATGTACACTTAAAATGTTTGATGTATTTTTAATTGTTCATTTTAATTATAACACTAATATGTTTATTGTAAAGAAAAAAACAGAAAAGAAATATGTAAAGTATGAAGTAATAGTACCTAATCCTATCTCTTCCAGAGAGAACAATATGGCATACAAATTTCAAATTTTTAATTATGATATATGAAACAAGCAGTTTTGAACTTAGCTTTTTTGTCTTACATGGGGGTGGGGAATGAAGGAGGAACTTGAGATTTGAGTGAGTTTAAGTTTTACCATGAAGAATTTTGAGGGGGCTTTGAAATATTCAAGTAGAGATGACAGGAGGCATAGAGGAGAATTGGAGTTGATAAAGACTGGAGCACCAGAGGGAGTCAGTAGTCACTGAAACTGGAAATAGATACGAAGTAGGTGCATTAGGTTGAGAGAGATGGCTGAAGATAAAATACCAACATTTTAAGTGGCAAAGGGTTGGAAAAAAGACAGAGTGAAGTGTCACGGAAGCCAAAGGAAGTTAGAATTCCAAAATGGGAATAGAGGTGGTCTTTGGTCTAGGTAGAGATGAGAATATCAGGAAGAGGAGGACTGAATGTTGTCATTGCATTTGTTAGTTATTGATGACTAAGAGAAAGTTCAGAGGAGTTAGGATTAGAAGGTAGATGGTAATTTCTGGTTTGAGCAAATATCTAATTTGGCTAAAGAAAGAAAAATGGGATTAATGACTAGAGGAAACATGGAATCAAGGTAAGGGGTTTTAGTTTACTTTTGGAAAAATAACTATTATTAAGCATTTTCCATATCTACATACAGTAACTGGTCACTTTGTCATACATTATCTTACTCTGAATTTGGTAGTAAACATTTCCTTTTTACTATTCAGTAACTTACTTAGGCATAGTAGTAGTAAGCAGTACAGCAAGATATAAAACCTAAATCTGACTTCTGTGTTCTTTTTGTACATTGCCTTTAAACATATAAGAAACCTCAGCTTCTTGGACATTAGCAGCACTGAGTTCACTTGGGAATCTGTTAACATGAAAATTTCTGGTCCCTTGCTACAGATTCTGATTCTAGAAATCCAAGAATTTGCATTTTTAAATAAGCATCCTAGAAGAATCTGATGCATATTTTCTGACTGTATTCTGAAAATTATTAGTACTAAAAAGATGGAGTTTTTTTTTTTTTTTTTTCCATTTAGGGCTGGGTTTATTTTTTTTGCTGGGGGCGCAAACTGGAGATTGAATGCAGGGCCTCACACACCCTGGGCAAGGCCTCTACCATTGAGCTACAATTACAGTATGTTTTTTTATTTGAGGTAAGGTCTTGCTAAGTTGTCCAGGCTGACCTTGAACTTGAAGTCCTCCTGCCTCAACCTGAGTTGCTGGAATTACAGGTGTGTGCAACTTCACCTGGCCTCCATTTAGTTTTAAAAGCCTGGTCTCCAAAAGTGAGACTACATTTTTGAGAACTATGATACGTTAGGACATGATTTTGCTTAGCCTTCTCCAAAATCTTCCATTGTAAAAATATATTTCTCTTTTAAAATTTTTTTCCTTCAGTGATTAATGGACTTTTCATAAGTTACTTATTTTTCTGGTCCTCAGTCAGCATATCTATAAAATGGGCATTCAGTACCTAATTCAGAGGGCTTTTGTGAAGATTTAATGCAATAATTGAGGTATAAAATAGTACAGTGTAGGTCCTGCATGTAGTAGGTGCTAAATATTAATTGATCTAAATTGCAAATTTTTATGCACTTTTTGTCCCTATTTGAATTCTGATGCTTTGATTTAAACTAGTGAAGATATATTCTTTCCCTAGTTAATCTTGTGGAATTATGTATTAACAAGGAACATGTAATTTAAAGTTTACTTTTCTTCATACTGCTAGGCACACCTTGAATTCCTAGTAGAGCTCATCATGGTGCTGTGTAGGCATTCAACATTTTGACAGTGTTTCCTTGGTACCAGGAACTATGTTGGTCACTTTACATGTACTGTTTCATTTGTGGTCACAATAACCCTATGAAATGAATACTATCCCAATTTTATGGAGAGGAAATTGAGACTTGGAAGTTATGAACTTGTCCAAAGCTACCCAGCTAGCTAAGTGATTGCATTAGGACCTGAACATGTGCTATGTTTTTTGTTGTTGTTGTTGTTTTTGTTTTGTACCAGGCACTTGACCATCAACCACATTCCCAGCCCTATTTTGTATTTTATGTAGAAACAGGTTTTACTGAGTTGCTTAGCACCTCACAGTTGCTGAGGCTGACTTTGAACTCATGACCTGACCCCCCGCCCCTGCAGCCTCCTGAGCTGCTGGGATTACACCGCACCTGGCTGTGTTATGTTTTAAAGGAGTGGTCCTCAAACATGTTTGCTTACTTAGCTCTTAAAAACATTGAAGAAAAAAAAATAATGTATTCCTTATACATTTTAAAATTGACTTAACATTTTTTCATAAGTTAATTGTAGATGATAATGTTGTGTCATAAATATTGATATAAAAATGTAGATTTTTTTTTTTAACCAGTAGGGATTCAATTTCCACCCCTTAGCCACTTAAAAGTATTAAAGCCTGGAATGGTAATACATGCCTATAATCCCAGTGGCTTGGGAGGCTGAGGCAGGAGGATTGCAAGTTCGAGGCCAGCACAACAATTTAGTTGGGACCCTGTCTCAAAAAAAAAAAAAAAAAAAAAAAAAGTCTGGATATAGCTCAGTAGTTACATGCCCCTCGGTTCAATCCCTGGTACCTAAATAAGTAAGTAAATAAAAGTGCTCAAACAAACTTTTCATTAATAGTTGGAATTTTAACATATCTTTTTTTCATTAATTTCATATTTCCATTTTCCTCTCTAGAATTGTTATAATTTGTATATTTTATGCTTAAGATTTATTGATCATGCTTCCATATTTCTTTATAAAAAAAGTTACAAATTGAAATTAATCATAATTAAAAGTTTCTTGTTATTATTTCTTTTTAAAATTTTTTTCTTTTGGTACTAGGGATTGAACCCAGGGGTGCTTAACCATGAGCCACATCCACCTTGCGATCTTCCTTCCTGCCTCAGCCTCCCAAGCCACTGGCATTATAGGGGTGTGCGCCATGGCACCCAGCCTGTTATTATTTCTTTTGCATCATATGAATACTTTCTAGTATAACATTTCAATTCCTTGAGTGATCTCATCATCATTTTTAAATTAGTGGTAATTCTACAGCTTACCATATTCACCTTATCAATACCTTCTTCAATAATCATTAGGCTTTAAATGCTAAGATTTTTCCTCTGGATTCAGTTGTTATTATAATTACTATAAGTGTACAGTTGGTCAAAACAATATAAATGTATTATACATTTTGATAATTAAAAACTTATTAGAAATAAATTTCCTATTTATTTTCTGATGAGACATTCTTGAAGATATAATTGATATATTTTCTGATGAGACACTCACCTGTTATGGTAATGTGTCCTTATGCTTAGTGTACACCATTGGCTGAACTATCTATAGCCTCATGCTTAGATAACCTTCAAAATGAATATGGATGGGTTGTTTCTCCCTATATTCTAATTAATTCATGTATCCTTAGTTGAATACACTTAAACCTAGAATTCAGTACACCCCAGCATAAATTTCATTCTAAATTTTTAAAATAGATATAAACTTGAGAAATACTGATATAGTAAATAAGAACTGAGAAAATTTAAAGTATAAATATAATTTAGTTTTTGGAGTTACTGGGATTGTCATGTCAAAATAAATAAAAGCATAAGATAGGAAAGACCAGAAAATATATTACTGGCCCTGCTTCTACATACAGTTGCCTCTGCAAGTGTTACTTTGCTGGTTAACTTTGAGCCTCTGGTCTCAGCTTAAAAATCAAACTTTCTCTGGAGGCCTGCTGTTAGTTAGCTCCAGGTTAGCTTCTATCATGTGCTTAAAAGAGCCAGTCTATTTCCTCTGTCATGCAACTCGTCATTCTTTAACAAAGTCTCTTGTATGTTGTATACATCTTAATGAAAACCAAATCACCTTTTATCTTGGTCTTTGCTTTCTTTTCTGTGCTTATTCACAGGTATGGGCATATTCATATCTTTGAAAAAGTTAATTTTATGTTCTTTGTGTGATTTCAAAATGAATTTGGTTTTTCTCTTTAGTGTCTCAATGAAATCCTGGAGTCAGCAGATGCACCTTTAGAAGTCACCGAAGGATTTATTCAGTCGATTTCTCTGTCAGTTCCGTGGGGCTCCTTGCTACAGGACAATTGTGCACTGGAAGTAAAAGGATTAGAAATGGTCTTCCGACCTAGACCTCGTCTAGGTAGGTTGTTATATGTTCCTGTTTTATTTGCTTCTATTTTTACCCTACAGAGATTGAGAAAGAAGCCTGATTGATTTATTGATTTTCATTGTGTTTGTAAAAGTTTCAGTTGATAAAATATTAGGATTTGGTTCTTTGTAGGATGTGTGTGATGAAAATTCTAAGAGTTGTTTCTTTCCGTTTACTCACAGGAACTTCAGTGTACATATACTTTGGTTTATGTAATTATTTGTTACTTTTTATCTAAAGTTTTAAAGATTCAAAGTATTGCCACTTAACAAGGAAGAGTACTCAAAGCTATTCTGATATAAATAAGGTGAGCAGGGAGAAGGGAATGCTCTTCTTGAGAATGTCTACTTATAAATGTAGAAAAAAAAATAGGATTGATAAATTTAGAGGAAAAGTATGCAGTGATAAAAATTTTAATCCTATAACGTATGAAACTCCAAAGTTTAAATTTTGCTTAGTAGAATTATAGTGATCTGTATTTTGAAAATTGATAGTATAATTATGGATATCCTCTTTAATAATCTGATATTTAATTTATCAGAGTATTCTCTATTTTAACTATGATGGGTATATATAATACTTCCCTATGCAAAGTCAAACTTTAAAATATTTTTTCCTTTTAAAATATTCCATTAAGAGGACTTGTAAATTTCATTTTGGAAAGCAGTAATTTTTCTAGTAATCTTCATTTATTTTGAATATCTAAGGAGGTATGATAGAATTTTCTTAGGAGGGAAAATCTGGAAAGAATATTTTACAGTTCATTTGTTTCCTCCGCAAAAGATGTTCCTTTGTATTACCTACACTTATGCTAATTTCCAAACTTATATCATCTGCCACCTCTGCCAGATTTCCTGTTGATCCCCTCAGCTAGGAGATGATTTTTCTCTTAGCTTTAATGATGTTTTCATTTGACTCTCAGTAGTCTTCTATTAATTCTTCCTAGCCATGCTGTATTTCTTCTACTACTTGTAAGCATTCAGAGGGCAATTCATAATTCATTTTTCTATGCTCTATAGTAGGTTAGCAAACTCTGGCCTACAAGATAAATCAAGCCTGGGGATTGAACTCGGGGACACTTGACCATTGAGCCACATCCCCAGCTCTATTTTTGTATTTTATTTAGAGACAGGGTCTCACTGAGTTGCTTAGCACCTCTCCGTTGCTTAGGCTGGCTTTAAACTTGCAATTCTCCTATCTCAGCCTCTGGAACCACTGGGATAACAGGTGTGTACCACTGATCCCAGCTTGTTAACTGTTTTTATAAATAAAATTTTATGGAAACACAGCCATGCCTTTTTAATTTACTTTCTACTTTAGCACTATTGTAGGAGAGTTGTGATAGAGAACATATTGCCCACAAAGCCTAAAATATTCAATATCTCACCCTTTATAGAAAATTAATTGCCTCTCTCTGGGTGTAGTGGTACACACCTGTAATTCCAGCACTAGGAAGCTCAGGCAGAAGAGGCCAGCCTCAGCAACTTGAGACCCTATCTCAAATAAAATCTAAATCACCCCAAGTAATCTCCAAAAACAAAAAAAAAAACAAAAAAAAAAAAAAAGAGAAAGTTCATTGAACCCTGCTGTGTAGTATTTAGAACAGTAACATACATGTACAAAAATAATTCTTGTTGAATAAGTGTATGAATTAATATTTTCTAAAAGTAAAATATATAGTGAAATCACATATCGCTGGAATTTTTCATGTGATCTGCTTTTGTAAGGTGGTATTTAAATCTCAAGAGTAATTTCTAGAATATTGTTTCCCTGTGTAATACCCTAGTATTAAAAATCTATTTGAATTGAGGCTATAATAACAGATCTGCACAATACATTGGAACTAGAAAAAAATGATTGTTTTTTCAAAGCCTCCCTGAACTCATTAATTGATTTTAAAATAAGTGTCATAAATGCAAACTTAATAACTATATATTAATAATAAATCTACTTGAAATATGTTAATTTTAAGAAATGGGGGAGGGGGAAGTATTAGGGTAGGTATGGCATTGATCAAATTGTATTGTTACACTGTATGCATGTACAAATATGTAGCAACAAATCTCATCATTATGTACAACTATAATGCAGCAATAAAAAAGTGGGAAATTCAAAGAAATGGCATTGTTGAAATTTTGAGAAATTATGGATTAATCTTTATTTTCTCTAGCAACTGGTTCTGAGCCTATGTATTGGTCAAGTTTCATGACCAGCAGTATGCAACTGGCAAAAGAATGTCTTAGCCAAAAATTAACAGATGAACAAGGAGAAGGATCCCAGCCTTTTGAAGGGCTTGAAAAATTTGCTGAAACCATCGAAACAGGTTTGACATTATTGATCATCTCTAAAAATTCAAATTTTATTTAGCAATTTAGTACCTTAATAACTTAAGTCTTGGATTAGGCAGCCCTCTTGGAGTGTTTTTTAAAAGAATTAATGTTCTCATTTCAGAACTTTACAATTGGGGTTATTTCATTTAATTGCAAATATTTCCCTAGTCTCTCATTTGTTTGATTTATTACATTTGCAAAATGATGTGATTGGAGTTCAACAGACAGTGTTAGTGACTGTTCTAAGTATACTTAGATATGTAGCTTGGGTACGTGTTCAGTAAGTGTAATATCTATTTTAAAACTCAGAATTTGGGACTTTTAATGGAAAGAAATCTGGCTTTTTTATTTTGTAAGTTGTTATCAAACAAATATTTTTTCTTTTATTAGAACTTTTTATTTAGTAGATATATGGTTCTTCCATTAATGATTAATTGTTTATTCTAGTACTAAGAAGAGTAAAAGTCACTTTTATAGACACTGTTTTGAGAATTGAACATGTGCCAGAAAATTCCAAAACTGGAACAGCCCTTGAAATTCGAATAGAAAGGTAAGAATTTTTAAGAATTTGAAAATAACTGTATTCTAACTCTCACATTACATTTCAAAATGCTGGGCTGGGAATGTGGCTCAGTGGAAGAGAACTCAGTGGAAGAGAACTTATAATCTAGCATGTGTGAGTCCCTTGGTTCAATTCCTAATACTGCAAAAATTAAAAAAATAAATTCAGGATGCTTTTGGAGACTAGAAGTGATGATATTAAATTAAAATACTACATAACATTGGAGGAAAGTGCTGTTCTCCAAGTTATATTCTAATTCCATTATTGAAATTACTATGTTAAATTTAAAGCAAGTAGTTTTCTTTTAGTTATCAAATCAAAGCTACAAGTATTGGAGTGCTACTAAATTTCAGGCTGTCTTGTGAGTTTGCGTTTTTTTTTGTGGAACAATGCAATATGTAGGTGGGTTTCATTATTGTGAAGGACTGGCTTTGCTGTGCTTAATCTTAATGCTGCTTGATTGAGAGAGGGGGAAGGAAGGCACTGTTTCTTTGGAGAATTCTATAAGCATTAGTTTCAGGCAAATATCTGTAATATTGATTTACTTAAAAAGATATAAACATGTTGCTTTTAATTTTCTGTGTACCCACTTGGTAGCACCCCTATAAAAGCTTGAAAGCAGATTTATTTACATATGTACATCTGAGTGTTGATGTGAAGTCATATCTTCACCAGTGTTGGTGCTGTACACCTTGCTAAGAGAAATGAGCAGGATGAGGTATGTACACCAAGCCCCAAAGACACTTTTTTTTTTGTATTGGGGATTGAACTCTCAGGTAACTTAACCACTGAGCCATATCCCCAGCTCCTTTTATGTTTTATTTAGAGACAGGGCCTCGTTGATTTGCTTGGGGCTTCACTAAGTTGTTGAGGTTGGCTTTGAACTCTATCCGCCTGTCTCAGCCTTCTGAGCCACTGGAATTACAGGTGTGTGCCAAGCCTCCTGGCTCCAAGGACCCTTTGTATATTTATCTATTGGGGTCCTTTTCCAGGGTTTAAAGAGATGTACTATGGTTTCTGTTTTTCTCAAAAATACATCTGTTGTTAAACAATTATTGTTAATGATCTTTGAAAATAGGGGGCATTGCCTTAGATGGCATATTAAAACTGTTTGTAACATCTCATGCATTTGGAACCACATACTTTATCTTATTTAAAATGAAGATTGGTCACACAAGAATTCAAGAAATGTCATTTTCAGACTTGTGACTTGAAGCCAAATGCTGTCTCACTGTTAACAAGAGATAGATATTTTGGGAAGGAGTACAGGAATTGTTTTCCTTGAAGCTAACTTTAGGAAGTTATTAATTTTTTCCTTCAATTTAAGAGTCTTATAAAGTTATTTTTCTTGGAGTTTAAGGTCTCTGGGAAATATTTACTGAAGTGTGATCATTCTGACCTATTTTATAGGCATTATTGTAAGTACATTCTAAGAAATGCTAACACCTGAAAAGTCTCTTTAACTTAAAAGCTCTTCATTTTTTTTATTATTGCAAATAAGTTGTCCCAGGAGTTTTGTTCTAATAATCTTTTTGTTTTTAATTTTTAGAACTGTATACTGCGATGAAACTGCTGATGAATCCTCAGGAATTAATGTACATCAGCCCACAGCTTTTGCTCACAAGTTACTTCAGCTCTCTGGAGTGTCTCTCTTTTGGGATGAGTTTTCTGCATCAGCAAAATCTTCCCCAGTGTGTTCGACTGCACCAGTGGTAAGAGAAACAGAACAATCCTAAACTTGATCATAGATTTCCTCAAAGGTTTAAACGAGGACTGTTAAATTTTTCTAGGATGTATAGTATGGGCTAAGTCTTCATCTGATTTGCAAGTTAACACAAATATTCAATATGGCAATATGTATTTCAGATATTTAAATATACTTGTACTTTTAATTAATGCCCCCCCATACTTTTTTTTTAAGCTAGTTTGTATGTGTTAGTTTGACAGAGAAATGTTGGCAGAATTATTGGGGCAGAATGGCTCATTAGTATATAATCCTTTTACAATATAAACTGGAAATTAAGCAATATTCAAATTTATCTCACAGAATGAACATATTGCTGAAAATTTATCTTACAAATTCTGCCTTTAAAAAAAATCTGTGCAATTAAGGAACTCTGTTATTTTCTTCCAAGAGTACAAAATCTTTATCAGTCATTCCATTATTTACCCTTTACATTATTTCCCAAATTGGGTATTCTTAATTATAGTGTCTGTTAGGTTTCTTACTAAATTGAGCAGATATTATGCTTTCTTCTTGAAGTTCTTTCCATGTTGTGTTTTCATTACTAGCCCAATGTAGTACTGTTTTATTTTAGCTACCAGATATAATTTATCCACTGTAACAATATAGTTTTGCATGCCAAATATTTTATTCTTAAGTTGACATTTATTTTTTGCATTCCAGTTTATTTACACTAAGCTTTTTAAATAGTTCCTTTATTCTTATTGCATTATTTTAGGAAAATGAGCCAAAGCTGTCACCTAGCTGGAACCCCAAAATTGTTTATGAGCCACACCCACAACTAACTAGAAATTTACCAGAGATAGCGCCCTCTGACCCAGTGCAGATTGGTGGATTAATTGGTAGGTTGGAGTTGAGTCTCACATTGAAACAGAATGAAGTACTTCCTGGAGCTAAGGTCAGTGTTTATTTTCTCTAATAAAATTAAAAGTATTCTTTAATCTATACACTGAGCCTCTGGTTGGTTACTGTAGATTACCCTGTAACAAAGGTATCTATCTGTAGTTTTGGAATCAGCATTTTATTCTCACTTGGACCTGGTATTTGGGGTCACAAAATTAAAGTAAGGACTGACTTGGCCTTACTCTTATGCAAGTCAGGTTTTATGAAGAGTTGCCTCCTACACTCACTCTTCCCGTTCTAACAGTCCAAAACCAAAAGCATGGTTTCATTGATTAAGATAACTAAATTTAATTATATAATAGTGTCTTTCTATTGTCATAAAATTAAGATGTTAAAAAGGAAAAGAGATTTGAAAAGCAAGTTGACTGTAGAAATGTCCATCCATATTTTGAATGGAATGACTTTTTATAATTGTGCAATATTTGTGCAATATTTATGAAAAGATATTCACTTATTATTTTTTGTAGCTTTTTGAAGACATTGTATAAAGACACAATGAAAGATACACTAAGGGGTATGGATATTACTAAGGGAATATAGAAGAGGGACACACTGAATGCTTGTAAATATACATAGAAAAATTTTCAGTGTATTGAGGAATCCTCAAATCTTTTCTTGGATTGGGATGTTTGACTCATGTTGGAGGAGGAAATCTAGAATTAGAATGAAGACAGTTCTATTTCTGATTATTGTTCTCTTCCTTGTTTACTGACTTGTCCTACCTCAAGATGGTATAAAATTCTTTCACTAGGTTTTCAACTGTCTTCCTGAAATAACATGAGAGGCTCCTCAGGGAGTGGATAATTGTAGGTGTGTGTAAGCCCCATGGGAGCTCCCCTGCTGTGGCAATATCCTTGGGATAACAGCACATCAGTGTCTTTAGGGAATGTATTTATCATTTCTTTAAGAAGGAAAAACTATAACAATAACTTTTACAGTTCAATTTTGATCAAATATATATAATTCTCAATATTTATGTTTTTGATCTTTGTACACACCCAAAGTTTTTAATATTATTTATTGATATGTATAAGTTTTTGTCATATGATACTTTTAGAGTTTGTGTATTAGGTGACAAATGGACACCTGGAAATTTTGTGTGGCAGCATTGTGTACCAGCAAATATTTGGTATTAGATATACTATAATCCTTGTCTCTTTAATAACTTTTGTGTAATAAATTGGGTACGTGAAATACATTTTGTGTTTATTTAATGAAAATGAGTGCTAAATGGGAAAAAAAGAGTTCTGGAAATTAGCATTGAGAAGCATGGATCTTATAACCTTAATACAGAGTAGACAAGGGGTAGCTTTACAAGATGTGCTCAAAGTATTAGGTCTTTAATCTCTTTCCAGTGTTCATTAAACTTAAATTTTTTAACTGTGCATTCAAAATGTTAAGAAAGGTTTCATGGGTTGGGGTTGTGGCTCAGTGTTGGGGCACTTGTCAAGTATTTGTGAGTCACAGGGTTCAATTTAGGTCCATTGACAACTAAAAGAAATTAATCACACACAAAAAAAGGTTTCATGCTATTTTTTTTTTAGTTCTGCAAGAATAGTATACACATAAGTAGTAAGTCTGATATTTCATATTTCCAATCTTAGTGTATGCTTTCAGCAATGCATTATATATGAAAGTAGAGGACTGCCTGGATTGATTCAGAGAGATTTTGTTTTAGCTACTGTGTTACACTGAGTTGAAAAATTTTTTGGTTATTTTATATTTCCAAAAGTAATAAGTACTTTGTCTTTTGTATGCCAAATTCAGAATCTATTTTTTTTTGTTAAAATACCTTTGTTTATTTATTTTTATGTGGTGCTGAGGATCAAACCCAGTGCTTCACATACGTGAGGCAAGCGCTCTACCGCTGAGCCACAACCCCAGCCCCCAGAATCTATTGATAACAAAATATTTTTGCAAAAAGTAGAATCCCAACTCTTGATTATCTATTCTAATAAAGAGCAGAGATTATACTTTCAATGCAAAGAAAATATTAAAAAAACATTAAAGAATTTGGCCTATAATCAGAAGTGTGTTTTGCTACTCTCCCCAGCCTTAATCAAGGGCATGGCTTAGAGTGTCAACAGTCAGTAAGGAGCCCCCTAAAACAGTCTGTGTGTAGCAGGGGTAGTCATGCCATGAAAGGAGAGAGGGTTCTTTATCTGGGTCAGCCTCCATTAAAATCTTGCTCTGCAAGTCACTTAATCTTGTGAACCTGTTTCCTCCTCTGTAAAACAAACAGTAGTAAGTAGAGAAAATATATACAAAGGCACCGATGCTCAAAATAAATGATAATGATAATTATTGTTTTTAAGGAATATATTATATTCTTAGATCATGGAAACTTCTCAGAGTCAATAGTAATTTATTTTTTGTTTGTACAATTAGAAGAAGTTTGTTTTTCTCTTGACAAAAAGCCATTTTCCAAATGTAAATGTGTTTTATTAATTGTATTATTTATCAATTGCAAAATGGTATACAAATACCAGAAGCTATTATTAGCTTATTCAAACTAAGAAGAGATGAATGAAAAATAAGGTGGGATATTTAACTTTTTAGAAGGCTGTGTAGAGAATAGAGTGATTGCTTTTGTTGAGTATTCTCTAGGATCAGGAAGAGTGTGATGGAACTTTTGTTTTCAGAAAGAACAGTGAGCCAAGAATTGGAAGGAGAAAGGAAGGCCATGTAAGCACTGTCTTCTGTTTACATGCCTGCAGTGGCTTCCACTCATGTCCAAGAGAGAATGGACATTGGAACACAGTAGACATCTATCTGAGAGGCACACTGCTTGGTGGCCTTGAGATCTTTTCCTTTAGGTTTGTGTGAATTAGTAGAGAGACTCTTAGGTAAAGGAATTCAAGATTAGCAGTAAATATTTCTCTCAGTGCTTGAAATATACTGAAATTTATGGTGATGAGGTTTTGAAAGAGTATTCATCCTGAATGGTTTGTTTGTTTATTTTTTTAAGTTGGATATTGATGGACAGATAGACTCTATTCATCTATTCCTGTCACCAAGACAGGTACACTTGCTTTTGGATATGTTAGCAGCTATTGCTGGACCAGGCAAGTATAATTTTGTTGTTATTATTTTTAGTTCTCTGAAACTTTTAAATTGAAATATATAACATACACCTAAGAAAGTTTATTATTTTGAATATATGAAATTAAACATATATTGTAAATTAACGATGTATCATGTCCTAAAGAGTTAATTCGATTGTGTCTTTTTGAATTGTGCCAGCATGGCATATATTTGCATTCAGAATGTGTCACATTCTTGTTTCAAAATTGTTCTGACTGATTTCTTTGGTTGGGATAGTACTTCATACAAAGAAGAAAATGTAATTCTTGAACACAGTAAGTAGCATACATGTTAAAGTATTTTTAGTAACTAATATATACTAGAGGTAAGATTTTTTGATTCCTGGTTTGTTGCCTACAACTGTTAGATTTCTGATTAATATTGAATAGTGGTGTTTTGCACTGCCTTATGGTCTTAAGTTGCCATTGGTATTGGATAAATGGGATTTGGGAGAGAAATGCTTTAAATAACTTAACCTTGAATCTAATTACTGTTCTGCTTTCCTTTTGTATACTTGTAGAAAATTCTAGCAAAATAGGGTTAGCTAATAAAGATAGGAAAAACCGACCTATGCAGCAGGAAGACGAGTATCGAATTCAGATGGAATTAAACCGGTATTATTTGAGAAAAGATTCTCTTTCTGTGGGTGTATCTTCAGAGCAAAGCTTTTATGAGACAGAAACGGCTCGTACACCTTCTAGCCGTGGTAAGCAACTCAGTTGACACCAGAATCAAACTTTATCATCATAGGTAAAATTAAACTTAATTTTGGCTTTTGTGAAACGAGTTTAGCAGTGAAATAACAAAAGACCCATATCATTAAGAAAATTTTAATTTTTAAGTTTATCTAACCATAGTATTAATAGTGATGTGCCAGCACATGGTTGCTATTTTTTTATTTTGGTTTTGTCTTGTAAATGAAGTTTTTGAGTAAAGTCAGTTTATAAAAGTGTAGATTTACACAAAAGATAAATTAGGAGTAATTATACATTTTTGTCAAATTATGTGCTCACATAATGATATACAGTAGATTTCTTTAAATAGGGAACTTTATTAATCTTTCCATTAATTATATCTAAGTATCATCATTACCCAGTTTACTTTACATTTACAGGTGTTTTAGAATATATGAGCACTAATACCATAAATAGTAAGAATTAATAAAGTATGGAATGTTGAACCGAATAAAAAATTAAAGCCTTCTTAAATTTTGGCCTTAACTACCTTTATTTGCATAAGGGTACAACAATCTCTAAAAGATGGAAGTGAAACATAAATAGAAGTCTCAATAATATATTTGATTCTTTTCTTTTTAAAAAGGAAATAGCTATATACATATGAAAAGAGAGAAGGCAATATATTTGTACTATTTATTTATGCTGGAGATTGAACCCAGGGTCTTGTGTATGCTAATGACATTTTAACATGTAGTTTTTTTTTAACTTCTAAATTGTCATATGATGTTTTAAAAATGTACCTTGTAAAATACTGGGTATTAAAAACAACAAAACAAACAAAACAAAGCTTCACAAAACCACTCAATAGGAAAGCATAACCTTTCGTTAACTAATATTCAATTGAGTTTTTGCTGTGCCATTAATAACTTGGATTCAAATACCCCATTGGAAGTAATATACATTTTGGAGTATCACTGTATCTCAGTATTTCAGAAGAAGATTATATTAATGTATATTAGCCCACTTTAAAGTATACAAAGTGGGTAAAATTGTGCTATAAGTGATGAAGTTTAATTCTCTCCAGAAGAAGAAGTTTTCTTCTCCATGGCTGATATGGACATGTCCCATAGTCTCTCTTCTCTTCCACCCCTTGGGGATCCCCCAAATATGGACCTGGAGTTATCACTAACTAGTACATACACTAATACCCCAGCCGGATCTCCATTAAGTGCTACTGTGGTAAAGTATTATTTTATTATTTTATTCTTAAAAAGTTACTTCTAAAATTTTGGACTTTATTCATATTCTTTAAAAAAATATCTTTCATAGCTTCAGCCAACATGGGGAGAGTTCCTTGATCATCATAAAGAACAGCCAGTAAGGGGGTCAGCATTTCCATCCAACCTGGTTCACCAGACATCTTTGCAGAAGGCTGGTGAGTGGAAGAGAGTTAATCTTTGTTTCCACTGGAACTTTTTTTTTAGTTGTAAATAGACACATATCTTTTTATTTATTTATTTATTTTTATGTGGTGCTGAGGATCAAACCCAGGGCCTCAAGTGTGCAAGGCAAGCATTCTACCACTGAGCTACAACCCCAGCCCTCCTGGAACTTTTGAAATATTAAAAATTAAAAAATTCTTTTTAGTCATTCTACTTTATTTTTTTTTTAAATGTCAATTTTGTTTAAACAAATTTTTGGTGCTGGATTTGAACTCAGAGCCTTGTATATGTTAAGCATGCACTCTATTTACACCTGTCTTTTTTTTTTTTTTTTTTTTTTGGTCCTTTTTTGGTTTAGGCCATTTAACAAAGTTTAGAAAGAAAATGAATTGTTGAACAATTCCCTGTGAAGTGTTTTAGAATAGTTGCTAGTTCATCATAGCTTTTGTGTATTTAAATACTTGGATATTGTTAGTGAAAAGTATCACGTAAGTTTCATATTATTATTAAAGTTTAGGATCCTCAACATCTGATTATTATATATTTATTTTTGATGTCAAGGATCTAACCCAGGGCCTCATAATGCCAGGCAAACACTCTACCATTGAGCCATGGCGCCAGCCTCCTAATTTTTCTTTCACTGTTTATATATTCCTTGAAATAAAACCTCAAGTTTTTACTCTGCAAATATCAAAATTTTTTGTGGTGCTGGAGATGAAGGTTAGGGTCCCATGCATGGTAGTCCAGTACTCTATCACTGACCTGTACATCTCTACCCTTATTCTGCAAAATTTAATTGAAATAAACACAAACCTCAAAAGAAAATTTGGTTAGCAACTTTTGATTAATTTTGATTTTTCCAGTATACTTTCAATAATGAAAAAGCATTTTTCATACATTTACTATTTTAATGGACTCTTTTCTACTTCAAATATCAAGTATACTAGATGTAAGACATAGGAAGTTAGCAGTTTATTGTACCTTAATTATTTAATGTCATTCTAGCTATTGTATGGTCAGCTGTTTTTTAAACCTAATACATGAGTAAATGTTTTATAGTTTTGATATGTGAATTTAAGTATTAAAATTTATGTGTATAATTTTAACACATGTATTTCAGCTCTCCCATCTAGATCTGTTTCAATGGATGAATCCAGGCCTGAGCTTATTTTTAGACTAGCTGTTGGAACTTTTTCAGTCTCTGTGCTTCACATTGATCCTTTATCTCCACCTGAAACGTCATTGAGCCTCAACCCATTGACACCTATGGCTATAGCTTTCTTTACTTGTATAGAAAAGATTGATCCAGCAAGATTTTCATCTGATGATTTTAAGTCTTTCCGAACAGTATTTGCAGAAGCTTGCTCACATGATCACCTCAGGTAAACTTTGTCATGTTTATTAATGATCCTTGAGTAAGAACCAAGTGTGGACTTTCATATCCAGCTATCTGTATTTGTTTTAAAAATGTATTTGTAAAAGAGTAGAATGAGTACTTTCCTTGCAATGCTATGAAGATGTTTACGAACAGAATTTTTCATTCAGGATGTGTGGCATGCAGAACTATGGAGATAATCTGGAATTTGCTAAAACATCTCTGTAGTTCCAAATTTCTTTGCTCGTATTTTGCCATCATCCCTGTTGACTGTATTACAATCATTAAAACATTTCTTATTGTCATTGGCATTAACAGCTGATGGTAATGAGAGAACTAATGAGGGAGGCATTCTAAAATGCTGCATGTTCACTGGCCAGGAATGGGAAGTTGTATGAGGGTTGGTCCTTAACTTGGGTGCTACATTTCCATCCTTACCTTAAAAAACAAAACAAACCCAAACTGTCCAAATTGACACTGATCCTTTATAAATTGAGTCCTAATAGATGAATTGAATTTGTTAGTATTATTAAAATGCAAATACTGATTATGACCTGAGTGATATTATTTTAATAAACAGTTTAGGCAAATATAATTAATTTTTTAGAAAAATACCTTTGAGTTTTATTTTAACATAACTGTTTTAAAGTTAATATGTAAAGTAGTTTTGATCCCTACCTAAAGATAACCTACAAATTAGGACCATAGTATTTATAGAGATGTAGAGATGCTTTTTCTCTAATTTTGACACGTTTTCAAATATCAGAAAATATAGCAGAACCCACAGAAATTAGAGATAGGCTTCATTTGAGCCCCAGCAACTGAAGTTTTAAAATATTTCATGATGCTTCTAGATAATTTTCAGAGACTATTTCATGTATTTTTTAGATCTGAAAGATTTTATCCATTGCAGTGTAAATTTTAAATGTATAGAGAAGGAAGGGCAATGTTGGGAAATGAATATACCCTGGATGATTTTCCGTCAGTTAAATTTATTTTTTTGTCAGGGAATGGGAAATTGAAAGCAGACTTGGTTAATAAATCTTAGGAGTATTACTATTGTTAACTTGAATTTGTCAGAATAAGTGGGTAATTAGTCTGTTATTAACATTTGTTTATGGTTCCCTGACTACTTGTGATATGTCATTTAAACTAGAAGTATATAGAGGCCTTTAAATGCTACATCTTTTTAATAATAGATTTATAGGTACTGGCATCAAAGTAGCCTATGAACAAAGACAAAGATCAGCTTCCCGGTATTTTAGTACTGATACATCCATTGGACAAATGGAGCTTTTGGAGTGTCTATTTCCAACCGACTGTCATTCTGTTCCTCCTCACTACACAGAGGTAAATGATGGTCACTTTCTTTGGATTACACTTTAAATCTGTCTTGCTTTTAAGGAATTATATGATCATAAATAGTGTTCTCAAAAAATGAACAGGAATGCATAGAGGAATTCACTCACTTTCAATCATTCTTCATTTCAGAAGACTTTTTTATTGAACAAATACCAAAATGTACTATTCAAGTTGAGCATAATGTTTTGTGTTCTTTTACCATTAATCTGATTTTTTCAAACATCTAAGTATGTTGGCAAAAATAATATTTATTGCTGTTATTTTGCCCTTATATGTTTATTTTCAGAGCTCTTTCTTGAGTATTAATTCATTTGAATTCTCATATGCATTATGCAAATAAGACACTGTCTCAGTTAACTTACTGAAGCCCGAGTGGTGGTGCAGGCCAGTAGTCTTGAAATTCAGGAGATTGAAGCAGCAATGCAAGTCATGGGCTGCTGTAGGCAATTTAGTGAGACCTTCAGAGACTTAGCAAGACCCTGTCTCAAAACAAGAAAATTTAACTAACTGGACTAAGATTTACATTGCTAGTGAGTGATAAAAGTGAAAAGTAAGGCCAGCATTTCTGACTTCAGATAGCTCTTCCCACTAGTATATTGGCACCTCTGAATTCCTGTGATAAATTATAGCTTAACATCTAATATTTAATTTATCTTCTTTGTTTTTAAGCTTTTAACATTTCATTCTAAAGAAGGAACTGATGCCCACCCCCCTGTGTGTCTTCAACTTCATTATAAGCATTCTGAGAATAGAGGACCCCAGGTAAGAAATTTTTGTTTAAGTGCTGCATGTAAAATTTGGGGGTATATATTTTCTCACAATTTTGAGGTCTTAACCTAATCTTTAAGTATTATTAGTGATTATGTTAATGCTCCTTCCTCCCCCCTTTTAAGGGCAATCAAGCAAGACTTAGTTCAGTTCCTCAGAAGGCGGACTTACAAATTAAATTAAATCCAGTATGTTGTGAACTGGATATAAGTATTGTGGACCGGTTAAATTCCTTGCTTCAACCACAGAAACTTACTACAGTAGAGATGATGGCCTCTCACATGTATACTTCATATAATAAGCATATCAGTCTGGTAAGTATTCAAAATGTTGTAAATAATCATAATTTAATTAGCTAATTGGCTTATTGGGATAATTTCTGAGCTAAGCATTCTCTGTAGATTACATAGCATATGTTAAAGTGTCAGTATAAGTTGATGCTCAGGAAAAAGAATAAATAGAATCCAGGTGTCGAGGTGTATTCTTGTAATCTTGGTTACTTTGGAGGCTGAGGGGTCACAAGTTTGAGGCAGCTTTGGCAATTTAGTGAGATCCTGTCTTAAAAGCAAAGGGTGGGGGTTAGGATTCCTGGGAATATAGCACAGTGGTAGGGCACTCAGATTCAATCACTAATACCAAAAAAAAAAAAAAAAAAAAAAAAAGAAAGAAAGAAAATAATAGAAGTTATGGCATTTGATAGCATTTGATTGTGTTGTAGGACTTAGATTTCCTTTCCTGAATTTATGAATTTCATAAACTGTGCTTGTAACATTACAAAGTTTTACCTGTTCACACATTAAACAAACATCTAAAAAGTGTAGCCCAAGTAATATAGAATATACTTTTGAAACTGGGAAAATAATCTCTTGAGTATCACATTATATTCCTTAGATCTGGTGTATAGATTCTTTCATAAGCAAATCAAGGAAGTCAGATTTGTAAGAAATCTATTTGGAATTTGGGTGCTGTAGGACTAGGACCAACATAGACAACTGTAATTAAAAAGAAAATGGACAAAATATTCTATTTTCCTATTTATTTTTCCTTAGTGGTGAGTATTCACATTGAATCATTTTCTATTGTCACCAGTTGCTAGTTATTTTAAGTTCTTTGGACTAGTCTCTATATTTTCTGTTACTCATAGATGTATTGGGATGATGGTTTAATATCTTGGATTACTTTTGCCTTGGAGTGAGAGATAGTATGAGAAAGTCAAATAGGAGAGAGAAAGTGTAGGTTTGTTAAAAATCAATGTGTAACATAAGAAGGGAAGTTTCTAGTCTTAAGACTTTAGAGACTGATTCAAGAAATAGTGGACTGTTCCACCTACAGTGGACTAAACATTTATTGCTTTTAATACATTTTAGAGAAAAGTTAGAAGTGGACCTTTATGTGAATTGCACATTCTTTGACCCTTTTGTTTCATGGTTTGGGGCATGTGGTACATCTGTTTGTTTTCCAGTAGCCATTTCATGGGATCATACTCTTAGATTGTATAGGAACTCAGGGTGAGTCATTTAGTGGATATTTATTTAGAACCTAGTATGTGCTAGTCTCTGGACTTAGTTCTAGAAATACAAAGATGAGTCAGAGACTGGTCTTGTGTTTGGCATAATTCATCTGTGTTATAAACCTAGTATGTGCTAGTCTCTGGACTTAGTTCTAGAAATACAAAGATGAGTCAGAGACTGGTCTTGTGTTTGGCATAATTCATCTGTGTTCATACTGAATTTTTTTTTGGGGGGGGGGTGGTGGTGCTGGGGATTGAATCCAGGGTCTTGTACATGCTAGGCAAGCATTCTACCAACTCAGCTATATCCCCAGCTCCTCACATTGGATTTTTAAAGTAATATGTTGGTAGGTAAATCCTTCAGATTGAATGTTGGATACTATAATGATTTTTAACTACATTTGATTTGTTGACAAGCTAATTTACACATTTTTTAATTTTTAATTTATAATAAAATATATATATATGTACCTATTGTGTCTTTGTCTTGTCTTTAGTTCAGTTTTTATTTTGATTGATTTATTTTTATATCAGGGTGTAACTGTTGCCAGTAGTTATAACTTTTGCCAGTAATTGTTACATTATAAAATTTCATTATACTAAATTACTATGGTAGTGAATTTGATTTGAATGCTAATTCATTACACTGGGGAATTAGTTATTGTACATATTGAAATGTTGAATGCTAATGTAATTTACTTAATTTAATATTTTGGCATTTTTTTGATGTTTTGTGTTTTAGCACAAGGCTTTCACTGAAGTATTTCTAGATGATTCACACAATCCTGCAAATTGTCGAGTATCAGTTCAAGTTGCCACTCCAGCATTAAATCTTTCTGTTCGTTTCCCAATACCTGATCTTCGGTCAGATCAAGAAAGAGGACCATGGTTTAAGAAGTCACTTCAGAAGGAGATCCTTCATTTAGCATTCACAGATCTAGAATTTAAGACGGAGTTTATAGGAGGCTCAACCCCAGAACAAATTAAATTGGAACTTACCTTTAGAGAACTAGCTGGTAAGATTGAAAGTGCTTTAGGAGACAAGATACAAATAACTGCTACTAATTTTATATCATAAAAGTATGTGAGAGCTCCAAAATATAATAGAATTGAAGAATATTATGTTAGATACAGTAGCAGTAGCTTTTCCCATCAAAATTGTTTGCAAATATGTAATATGTTAGATTAAAAAAAATGACCAAGCATAATGATTTAATCACTTTGTTCAAGTACTGATTTTCTACAGAGGAAAATAAAAGTGGCCTTTAACCTACTTTTTTGTAATCACCTACCACTTATTAGCCCATATATAGAGTGTCAGTGTATGGTTAGGTACTGTGCTAAGCACTTCATACATATTATCTTGTTTCCTTTAATCATCATAATCACCATATGCTTATTTTTTCCAGTTTTTATAAGTTAGTAGTTGAGGGAATCTATGCATGTAGAAGGAGGTATCTTTCAAGATCATGTAGTAAATGGCAGGATTAAGATTCAAACCCAAATCTTGACATAAGAACTTGAATTTTCAATCATTATATGAACTAATTTCTAGTAATTTTTCTTTGTAAAGCCTGTTTTGAGTTTTTCTATATTGCTCTGTTTTTGTCACCTAATGAATAGACTCTATGTAAACTTAGAGTGAACCAGCCTATGAAGAGCTCTGGAAGGGCTTTGAGCCTGTGGTTCCTGGACTGCTGCTTCTGCTAAAACCACCCCCGCTTGCTGGGAAGAGGCTGCAAAAGTTTCCTTCCCTGTTCTTACTAGTTTTCTGTATCTGTGGAGATATTTAAAATGAACATTTATCCATTAAGGCCTCACTAGAGGACCTTTAAATGTTACTAATCATCCCTTATCTTCAGTGGCAAGAAACTATTTTGAAAGAAAACCATTTTTCAGGTGTAAAATCAAATGGAAAAGCATAACAATATAGAGTTATTTTGAACAGAGGTAATTCTTACCGTGCTTGGAACAAATTTTCATTTAAGAAATATGCTTATTTTTATTTGGTAGTGGTAGATTAGTTATATAGACTTATGAAGAAATAATAGCATCCAGTAAGTGGTATTTACAGTTTACTATAGTTACATATAAGTAATACATACAATATATAACATTTACTGTTAATATATATGTTAATATATTTACTGTGTCATGATATATACCTTATACATCAAATATTGGAACCCAAGAATTTAAGTCTGAATACAAAACAGCATCAAAAATTTATCTGCTCGGTCCCATATGTTGTATGTCACATGAATGTGGGAACAAATGAATAAATGCTATAGAAGTTAATAGTGCATTATTAAAGGTCTTTTAGCACTTGAGAATGAATGCGTTCTGGTATAACAGTCTTATTTTATTAGGGTCATTCCAGGAGGAGAAAGGGGAGCCATCTGTTAAATTTTTCCATGTATCTGGTGGAGTAGATGGAGATACAGCATCGTCAGATGACTTTGACTGGCCACGGTAAGGAAGTGTATAGGTGTAATGTATTTCCATTCAAAATTAAAATATGATAGTCCTTTTAACCAACATTTTGGCTATAAATTTTGCTAAAAATGGTTAATGAGAGAACCTAGAGCAAGAAGGATAAATAAGAAAATATTGAGCACCACTCTGTGAAGTTTATATTTTAGATATTATTCAAAATAGAAGGTACAGGTGTTTCTTCGGTCTCTAGTTGCCTAGTTTAATTACATCTTAAAAATACTTCAAGGATACAGAAGAGAAATCCCGAGGCATCTTTTGAGTAGTTGTCAAATGAATTTTATAGTCAGTGGTTGCTTTTGCAGTGTTTTTAAAATATGGGTCACTTTTACCCAAATCCTACTGATTCTTGGGTTCTAACCTGAGATTCTGGGATAGAGCCCAGCATCATTGTGTTTTTAAAATTTACATCAGATGATTCAAATATGCACCTGTACTTTGAGAACCATTGCTTCTAGAAAGATAGATTGGTTTATTTTACAGTATAGTGGATTGTAGATCTTTTGCTAGTGACCAACAATGAGTTATATACCAAGCCCTTTTTTAAGGCAGGGTCTTGCTAATTTACCCAGTCTGGCCTTGAACTTGAGATCCTCCTGCCTCCGTCTTCTAAGTCTCTGGGATTTTAGGTGTGCACCACCATTCCTGGTTCCAAGATTTCTCAGGCAGGAGAAATCATTTCTTAAGTTACCCTGAAAAGTGAGCCTTGATCATGTTCCAAAGAACTTCGTTTACTTGAAATAACAATCCATTATTTTATGAAAATTGAATATTTGAGGGTTCAGAGTAAATTGTTTTTTTTATGCCATTTTTATCCCTGCCTTTTTCACCTTCCCTGCTATATATTAGCCTATTTTCAGGACAGGCATTATCAATACATTTCTGATAATGAATGTAAGTTTTCATCAGAAGAATTGAATCTGCTTCAGTTAAGTAATTTGGAAGCACAATTTACATTTGGATATCCATAAATTAAGAAATGGTTTGTGATATTTTACTAGAACCAAATAGCAACACCTTCTTAGGGCCAAAACAAAACAAAAAAACCCAAACATCACTTAAGGTAGAAAGAATAACACAGCTATTTTGTTTGAGGACTCCATGACTCATCATAATAATGGTTTGATATGGTGTTAAAAAAGGACCCTAAAAGCTTGTGCTAGTGATGTTCTGTAGAAGACGAGGAAAAGAATGGGATTATACTCTGAAGTCAAAGCTCAATGGCATTTGCAGTCAAAGGCTGCATTAATGCCATGAGGTTTAGAGTTTGTAGATACATACAATAGTCACACAAGTTCTTTACTATTGAAATTCCAGGTAGAAAAACTTTGTTCTTGCAGTTTGGAAACTATTTCCTAATCGACTTTTTTTTTTTTCCATTTGAACCAATTATATAACACGAAGTTTCTTAGGTAGGCAAGTGTTCCATTCTAGCAGAATAGAATATATATGAGAGGATTTGGTTTCATGATAATAACTCAAATTCTTAGGTAAAATTTGCTTCCTGTTAATGATACTTGAAATGACTTTTTTGTCCTCAAGGTTAGACTGTCATGTTTATGGCCTTTGTTTATTTGCTTTTTTCAGTTCTACATTTACAGTATATTTAAGTTTATAATGTATTCATAAGTGGGTTACATTAGACATAGACTTTGTAAAGAAGTCTAATACTTTCATTAATCAGAGCTTTTTAGTATTAATATGCACAAAAGTTAAAGTCTTCTTATTTATACTTAAATCTTGATTTTCTAAAAAAGTTATCTTTGCTATCAGAATGGTACTGAAAATAAACCCACCAGCCATGCATTCCATTTTGGAGAGAATAGCAGCTGAAGAGGAGGAAGAAAATGGTCACTACCAGGAAGAGGAGGAAGGAGGTGCTCATTCTCTGAAAGATGTCTGTGACCTAAGGAGACCAGCCCCATCTCCTTTTTCTTCTCGTAGAGTAATGTTTGAAAATGAACAGGTAAAATAACAGTGTAAGCAATATCAAAATATTATCTTTAGTCATATAGTAATGATTTTAATTTTTTTAAAAAATGCTTTCTTTTTTCCTCTTTTTATTGGTGCATTATAATTATATGTAACAGTGGGATTTGTCATAATATATTCATACATGTACACAATAAAACAGTATAATTTGATCAATTTTATTCCCCAGCACCTCCCCTTTCTCTCCCCTCCCTCCCCCTGATCCCCTTCTTCTATTCTACTGGTCTCCTTTCTATTTTTTTTTTTGTTGTTGTTCTAATTAGTTGTATATGATAGTATAATGCATTTTGAAACATTGTTCACAAATGGAGCACAACTTCTCATTCCTCTGGTTGTCTGTTCATATTGCTGAGTCACACCAGTAGTGTAATCATCCATGTATATAAGGCAGTAATGTCTATCTCATTCTACCGTCTTTCCCATCCCCACAACCCCACCCCTCCCCTCACTTCCCTCTGCACAATCCAAAGTTCCTTCATTCTTTCCTGCTACCCCCAAACCCCACATGGATCAGCATCTGCTTATCAGAGAAAACATTCTTTTTGTTTTTTTGTGATTGGCTTATTTCACTTAGCATGATGTTCCAAAATGACCAGGAATACAAATCATATCTCAATAATAACTCTGAATGTCAATGGCCTAAACTCACCAATCAAAAGACATAGACTGGTGGATTGGATTTTTTTTTTTTTTAAAAAGGACTCAATAATATGCTGTCTTCAAGAGACTCACCTCCTAGGAAAAGACATCCAGAGACTAAAGATGAAAAGTTGGGGAAAAATACATCACTCACATGGACTTTATAAATAAGCAGGGTTTTCTATCTTTATATAAGATAAAGTGGACTTCAAATCAAAGTTAGAAAGGAATAAAGAAGGAAGGACATTTCATATTGCTTAAGGGAATCATACATCAACAAGCTATAACAATAGTAAACATTTATGCCCTAAACAATGGAGGATCTTTGTACATCAAACAAACCCTTCTCAGTATCAAGAATCAAATACAAACACAACACAATAATACTGGGTGACTTTAACACACTTTTCTCACCACCGGATAGATCTTCCAAGCAAAAACTAAACAAACTATAGAGCTAATATAATAAATGATTTAGGTGTAATAGACATATATAGAGTATTTCATTTATTATCAAGCAAATATTCCTTTCCAGCAGTACATGGATCCTTCCCTAAAATAGACCATGTATTACGCCACAAAGCAACTCTCAGCAAATACAAAAAAAGGATACTACCCCTGTGTTCTATCAGATCATAATAGAATGAAATTAGAAATCAGTGATAATAAATAATAGAAGCTACTCTAATACCTGGAGGCCAAATAATATATTATTGAATCAACAATGGATAGCAGAAGACATCAGGGAGGAGATAAAAAATTCTTAGAGGTAAATGAGAACACTGATACAACGTATCAAAATCTCTGGGACACTGAAGGCAGTGCTAAGAGGAATGTTCATTGCACTGAACTCATTTATTAAAAGAACAAAAAAATACTTTGAATACTTTCTTTAAAATTAGGTTTTTAACTCCAACATTGTCTTGTTTTTCCTTCTCCCCTGTTATGTTTGTTTATTGCTCATATACTAAATGCTATGATACATTAAGAAGATGTTACAACTATTTTAAACGTAAAATAGTTATTTGCTTTTTTGTATGTGTGTGTAAAATTATTATGTTTTAGATGGTGATGCCAGGAGACCCTGTAGAAATGGTGGAGTTTCAGGATAAAGCAATCAGCAATTCTCACTATGTGTTGGAACTAATGTTACCGAATATTCATGTAACATTACCTAATAAGAGCTTTTATGAGAGACTTTATAATAGGTGAGTTTAAAAACATATTTAGTTTGATCCTTGGAATCAGATTGTCTGCCTAACTGCTCCTGTTTCTCCCTTTCCTTTTTTTTTCCTTTAATATTATTTGCCATCCCAGTGTACATTGTATGTGTTTATGGTGACTGTAGAATTGTTACCATTATGATGTGCTGTTGTCATAGCTGATTTTCCCAGTTAGTGGTTCTGGTGTCTGGGCTGCTGGTATGTTAGATGCTGATTCTCTCAGCTCTCAGGTAGACTGGTTGCCCCTGTCAGCTTACTGCAAATGCTGAGCAAATGCTACGTTTTTCTACATGTACAGGGATGTAAAGAGTGTTAAGAGATTCTTTTGTCAAGGGACAATGGATATGGACATAGAATGAGAATTCTGAAGCATGTCTTCTCAAAATTCAAAAAGGCATTTGATTTTAAGCAACTTATGTACTTGTGTACAGTAATTTATTTTTATTGTATTTAAATGCTCCTCAATATATATACTAGGCAAATATTTTGAAATAAGTGGAATTTTAGGTTACAGACTCTAATGACTTTGAACAATTTGCCCAGCTTTCATAAGCCTCAGTTTCTCCATCTGTGAAGTGGAGATGATACTACATACTTGCTTGATCCAAAGGCTATGTAGGGGATTAAGTGATGTAATACTTGGATTCTGAGAATAGTGTCTGAGACATGGTAAGCACTTAGTAGTAGAGGTCTAATTCCTACTCACAAAAGGGCTTTCTTGTATAACATAACTGAAAGGTGGTCATGTGATTCTTGAAAAAGAAGCTCTTGGTGCTTATAATTAGTAGCTTCCCACATGTACTAAACAATTTATTGTGATTTCCGTGAATCTTCAGAAGCTCCCAGTTATTGTTTCTGCTGTAGGTTTACTTGGCATCAGATATCTTGGCCCTTTATTTCTTAACTGAGAATAATAAATTCTAGGTATTTTTACTGATTGTCATTAGCTGTTGTCTTAGAATCATATAGTCCCAGGATGGGTCCATGTTAGTTCAGTGGTCTTGACAGTGAGAGTCACAGGACAGTCCACAGGAATATAGGAAGAAAAGGTTAGCACTTTGTTTAATTCTGAAAACAACTCAGTGAGCACATTCCTGTAATCCCAGCTGCTTGGGAGGCTGAGACAGGAGGATTACAAATTCTAGGCCAGCCTGGTAAACTTAGCAAGACCTTGTCTCAAAATAAAATTAAAAAAGGGGCTAGGGATGTAGTTCAGTGGTGAAGAACTTGCCTAGCGTGTAGGAGGCCCTGAATTCAATCCCTGGCATACCCCTAATTCTAAAAACTACTTTTCAAATTTATATTTTTTATATTTGTTTTGTAATACACATTAGAAATAGCAGCACATGGTTGGTATTGTGGCTTAGTGATAGAGTGCTTGCCTAGCACATGCGAGTCCCTGGGTTTGATCATTAGCAGCACATAAGAAGATATTAGGGGCTGGGGTTGTAGCTCAGTGGTAGAGCACTTGACTAGCATGTGCAGGGCTCTGGGTTCAATCCTCAGCACCATGTTAAAATAAATAAGTAAAACAAAGGTATTATTATGTCCAACTACAATTAAAAAATAAATATTTTAAAAAAGAAAAGATAAATAAAGGTATCATGTCCTCTATAACTAAAACTATTTTAAAAATAGCATGTAATTTATAAACTCATGTTAGAGGAGGAGTTTGATTACCTATAATCTGAAGTTTGGAAACCATGATCTCTAGGCTCCTCCCTTTAAATATAGTTGAGGTATATCTGCTTGTCATGGATACATGCATATGGCTGAGACTAAGGGTCATGAACAACTTGTTCAAGGCTCACTGGGAAGACAGAGGGCTTGACCCTGCTCTCTCTGCATTGATTGAGCGGATTATTGTCAATTAAACCAGGAGATTTAGAATAGTAATGCATACTATAAAAATGCAATTTATAAGTGTATATTTATTTACTCCTTGAGAGAGAGTATCACTAGGTTGCTCAGGATGGCTCTGAACTCCTGGGTTCAAGTGATCCTCTTGCCTTGGTCTCCCAATTAGCTGAGACTACAGGCAAGGGCCACTGTGTGTGGCTCTATTTCCTTTTGAAATATAGAACAAGGTTTTTTCTTTGAATATGAGTCACTGATTACAGTTCCACCTTGTCTTTTTTTGCATAAAGTATACCCAGAAGGCATTGTGTACAGTTTTTAGTTCTAATTTGTGTGTGTGGGGGGAGAGGGGTGCTGGGGATTGAACCCGGAGTACTTTACCACTGAGCAGCTACATCCCTAGCCCATTTAAAAAAATATCTTATATTTGAGACAGGGCCTTAATAAGTTGCCCAGGCTGGCCTTGAACTTGTGATCCTTCTGTGTTTCAGGCCCCTGAGTAGCTGGGATCATAGGTTTGTGTCACTGCACCCAGCTAGTTCTTTTTTCTTCAGAGTGGAAAAAAATATTTTCAAAGTCAATTAAATGCAGAATCCTTATAGATTTTTAAGACTTTTTTTTCTCCTCAAAATGTTACTTGAAATTAATCATTTAGCATGTAGTGTTAAACTGTGCTTATGGTAACAAATATAAACAGATTTGAGGCCAGATTCAGTTGACCCTAGATGAATATATGTAAAATACGTAACTTCACTGATAGCAGCAGCAGTTCTCTGCTGCCATCAGTGAAAGTTGACTGCTTAAGTCAAAGAACTAGAGCCTCTTGTTAATCAGGGTTGTGAACTAAATGGGCTTGCAGAGGAGAGTGTCTGTTCTTTCTTATTCTGCCTACTGGCTCTCTCAGGTCCCTGGAATCATGTGAATGCTGAAATGCCCCCGTCTCTCTGTACATCATGTAATTTCATGTTTAATTTCCTCAGGGTGTTAATTCTTTGACCCTTAATTGGCTTTGTATTTTCAAAGTAGTATAATTTAAAATTTTTTCAAATGTTCTCAGACTGACAGTTTGCAATACAGCACAAATTGCTTCCTCTTCCCTCACCATTTAAGAGTAAGTTGTTGACTAATTCCCCTTTAGCCTTGAGTACTTGAATATAAACTTACCACAAACAAGGACATTTTACATGTCACAACTCATGCATCTAAACCAGGAAGTTGATATTTATACACACTGCCATCTCATTTTCATCAAGTTTTATTAAATGTTTCAATAATACCTTTCTATTTTTATAAAGAAATATATTTTTTTGAGCAGGGATTATAACCAGTAACCAACTCTGCCTTTATTTTATTCATTTAAAATATTAAAATATTGTTTATTCCTTTTGGGTCTTAGTTGAATGACTCTTTGAAGATAGTTTTGGTTATAGTATTTTTTCTATGTAAAAAATCCTTTAAATAGAAAATAAAAAATAAGTATGACTAGTTTCATTAAATCAAATATTGAGTATCTGTTATATTTCAAGCTCACAGACACAGAAATGTGGTGGTTATATCCTTAAATATCTTAAGCATTCTTTTCTTTCTTTATATTAGAAGCATCATCCAATGTTTTATAGTATTAATGGTGTCAAGACTGTTTAGATCCAAATATAAATAAGGAAAACAGTAAAATATGCAACTTTCTTGTATAGGGCATATGCCACAGACTCCAGGTTTTATTTAAAGTAATAGTTTCCATGTGCCTACCAATAGAAAGAATGCTTGTAAGCAGTAAGGTAAAGGGAGAGCATTTCCTGGGAAAATTCTTCATTTTATACTTTCATCATTCATATGCATAGGAGTTCAGACCAAAATCTGGATTTATAAACCTTTGTTTCTTTGCCCTGTAATATTCCCCAGAAGAAGTAAGCCACATTTGTACACAGTCTTTTGAGGCATAGCTGTCAGTGACTGAGATGTGACATCCTTCTGTCCTGTATACCTGGTATCTTTAACAGTGATGCTTCAGGTTTTTCAGGTGGGGAAAGAGTCACAGTGCTCAGTCCTGCTTTATACTTCTAGGGCTCCACAAGCTCAGCCATTGGCCTGGGAAGAGCCTTCTCACTGGAAGGGCAGGGCCACCTCATCACTTGGCACCTTGCTTTACGATGAGTCTGTGCTTTGGCAGTCCTTCCACTTGAGCTGTCTAGTTGTCCTTTCCTCCTCAGTTGTTGCTGCCTGCGCATGATGCCACTGTGCTAGGCACAGGGAGAGATGCAAGTCCCTCTAGCAGGGCAGGCTAGCAGTCTAGGGTAGGGAAAAGGAGAGCGTGAAAGGTTGGGATTGAAATAGGTATGCATGGAGGTTGTGCTCTAGGTCCAAATCTCACATAGACTTCTTGGAGAACTTTGTAAAGTTTGAGTTTTCTTGAAAGCTTAGAGAGTGAGGGGTAGAGTCTAGGACAGAGGGCATCTGAGTAGTGACCAGTATTTTTTTGGAAAGATAGGATACGAGGGTAGCTCAGCTGTGACCCCATGGGTCAGTATTTGGTTGGGCTCTTCTGGCTAGCCAGTAATATTTTCCTCTCCTCCCTGATACTTGTGGTCTTCATCTCATATATTCTTTCTAGTGAAGTTATGTACACACACACACACATACATACATACATACATACATACACACACACACACACACACATACTGGGAGTTGGAAGAAATCTTGACCCTCGTTCCAGTTCTTCCACTAAGTGGCTGTGTGACTTTGCAGGTCACATACCCTGGTGAGACAATTTCCTCAGTTGTGAAGTAAGAATAGCAGTTCTCCCTGGCTGCTTCCCAGGATAGGTGGGATCAAATGAGACTGCACGAGTGGGTAGTTTACAAAGTGCTCTCATGTGGAAGCTGTTTTTGTTTTGTTCTTTGTGGGCTTTTATTTTTAATTAGCTTTCATCTTTAAAGTACATTTAAATGTATGAGTTTGTAATTTGAGTATATAACACAGGTAAAGCTAGGCACCTAGCTAATTAGGTATCTACTGTGTAGATTCCTTTCTCACTGTCCAGCATGGTAGCCATAGCAGTTGTTTTCCCATCGAACATAAATGTTTAAAAAATTATTTCATAGGATCAAATTTCCATTTCACCATTTTAAAAATTATTGATCATGTGATATATATCTTAAAGGAATATTCTTTAGTTTGTCTTCTGTTAAATTAGGAGTTATATATTTATTTTTCAACTTTTGTCTTTATAGGATCTTTAATGACTTGCTACTGTGGGAGCCCACAGCTCCTTCACCAGTGGAGACATTTGAAAATATTTCCTATGGTATTGGGCTTTCAGTAGCCAGTCAACTGATTAACACCTTCAACAAAGATAGTTTTAGTCCATTTAAATCTACAGTTCACTATGGTAATATATTTTAAATTTGTTCTGAATTAAAATACTTAGTTTATAATTAACAAAATAGTAGTTTTTAGATTGTGGATCTAAAAATGTTTCTTTGTGTTTATATTAGTACTAAATTATAATTTCTTTAGTAATTTATAAGAATATTTCCCTATTTCTGATCTATATATTGAATATTATGATCACTTGAATGTATTTTCTTTAGAGGAATAGTATACACATTGAAGTTCAGAGTTAAAGAGAAAAACATAGAAGATACTATTTTATTTCAATTCTATATTTTTTGTAAAAAATAAACAGGTTATAAATACAAAATCTTCCTGTGAAAAGTTTCTATTTTTATTTTATTTAGAACCATGTAACGGTATTTTTTCCCCCTCATAGATGAAGAAAGTGGATCTGAAGAAGAGACTTTGCAGTATTTTTCTACTGTTGATCCCAACTATCGTTCTCGTAGGAAAAAAAAATTAGACTCTCAGAACAAGAATTCTCAGAGTTTTCTCTCAGTTCTTCTGAATATTAATCATGGATTAATGGCAGTGTTCACAGATGTAAAGGTATGGTTTATAAATACAAAGTGTTTTTTCAAATGTGTCTTATTTTAAAGAAATCTAACATGATATATACCCAGTGATTCAGATGGGTTGAAGTGGCTTCAGTGCCTGAGGAGTCCAGTGTTCTGAGGCATACCATGGGGACAGCACCTTTTGGGTTGAAATTTAGCTTTCATTGCTGACCAAACTTTGACTAATTCTGCTCCCAAGAGTGGTAACTGATCTGTTTTAAAGAAGGGTGAAGTACAGAGATTTATTTGGCAGAAGAGGTTGTACCTAGGAGTATTTAAATCATTCAGGTGTTAATACCACCACACTTAATGGTTCAAGAATTAGATTACTTTACTACAGTGTGGGAGATTTTCCTGAGCTGAATTAAGAAAGAGTATCCTGAGGGACATTCTAACTTTTCCACATATAAATAATGACTTTTAGGGGTGGGGAATGTAGCTCCAGTGGTGAGCACGTGCCTAGCATGTGTGAGGTCGTGGGTCTGCTCTTCAGCACTGAAATAAAATAATAACTTCTGTGCTTTTGTGATCTTTTTATTAGCAAGATAATGGAGACCTACTGGAAAACCAGCATGGTGAATTTTGGTTAGAGTTCAATAATGGATCATTATTTTGTGTAACAAAATATGAAGGTTTTGATGACAAGCACTACATTTGCCTTCATTCTAGCAGTTTCAGTCTGTACCACAAAGGTAGGACAATTGTGTGTTTTGTTCATTTCTGTTTGAACATGTTTGAATTTTTCATTTAAAAGAAAATCAATTGGGAATAGAACTTTGCTATTAGAAATTATTTTCTGTGTGGAATTCAGATTCCACTGTTAAAGTAATACTTATTATAAATTAGAAGGTTTTTTAAAAAAAGTCTTATTAAGTTATAATTAATTAAAGTGCTTATATCAGTGATTTTTAGTTTCTCACAGAGTTGGGCAGTCAATCACCAGACTTAAGTTTTTGGAACATTTTCATCACCCTAAATAGAAATGCCAGCTGGGTGTGGTGGCACATGCCTGTAATCCCAGTGACTCGGAGGGCTGAGCCACAAGGGAACACAAGTTGGAGGCCAATTTTAGCAACATAGGGAGACCTTGTTTCAAAATAAAAAGGGCTGGAGGTGTAATTCAGTGGTAAAACACTCCTGCTTCAATCCTTAGTACCAAAAAAAAAAAAAAAATCGATATACTTTAGTTAAGACCCTCACTTTTACTGCCCCCAAACAACCATTAACCTATTCTCTCTCTTTCCATAGATTTGCATATTCTGAGAGTTTTTTTTGTGAACAGAAGAGTAAAATATGTAGTCTTTTTTCATTTGACATGATGTTTTCAAGGGTTATCTAGGTCATATCACTTCTTCATTCCTTTTTATTGCTGAGTAATATTCCATTATATGAGTATATCACATCTTATTTGTCTGTATAGCAGTTGATAGGACTTTATATTCTTTATTTCCTTTTGGTTTCAGATAAAAATACTTAACCACTTTTCGAGCAGTGTCCTGTGAATAGACATGAGCTACTTGCATATTTTTGATGTTTATGAGATTTTCCTATTTATATTTTCTTAGCATTTTTGAATCTAGATTTGTTTATTTTTTAAAATATTTGTAGTTGTGCACTGTCAGACATAACAATATAAATAAAGAGCAGTGGATTATTAATGCCAAGCTGTTTTGTGGTTGTTGTGCTACCAGGATTGTGTTACATTCAGTGGAAATGTAGGTTGAGCATTTCTAATCTGAAAACTCTAAATTTGAAATGCTCCAAAGTCTGAAGCTGTTTTAGTGCTCATCTGATACCACAGTGGCAAATTATACCCTGAACTCATGGTGGATCACAGTCAAAATGCATGCAGACCAAAAATGTATAAAATTATTTTCAGGCTATTTGTTTGAGGTTGTAAATGAATTTCACCTTCAGGCTTTGATCCTCTCCCCAAGATAATCTCATTAGGTATATGCAGATATTCCAAAATCCAAAAAATTCTGAACTCCAAAACACTTTTTTGGTTCCAGGCATTTTAGAAAAGGGATATTTGGCTATACATGGATTTTGTTATGAGAGTCAAAATAGTTATAGAAAAAAATCAATTTTTAATTGTTTTCTTAATGTTTTCATTTCAATGGGGATCTAGGCATAGTAGATGGAGCAGTTCTTCCTACAGAAACACGACTTCCCTGTTCAACGCGCCCTCATTGGTTGGAGCCTACTATTTACTCTTCTGAAGAAGATGGTCTCAGTAGAACTGCTTCAGATGGTGTTGGAGGAGACAATTTGAATATGCTCTCGGTTGCAGTTAAAATATTATCTGATAAATCAGAGTCTAATACAAAGGTGTGCGTTTTCTGCTTTTGTACCAAAAAGAATGATTATGTAAAAGGCAACACATTTATTTTCTTGGAAAAATTTTTGAACTATAATAGGATTCTATAAGCAGTACATGTGATTCTTTGTATTGTCCTGTATAGGAATTTCTCATTGCTGTAGGACTAAAAGGAGCCACTCTGCAGCACAGAATGCTTCCTTCTGGGCTTAGCTGGCATGAGCAGGTAAGAGAACTATTGTGCATCAGTTTATTTTAACATTTATATGACATATACTGCACATATGGAAACGTTCACAAGAGAGAATCGTGCAGCTCAGTAGTTATCATGAAGCAGACATTATGAAATGGGACATCATCAGCTGGGCCTGGTGCTGCATGCCTGTAAGCTCAGCTACTCAGGAGCTGAGGCAGGAGGAATTTGGTGAAAGGGCCCAATTTTTAGACTGAGCTAGAGATAACTAATTAAAGAAAGAGATCCTCCTTCAACAATGAGTTGTACAGAACCCCCCCACACACACCACCACCACCACAGTGGGTTATTTAGGAAATAAGAGTTTTTAAGTGGTCTGTAGCAAACTTTATTTTTTCAAGAATTGTTTAAAAGAAAAATAATGTGAAATTATATTCATACTTTGTTGTTAATTTCATAAGATGTGATTTTCTGAGTTTTCTGTAGCAGTATAGATGTTGGATGGGACTTTTCATTTCAAATTCTGATTTTTCAAGTACTTTAAAAATATTTTTAGTTCTATATATTTAAGATGTAAAGCATGTGTTTTGTTTGTGTGTGTTTTTATAGAGTGATATCTATCTCTGTCTCTCTATTCTTTCTCTGTATAGATATATTTCAATCTATCACTTCTATAACTTAACAACAAAAATCCATGTAAATCCCTTATCTGAAATTCCTGGAACCAGAAGTGTTTTGGAGTTTGGATTTCTGGAATATTAGCGCATACTTAATGAGATTATCTTAGGGAAGGGACCAAAGCTTAAATGTGAAGTTCATTTACATAATTAAAAAATGTCAATTCTATAAAATTCATTTACATTTTATATATGCACATATTTATGTACATGTGTATATTTTGAAGTGCTTAATATGGTCAAATTAACACATCTATCATCTTTCATAATTACTTGTGTGTATGCTTGCACATATACAAGTAGTTTATGAAATTAATTCCTTCAAAATGATTTTTTTTCTTTAGCATTATCAATTTCATTGTAAATGCTTTTTCTGTGAGATACTTTGGTTTTACATCCATTAAGTATATTATATCGAAACCTTTTTATCTTCTAAAGCAGGGTATTTTATACTTTTGTGATTATAGATTTTATACTTCTTGAATATTGCTGATGAACCTGTTTTGGGGTATAATCCTCCAACTTCATTTACAACTTTTCATGTTCACCTTTGGAGCTGTGCACTTGATTACAGGTAAATTTACAAATGGAACAGAATAAAATTTAATTTAAAATGTGTATTAAGTTTTGAAAAATACATAATTTATTGAATTAAGGTTCATTTTTTGTTGTTGTTGGTACTAGGGATTGAACCCAGGGGAGCTTTACCACTGAGATATATACACTCAACCCTTTTTATTTTTTGTTTTAGATAGGGCTTTTCTAAGTTGCAGAGGATGGCTTAGAACTTGCGACCCTCCTACCTCTGCTTCCCCAGTTGCTGGGATTGTAGGTGTGCACCACTGCACCTAGCTCAAAATATTTTTTAAAGAAATTTTCTGTTGTTGCATTAAATTAACATTCTATTATTTCTTTTTGATACTAGGCCCCTTTATTTGCCAATCCGATCTCTTCTTACAGTTGAAACATTCAGCATTTCTAGTAGTGTTGCACTGGATAAGTCGTCTTCTACTCTCAGGTACCTGTGTGAACTTCATTGTATACTGAACCTGGCTGTTCAGAACATGTTAGCTGGTAGATACATTTCATCGTTCCTTTGTAAAATCAGCATTCTACAAGTAGTCATATCTTTTTGTCTAACTTACTCAAATTTTCTTTCTCAAGTGACCTGCCCTATCTATCTACTCTTTTCATTATTGTATTTTTTTTTTAGGGAAGAAATTAATCTTTGGGAGTTTTAGTTTGCTTTTAGAATATGGGATAAACTTCTCAATACTTGATATACTTTGTTTCTTTGTGAATTTGAGCATCTATTAAAAAAAACCACTAAAAATTTAGAATTTGAGCAAATGATTAATTTTTTTATACCACATAAATATTTCTAGAACTTATCAACAGTGAGTTTTAAAAAAGTTAGGTAACATTAGAAATTGTATGTAATTTTGATATGTTATATTAGAAAGAATGGTACAGTTACGTCTAGAGTAATTCTGAGATAGATTCAAAGCTTAGTTTTTCAAATATTGGTTTTATCTTTTTTTCTCAGAATAATCATGGATGAGGCTGCTTTACATCTGTCTGACAAATGTAACACTGTCACTGTAAATTTGAGTAGAGGTAAGAGTTAAATAAAACTATCTGGAATAGATTTAAGCTTCTTTGTTTTGTGTGTGATTATATTAAAGCATTTTAACTCTGGAGTAATGCTAGTAAACTAAGGATCTTATTAAAGGATCTTTACACATATAGAGATCATATGGTGTATACATTCATTTTTTCAGTTATTGGTTTTTTAGCTTGATAGTATAACGTTCTTAAAAGATTAGCATGTACATTAAAATTATATATACTCCAATTATTTAATATAAGATAGTTTCTCACTAAATTAAAGTGAATTGCAGGATGAAAATTGTGAATTTGTAGGATGAAAAACTATATTTGTCACATTGCAATATTTATAGTATTATTTGCAATGAATTTTAAAGAAATGTTCAATTTTTGGTGTATGTTGGATAAGCATTTTTTGAAAGCTCTACTCAGACATTTTATTTCTTTAAAAATTTTTAGATTATGTTCGTGTGATGGATATGGGGCTTTTAGAATTAACCATAACTGCGGTGAAGTCTGATTCTGACAGAGAGCAAGTAAGTTCGTAAGATATGGAAATTTTTATGAAGTACTGATTTTTTGAGAGATAAAAAATTATACTGTACTCTAAAATTACTTTTCCACTTACCTAATTTTGGTCAAAAATAGATAAAATATTTAAAAATCAAGATTAGGTTAATACAAGTACATTTTTCTTATGACAGATGTTCACATATTTAAAGTAAGTGTGGCCCAAAAGGAAGTTGTATCTCTTGTTTGGAAGACATTTTGTCCTTTTCTTCCATGTCTTGTCTAGACTGAGCCCCGCTTTGAGTTGCACTGTTCGAGTGATGTTGTCCACATCAGAACCTGCTCAGACTCCTGTGCTGCTTTGATGAATCTCATTCAGTACATTGCAAGCTATGGTGACTTACATGCACCTGGCAAGGCAGAACGGAAGCCTGGAGGCCCTCAGAGAAAGTCCAAGGTACAGTCAACAACGTTACTCCCCCAACCCTGCCACATGAGTGACAGGCTTATGTCATCGTCGTCATGACAATCGGGTAGGAAAGAAGCTTTGAAAAGTTAACTGTCTATTCTTTACAATCTAAGAAATGGGGTCTGGGAAGGTGATTTTCTGGAAAGCCATTTTGCTGTTTGGTAGTCTTTGTTTCAGAATATTAATCTTCTCAACTAATACTTTTTTCTAGTCTTTGGTTATTTTCATCTATTCTCAGGGAAGAAAGAAAACATTAATGTAAGAATTGTTCTCTGCAAATCAGAAATAAAACATGCTCTGAGAAAGCTTGATGGTAGATGTTCGTGTTGTCAGACTTAGTTCTGTAAGAGTGGCTTCCCTCTGGGTTCTAGGTAGTGCTACTTAGCATTCAGTGTGCTTTCTCATCGAGTTCCTTTTCCCTTCCTGACAACTCTGTCAGAGGAGAGGTCAAAGATAATCACCTCTGTTGTGTAGATGATTAGTAGGAGAAACAGCAACAAACCCAGATGTTTTTGTTCCAAGTTTAGTGCGGTCTTATGTCTCAGGTGTCACATTTCTGACCAATTTAAACACTCTCCTCTTTGTTAAGCACTTTTATTTTTTCAGGGCCATTCTTTTCATAGCCTCTTCTGTGAGCAAGATCCTCAGTCCCTGGGGTGGGTGCCTCTGCTATGAACTCTGGTCCTACTGGCGTTGCTTTATCTTTTGTTGAGGATATCTTACACTTCATATGTTATCCTTCTGTGTGTGACTCCTTGCTCCTTCTGCATTATCACTGGTAATAAGGTGATTTATGACACTCCCTCTCTACTATTTGTTCTCTTTAAAAACATTCTCTAGTTTATTAAAAATTAAATATTAATTCTTTGAATTTGTATTGTCCATCTTAAAAAGTATGACTTGTCATTTTTTAATGCAGAGTAATACTCCATTGTGTATAAATGCCACATTTTTTTTATCCATTCATCTATCGAAGGGCATCTAGGTAGGTTCCACAGTCTTGCTATTGTGAATTGTGCTGCTATGAACATTGATGTAGCAGTGTCCCTGTAGCATGCTCTTTTTAGGTCTTTAGGGAATAGACCGAGAAGGGGAATAGCTGGGTCAAATGGTGGTTCCATTCCCAGCTTTCCACGAAATCTCCATACTGCTTTCCAAATTGGCTGCACCAATTTGCAGTCCCACCAACAATGAACAAGTGTACCATTTTCCCCACATTACTCTGCATTAAAAAATGACAAAATCATAGAATTTGGAGGGAAATGGATGGCATTAGAGCAGATTATGCTAAGTGAAGCTAGCCAATCCCTAAAAAACAAATGCCAAATGTCTTCTTTGATATAAGGAGAGTAACTAAGAACAGAGTAGGGACAAAGAGCATGAGAAGAAGATTAACATTAAACAGGGATGAGAGGTGGGAGGGAAAGGGAGAGAGAAGGGAAAATGAATAGAAATGGAAGGAGACCCTCAGGGTTATACAAAATTACATACAAGAGGAAGTGAGGGGAAAGGGAAAAATAATACAAGGGGGAGAAATGAATTACAGTAGAGGGGATAGAGAGAGAAGAGGGGAGGGGAGGGGAGGGGGGATAGTAGAGGATAGGAAAGGCAGCAGAATACAACAGACACTAGTATGGCAATATGTAAATCAATGGAAGTGTAACTGATGTGATTCTGCAATCTGTATACGGGGTAAAAATGGGAGTTCATAACCCACTTGAATCAAAGTGTGAAATATGATATATCAAGAACTATGTAATGTTTTGAACAACCAACAATAAAAAAAATAAAAAGAAAAAAAAAGTATGACTTGGGTTTAATGAAACCAAAGCAGATCACAGTTTACTAACCAAAGTGGTGAAGTAGCAGTACTGAAGTTGAGCCCTGTGAATCACCGAGTAGTAGATTTTTTCCTCCCATGTATGTGTATATCGCTTCCTGTCCTTGGGAGTCCAAGAAAGGAGGCTTTGACCTGAAGTTGCTTTGTCTTCAAAAGTGAAAGTCATTACAGCCTGTCAGATTTGTCAAATCAGACTTGCTAGTAATGCCCTTTCCCAGCTTCACAGCAGTGTTGTGTTGGCAACTGGGCTGTCTTCTCCTGCATTATCTCTGCAAGATCCCAGTTCAGAGTCAGTCATTCTTGTTTGCAGTAGTTGTTAGGGTTGTATGGTAGTACTAAAAACTAAAACTGAAAATGTAAATAGCTACTGGGCAGAATTTAGAAAAATGAGTATGGTTCCATTTCTGGTGTTTCTGTAAAATATAATATATTTCTAATATAAAATAAATATAAGGAGTTTTTAAAGAGTACTTTCAGCTATTTTTAATTTTTTTTTTTTTTTGAGACAGATCTTGCTATGTTGTCCTATTAAATGGCAGTTCGTAGGCCTTTTACTCTTGAGTTCAAGCAGTGCTCCCGCCTCGGCTTCCAAAGTAGCTAGGTCTACAGGCACATGCCATGATACCCATTTTTGGCTATTTTTAATTAAACCTTTTGGCTATAGGTAGGTTCCTCTGGTGGATCATCCTCACGCGGTCCTGTGCTTCCTGAAGCAGATCAGCAGGTTTTACGGGATCTGATGAGTGATGCTATGGAGGAGGTCGACATGCAGCAGACCACTTCATCAATAAAGCCACAGGCTAATGGTAAGACCAGGACTTTTTCCCTGGGAGCACTGATATTGTAGTGTCTTAGATTATTTGTGTTCTCAGAAATTCTTCAGTAAGTAACTTACTGAAGAAAAGACTTGTCCAAGTTTGGGTATATGTGTATTAGCCAATTAGCTTGTATTTGTGGAATGTCTAGTAGATAAATAACAGTATCCAGGATGACATGAAGGATACAGAGGAAATGGGAGACAAACTTATTTTTTCTGGTAGCTCATAGCCTAGGAAAACAAATGGGCAGGACACTGAGGCTACTGCTTGGAATGACTGAAAAATGACATAAGGAAATACCTTCGAATGTGGTTTGTATTCTGTAATTTGGAAAGGATTGAAATGATTTCATGACACTAGTGAAAATGAGATGAGTTGACTTTGGAAACTGGGTGGAATTAGGTATGTAGTGAGGAAGGAGAAGGTGACCCTGGAAAGGCCGTAGACTGGTCTGTGTCAGAACACAGGCATTGAGAGCCTTAGACTCCTCCTCGGTGCTGCCAGGCTGCTGCAGATGAAAGCACCCTTCTTAGTGAGAACTGGATAGTCAAATTGGACAGGCAGGGAGGGACTGGATGATTAGAAATCCTTGAGAGCCAAACGGAACCATTTAAATATTTAAAGCATCTATTTCAAAACTAGTTTTTCCTAATTGGATGGACATAACTATTTCTGTATATTGTGAATTTTTTTTTTTTTTTTTTGGTGCGGGGGATCGAACCCAGGGTCTTGTGAATGCAAGGCAAGCACTCTTCCAACTGAGATACATCCCCAGCCCATATTGTGAAATCTTAATTTTTAAATATTTTATGGTGTTACAAAAGTTTAGCATTAAATGTAGCTTCCATTTTAATTTAGAATAAATTAGAACTAAGGATGTAAACTGGGAATTCTGGCTTCCTTTGTACTACCTTATTTGTAATGAACAGAGCTGTCTAATTACATGGGAAGGCATATTTAATGAATATTTATTGAGTGGCTTTACCAATTTGTGTGTGTGTTGGGTAGGGTGTCTGGAGATTGAACCCAGGGCTGCTCTATCACTGAGCTATAGCCCATCCCTTTTTATTTTATATTTTGAGCCAGGATCTCACTTAAGTTGCCAAGGCTAGCCTCAAACTTGCAATCCTCCTGCCTTAGTCTCCTGAGTTGTTGGAATTATAGGTGTGAGCCACGCTCCCATTCTTACACTGAGTAAGTTTATAGACAAGATTCTTCACTAAGCACTGGACACTTAGACTGCATAATTCAGAGGTGCTACCACATGAAAGTTGAGAATTTTTTCAAAATTTATACATTGTCTGTGAGCCTCTGGAAGCCAAAATGTTACTTTATACATTTTTGTGTTCTTAGCCCCATCTCAGTGTTTGGTTTGAATGAATAGAGAAACAATCAGTGACTCTAATATGCAGTATAAATGTATAAAAATATATTCACATATATAAGGTTTTTGTGCACATGCTATCTTGTGAACTTCCTATTGAGAGAGCTCCTGAGAACAGGTGTCCAGTGGGGAGAAAGTGTGCCCAGGAAATAGCTTTCTTTTTGTTGCTTGGAATCATTTTCCTCTTCCAATACTTAAAACATGCTTAGTAACTGTTCTTCCTTCCCAATTCATAAGCAGGGTTCTCCTAGTTTTAGGTAAGGTTCTGCTAGATGTAACCAATTTGTCTTCCTCCTGCAATACTGCCCAAGAAATTTCTTCCAGAATATCATCCACAGGACAGAAATGTCAAAATGAAATTCTGGCTGAGGCAAAATGAGTCAGCATTAATCTGCTGCTGGATTCCTGAACTTCTCTAATGCCATATAACTGAGAGGAACTATCTCTACTTAGAAAACTATCATTTGCTGTTTTTTTAGAGAATTAAACAGTCTTTGTATGTATCCATACATTTGTTAAACAGTCTTTTTGATGTATTTCTACCACTTGCTGAGGTGTTTTGGGGCAAGTTACTTTAGCTGTTCTTAATTCTCAGTTTCATAGGGTTATTGTAAAAAATAAATGAGATTTTGCAGGTGAAAACATTCAACCTGTATATCTGATACATAGTTAAGATGTTTAGTATTTTTTCAGAGTAAACGAAACATATATATATTTTTTTTAATCTAGGTGTTATGGATGAAAAATCTCAAATTCAAGAACCATGTTGTTCAGACCTTTTCCTGTTCCCAGATGAGAGTGGAAATGTGTCCCACGAGCCTGGCCCCACTTACGCCTCATTCACTCACCACTTGATTAGCGATGCAATGTCAGGTGTGCCCACTGAAAACGATGATTTTTGCATTCTTTTTGCACCAAAAGCAGCCATCCAGGTAATAAATTAACAGAATTATTGAGGTTTAAAATAATGTTAAAAGTTAAATTGACCAAAGTGTCCCTGAAGAAGATTGTTTAGATTTTGTTACTTCTTATGGTTCAGTTCAGAATTACTTCAATTTAAATTCACTTTAATGGTGGTTGTACTTTATTATTTCTATGGCACATCTCTCAGACTCAGAGACTGCTCTATATTTTGCAAAGTTTCCTATATAGATTATTGAACTGCAAATATCATATAGTTAGATGACTCTTAAGGGCATTAATATTAAATGACAGAAGTTGTACTGCCTAGAGTGGTTGGTATAACTGGGAAAGACAAGATGTGTGTGAATGCTAATGATTGATTGAGAGGAACACAAACACACAAAACTGCCCAGTAGTATCTTAGTAGGTGACTGAATTTGTTCACTAAGTTCTGAGAACCTTCTGGTTAAAATTTAAAAAAATCAAAGCAGTCAAACTCAGGATAAACCAATTATTAGAAACATGATAATTTGCACAGTATTTTGAAGTTGGTCAAGTTTTGGTTTGAAATGCAGTATTGACTTTAACTGAAGGAATAAAATACATACATGTGCAAACCTGTACATAAAATCTGTACTTTTATATTATGAAATAAGTTGTAAGAGTGAAATTGTAAACTAGAAAAAATTTTCATGGGTGATTTATAAAGAACAGAAATATAGTTCATTGTATGCTTAATGAAGCAGTCTCTCTTAGGTAGTGGTTAATGTCAGAATTATAACCTTATTTTATATATCAAAATTAGGAAAAAGAATATAGACTCATGAAATTCCCTTGAGATATGCAGCATAACCAGTCATTTCTAATGATGTGAGAGTCTGTGTTACTGTTGATTTCAGGAGAAGGAAGAAGAGCCAGTCATAAAAATCATGGTTGATGATGCAATTGTGATAAGAGACAACTATTTTAGCCTACCTGTTAAGAAGACAGATACCAGCAAAGCCCCATTACACTTTCCCATTCCTGTAATTCGGTATGTTGTTAAGGAAGTTTCTCTTGTGTGGCATCTTTATGGAGGCAAGGATTTTGGGACAGTTCCTCCTACTTCTCCAGCTAAAAGTTACATGTAAGTTAATTTCTGTGCAAGTTTATTTATCAGGCCAATGTATTCTTTTCATATAAAAATATAGAATTTATCTTAAGAGTTAATAAACTAGTATTTAAGTGTCATTTCCCATTTGTGTACTTATTTGTATTGTAATTAATGTTGAGTTTCACTCAGCAAGATTTTCAGGTATTTACTATATGCCCATTCTAAAAAAGGAACAAGACCCAGCTCTTTCTTCAGCTCCAAAGAAGGGGATAATCATGGACTGAAGGAGAACAGCGAAGTGAGTGTGTCAGGAGGCAGGAACTGTGCATTCTCTGAGCTCCCAGCACGCAGGAGAGTACTGAGCAGGGCACCAGTGCTTACCGAGCGCTTACTAACTAAACAAAGGCAATGTTCTGCAGCAGAAGAGAACTAGGCAGAGGATGCTCGGACAGTGGGGTAAAGAGTTTCCCAGGGTGGGAGGAGCAGTGACATTTGTTACAATAGTTCGCCTTTTTGTACTTAAAAAGTTACTTTAAAACACTTCTGACTTGATTATAGTTCTTTTCTGTTTTCTGGCATTTTTAGGACTTGTTCTTAGACCAAAAAGTTTTCTAAGGTAATAAGAATGCTATAATGAGGTCTCATTTCCAAGTGAATCCTGTGATATGGAACCCAGCACCATAATTAGATTTTTCTAAGTTCTGACTATTTAGCAAGCAGATGACTACTCTGGTTTTGATTTATAATAATATAATTTGTGACAACTTTCTGATAATTCTGTAATTTTATTTTTCTTTTCATCTTATTAATTTTTCTAATATTATTAATTAAATTTCTTTGATTATTTTTAAACATTATTTTCTTTTTCTTCATTTTTAGTAGTCCTCACAGTTCTCCTTCTCACACACCCACAAGACACGGACGGAATACAGTATGTGGAGGGAAAGGAAGAAACCCTGACTTTTTAATGGAAATACAGTTAAGCAAGGTAAGAAGGTATTTTGAAAGGAAAAGTCCACTTAAGATGGAAGGAGTATAAGTGGTGTTTCTTTGGTTTCCCTAGCCTCATTGGTCTTGAGCTTTAGGTCCTAGCTCTTTGGATTGAAAAAGTACAAGGTATCTCTATGAAATGCTTCCTTTTCTTTCTTTCTCTCTCAGGTGTTCTAAGAAGCCCATGGTGCTTTTTTTTTTTTTTTTTTTCTCTCATGCTATTCTAGGAGTTGGGTTCTCAGAGTTGAATGCCCTTAGAATCCCTTAGTGGGTTATTTAGGCCTGGATTTGTGAGCACCACTCTAGGATTGCTGACTGAACGGGTCTGACAGACATGAATTTTTAGTGTGATTCTTTTTGCAGGCACATGATAAACTGCTGCCCCAGAGTACCTGTCTGGGAAGGCCTGCCTTTGGATAGTGCATATGGCAGGTGCTCTGTGAAGTTCTCAAGGCCATAGGTCCCATACCACTAATGACATTATATGCATTTAATTTAACTCTGTCAGTTTGTTCAGGATGCCCCAAGTGTCATATTTAGGATAGGTGGTGTACAGATATTGTAGTGATGGCAATTCTTTGCCCCTTTTTGGAACTGAACTTTCCTTCTATTGATTTGTTCATGCAGTTTCATAGGTATGCAAGATCTTAATTTTAGGTTTTCTAATTTTGCTTGAAAAGGGTAAAAGGGGGCGGGTGTGGTAGTACAGGCCTCTAAATCCCAGCAACTCCTGAGTCTGTGGCAGGAGGATCACAAGTTCAAAGTCACCTTCAGCAATTTAGCAAGGCCCTAAGCAACTTACTAAGACCCTGTCTCAGATCCCTGGTACCAAAATAAATGAGTAAAAAATTAAAAGAGTAAGGGATTTTACCAAGATCATTTAAGAAATATTAACAAAGCTTATCTGTGTATTGTAGGGTACACATAGATCAATAAGTAAGTGAACAAATGAAACATTTAGTTCTTTGAAAGTGGAATTATAAGCTGAGGTAGAATCCAAAGAAAATTATGAGTGATTGTTTGCATTTTAAAGAGAAAATCTAATTTAAATAAAAGTAAAGGTTACTCTGTGTTCCTTCTCCTTGTCTGTTAAGGTGAAATTTCAGCATGAAGTCTACCCCACATGCAAAGCAGAATGCGATTCTAGCCTCTTAGAACAGCCAGTCTCTCGGCAGGTGTTCATTGTTCAGGATCTTGAAATTCGGGATCGGCTGGCAACATCACAAATGAATAAATTTTTGTACTTGTATTGCAGCAAAGAAATGCCTCGCAAAGCTCATTCCAACATGGTAAGATTTAAAGCCTCATTTTTTGTTGTTGTATTCTCTTTTTAATATGAAAATCCCTTTTAAATATGTCACTTAAAGTTTTGTGTTTGAAAAATTATTTTGCATATTGTTGCTAGAGTCTATTAACTATAATTGGCCAATATATTGATATCTGAAGAAAACCAGAAATCCATAGCAGTCTACACAAAATAATTAGGATTGTGAAAGTGTTCCAGAACATGGTTCTAAAAGCCTTATTTGAGTTATAAAATAAGGTGCTTAGTGGAAATATAGTGTGGTGGTGAAGAGCGTGGGCTTAGAGTTGGACCTGGGTTCAGATCTCAGTTCTGTAACTTACTAGTGATGGCTTTGCTTAAGTTGCTTAATTTTATCGAGGTAGAACTGATAAGCTTAGGACCTTAGAGGTTCTTTACAGAAGTTGACTTTGGAAGATGGGCCTGTACATTGGCTTCTGGGCCTCAGCAGACTCCTTTGAGCCTGCAAGTACAGTATCACTCATTTGCAATTTTTCCTCTAAAGGCAGCCCAATTTCTGTCATTAGGTTCTTAAAAGGGATTGTGCTCCAAAAATTTTTGATTCAGACTTTTAAGGAAAAGAGGGTAGATAATTCATCACTTTTTGTACTCACATAGAATTCACGATTTTTCTTTATTAACATGAGAATAAGGTCATTTTATCTCACTGGGAAAAAAATGTTTTGTTTTTGTCTTATAGTTGACAATTAAAGCATTACATGTGCGCCCAGAGTCTGGCAGGTCACCACAGGAATGCTGCTTGAGGGTATCATTGATGCCACTTCGCCTCAATATTGACCAGGTTGGTTGCATGGGCATGATTCATGTGATTATGGTTAGACTTATGCCCCCTCATCCAGAATAAAGGAACTGTAATGTTTCTTACTTTTGCGCTTTTGTGGCATTATATAATTTAAGCAGACTTTTGATAAATAGTAGAGCAGATTCATTAAAGGTTTGGAATATGAATTACTGGTGGGTAGATGTTATTGATGTTATTTATCCCGCTCTCCTGTTCATTGAGGTGGGACAAAATACATGCTACTCACTCTCTCCATTCCTTGTGGACTTACTTCTAGTTTAGATGTACACCATTTTCAGAGACTATTAAAGGACTTCCTAATGAGTTGAATGATAAATATAAAGGATTGTGTTATAATAACATCGGGGAAGATAATTTTTCTACCCTGAGCAAAATGAAAATTAGCAAATTGTTACCTAAAGAGGTCATAAACAACAGGTTTATGGAAAGATGTAAATAAGGAAAACCACTTTCCCATATTCAAATTCCCATATTAAACCTCCCGTCATAAAGTTTTTCAGGGCTAACTTTGACCCTGAGAAGTGCTTAAAACATGGTTGTAAAAGCCATATTTGAGATATAAAATAAGATGCTTAGTGGTAATATAGTGTGGTGGTGAAGAGTGTGGGTTTAGAATCGGACCTGGATTCAGATCTCTGTTCTGTAACTTACTAGTGTGTGGCTTTGGTTAAGTTGCTTAACTTCTCCAAGACTCACTTTCTTTATTGATAAAATGAGCGGGATTGTAATACATGCATTAGGATTTTTAAGAATGAGGATTATAGACTGATGTAAGGAAACACTTATGCTATGTGCTCGGCAGCCTATGTTAAGGGTCTTAATGTTAACTGAAACATATAACAACTGCAGAACACAAATGGAATTTTTAATCTGCTTTAAAATAATAAAACCCTCTTCATATCCTTTATATTGATTTGAGCTCAGGTTTGGAAGCAGAGTATTTATTTGTGAGGTGTCATTCATTTACTTAAATAATATTGATTGGATATTATTCATTAGTTACTTAAATAAAATGTGAATAATCAATTATAAGCAAGTAACAGGTATTTTAGAACTGAATTTAAATATTTATATTGCAAACAGAATGGCATTATCTCAGAGAACAATCTATTGTGAGGTACAGGAGTGGACCTTAGTTTCACATTAATGCGTATGACTTCTGAGTTGGGCCAGATTTTAGGTTTTCTCATTATGAGAATAATATCTTTTGATATTCATATCCATATTTTAGTTTAGTTTATATATAGTAGAAAGATTTATGGGAAAAGCACCAGTGTGAGTAAGACTGAGTGAAATTTGTCTTTATGTCATGACTTCATTAAATGTAGCAAGCCCAATTCCTTTAGTAGACTTTTTTCTTTGGTGTTGAGTATAATTTCTTTGTTATAACTATAAAACATTAAAACGTCAAAATGAAATATTAATCCTAAAGAAAACAGGGAAATAAATGTCGTAACTGCATTGAGGAAAAATGGGAAATCAGTCCCTAAGACATAAAACCTAGGAAAATAAAACCATGCTACAATATATAAGCCTTACGTTTTTTACTGAGTGAAAAAAAAATCTTTTCTACATGGCATATTTTGAGATTGCAAACCGTCATGGAGTAGAAAACCTTGCATTCTATTCATTTTTTCTTATGAAAATAAATCAGTTGGTGAATGATATGCTTTGAATAATATTTTTCTTAGCCAGCTTCTCCTGATCTTATTCATCTTAATTGAATTGTAGACATCAAGCTTCATTGCTGTTGGAATTAAGGGCATTTGCTTCCAAAGCACAGCACCTCCATAGCACAGGCAGTAAACAGTGCAGATGGATGAGTCCCATTGTGCAGGAGATAGGAGATCCAAAGTATGAAGGGCTAGATTCCCTGACTGTCCTAGTCTAGCATTTGTTTTAGCCTTGCACTGCCTGGGAATTGTGTAGGGGAGACTTGTTAATGAATTCAAAGCCATTTCCTGAATGCCTACCTTGTCCCAGGTTCTGAACTAGGATGCTGGGGATACAAAGATGAATAAGACATTCCTATCCTCAAAGATCTCTCTGTAGTGGGGAAGACTGACATAAAGCAGATGCTTTTAATATGCTGTGGTGAGTACAAGTGATAAAGAAGGCGTAGAATGACGTGCCTGACCCGCAAAGGGAGTTTGGAGGGTGAGGGATGGTGAGGAAAGGCTTTCTGGAGGCGGGGATATGCAAACTAGGTCTTAGGGAGTGTCAGGGTGTTAGGCCAGTGAAGTTCTTCATGAAGGACACGAAGGGCTTAAGTCAGGCTGGGCTGGGAGGCCATTCTGGTGGGATAGGGAAGCACTGGGGCTGGGCAAGGAGAAGGGTACACAAGTAGCAGCACCTTGGCATATTTGTGTACTTTGTCTTCATCACTTCCTTGTTTGAGTATGGCATTAAAAGTAATTCTTTACAGTTTAAATCCTATTGCACTATTAATATCCTTTTTTGTTGTACCTTAAAGCTGGCATAAATATTTTGCTATGAAAGTTTTTTTAAGTTTTAAAAAAGTTATTGTATTGAGGTATAATTTATATAATAAAATGCATAGATTTTAACTTTACAGTGAAACTTTGACAGATTTGTGTACTTTCGTGACTACTAAACCAGTTGAAGTACATAACATTTCCCATACCCCACCCAATCCCTTTATGTCCCTTTGTAGTCAGTTTCACTATCCCAAAGCAACCACTTGTCTTTCAATTACCATAATTTGTTTTTTTTTCCTATTGCATAGTTTTATGTACATAGAATTGTGTTTGGATTCTGCACTCAATATTTTGTTAGTTATTCACCTGTATTGTAGCATGTCAAGAATCTGCTCATTGTTTTTATGGTGCTGGGGTTGGAACCTAGGGCCTCATGCATACTAGGCAAGTGCTATACCCCTGAGCTACACTTCCAGCCCAGTCCATTTTTTTTTTTTTTAATTGCCATGTGGTGTTTCACTGTGTGGATATTCCACAATTTATTGATCCGTTTACCTGCTGATTTACATTTGGGTTATTATATATATAAGATAAAAGCAGTATTTCTGGGTGTTCAGGGGATATATGTTTAACTAGCATAAGCAGCTTCCAGACAGTGTCCTACTGTCCTATTTGGCTGTACCAAATCTGCATTCCCACGCATTACCAGTGAGCACTCTAATTGCTTCACATCTTTGTCAAACTTGCGAGTATCAGCTTTCTAATTTAGTTGTTTACTTCGTGTTCATGGTGGTTTCATTTTGGATTTTTCTGAAGACTAGTGATGTTATGCGCCTTTTCACATGTTTGTTAGCCATTTGTATATATTTTGTTATGCCTCTGTATTTTATGCCTGTTTTACTGAGTTGTATAGAGTTTAGCATAAATACAAAATAAAAATTGAGAACATTTTAAAGCTGGGAGTAGTATCCTTTTGTCATGTTGTGTATTGTGTCTAATTTTTCTTTTTTTTAAAATAATTTTTAGTTGTAGGTGGACACAATACCTTTATTTATTTATTTTTTGTTTATTTTTAAGTGATACTGAGGATTGAACCCAATGCCTCACACATGCTAGGTGAGTGCTCTACCACTGAGCCACAACCTCAGCCCTTTTCTTTTTAAAATTTGTTTTAGTTGTTGGTAAACCTTTATTTATTTTACGTGGGTGCTGGAAATCAAATCCAGTGCCTCACACATGCCAGGCAAGTGCACTACCGCTGATCCCCAGCCCCAGCCCAGCCCCCCTTGCTTTTTCTTAAAAAGCACATTGATATCTGAAATTTTCTGTTTTTATGAAGGCAATCTTGGACTTAAAACCTTGATTGTATTAAAATGTTACCATCTAGTGGCCAAGGAAAGCATTTTATATAAGGTTAGATTTGTTAATGGGTAATACTTGATATAAATAACATATATTATTTGATAAATGTGTAATGTAAATAATGTATAAACTATGTACAGGAATATACATGTGTAAAGCATTACAGAGTAATGAACGGCCCATGAACTTGCTACCTGCTTCTAGTAGTGTTAGAGCTGCCTCATTCCCCTGTGCTCCATGGTACCTAGAATATTCTTCTAACTTGATCATTTATACTTGAGATAAATGGGATCCTAAGTACTCGAATCCTTGGAAATTGTCAGACTTTTTTGGTGACCCTATAATTAACTATATTGTGACCCTATAATTGAACTTTGCCTTATATTTTGGTATAGTATTAATGTTTTATATTAATTTAGGATTTTTTAAAGTGGAAGGGAAGAATAAGAAAGAATAGGCTCAGGCATTTGATTTTTATATGTCCCAGGATGTAATTGTCACTTTGAGAAAAGCAGAATGAAGCTGCCAAAAATGGGTCAGATGTGAATGGATTATCAGGACAGAGCCAAACATTTTTGTTTGAAACTCTATAGTATCAGAAGGGACTACTCTGAATGATTGATTTTATTTTTCATTCTTATTTTGAATGTCATTGTCCACTGGAGAAAATGTATTAAGGTAACACAGTGGTAAAAGCAGAGATGAGACATTAAGAACTCTCATGGCAAATGAGTATCCAGAACAAACTAGTTGCCATTATTATTGTTAGTAGTGTTACCACTACAATTTAGAATGAAGAGTAATGCCAAACAAGAATGAGAATGCTCTGTTTCTAAGAAAACTAAAAAGTACTTTGAGAATCATTCCTAGCTTTGTAATTTTTAAATTCTCTAAGTTAATTTTCTCAGAGTTGTGAGAATTGATGGGAAAGGTGTGTGGTGGGGAAGGGACAGACAGACACACACGCACAGAATAGGAATAAGACCTGAGACATGGTAGGGTTACAATAAATTATAGCTATATTTGAATAATGAGTAAAATGTGAGACTTTAAAATTATTTTGTTTCATAGTTTTAGAAATAGATGTCCTTTTCCTCTTTTCAGTTGTAATGACTTCTCTTAATTCTAGGATGCCTTGTTCTTCCTGAAGGATTTCTTCACAAGTCTTTCTGCAGAAGTGGAGCTTCTACTGACTCCAGATCCAGAAGGTATTTAACATAGTTTGAAAAATCTATAGTAAGTACAGATGCCCTTAACTTAGGATGGGGTTATATCCTGAGAAATACGATGTAAGTTGAAAACACTTTTGAGTTGAAGATGCATTTAGTTATCTAACCTACTGAACATCATAGCAACATAACACTGTAGGGTGTTTTTTGTTTCTCCTTGTGACTGAGGGGTTGGTGGAAATGTGGCTACCTGCAGATAGATACCTGCCATCACAGACAGAATCTGACCACAATTATTAGCCTGTGAAAAGATAAAAATTCAAGGTACAATTTCTACTGAATGTACATATTTTTTTCATACCATTGTGAGGTTGAAAAATTTTAAGTCAAAACCGTCATTAAATTGGGACTATTTGTACTTGGATTGATATGAGGTATTTTTGAGAATATGCTTATTTTTATTAGTGCATTATAGTTAGTAGTGGGGTTCACTTTGACTTATTCATGTTTATAATCTTTATTCCCATGTATATGCATGTGTGTTGTTTTTACTTAATGCAAATATAGTTTATATAAGTAATAATTACTGAGAAGCAAATTTTCTCTGTAATAGGGTTTGTATTTATTAAATGAAAGGTAACAAGATTGATTTAAACAGTTGCTCTATAGAGACATACCTAATACTTCAAATGTGCACGTTACATTTTCAGTCAAAAAGTCTCCTGGAGCTGATGTCACCTGCAGTTTGCCAAGGCATTTGAGTATTTCAAAGGAGCCAAATCTAGTTCTTTCTTTCCCTGGGCCAAAACTTTCCCAAAACGAGAGTGCCAGTGCAGCGGATGCAGTTAATGGAGCGGAGGAAAAGGACTTCTCAGCCGAAGAAGCGTCATTTAGTGATCAGCCTGTGTTTTTTAGGTAAATAATTTTGATAACCTTGAAGTTCTGAGGGTAGTTCTGTAATGTGTAAGTATACTGGTAATTGTGAGGTTACATCAGCTTTTCTTTGCCTTGCCACATAATTAACTAGTGTGTTTATTCACATGTGGTACCCATCTAACTTACATGCTCATTTATATGTAGGAACCCTGGTTTAGGATCTATCTCTTTTGAATCTGTTGTACAAGTTCCTTTTTCCTCCTAACTTCTTCCCTTCCCTTCCCTGCCCGCCACCGCCCCTCCCCCCCAAGTCTCCTTCTTCCTAGTCACTGTTAACAGTGTCTTGTCCCTCCCCAAACAGGAGGTTTTCCTTTTGCTTCTTTTCACACCTTGGCTTTGGCATTCCTGCCTTTTCTCCTGTGGGATTTTCTACCTGATGTTCCCCACCACGGTTGTCTTTCCTGATCCTTCCTCCTTGGCTGAACCATCACTTCCTGATGCCCAGGTCTCCTGCACTGCTGCTGCCTGCTCTGACGCTGTCTAGCTGCCTGGCCAGCTGGCCACACACTGGAGTTCTCTCACCTCTCCAGACTTTGATCTTCTTGTCCTCTTCTTTCCTAACCGTTGATGGAAGGGATGGAGCCTTGGCATTAACAAGGGAGAAAGAGCAAAACCCCTTGTTGAGAGGGACAGTTAGTACCTTCTCTGGTTCCCTGAATCCCTCCCCTGTTGGCATCTTGGCCCCCTTTTCTCTGTCTTCTCCACTAGATTCTGACGTTAGACCTTAGATCTGGCCCAAAGTGGCAGTAGATGTGTTTGAAAGTGTGTATGTTTTGAACATCTTGAGCACTTACTGTGTGTACACCAGGTTTTGGTCTACACACAATGAATAATCAGTGAGCTTATAAATAATTAAAATAACATTTGTTCTGAGTAAAAGGAGTGGGGAAGGAGAGAGTACCAAGTGTATTGCCCAGACAACCAGGTGGAGATGAGCATTCAAGAAATGAGGAGCCAAGTCCTGTGGCGAATGCCTGTTATCCCAGTGACTCAGGAGGCTGAGGCAGGAGGATTGCAAGTTCAAAGCCAACCTCAGCACCTTAGGGAGGCACTTAGTAACTCAGTGAGACCCTGCCTCTAAATAAAATACAAAAAGGTCTGGGGATGTGGCTCAATGATTGTTTCTGGGTTGAATCCCCAGTTAGCCGCCCCCTCCCCCCCAGAAGGAACAACCTGTGATCCCAGGCTGAAAGAGATTGCTGTAAATACACTATTTCTTTTCACTGAGGATTAAGTGGACTTTTGTGAGGTGGCTTAGGTTGTAACCACCAATATTAATTCTATGGGGAAAAAAGTTCCATGTATCCAGTTTACATTTAGCTTTTAGAAGCCAGATGAGTTTGTTTGCTACATACCATCAATGTACATTATTTTATTCTCCCAGGATTCTCAATATTAGTATATTGATAACCTACTTACAAGCATAAATTTTAAGGATTCTCACCAAAATTTACCAATGTAGGTGGCATTTAAAACATTTGCTGGTGAAGACAGGCTCAAAGTGTTTTAAGTCACTTGCCCACGATTGCATCCCATTTAACTCATTTAACTGATGCCGGTCTCCTGACTGCTTCACACCAGCCAGAAGAATCATCTAACCTCTTCTCTTTTTTACTTCTTGGTAATGATTGACTTAATGATTACTCTTAAAGGTCACTTTTATTGTTTTTATTAATTTGTATGAATGGAGAATATCTACCAAAATAAATTTTTATAAGAATAAACATTATTTAATAAATTAGAAAAAGTTTTTGTGAGAAAAATTAAAATATACTAAATACAAAGTTATCAAATGACTAATATCTGATTAGTTGTTACCTACGAAAAGATAGAACTAAAAGACACTTTTTATGTAGGCCATAAGATATTTACAGACTTATTTTGTGGTTTTATTTTTAATTCTCTAATTCAACAAATTAATTTATATGTAATTTAAACAATTAGTAATTTTGAATATAAATAACTCCCTCCATTGTTTATCTCTAGAGAATTCAGATTCACATCAGAAGTTCCTATTCGACTTGATTATCATGGCAAACATGTATCAATGGATCAGGTTTGGAAATTTTGCATAAATATGTTCTATAAAATTATCTCTTTTCTTTCGTAACGGGCTCAATTTTTTATATAGTTTATAGGTTTATAAAATTTTAACACACATATATAGAATTGAAATGAAGCATAGGGTTTTAAATTTTAATTTTTTAAAGTAAATAATTTAAATATTGTTTCCTTCAGTGCCATAAGTATACTTTGGGATCTAGTGGGTAGTACATACTATGAATTATATATTCTGTAAATATTTCAAGATTTTTTAGCTTTGTTAATGAATATCATGTTGATTTTCCCAAAATAACAACAATATTAAATGTTGAGTCTGTCTTTATTTACGAATTAATCCAAATGTTTTTAACTTTAAAGGGTACGTTAGCTGGGATTCTAATTGGTTTGGCCCAGTTAAACTGCTCAGAGCTAAAGCTGAAGAGGCTTTTCTATCGGCATGGGTAAGTTGATTTATCCTGGGAGGCTCTAAGGGGAGGCTACTAAGGCCAGTTGACAACAAATTAGAAATGGAGCCCTCATAGCAAGCATGCATATGTTAGTTGTTTTAAAATACAGTGTTTTCTGTAGAGAGCTCATTTTTAGAGTACTCTGATTGGTTAGAGGCTAATTTTTATTCTGAGAGAGACAGAGTTTTTGAGGAGAGTACTAGTATTTAAAAATAGCTGTTTGGGACATTTCTAATGATTTCCTAAAGTTATAAATGAGCTTATTCTTTGAAAAAAATTAATGGCAATTTATAGACTTTGGGTTAATTCTATGCTAGAGCTTTAGATAGTCAAGAAATAAGGATAGTGGAACAACACACACATGTACTTAAGTCTTGTGGAAATTAGAAACATTACAACATTAGAAACATTCTGTATCTGTTTATGTCTATATTTACCTGTCATCTAATATAAATATGTAGAAAGAGAGTGATTCAGATTGCGAGTTAAATGGCTGATATATGTTAATTTTTGATTTAAAATTTGTTTTAAATTTTAAAAAAGTATAAAAATTTTGCTCACATAATTCATAAATTTAAGTTAAAAAACTTATCTAAATGTATAAGGTTTATTTTTCCTTTCTATATACTAATAGTCATTTACTCTAGTTTGCTAGGTGTTGATAAGTTATTTTCATATGCAATCACTGAATGGCTCAATGACATTAAGAAGAACCAGCTACCAGGAATCCTGGGAGGCGTTGGACCTATGCATTCACTGGTTCAGTTAGGTGAGTTTTCTCTTTTAACCCTTTTGGAGTTATGATTGAGAGTCTACACGAAGATCATTTTTCTAAAAACCCACATGTATACTGTCAGACAAAAAACTTTGCCTCCAGTTTTGGGGTTAAAAACTCCAGGATTAGAATGTTAATGGAGTTTTGAACCCCAGAACTCATGTTGATTTTTGTGCTGTTTCAGTGCAAGGCCTCAAGGACTTAGTGTGGCTACCCATAGAGCAGTACCGGAAGGATGGCCGCATTGTCCGAGGGTTCCAGAGAGGCGCCGCTTCCTTTGGCACTTCAACGGCAATGGCAGCTCTGGAGCTGACAAACAGAATGGTCCAAACCATACAGGTATCTTTCCCAGCCTGTCTTAATCCACAAGGAAGAGCTACTGTAAAGTGGGCTGTTTTGTTTTTAAACATACTGTGAAAATATAAATACACTAAGTGTTGAGCATAGATGTTTTATTTGTAATTATTTAATATCATTTTATCACTTAGATGTCCAACATTAAAATATTCAGTAGAATGGAACAGTGGAATGCAGTGTTAAATTTGTTTGCCTATTTCAGGTAAATAACAACCATTAAATTAGGGGATTTGTTTTATCAGTCTGTATAAAAATATCATAGCTAAATTCAAGAAAGCTTAATTGATTAAACAGTAGAGGTATTAAGGTTTGTTTCCATTCAGTATTAAATTGTATAACATAGAAATATTGAGTATTCTCTATGGAGAGAGAAAGGAACTGAATAAGTGAGCTCAATCCAGATATGAGTTTTTAGTTATTTTTCATATTCTTATTGTAGAAGTCATAACTCTTGTATAGAATTCAGACCCTGGGAGCTCCGCACACTCCCCATAGAGTTCTCTGTTGTTACAGAGCTCTCCCAACTGCTTTCTAATTCATTTCTTATTCTGACAAAATATCCAGGCAGCAGCAGAGACTGCTTATGACATGGTGTCTCCTGGTACTCTTTCTATTGAGCCCAAGAAGGTCAGAAGGTTTCCTCATCACCGATTAGCTCACCAGCCAGTAGACCTGAGGGAAGGTGTGGCCAAGGCCTACAGTGTCGTCAAAGAGGTACGTAAGTGTTTGAGTGGACAAGTCACTAGTTTGCCTATTTTCCTGGCTGTCACCCAAAGAGCATTCAGTAGTGTTAATGTGTTTCAGAGAAACCCCTGAGAATGGAACGGGAGCAGCCACTACTAGCATGTGACATATCTTCCTGAAGTGAGATAGGAGGGCTAGGTTGTGACTGACAGCCTTCCATCAAGAGAAGAGAGCGAGGGGTAGATTCTCACTACCACAGAAGTATGTGGGGAACGGCAGAAATATATGCCCATGTGTGCACCATCTGCAGTTTTTTCTTTTTTCTTTTTGGTTCTGGGGATTGATCCCAGGGGTGCTTTGCCATTAAGCTACACTCCCAGCCTTTTAAATTTTTTTTAATTTTGAGACAGGTTCATACTAAGTTGCTGAGGGTCTTCCTAAAGTTGCCCAGGATGCCTTGAAGTTGTGATCCTCCCAGCTCAGACTCCCTAAATTGCTTGGATTACAGGAATGCACCACTGTACCCAGCTCACTATCTGCAAAATTTGTTAGTGTTAGATTTTTTTTAAGAAATGCAGCTTTTCAGTGAACCACCCACCTTCATCCTAACCTGAAGTTGATGCATATTTTTGTTTATGTGTTTATGTGTCCATGTTAGTACTCATAATCGGATTTAAATGACTTTATAGTATTATGATGTAAATATACTATAGTTTATTATTTCCCTATTGGTGGCTATTTAGTTTCTATTTTTCCCCCTGAAGCACTGCTAAGGGGAATCTTCACCTAAATGTGTGTGTTTACATGTGCAGAAAGTTTTCTAGGGTGGAGTGGGTGGGTTGCAGCCGAATCTTGCCCTGTAGTAGGCATGCTATGTGGCTCTCCAGCAATCATGTAATGAATGCTGAGTCTTTCTGTTGCCTGGAGTATTCTCTGGCTTCATCATTTTTGACATTCTTTTTAACATGACATGAAGAAGTTTGTGTTCACCCTACTTTATGGTTCATGTTTTAGAATTTCATAAAAGACATTTCACCAGTCATGTTCTGGTGATAAAAGGACCTAGGCCAGTCCTTCTTCTACTGAAGTAGACTCTGTGGTTCCCAAGTCTGTGGGAAGGCCATTGGGGTAGGGCCCAAGAATTATATCAGGGGATAAAAGAAGGGAAGACCAAAGTTCAACTTCTGAAAAGAGGTATAGCGCAGAGAATAAAGAGAGAATTACCAGTATTGGTCCAGTTACCAATAGATTTGTAAGACTTATTACTGAGGTTCAAGGTAGGGCAAAGGCAGTGGCAGCAGGGAAGAGCAGCACTTTGATATGGAGCACTTGGGAAGCACTTGCCTGAAAATGTATGTTTATACAACACGTGCATTGATGTGGTCCTTTGTGCCAAGGGTATAAGTGGTTCTTAAGATAGGTGCTAATGCTGACTTAGAGATGAGGAAACCGGCTTAGCACGAACAAGGAGCCCCCAGCAAACCACAGCAAGCAGATGGTGGGCCAGGACTGACGCCCGGGGAACTGCAGCTGAAGTTCAGTTCTTTTCTCAAAAACCGTCTGTAGGAAGAAAGGTTGGGGACATTGCTTGAGCTGAGTTGTGAGGGCATGCTGGATTAGACTGAAACTGAATTCTGAACTAATGTTTTTTTTTTTTTTTTAAATAGAGGTTCCAAAATGCTGAGAAATATTTTTTTTTCAGTTTAGATGTTAATAAATCAAAGAAAGAGATTTCAGGTGTTACATAAATAACTCGTCTGTGAGATGGAGGTTTGCAGACTAGCCTGTAGGTCACATCTACCCAGGCCTGTTTTTGGAGGGACCTTCAAGCTAATAATTGTTTTCACAATTTTAAATGACTCTAAAAGGGAAATCCAGAAAGAAGTGTGAATAGACTGTGTGGCCCATGAATCTCTACCATCTGGTCCTTCTCAGAAGATATTTGTTGACCCCTGTGCTCTGTGATTCTTTAGTGGTAGTCAGATCTTTGGGATGTGGTCATGGTAGTCTTCCAAGCAGCGTCAGGCTCTTTAATTCAAACAAACACTGTAAGAGGCAGCCAGTGTTTTAATTCCCCATTTAAAAGACTAGCTTGAGGTTTCACAGCTAAGTGATCGGGTTTGAATTTTCTTCTGTGTCTCCAAACTTAGTGGAGTTGGTCATTCACTCAGCATCCTGACCTGTATTATGGGCAGGAGGGGAGAGGGGGGACTAACTGCAGGGAAGGTGATGCGGGGAGGTGGATGATTTGTACTCACAGTTCCTCACTGGCTGTTGGTTTTAAAGGGAGCACTTCTATTTCTTTTAGTTTTCTGAACTTTGTGCTGTGTGTATGTGTAGAACTCATGGTATTACATGTTTTTGTTTGCTGTGCTGGGTAAAAACCTTATGCTATTAGCTTGTTAAACTGGTGACTGGATTCTTTGATTTCCCAGGAGAACCGAAAGTTCCTTTATATTGGACCTAGCACGAGGGAACCAGTGCCCTGGTCTCTCTGGGGGATTTCTGAGTCAGATGAATAGCAGAGGTTCAAAAGGCACATGAGGTTTTACTCCTAAGGCGCACAGCACATTTATACATTATCCCCGGAGCTGGGCGGCCATGATTGCTTTAACACTGTAGACCAGGGAAATTGAGATGCTGCAGAAGCTTTGTGTCTAGTCCTTGCATGACAGGTTTCTGCTGTATGTTCTCAGAATTTTCTCTTCAACTCAACAGAATGGGTCTATTTAGCTTTTTTATTATAATTGAATGTTCCTCAGTTATCTTTTCTAATACATAGCCAGTAATTTAAGACAAATAATTTTCTACAGCTTAGGGGAATTAAGTTTTCTTTGTGTTGCATCGAAGGAGCTATCACTGTGGTCCTTTAAGTGAGTGTTTATTTGAGCTTTGTTTCCTAAGTTGGGTTTAACTGGAGTGATTAATCAAGCTAGAAAAGCTGCTCTTGGATCATTAAGTATTTCTGTAAGCTTCCCTGTGTGAAAAGTGTTTAGCTACATTTTGTATGCATTGGTGTCATAACAAAATACTAATACTTGCCTCTTTTCCTTATTATTAGAATTTGTCATAAAAATAATTATCCTGGGTAATCTCAAAAAAGCAATTATTTGTCTACTTATAAATATAATGTTATTATACTGAAAGTGTATAATATAGGATAATTCAGATTTCTGACCAGTAATTTATTCCCCTTCTCCACACCCCCAGGGAATCACAGACACGGCTCAGACCATTTATGAAACAGCAGCTCGAGAACATGAGAGCAGAGGGGTTACCGGTGCCGTGGGTGAAGTCCTGCGCCAGATTCCCCCAGCAGTGGTGAAACCTCTGATTGTTGCCACTGAAGCGACATCAAATGTGTTGGGTGGCATGAGAAACCAAATTAGACCAGATGTTCGGCAAGACGAATCACAGAAATGGCGCCACGGGGAGGACTGGCATTTCCAACGAGACTCCTTGTGAGGAGAGTAAGGGTAGAATAAGGAGCCTAGAGCCCCAGTGGCAGCTTCAGAGGGAACTCATTTATTTTATCGTGCTCATCTCAGGAACAAAAGCATTTTTTTTTTTAGTTAAATAATTTAACGTCAAAACAACATGCAACCAAAAATTCTGATATTTAGGACTAGTTTGGTATTTGCCTATAGAAGCGTTTGGTGGCTGGTGTCAAAGATTGTTAAAGCATTTGCTGCCAAGTTAGTGTATTGCTTACTTTTATTAAAATGACTATAATTCTCCTTGTTGTAGACAGGATTTCATTGGAAACCTTCTTTTACAGCATAGAGTGCTCAAAAAGCATTGGAGCATTCTAAAGCACTATTTATGAAGCTCTGATGAGTTAATTTTTCTCAAGGTTTAGAAAGAAACACAGCTTCAAAACTTTGGTTGAGAATGAGAGAAGCCCCAGGGGACGCAAAGCAAATAGGGCTTTTAATATGATACCAGTGTGAAAACACAAGTCACCCTGCTGGGTTAGGTGTTCCCCACACTTGAGGTGTCAAGAGCAGCATTCATCCCATTTACTCGGAAGAGCCTTCTGGAGCTTGGAAAAAGTGAAGTCACGGACATATTCTGTCCTGTTGCACTTTAATCCTCTGTGTGTGTGTGTGTGTGTGTGTGTGTGTGTGTGTGTATAGATTAATGCAAGTCATGTTCTTTATTCCTTATTCTTTGTCATTTACAAAGTTACACAAAACACGAAGAGGAGTAAACATGCCTGAGAGCTTCTGGCAGACGGAAATACCCAAGTGCAGTAGTTTCCTCTAAGTGAAAGTGGAAACGTGCATTCTGTAATGAACTGGGCCCATGTAATTGTTTGTTTAATTTAAGCAGGTATAGTGCAAGCTTGTTAGAATGTGCGGGAAGGGAGATTGGAAGTAGTTTTTACTCTTTGAAAATTAAATTAAAAAATCCTCAAAACATATGCCCTAGTCAACTAATTCAGAGTACCATTTTTATTTGGTTAACAGTGTACATTTTGATAACCTGTCAGGAATGAATAAAGTATTTTCTATTTAAAGATAAAATTGTTTTATGCTTTAATGACTATTCTGCTTTTCATAGAGCATATCATAAATGCAGTACTTTGATTTAGTCCAAAATATTTGGAAGTACTTAGTCAGAATTGATTGTGGTTGTTATCAAGTAAATGATCCCCAAGGACCAAGAGAGGTCCCTGATTGTGGAGTATTGTCACCCAGCTTCTCATTCCTAATGTGTGGGAGTGGTTGCAGGGGAGTATTGTCAAGGTGAATTTGGATTTTGGAATTGTTTTTTCTTTTTGGGGGGGGTCAGAAAATGAAATTAAATCAATTTTATTCTCTAAATTTGTAAACAGGGAGGCAATGCAAACCAAAAATCCACACATTCAGAATTCATAAAAGTGGTGTTACATAGCATTTAAATTTACTTTTTTTCCTTTTTATTGCTGAAAAACTTAGAAAGGCAATGCTCAGAGTAACTACCTGCAACTACCTGCTTGAGCATCATGGAACCATTTGTAACTCTATCCCTATTAACAGTTCACGTAGCCTGGCCCTGACCAACATTAAGGTGATGACACAGTGTACCACCATGACAGTCCAGCCTCTGGGGTGTATTTTGTTGCCTTGCTCACCAGCTCCAGTATTCTGTTTGCCTTAAAATAAACCATGTTGTGTACCTGATTAATCAAGCTGAAAAACACTGGATCAAACTTTAAAATCTTTAATCTCTTAATCCATAGTTATACTTCAATTTAATTAAATGTAATACGGGGGAAATAATTATCCTTTTCTTTGCCCTTGAGTTGTGAATGGTTTAGTTGAAAAAGCTCATTAACACATATGTCCTTTTGATGGGTCTCTGCACTGCCTTCTGTCCCACCCTCCTGCCCCGCTTTGGGTGGGATCACTGACTGGAACAAAAACTATGTCTCTCAGAGATTCAGTGTCAAGGGTCTGTTCATATTTCAGCCAAAATGCTCTTCCCTTGAGCTGTTTGTAGAGGGCCTGTCTGTATCTGAACATGTGTATGTTAACTATCTCCTACTAAAGAGGGTCTTTCCAGACTTCCATGTGAGGACACAGTGAGGAGAGTGCAGCAGGATCCTTGGGTTACTGGATCTGCAAGCCACCAAGCAGATGACTTGGCCAACACACTTAGTTCTCCGAGTGAAGGTTTCTTTTGACCAAGCCCGATGGGAATTTGTGTGCACCTATGCGAATGGTGGCACATGTCTGTGCCCCCTACATTGGGAGGTGACCTTGAGTGGGAACTGTGACTCTGGTCACATCACACCCTGTGCAGCTGTGGGCTACTCCATATCTCAGGCTCTCAGTGATATGTTTTTGAATTGTCACTTTGCCTGCGTGTTGAGTCGGGATGTGATGCATGCTGTTGCATTGAGCCCCTTGCAGGTCTCCCCCAGGAGTCCAGGTAAGCAAGCTCCATCAGGATCTGCCAGGAGCCATAGACTCCCACAGTGCTGTTGAGGTGACTGTGTTACAAGTAGGCAGCACAGACCATAGCCATAGCCATGTATTTCTCTTGAACTGACCAATTTTACCTTCCTATGTGTTCCCATGTTGCTGGTATTTACAAGTACAACATCTATTGAACTCTTTTTTTGGGGGGGGGGGTACCGATTTAACCCAGGGGCACTAACCACTTAGCAACATCCCTAGTCCTTTTTATTTTGAGACAAGGTCTCATTAAGTTGTAGAGCCTGGCTTCAAACTTGCGATCCTCCTGCCTTAGCATCTTGAGCCCCTGGGATTACAGATGTGCGCCACCATGCTCATCTGAACGTTGGCCTTTGACAATAGATAAAACTGTTTCTTTCAGACCCTGTGGCAGTAGACTTTCATTTTAATGAAATTTGGGTACAACTTGGTTCTTGCTTAGAGAGAATATATTTAACAGTGATGTTTTTATATGCAAAAGTCACTTTAAGAAAAAAAATCTTTCCAAGGAGCAGCATGCCTACCATGCAAAATAGTAATAAAGACCAGTGGTTTTTGTCCCCTGCCATGTGCCACTTTTTAAGTGCTGTTGCAATATTTCTGGTTTTTAGGGAATTGCTGTTGAACCTCAGATGCCCTTTGACATGGGTCCTTGGTACCTGTGTTCTCACCAATGGAAGAGTTAATTTTAAATGCAGAATCTACATTTTCACTAAATAGTTTTAGGATTAACTATTAATTTTCTTAACATTAATGTAAATATTGTATATGTGAAAAGCTGGGGCTGGGAATGTGGCGCAGTGATAGAATGCTTGCCTCATGTGTGAACCCTGGATTCAATCCCCAGCCCATGGAGGCTTAAAAAAGAAAAAAAAAAAAAGCACTCAGTTTCCGTTTTCTCATGACTGTGTGGAGTGAATTCCCGAGGTTATGGTTAATGTGCTGAGCCATGGGGTGCACACTCTTTCCTTTCCCTTCACATCCCCTGGCCTCACCTGCAGCAGTAGAGAGAATAGCTGATTTTTAAAATATATTTTTTAATTCTATCTATACATGACAGTAGAATGCATTTTGACACATCGTACATAAATGGAGTATAATTTCTCATTCTTCTGGTTGTTTGTGATGTAGAGTTACACGGGTTATGTAATCATGTTTGCACATAGGGTAATACTGTCCCATTCATTCTAATCATTTCTATCCCTATGCCCCCTCCCCTCCCTTCACACCCCTCTGTCTAGTCCAAAATACGTCTGTTCTCCCCCGACGCCTTATTGTGAATTAACGGCTGCATATCAGAGAAAACATTCAGCCTTTGGTTCTTTGGGATTGGCTTATTTTGCCTCTTATAATGAGGATAGCCAATGTACCTTGAAAATAAGAGACTGTGCACACTCATTTTGGACCTGCAAATGCATCAGCTGGATATAGCAACTGGCATCCAATACACATTCAAGCAGGGATTGGTGATGCACACCTGTAATCCCTGCAGCTCAGGAAGCTGAGGCAGGAGGATCTCAAGTTCAGGGCCAGCCTCAGCAACTTAGTGAGACCCTGTCTCAAAAAGGACTCAGTGGTCGAGTGCCCCTGGGTTCAATCCCTGTGCTTCATGGCCTGCCTGCTTTTAGCTTAGTGCTTAAGATTGGTGTGGGGCAAGCTGCTCCTTTAATAGATGTGATGCCCAGTTGCAAGGCAGCTACTTCTAGTGAGGAATTACTTCCCTTTTGTCATGCTGTCTGCAAACTGAAGACAGAAAAGGCAGTCCTATAAAATGCCACCATAGGCCTCTTTGGGGATGAGAAATTTGAGTGTCAGTTCACATTTTGGATGTTGGCGAAGGAGTTAGAGATGTATTTCCTCCTTGGACAGCCATGCTGCTTTCAGGCACTGGCTTCCTAGTGAGTGCCAGAGTGCTGCTGTGTCTAGAGCTGGGGTGTGTGTGGCACTGGCTCAGGGTCACTCGTGCCTGGGGGATCAAAATAGCAGCCCCCAACGTGTTTCCTCTGCTGCTTCACCTGCATTTTGTAGCTGTGGATGGCTGCTCCTGATTTCTGGTAGATTGGCCTTGCCCTCTGTAGCCTGCCGCTCCGCTCACTCAGGACTCGAGGCTTTCTCAAGGAGAAATTCGGAAGCGACACCAAATTCAGCTTTTATGTAGATCCAGCCTGACTTATTTTAGAGACTGAATCACCACAAGGATGAGAACGTTCATGTAGATATTTACTGTCTTGGCTAAATTTCCTAATTATCCTAATTGTGTTAATTATGGATGTGAATACTTACAAGAATACTGATACTGTACAAGTATTTTGGTGGAAATGTATCTTGTTAGTGTGTATTTAAAATATGAAATTAAGAATACTCAAAAAATTAAAATATTTACTCTTTGGGTTTTTCTTTAATCATAACTGTTGTCTGTCACCATGAATTGTTTCCAAAGCCTGTTTGAAATGCCTCTGGGACTAGGAAAGGACATTCCCGTGATCCTGCATTTCAATAGCAAATCTGGTGTTTGCTACTAGTTTCTAACTCATAGAGTATATGATCTTGCAATTTGCCGCTCCTACTCCTTTTGAGTAGTGATTACTCTTTCTGCAATTTGGACTTGGAAATACGTCCTGTAGTTTTGGTCTTAAGGACCTAGATAAATATTTGATAAATCTGTTTGGAAAAATATTTTGCTTATAAAGGAATGTATAAAAGGCATTTTAAAGACAAATTACAAGAAGTTTGATGTGGCAGGTGTCACTGTTCAGTCATCCTCCGGCTTGAGCCCTGGGGGCACAGGACTAGTCTCCTAGGATGCTCAGTGTGCCCCGCCCCTCCCAGCTGTTCCCCAGCTTCCCTGGCCCTGTGCTCCTGCCTGAGGCCTGTAAGCAGAGGTCGGAGGAGCCTGGAGAGTGCCTTTTTTAAACTAAGGTCCCTCACAAGTCAAAATAGGGCCCAAGCAAAGGTCCCTCCATGGCAGCACAATATTTGGGACCTGATTGATCTTTGGGGCGGGGGGGGGGGTGGCCTGTGATTGCAGGAGGTCTCAGCCTCTGGACCTCTACCCACTAGGTGCCAGGAGCACCTCCCCCCTCCCAACTCTGAAAGCCGAACAGGGCTCCAGTAAAGGCCAGATGTCCCTTGGGGAAAACTCTTTTTGGAAACCCCAGGACTGAAACTCCCCTGGCAAAAGTGGTGAGGAGCCCTGGCTTCTCCCCACTGGGCTTTGCCTTCCTGCCCCAGTCGGGCCGCGCCACCTCCCTGTCTCCTCATTCCCCAGTGTAGCACTGTCTCCTCTTTTTTAAAAAAAATTTTTAAGTGGTTGATGGACCTTTATTTTATTCACTTATTTATATGCAGTGCTTAGAATCGAACCCAGGGCCTCACACGGGAGGCAAGGGCTCTACCACCAGTCTGTTCTCTTGAGTTTGAGTCCCCCTTGGTGTCCTACCCTGTCTTCCCATGCAGGCAGCGTCCCTGTGTGCCCGGTGCCCATGCAGTGCTTTGCCCAGAGCCGGGAGCAGTGCGTGGAGGGTGAAGGAAGGAACCGCAGGCATCTGGCCTGTGCAGTCACTTTGCCCAGAGAGAGGAAGTCATGCCTAAGATGGTGTGACTGATGTTTAAAGGTGCCTTTATTCACTGTCATCTCACTTTCCCTGGCTTTTGCACCACTGGTAGTAATTCTAACATACACATAAAAGAAGAAATCCACTGTCTCTGAATATCTGCTCTGTGGTGACCACCCGCTCCGCACTGAGCCACAGACTCAGAATCAGCAGGGTCCTGGCAGGAAACCCATGGCCCATGGGGGTGCCTGGAGCCAGGAAGGAGCTACTTCCTTGGTGACAGGGCAGGGGGCCCCAGGACCTCCAGGGCTCTGTGGGCCCAGGAGAGACCTCAGCCTTGAATCAGTGGCCACTTCTCACCTTTCACAGGTGTCCTCCTTCCCGTCCTCCCAAGAGACCGAAGCAATGTGTGCCCCTCCCCCAGGCTGAGGGTGACTCTCACAGGGGTGGCAGTGGGTGAAGCGGCCAGAGGAGCGATTCCCCACACCCCACTCTCCTGCCCTCTGGCCTCCCTCAGGGCTCCCCTAGGAGGAGGTTACAGCGTGAGGCTCAGCCTCCCAGGCAGAGGTTAATGTGCGGGCCAGGGGCTGGAGGGTGGGGGTGCAAGGGTAGGGGACAGCTGTCCAGACTGGATTGTGGTGCTCGCACGGCTCTCTCCATCCTGCCTCCTTCCCTGTGGCTCTGCCTCCTCTGGAGTCTGAGACCCCCCTGAAACCTCTCCCTGCAGCAGGAAGGCCAGCGTCACTGCTGTCCACATTCTATTGGTCAGGTCCTGCCAGATGGCCACAGCTCACTGGGAGGCACCGGGCGATGGAGGCTAGCTGCGTGCCCTGGACGGGAGGAAGTGGGTTGCTGAGCCCTGGGCAGCTCCCCACCCGCAGCTCACAGCGCCCACTTTAGACTGGAAGCCAGGAAGGCCGGCGGCAGACCATGCTCTTCCCCACCCTCGGGAGACCGTCAGCTCACTCCAAGATAATTTGCTGTCGCCAGAGGTAGGATTTCCCCCTTCCTGGGATTGTTGGTATTCCTGAAGGCAAATCCTTGCGAAGCAAATAGGTTAGATCCAGCGAATTTGCTGGCTAATGAGGCAGGATATGATGATGCAGTGGGTCTCAAAAGTGTCTACTCACTGGAATCACTAGACACTCTTAAAAATGCCAGTGCCCACAAGCCTGTGATCCCAGTGACTCAGGAGGCTAGGGCAGGAGGATCACACAAGTATGAGGCCAGCCTCAGCAATTTAGCAAGGCCCTAAGCAACTCAGTGAGATTGAATATGGGGAAAAAAAAAAAAAACGGGCAGAGGGATGTACCTCAGTAGTGTAAGTGTCCCTGGGTTCAATTCCCAGTACCTCCCTATCAAAAAATGACAAAGCCCAGGAAACATCCAAGACCAATGAAGTCACCACCTCTGGGTGTATTTTTAAAACTCTAATAGACAAGTTTGGTTATGACTGGGACTGAGGCTAAGGGTGTAGATTTTTGAATCAGGCTACTTGGGTCTGAAGCAAGGTTTCACTACTTAGGAGCTGTATGGTCTTGGGGAAGTGACTTAACCTCTCTGTGCTTTGGTTTTCTTCTCTATAACATGGAGATAGTAGCAGTGTACTTATGAAGATTGTGTGAGTTAATATCTGCTTAGTGTTTAAAGCAGTGTCTGACCCATGTGAGCACCATCCAAGTGTTAGAAATGCTGCTGCTGCTTCTTGAATGCCTGCTATGGTACAAGGCCCGTCACCAGATGTGGATGATTCTGCTTTTGCTTTTCGGCAGAAGCCAGTGAGCAGACCCCTGCTCTAGCAAGAACCTGATCAGACACTGCCAACCATTTGGGCCATTGTTCCTCATAAGAGTGTATCAGTTTGAGTCGTGTCTCATGAAGCTGAGCAAAGAAACAAAGCCATCGGAGCAGATGTAGAATCCCTGGCGCGGGAGGACTCGGGACATGGCTTCCTGGGCACGAACAGACCTGAGCATGGCTCCGCTGTGAGCCTGGTGTCAGGGTTGCCTAGTTCCAAGGAGGTCGGATTGGAGGGTGGTGCAGACTCAGAAATAAGACTCCAAGAGCACTGGAGGCCAAGTCTTTGCTTTTGGAATAACCGAAAGGCGAAGGCTGGCTGGTGCTCACAGGAGAATCTCCAGGCCACCGCCAGGGGACAGGACATTCTGGAAAACTTGGGTCCCACTGGGGTGCGCACCGCTCGGTGCCAAGCCTCCCCTCGCTTCCAGAACCCGGGCGCGCATTCCGTCAGCCGACTGTCGCCGGCGGAGCCTCCTCCAACACTGAGTGACGGCCAAGAGCAGCCCGCGTCCCCAGCGGCGCTAGGCCAACTCCAGAGTCGCCGCCCCGGCGCGGTCGCAGGCCCGCGTGGCGTGGGCGCTGGAGGCCGGTCCGCGCCCCGGGTCCATCTCCACGCGGCTGCAGCGCTCCTCCTCCGCCGCGGGACCTGGTTCCCCTCGAACCCTGCGGAAGCCGTCCCACCCGGCTTCGTTGCGCAAGCCACCGCCTGGCAGTGGCCCGGCCTCGATGTCCTCCGTGCTCCGGAGCCCCGGGTCGGCGCGCTTCTCTGCCGCCCCTCAGGGCTGCATCGGCCAACGAGCCCCGGCAGGGGCGCAGGGAGCCAGGGACAGGTGGCAGCCGTTGGAAATCTGGGTGGCCGTGGCCAGTTGCCCTGATAGAAGCTGTACCTGGTGACACGCCCCCATTCATTGGAGCACTGCCTTCTGAAGAGATCTTGGGACACCCCGTCCAGAGGACGCTGTTTTGTTTGTGCTTTTGCTTTGGGCCCGACCGTGGTCGCCCGCGTGGGGCTGGCTTTGGGAATGTGTGGCAAGGAGCACCCCCACCTCGGTGCCAGCAGAGGGAGCCCGCGCTCTCCCTGCGGAACCTGGAGCTGGACCGCGCGCCCCCAAGCGTGGCCTCTGCGGTGCGAAGGCTTTGGCAAAGCCCCATCCGCCTTCTCTCTATGTCTGTTTTTTTTTTTTTGAGAGAGAATTTTTTAATATTCATTTTTTTAGCTTTTTTTTTGATGGACACAACATCTTTATTTGTATGTGGTGCTGAGGATCGAACCCAGCGCTACCGCTTGAGCCACATCCCCAGCCCCTCTGTGTCTGTTTTTTGGGTTGGGATTGAACTCAGGGCGCTTTACCGCTGAGCTGCATCCCCAACTCTTTTTTCTCTTTTTTTTTTTTTTGGCGGGGAGGAGGGCAGGATCTCGCTAACTTGATGAAGGAGGCTGGCCTCAAACTTGTAATCCTCCTGCTTCAGCCTCTGAGAGGCTGGATTACAGCCGTGTGCCACTGCACTGGGCTCTTTCACAGAGCTCACTGTGACATCTTCCCCTGAGTCAAGGACACTGCTTGAATTAAAATGTCATTTTTTTTCACGATTAATTTATCCCTGGAAATACTGGGTCAGGTGGCAGCACCCAGCAGCCCGTGTCCCTTGAGGCTTTCCTTATAGGTTGATAAGGAATATTGGGGCCTGAGAGAAGAGAAATGGATTCCCATCCCAGTCTCTTTGTTTTCCCTGGGGGTGTCTAAAGGGGAGTGAAACAGAAGCTGTGGACACTTCTCTGCTAGATCCCTTTCCCAGGAACGCAGGGTCCCCTCCCCAGTCCTCTGCTTAGGTCTGGGGTCAGGCAGGTGCCCTCCTGGGACGTGGTGTTTAAGGGCATGGGAATCAAGATAAGCCATGATTTAACACAAGGTTCTAAAAACAAAGTTAACACAAAAGCATCCGTAATGAACAAATCCTTAAGGTGTCAAAGACAGGATCTGACGTGGGACCGCCGTGTGCGCATCACCCCCAACCTGGTTGGGGCCCTGTGGGGTCATACGGTTGGTGGCATCTCCTTGTGACGGAATCCCACCCCTCCCTCCCTTTGCTCATGCTTCCCTGCCTCCCCTCCCATCCTGAGATTGGGACAGGACCAGGCCGGGGAGGGGGCATGGCTGGAGGCAGCCACAGGCGCTGGGAAGGCGTGTTAGGCACCAGGGAATGGTCCCCAGGTCCCCAGTGGGAACTTGCTAGGAGCTGCTGTCACTCTTTGGACTTAATGTTATTAGCAAACCCTTGCTGGGGGGCTGTGCAGGGCTGAGTGGGGCCAGGTGACTTCAGGTGGCTCTGGCTGGCCCCCACCCCCACCCCATTGGACCCGACCCACCCTGCCACTCCCCTGGCAGCCCCTGCCCCTTGTCTCCTCCTTCTGGGGCTCCCTGCTCCCCTTGAGTCCAGTCCTTCAGGGTTTGGAGTCCCCACACCTCAAGAAGTCTCCCCAGCCCACCTACCTCTCCCAAGGCCATTGTTGGACAATCTGATGGTGTCTGCTGAGTGTGGTTCTTGGGTGTGTGTGGGGGGATTTACCCACTAAGGGACTCTTCAGCCCAAGGCCATTGTTGGACAATCTGATGGTGTCTGCTGAGTGTGGTTCTTGGGTGTGTGTGGGGGGATTTACCCACTAAGGGACTCTTCAGTTGTCACAATTTGGGGGGTTGCTCCTGAACCTCCACCTGGTGCACAGAGGCCAGCTGCTGCTAAAAAACACTGCTCAGACAGCCCCGCCCCCAGCACAGGTCACTTGACCCCAAATGTCCACAGTGCTGTGAGCCCTGAGCCAGAACTCACTGAGCTCTTGCTAAGGGTTCTGTGACGTCTCCCAAGAACCAGATTCGCAGCTTCTCCTCACACCTGTTTGGGATTTGAGTCTGTCGCAGTCAGGGGCAGGCAACGTCCAAGTTCATTCCGGTTGCTATAACTGGATACTCGAGACTGGATCATTTATAAAGAGGAAACGCTGATTTCTGTGGTCCCTGAGGCTGGAGCTTCTAAGAGCATGACTCTCACATCTTCCGGGTGTCACAGGGGGAGGGCCTCGTGCTGTGTCATGACAGGGCGGGCATCACACGGCGAGGCCAAGCAGGAGGCCAGGAGGGGTCCTTCCATACCGAAGCCTCTCCTGTGAGGACCCATTCATTCATCTGTGAGGGCATCAGTCCTTCAGCTCGGCCCTCATGATACAGTGGCCTCCCCAAAAGTCCCACCTGTCAGCACTGCTGCCTTGGGGACTGGGCCTCCAACATGGGACATTTGGGGGGACATTTCAAATCGTAGCAGCAAGACCGTGGAAGCTGGGGTTTTCCTTCGTGAGCCCTGAATCTGAAGCAGGGAAGTCAGCGTGGGGCCACAGTGTCACCTCTATTGCCAGTGAGGGTTAGCCTGGAGGTGAGCGGCCAGGATGGGCTTCGTGAAGCTGAGTCTCAGAATGCAGCCAATTTAGTCATGCAGCCCAGGAAATGCTGATGATGGCCCCCTGGGGTGGAGCCTGGAAGCTTACCTGATGGCCAAGAGAAGACAGAGTTTGCAGTCAGGCGCTTCCCAAAGAGAATGGAGAAAGGAGCTTATCCCTACAGGTCTGGCTCTTCTTTTTGGAAACTGTTTAATTAGATAAGTCAGTTCTCTTCCAGGGAGGGGGTGGACCCAAGAAGCCAGGATTGTAGGGAATGATCCTCTTTCTATTAAAGTTTGATGAATCAGTCAGGATGGGCTGGGTTCTGCTGCAATAACAAACATCTCTCAACTCTCATGGCTTGAAGTAACAAAAGTTTATCTTCTACTCACTCTCTACTGGTTGGCAGGGGATTCTGCTTATCACTCAGGGGTGCAGGCTGATCTTAGCACAAAGTTTCTGGGTTGGCTACAGCAGAGAAAGGGTGTGGAAATCTATGATCTTAAATGCTCTGCATAGAAGTGACCGTGCATCTCACCTTGGCCAGGGTGAGAGAGAAGGCCACACTCAGCCTCAATAGACTGAGGAAATTCAGTCCTCTCCTTTTCCAGACGGAGAGCCCAGGAATTGTGGCTGGGCTGCAGTAATGGCCATCAACCCTGGCCCAAAGATACTTCTCTCGGAACCATAAGATGTTCAGGAGCTGTTCCTAGGGAGCCACGGCCCAGGACAGATCCCTAGACAGAGAGGAGGAAGGCCCCGATCCCAGACCTCACACCAAATGTCACTGTGTGGTGGGGCAAAGTGTCCTAGGCCTCAGTTTCCCATCTATAAACTGAGTGCCCTGCACTAGCTGTGCTCGTTCCTGGGGGTCTGGATTCTACGGTTGGAAAGCGTCTTCTTTCCCTCTTCTCCCCGGGCCTTCAGGAGGCACGACTGTCTTGGACCCTCAGCGTGTCCCGTCCCTGCAGGGACTGTACAGCGGCCTGACTCTGGTTTTCAGAGGTCAGGGTGGCTCCTCACCCAGCATCACCATGACCACTGCCCCTTTCCCCAGAAGCAGAGCCACCTGCTTCCTGATGTCAGAAGCCCGGCTGGGCTGGCAGAGCCACCTGGCTGTGCGGACGGTACCTGCAGAGTCGGGAGCTCGGGGGATCATTTTAAACCACGGGGGTGGGGGGGTTGGTCTGTTACGCAGCTGCAGACCGTCGACTCCCTCTGTGATCCGCGATCCACTCCAGGGACAGCCACTCCCTAAAGGCCACCTCTGGACACACTGCTGCCCACACAGGCTGTGATGACCATGTGACCTCGAGGTGACAATCACCCTTGGCCTTGGCATGACTCTTCCCCTGACTTGGTACTGCAGGTGCCCACGCCCTTGTTGATGGGCAGACGCGGCCACCGGTGATTACACACCTCACACGTCTCGGCGGCCCTCTAGGGTGGCTGCCGCTAATGTGTCTGGGGTCCTGGCTGCAGTCCCCTGCCAGGGGACCCACAGCTCTGTCAGGACCTTCTCCAGAACCAGGGAGCCCACTGGGACCCCAGGCAGCCAGTCCTATCTCAGGACAGCTCTGCCTGTCAAAGGCTCCTCCTCAGATTACGGAACTTGGGTCTCAGGAGTATTTTTTCTCTGGTCCTACTGTGGTCATGCTAAGTACATCCGTCCCTCTCCCTCCAAGCGCAGGCCCTGCTGTTGGGTCTCCACCTCTGCCATTCTGATCTCTTTCTTCTGAACCAGCCAAGGGCTGAACCCATACTCCCCATGGCCCCTGTGCAGGTGACTCAGTGGGATTTCACCTTCCTCATTGTAGATGCTCTACTCTTATTGATGCAGCCAATAGCTGGCAGCTATTTGGGCAGTGGTCATATACTGAGCTCCCTACCAATACCACCAAGAAATATCTTCCCCTTATGGTTTCTGATTTCTAAAAGACCGTTTCTGATACTTCTCTGTTCCCTGAAGTTCCTGGAAAGTAGACTTGGCTTCCTGATCATTGTCTGAAATCCAGTCCCAGCCATAGGTATCTCTGCTGTCATTGAGGCCACTTGGCCTCTTCTCTGACCTCACTGCTGGGAGCTGTCCCAAGGCCTCATGGGCATCCTGGGTCTGGAGAGAGCCCTGCTCAGGAGCCCAGCTCCCTGGGAATCCTGGGTAAGTCTCCCTCCCTCTCTGGAAGGGAGATCTCTTCATCTATAAAACAGAGAGGTCCAACTTCATACGGCACTCTGTCACAACCAGAGAAAGGGCCCTGGTGCCATTTCTCGGGTTTTGTTCTGACATCCCAACGTGGCCTGCACTCGTTTGCATGGTATTTATTCACTTGGTGCTGGGGTTTAAACGAGGCTCTCCTGACACTAAGCACCCAGCACCACCGGGCAGTGCCCGGCCTCGGGACAGCCCCTGCGAGCCGCAGGAGAGCCTGTGTTCCTGGCTGCAGGGGGGCCTAGTGCACGCCTCCAACTCCCCACCCTCGTGGCTTCCATCCCTTGGCTCGTTCCGTCTTTCCCAGCCGGTGTGGCAGTCCGTTACTCACTTCATCTCCATAAGATCCCACTGTGGGGTGGCTGCGGGGCCCTGTGGACCGACCGCACCATGCGGTGGACAGTGTGCCTTTCCCAGTAGGCAGGAAGGACCTGCAGGTGTGCAGAGGCCAGAGAGCAAGCAGCAGCTCAGCCAGGAGCTGTGGCAGGAGGGAGGGTGGAGAGGGAGGGTGGAGAGGGAGGTGGAGGAGGGAGGGAGGAGAGGGAGGTGGAGGAGGGAGGTGGAGAGGGAGGTGGAGGAGGGAAGTGGAGGAGGGAGGGTGGAGAGGGAGGGTGGAGGAGGGAGGTGGAGGAGGGAGGTGGAGGGAGGTAGGTGGAGGAGGGAGGTGGAAGAAGGAGGATGGAGAGGGGGGGTGGAGAGGGAGGGTGGAGGAGGGAGGTGGAGAGGGAGGTGGAGAGGGAGGGTGAAGGAGGGAGGGTGGAGGAGGGAGGTGGAGGAGGGAGGGTGAAGGAGGGAGGGTGGAGAGGGAGGTGGAGGAGGGAGGGTGGAGGAGGGAGGGTGGAGAGGGAGGTGGAGAGGGAGGCTGGAGGGAGGGAGGGGGGGGGAGGGGAGGAGGAGGAGGAGGAGGGAGGGTGGAGGGGAAGAAGAGGAGGTGGAGGACGGAGGGTTGGAGGAGGGAGGTGGAGGAGGGAGGGTGAATGAAAGGGAGGAGGAGAGGGAGGTGGCGGAGGGTGGAGGAGGGAGGGTGGAGAGGGAGGGTGGAGGAGGGGGAGGGGTGGGGAGGAGGGAGGGTGGAGGGAGAGGTGGAGGAGGGTGGGTGGAGAGAGGGAGGTGGAGGAGCGGAGGGTGGAGGGAGGTGGAGGAGGGAGGGTGGAGAGGGAGGGTGGAGGAGGGGGTTGGAGGTTTGGAGAGAGGGAGGGTGGAGAGGGAGGTGGAGGAGGGAGGGTGGAGAGGGAGGTGGAGGAGGGGAGGGTGGAGGAGGGAAATGGAGGGGAGGGAGGTGGAGGAGGGAGGTGGAGGAGGGGGGAGGGTGGAGGAGGGTGGGAGAGGGAGGGTGGAGAGGGAGAGGTGAAGGAGGGAGGGTGGAGGAGGAGTCCCCGGGCTCCCACCTGCTCCTCATCAGGGTGACTCATCTCCCAGAGACAAGACCCCCGCCTGCGCTTGCGACCTGTTGAGTTCCCCTGGATCTGGAGGGCTTAGGGTCGCCCAATCAGTGATGGGTACGGGGATGGATGGGGCTGGGGGAGAGCTGTGTCCCTTCCCAGGGTTAGGAGCAGTAATGGCAAGACGTGGCCATTGACCACAGGTTCCCGGGCCCAGGACAGGGTCGAAGCCAGCAGTGGACTGGGGAAGAAGCCCCCCATCTCCAGGAGCCCTTCACAGAGGGCAGGTGGGAGCCACGTGGGCAGTGAAGCAAGGGGTGCTGCAGGACCTTCTGCTGACACGTCCCTCCACCCAGGGCGGGCATCAGCACCTGGGGTGTGGCTAGGGCCTGATCCAGGTTGGAAGGGAAACCAGCCAACGGTGCCAACCAGCCCCATCCACAGGAATCTGAAAAATGGCTCCTTCAGCCAAGGCAGGAATCTCTGCAATGAGTAACAACCTCCAGGCAGTGGGTCGGGCCTCTGTGCAGCTGCCAGGCGCCAGGCCCTCCTGCTGCGGCTGCCTTCAGGAGGCTGGCTTCTCAAGGACCTTGTCACAGCGTGCCGTGCTCTTGAACCAGCCTGGAGCTGCGCAGGGCAGGCAGTTTGTGCAGCAGAAGAGGGACGCCTGTCCATTCCTGTCCAGCGAGTGTTGCCGGCGCCTCCTGCCTCTTGGCTTGGGAGTGTTGCCTGCAGAGCTGCCGCCTGGGGATCTGGAAGTCACCAGCCTCTGCCCCTCCCTCGGCCCGCCCTTCCTACCCTGGCACACGGGGATGGACTCATAAGGACTCAAGGAGGGTGAAGGAGGTGGTCCCGGGACGTTGGCCCTGTGGGTGCCGTGGCTCTCCCTGAGCTTGCTCACGGGCCACCTGCCCTCTGTCCCTAGACTGTAAATGAAAGAGCTGGGTCAGATCAGGGCTTGCAATTGCAGCCACCTGCAGTATGGTGCCTGTGCCACGCTGGAGGGAGGTCGCCCAGCCCACAGGGGGCGCTGTCACTCAGCACCCAAGAATCAGTGTCCTGGGAGCCCCAGGAGGCCAGCTCCAAGGGGCCGGGAGTGGCGTCTGTGTTCACTGTGTTGGCAGTGCCTGCGACGGCAGACAAAGGCACGAACCGCCCGGTGTCACTCCACCTTCCTGGTGTTCGGGAGGAGCTGGAGAGCGGGTGTCTCTCTGGAGCTTGGGTTTGGATAATGCATCAGAAGCCGTTTGAATGCCACGTGGCCTGGGGCTTGCACAGGTGCATCCCGCCTGCTGACCCAGATCCAGGCTGCTGGGACACACCTGCTCTCTGGGCACTCTGAGCTGGAGCATGATGGCAAGGTCATCGTCCCCAGGGTCCCAGCAGCCCAGCCTCGCAGGACCATGTGTCCCCAGGGACACTGTCTGCTTTCCACTTCTGTGCGGCGACATGAGGGCCGGCCTTTCTGTCCAGGCCAGGAGGCTGCCAGCTCAGTGTCTCGGGGGTCTGAACAGGACCTCTGTCCCTGTTCCATGGAGCTGATCTTGGCCCCAGGAGCATTCTCTCCTCCCCAGGGCCTTGCCATGCCTGTCTGACCGTGGGGCTCAGTGGACATCCCACTTGCACATGCCTGTCCTTGACCTGTACCACTGGCTTCCCTCACCTCCTGCTGAGCTTGGATCTGAAATGGCCCTAAAGGCCCTCGTGTGAAAGGTTTGGTCCCCAGTCCCTGGCACCATCTGGAGGTGGGGCCTCCTAGAAGGTAGGTAGGTCACTGGGGTAGTGCCTTGGAGGAGCTGTTGGACTCCAGGCCCCTTCTCATCTCTCTTCAAGTGCTGGCTGCCAGGAGAGGGACAGGCTCCTCTGTCATGCATTCCTGCCGTGATGTGCTGGGCTGCCACAGGCCCAGGGCCAGGTGACCATGGACTGAGACCTGGGAGACCATTATCTAGAGTCAACCTTTTCCCTCATTAAGGGGATTATCTCAGGTAGTTTGCCATAGTGGCAGAACGCTGGCTGGTGTACCTCCTGCACGTTCCCTATTTCAGTCCTTCACCACCGACTGACCAGTACCTCCAACCCCCATGAACTGTGGCCGTCCATCTGGCAAAACCCAACCTGGAGCAGTCCGACTGCCTACCTGCCTTCTGGAGCTTGCTGAGCGCTGTAGAAGGAACGTGCACATCAAATTCATGCTTTCCAGCTTCAGCAGGGCTCCGAGCCCCTGAATCCCTTCGTGCTTCCTTAGTGAGTTGACTCTGACCGTTGACCATCACGGACCCCCCAGCAGGCCATCCTCCCCCAGCCCCACCCACGCCCTGGTCCTCCACCTCCCTCCAAGCCTCCCTCCTACCTAAAGCCCACCTGCCTCTGTTCTGCTGCTTCTTCTGCAGGAACATGCCCTTTCCTTATTTTGCTTGGCCAATGGCCAGGTGTTTGGGATTCGGGTCATCCGTCCTTCCTGCGGGAAGCCCTCTCTGAGGGCTCCTCCTAGCCACCCGGTCTGGCCCATCTCTGCACTCTCACCCCATTCTCTCCCCGAGGGATGGGGCGGTGCTCCTGCTCTGTGATATGCTCCTGGTTATTGTCCTGTGGCCACAACTGAAGCAGAGACACCGTCAGGCCATGCGTCAGGTCCCTAGTGGCAAGGAGAGCATGGTGGGCCAGGGGCCAGTGGGTGCGGACCAGTGCATTGCAAGTGGCCCAGGGCAGTGCTCCCCCCAGCTGTCCTCCCCTCCTGTACCCCACCTTCTGTTGAAACTCAGCCCACAGCTCACCTCCCCATCCCTCTGGGCAGCCAGACCTCATGGGCAGGAGCTTGGGCTGAACCTCGGTATATTCCTCACAGCTCAGAACATTCTGGACAAATGGAGATGTAACAAGACACCCTTCCCGGATGCCTGGATGAGTTTCCTGTTGCTGCTGTAACAACTTAGCGCAGACTCAGTGCTTTGAACAACTCCGATTTATTCTGTGACAGTTCTGGAGGTCAGGGGCGGGCAGGGCCTGTTTCTAGAGGCTCTTCTGGAGGCTCCAGGGGGATCTGCCCCCGTGGTTTGCCCCGCCTCTGAGGGCGCCTGCAATCTTGGCTCACGGCTCCTTCCTCCTGGCTCTGACTTCTGCATGTGTCCCCACATCTCCTCTGACTCTGAGGACCCTGTGACTATGTTGGGCCACGTGGATAATCCAGGACCGTCTCCCCACCCGGAGATCCTCATCTTAATGATACCTACAAAGTCCCTGTTACCCTGTCAACCAACCTCCCCAGGGTCTAGAAACGGGCTCCGGATGTCTTGGGGGGTCATTATTTGGTAGATGGTCATCTGACCACCACCGTAGTCTTTATGAGGATGGAAGGATCGAAACGGAGGCCACGATTCTCCGTTCTCTGCTGCTTCAGCTCCGCCCGGACAGCGGGCCGCAGTCTTTCCTGTGGGTGGAGGACAGCGCCGCCAGGCTCCGGGGGGCGCATCGTTTGTAAAGCTCCCAGAGCTTGGTCCTGAAGAGCCGGCCCACGAAGACGAAGATCACGGGGTTCAGGCAGCTGTTGGCGAAGGCCAGGGAGTTGGCCAGCTGCAGGCCCAGGTCGATGGGCTCCTCCCAGGAGCAGCCCTGGACGGCCCCCACCCGGAACAGGAACTCCAGGAAGGCGAAGAGGTGGTAGGGCGCCCAGCACACCAGGAAGGCCCCCACGAGCGCCAGGATCAGCGCCGTGGTCTTGCCGTCGCTGGGGCCCCCACACCGGGCCCTGCCGACGGCCTCCCGCGCTCGCAGGGAGGCCAGGATGTGCACGTTGAAGAAGAGGATGGCGGCCAGGGGGAGCAGGAAGCCCAGCACTGTCAGCTCCACCATCCTAGCCACGTGCCAGGCCTGGTGGGGCAGCAGCAGGATGCAGGCCGAGATGTTCAGCTCAGGGACGGCTTCGACGGACCGCAGCAGGAACGTGGGGGTGCTCAGGAGGCCCCCCACCACCCAGATGAGCGCACAGGTGGCCTGGGCCTGCCGGCGTCGCCGCCGCCTCCGGCTGGCCATGGGGTGTACCAGCACCTGGTAGCGGTCCTGGCTGATGGCCACCACCAGGAAGATGCTGATGAACAGGTGGGCCTTGATGACCCCGCTGACCACGCGGCAGAGGAGGGCGCCGAAGGGCCAGTGGAACTCGTTCCAGATGTTCTCGGCCCAGAAGGGCAGGCCCAAGACGAACACCAGGTCGGAAGCCGCCAGGTTGGCCAGGTAGATTTCCGCTGCATTCAGTCGCGGGCGCGGCAGGAGGAGGACGGACAGGACGAGAAGGTTCCCCAGGAGGCCCAGGGAGCAGATGGCAAGGAGGAAGGCGGGCAGCACCGTGTGCAGCAGGGCCCAGGCCTCGGAGGCGCCGTCGCAGGAGGAGGCGTTGGGAGGGGCCTGCAGGCTGCCGTTGGAGGACTGGAGCTCCAGGAGGACCTGGGATGCCATCCACAGTGACCTGAAATGAGAGGAGTGGGGGCTAGCGCAGGGGGAGGCAAGACCCAGCCCCCGGGCCACCCTGCCTGCACCTGCTTGGAACAATAAAATTTTATTGGCACATGGCCACATCATTTGCATATACCTGTGGCCATTTCCATGTTACAACAGCAGAGTTGACGGCTGCAACAGCACCCCTGGCCTGGAGCTGCCCCTACTCACCAGCCCTTCCTCTAGAGGAGGAGGTTGCTGATGTCTGGTGGAGAGCAAGAGAACAGGACTTTGCCCTTGAGTTCAAATGCTGGCACAACCGCTTGTGGCCTGCGTGGGTCCACTGACTTTTCCTTTCCTTTGGGGATCTGTCTATTGAGTGCTTAGTGTGGTGCCTGGGGAAAAGAAAGTGCTCAGAAGAAAGCGGCAGCGATTAGACTTACTGGAGACCATTTCATGATTGTTATGAAAGAGCCGAACAAATGTTTAGTGAGCATCTACTTCCTGCACTTTGCAAGGTCCTGGAGACTCACAGGACAGAGCAGCCCCAACTCTGTGGGGCTTGCCGCCTGGAGGAGATGCAGGGTCATGACCTAAGAGGGGACACACACAGGGCAAGAAGGGGGCACAGCCGGGGAGCTGCTGGGGCTGGGCTGGCAGGGTGGATGGGTGGGGGCAAGAGAGAAGTGTTTCTGGAAGAAGATTCTTCTGCGCTTGGAAAACCTGGGCAGTTGGATGGGAAGGAGGACACTCCCACTCATCAACGGCCGCTGGGTTCCAAAGCTCTAAGTGTGTTACATTTAAGTATTTCCTCATTTAATCTTCCAGCAGCCTGTCGTCGCCCTGTGACCAACTGGACTTGTGCAGGGGGAGGTGTCTGTTGGACATGGAGTAGCGATGCCCAGTGTGCAATTAGGTATTCAAACTCGGTTTTCAGGGACAAATCTGGGATAAGGAAAAGTAACCGAGAGTTGCAGTCCCATGGAGGGAACCCTGGAGGGGGCGTGCAGACGGAGGGGGAGGGACGGAGGAGCAGGAGGCCCCGGAATGATGCTTTGGTGGCTGTGAAGTTCCACGGCACGCGGGACGGGGCCGCTCTGAGCCACAGCAGGGTGAGGATCTTGCTCTTGCCACCGTGGGACTGTCCTTTATGGCAGGCCCCAGTCCGCCACGGCTGTTCGCTTTGCAGTCTGGCGATACTTAAGTTTGCAGTGAGCTCTTCTGCACGACGGGCCCCGAACCACATGTCACACAAAAATCCAAGTCTGGACTTTCTGTTTCCCAAGGAGGGGGCCAGCGTGCAGCTCCTGCGAGATGTTCGTGGCGAGTCCCTCTCCATGATGCGGAGGGGTGGGGTCGGCAGAACCACAGCCCCCAAAGGTGTCTGGGTCCTTGCCCCTCCCCTGGGGCCCATGAATATTATCTTTCGTGGCAGAGGGGGCTCTGCCGATGTCATTGGATCATGGGTCACGGGGTGGGGAGTGTCCTGGGTCATCCAGATGGGCTCCATGGCATCCTGCGGGTCCTCGTAAGGGGGGGTGGGCAGGTCAGGGAGAGACGTGACCACGCTGTGCTGGGGCCTAGAAGATGGGGGAGGGGCTGCACGCACAGGACGAGCTGGCCCTTGGGAGCTCCGGAGGAACACGGCCTTACCACCCCCTGACCTTAGCCGTGGCCTCCAGAAGTGTAAGAGAATTAATTTGCGTTGTTTCAAGCCACGGAATTCGTGGTGCTTTGTTGGAGCAGACACAGGACACTGACGCCCAAGATGTCAGCTCCCCCATCCATGCAGGAGCCTCAGCTTGGATCTGATGGGGTCAGCAGGCTTTGCCCTCCACTCCTCAGCAGCCACAGCACGTGTCTGCCGAAGCCAGGGTGGTCTTTACTAGCTGGGGTTAAAGTTGGCCAGAGGAAAAATCTTCCTTCCTTAGTTCTTAGCTTTAGCGCTGAGCTTTTTCCTGGCACATAGTAAGTGCTCAGTAAACCACAGCTCTCGATGGCAATAATTTGCTCTGCTTTGAAAAACTCAGAGGGGACACTGGGCATCTCTACCAAAAGTGAGAAGTCTGTAATTTCTAAGTGAGGTTTTCCGAGTTCCCCACATTTTAAGCCTGGCATGGGCTATGTGGCATGTTCGAAATTTTCTTCACTAAATTAGCCCTCCTCAGATGAACTCCAATGTCAACAGTCAGGGGGTGACAAGGACGCTGGGAATATAGATAGAATGGGTGAGAAAGTCAGCAGGGTCAAGAGCAAGGCGGTGCTTCCAAGCCACACACAACCCAACCCGAGCAGTGATTGTCCTTAGGAAATCTTGTAAGCCAGCTGGGAGGGATTTATTTTCATAAATCTGAATCTGTGTGTTGTGAGGGCAGAGTCCCTGTGAGGCCAGATGGCTGTACTTGGCACTGATGAGTTACTTTTGTTTTCTTTTTTATTTCCTACAGCTCTTTATTTGTTCTTTTAAGATATACGTGAGAGAAGAATGTGTTTTGATGTATTCTACATACATGGAGTAAAACTGTTCTACTTAGATCCCATTCTTGTGGTTGAACACGATGTGGAGTCATACTGGTGGTGAACTCCCACATGAACATAAGAAAGTTCTGTCTGATTCATTCTACTGTCTTTCCCCTTTGTCTAATCCAATGAACATCTAACCCCCCCAACCCCCATTGTGGGTTAGCATCCACACATCAGAGAGAACATTCAGTCTTTGGTTTTTTTTGGGATTGGCTTATTTCACTTAGCATGATAGTCCCCAGTTCCATTCATTTATCGGCAGAAGCCATAATTTCATTCTTTATGGCTGAGTAATACTTCATTGTGTCTATATACCACTTTTTCTTTATCCACTGACCTGTTGAAGGGCACCTAGGCTGGTTCCATAGCTTAGCTATTGTGAATTGAACTGCTAGACACATTGAAGAGACTGTGCACTGTAGTATGCTGATTTTAAGTCCTTTGGGTATAGACTGAGGAGTGGGATAACCGGGTCAAATGGTGGTTCCATTCCAAGTTTGTGCTTTCCATAGTGGTTGCACAACTTGCAGTCCCACCAGCAATGTATTGTATGAGTGTGCCTTTCCCCCACACCCTCACCAACACTTATTGTTGTTTGCATTCTTGATAATTGCCATTCTGACACCAGTGAGATGGAATCTGATAAACAAATTCAGCAAAGTAGCAGGATATAAAATTAACACCCATAAACCAATTGGGTTCCTATACAGCAAAGAGGAATCGACTGAAAAAGAAATTAGGAAAACTATCCCATTCACAAGAGCCTGAAAAGCAACCACCACAACAACAAAGGGATTCAACCTAAAAAAACAAATGAAAGACCTCTACACTGGAGACTCCAGATCACTAAAGAAAGAAACTGGAGAAGACCTTAGAAAATGGAAAGATTCCCATGTGCTTGGACAGGTAGAATCAATATTGTCAAAATGGTCATACCACCAAGAGCACTGTACAGATTTAAAGCAATCCCTATTAAAACCGCAATGACATTCTTCATAGAAACAGAGAAAGCAGTCATGCAACTCACTGGGAAAAACAAGAGGCCCAGAAGAGCCAAAGCAATCCTCAGTGAGAAAAGTGAAGCAGGAGACATCACAGAACCAGACTTAGTTCATCCTGCAGGGTCTAGTGACAGACAGCGCGGACGAGTTCCACTGGACTGTGACATAAAGGGTGACGGGAACCTTCCCTAGCTGCTCCAAACACTCTTCCTCTTCCCCTAATCTGAAAGAGCAACTAAAGCCCAAACCAGGCATGGGATGGATCAGAATCATTTTTGTTAAGAAATCCACACTGAAGAATATAGATGCTGCCGACATACAGGTGTAAGGGAAGCTTTCCGTTTGTTAGATTTTTTTTTTTTTTAAACAGATGTGATCTCTTCCTTTTTAGATACATAAGAAAAAAAAAAAAAAGGTGGTCATTTACTTACCGGAATGGAAAATGAAAACGCTCACAGCTTGGGCTGGGTCTTCTCCTGGCGAGGACAGCCTTCGGAGGTGTTCTGTGCTGGGACCTCTGGGGGCATGTGACAGCCTTCAGTGAAACCGTGTCTGCTCCTGTGATGTCACGAGGAGGGGGGTTGGCTGAAAAGTGAGTCTTGGCTGGAGAAGGTGGTCCGGCTTTGGAGAGGAAAACTCACTGTCCTTTCGCTTTGCACTTGGGGTGGTGAGAGATTACTCAGCCTCCTCTCCCGGCTTCTTGGGTAACATCCGGGAGGCTGGCCCTGCTGCCCGAGAGGCACACCGCACACAGGTCCTGCAGCCCCGTGTTGGCACCGTGCAAACCTCCACCTCTGCTGCGGGGTGATCTCGCTGTCCCAGTCGGCCCCCCAGTGCCTGGGACTCAGCCTCACTTTGGCAGGAGCTGGCTTGCGCCTCCACTTTTGCATTTTGGTCGTGAAGGGTGCGTGGCCAGGAATCCACCCGCGTGGACCGTGACACACACAGCGGGCGGGGGAGAGGCTGACTCACGGGGGCTCAGGGATGAGTGAGACCTCAGCGCGTCCCCCGTCCTCCTGGGCAGATCTGGAATCTGGTTTTGATCTGTCTGCGTTGGTGAGTTACACTACGCAGGATCCCACATTTCAGAACAGAGGAAATTCCTGGCTTTCCTGTGGGGGCAGGCAACCGGCCCTTCCTCCGGAGGCCACTGACCAGGAGCCCAGCTGTGCCAGCTCCCCAGCCTCTTGCAGGGCCTCACCTGCCAACTAGAGGCTCCTGAGAGGCCGGCCCCCCCACGACGCCCCCCCACGCCTGCCACACAGAGTGTTCCTTTGTCTGCAGAATCTGGCCTGGCCCGGCTCTCCTGCTTCCTGTTACTGATGTCCAGGGGGATGGACGGCACTCTCGAATGGGGTCCAGGGGCATTCCAAGGTTGGATTGGTAGAGGACACGCGGGGAGCTGGCAGGGCTTCTGGGGACATTCCTTACCATCCAGGCACCTCTCGGGTGGCGCGTTGGGCAGGGGCCTCACACTGTCCTTGGGTGGATTTTAGCCAGAGAACAGCACCGAGTCCCCATCTTTCCTCCTGTGGCTACGCAGCGGGGGTCTGGCTCGACAGCCACTGACCACGCCTCCCTCATCGGGAGCTGAGACTGGTCTGGGAGGCTCCTTCCCAGCTGTCCCCCTGCCAAGGGTCTATTTAGTCTCTCGCGGCCAGAGACGGTCCTGCCAAGAGGGCTCTGTGGGCCTGAGCTCAGCTTTGCTCACCCGGAAGACGGAGGGTGGAGAGTATGGCCCTGAGCAGGGCCCACTGATGGGGCTCAGTCTGTGGCGGCCTTGACCCAGGCGTGGGAGCTCTCTGATGAGGCTGGTGCAGCTGTCCCTGGCCCTGGATGGAGACCGGGAGGCAGACCTTGGTCCCAGGGAGCAGAGGGTCTCCCCCCGTGGGGAGTGGGCCAAGCACAGCGTGAGGAAGCCCCCCGGCTCCGTGCTCACCCACCAGGCGGATGGACAAGTCACAGTCGCGATGGCCCACCTGGGCGGGTCCTGGCATTCAGAGAGCCCCAGGTGGGGCGGGGGCCTGAGCCCACCTGCTGGCCAAGGTGCAGGCCTGAGCGCTGCTCCAGGACAGGAAGGGGCCGTTGGTGGCACAAGCTCCACTGGGCCAGGGATTCCGAGGACGAGGAAAGTCCCAGAACCCAGCCTCCGGCTCCAGCCCTGCGCCCGCCGGCCTGGGAGAGGAAGGGCGGCCCACCTGGCAGTGGGCTCACGAGACCCTGTCCTTAGGGGAGTTGTGAGACTCCATGGTGAACGTGGTCTGGGACCTGGGCCATGGAGATCTCCCCAGGGACACCTGGAAGGGACTTGTGGCTGGGAGAATCAGCTATGCTTCTCCGTCTTCTAAAACCTGTCAGGCCAGCTCACTTCTGAACTTGAAACCCTCCTAGGCTCTGGACCAGGCACAAGCAGGGGCTGGACAGTGGCCTACAGGGCCATACAGGCCAGACCTGGCTGCCTCCCAAGCATCTGTCTCATGGTCCCTGCCCAGCTCTCCCAGCAGCCCTGGGCCTTATTGCTCTGTTTTGGACACACCCTATCCTCTCCCACCTCAGGGCCTTTGCACTGCCAGCTCCCTCGGCCCACCCTTCCCATAGACTCACACCCTGGCTCTTTCAGCTGCCTCCCATCTCCACGAGTCCCTCAGGTGAGAGAGCCTCTGGAACAGCCTCTCCCTTTGTGCTCGCTCTGTGGTTCTTCACACCCCTGTCGCCTCCTACATGTATGCACTCCTGTGTCTGTGTGCACTTCCTGTCTTCCTGGCCAGCATTTGAGCTCCACAGGGCGAAGAACTTATCTCTGTGGATCTCAAAATCCCATTTCCCCTCTCAGGGCTGATACACAGTAGTTGCTCAATAAATACTTGCTGAATGAATTCATGACCCCAGGCATTTATAGGTAAAAGCATCAACAGTTTGTCTTATGCCAGCAAACATGTCTTTGCCCTTGGACTGGGATATGCATCGCCTACAGCCTGCGGACAGCACCTCAGAGGATTTCTTAGCCTTCATAATCACACGAGCTGATTCCTCATAATGAATCTCTCTCTGTCATCTATTTCTCATGAGAGTCCTAATATGCAGAGTCTGGGGAGACTGCATGGAGGGGGGACGTTTGAGCTGGGTTTTGAGAGATGGATCGGAGTGGGAAGGCTGAGAAGGACGTGTGCAAGGACAGCGAGTGCAGTATAAACACGCAGAGGCCCTGTGCGAGGCCCTGGGAGCTCGGAGCAGGCCGCACGCCACACTGATCCTTCTTTCCAGGAAGACCACTGGGCCCAGCTGGGTTTGGAAAGACCGCCCTTGGCAGGCCTTATATGGGCCCGTGGTTTGGTGCAGAGAAGATTAAACAGAGCTCTTCAGGGCGGAGTGAGTGCTGTGCTGAGTGGGTGCAGAAGAGGGGCCAGCCCCACTCAAGACCTCCGGGGACAGTGGGGGACTTGGCGGTCTTAGGAATGTTCCAATCCTGCCTACTTTTGAAAGTTGCTGGGAGAGTCCAATAAACACGGGCAGGGCCCACGCTGCACTGTCTGGCTGCCCGTGGGCACCCTGGGCGTGGAGATGCCCCTGTGTCTTCCCGTCCTGCGCCCTCCTGTGGGACTTGGCGGACAGTGCCCCTGCGTTATTGTTCAGCAGCCTTGATGCCTGGGGGCGTGTGCAGCAAAGAACGAGGCGGAGACACGTTGGCTGCCTTTACGGTGCTCCTCGTGGAGGGGGAATGGGTTGCCTTGGGACGGCCAGCACCTAACTTGAGCATTGGCCACACTGGTCCCCAGGACAGGAATGCTTCCAGGGGTGTGAGACTCTGGGCACAGGGCTACTGGGATAGCCGAAGACACCTGTACCCCTTCTGGAAGACCTGGGGTCACTCTGGACTGTCCCTGTCCTGGATGGAGGGCAGCTACCAACTGAAATGCATGTGTCATTATAATCCATGAGCTCTGTGAAGAAAAAGACTAGGACACAGTGGCCCATGACACAGAGAGGAGTGGGGACTCTTGCTCAGGGAGGCAGCACGTCCTGTGCCAGGTCCTGGAGTGTGAGAAGAAACCAGCTGTGGAGTAGGAGGCACACACAGCATAAGCAAAGGCCCTGGGGCTCAGTGGCTGGAACAACTGAGGAGGCTGTGTGCAGAGTCTGGACATCTGGAGAGCGGTGGGGCAGGCGGGGGCCATCTCGACCCAGTCTGCTAGAGCACTGTGGGGAGTTTGGAGTTTCCCCGTTCAATGACATCGAAAGGGAGGGAGGGAAGATCAGGCAAAGGGAACGCTGGGTTCTGAGGCAGTCCCCAGGAGCCCCAGGCAACCTGTGGGGGTTCTGACGCTGAGATAAACCTTCAGAGCTTCGAGGGGCGAGATGGCTGGGTGGCCCTGCAGAGGTGGCCTGGGCCCTCCCGGTGGCCCAGCACCTCAGCCAATGGGGAGGGAAGCTGTGTTTGGAAGATCACCTGGCTCCCGTGTGGCAGATGGGTCACAGGTGGGGGGTGGGCAGTCAAGGAGGAAGTGAGCTGGGGCAGGGACTCCCTGGGGACACATGGTGCGTGGGAGAGGGCAGGAGGGGGATCCAAGAGCTTTCCCAGCAATGGCTACCTACCTACCTACCTCTCTACCTACTTACCCATCTACCTACCAACCTGCCTGCCTACCTACCTACCTACCTGCCTACCTACTTAACTATCTATCTACCTACCTACCTACCTGCCTACCTACTTAACTATCTATCTACCTACCTACATACCTGCCTATCTACCTACCTACCTATCTATCTACCTACCTACCTGCCTACTTACCTACCTACCTACCTACCTACCTACCTACCTACCTGCCTATCTACCTACCTACCTATCAACCTGCCTACCTGCCTACCTACTTACCTATCTACTTACCTACCTACCTGCCTATCTACCTACCTACCTGGCTACCTACCTACCTGCCTACCTATCTACCTACCTACCTACCTATCTACCTACTTACCTACCTACCTACCTGCCTACCTACCTACCTACCTGCCTACCTACCTACTTACCTACCTATCTACCTACTTACCTATCTACCTATCTACCTACCTATCTACCTACCTACCTACCTACTTATCTACCTACCTACCTACCTACCTACCTGCCTGCCTACCTACCTACCTACCTGCCTACCTACTTAACTATCTATCTACCTACCTACCTACCTGCCTATCTACCTACCTACCTACTTACCTACCTACCTACCTACTTACCTATCTCCCTACCTACCTATCTACCTACCTACCTATCAACCTGCCTACCTGCCTACCTACTTACCTATCTACTTACCTACCTACCTGCCTATCTACCTACCTACCTGGCTACCTACCTACCTGCCTACCTATCTACCTACCTACCTACCTATCTACCTACTTACCTACCTACCTTCCTACCTACCTACCTGCCTACCTACCTACCTACCTGCCTACCTACCTACTTACCTACCTATCTACCTACTTACCTATCTACCTATCTACCTACCTATCTACCTACCTACCTACCTACTTATCTACCTACCTACCTACCTACCTACCTACCTATCTACCTACTTACCTACCTGCCTGCCTACCTACCTACCTACTTACCTACCTACCTACCTACTTACCTATCTACCTACCTACCTACCTATCTACCTATCTACCTACCTACTTACCTACCTACCTACTTATCTACCTACCTATCTACCTACTTACCTATCTATCTACCTACCTACCTACCTATCTACCTATCTACCTACCTACTTACCTACCTACCTACCTACTTATCTACCTACCTATCTACCTACTTACCTATCTATCTACCTACCTACCTGCCTACCTACCTACCTACCTGCCTGCCTACCTACCTACTTACCTACCTACCTACCTAGTTACCTATCTACCTACCTACCTACCTACCTACCTACCAACCTACCTACCTGCCTACCTACCTCCCTATCTGTGGGTCTATCCTCCATCTCAAGAGTTCTTTCAAGGGCTTGGCATATAGGATAGGGGCTCCGACTGAGACCAAGCTTTGCAGGGGTCCCTTAGGACCCTTCAGGGACTCTGGGTGTTTGCTCTCAGCCCTGCACTGAGTCCACTGTGGATGAAGCCCAGCTGGCTGCCAAGGGTGACCTCCTTTATGCACTGCCAGGTCTATAAGGTGCTAACCCCCTCTGCCAAGTGCCCCACTGTAATACCCACGTTCATATCCATATAAATAACTGCAAGGATCGCGGCCACGTGGGTACATGAAACTCACCATCACACACGGTATGTAGAGCCATAATTCTGTCTGAGGTTAGTCAGAGGACCATGCAGACAGATGAGAACAAGGGTTAGGATGGAGGCCCGGGGAGTCCAACATTTAGGCTTCAGGTGAAGAGGGGGGTGCTGGGCAAGGAGACCATGAAGATCCAGGCGCCAATCAAATCCAGGAGGCTGGGGTTCCACACATCAGGTGGAACGGGCATGTCCCCTTGCAGGACTTGTCAGGCCCTCTAACATGCACACAGGCACGTGGAGCCCCTTGAGGAGGCGTGCTAACCGCATTTCCTGGACTCAATTAATCAGAAACCAGGGTGGTGGTTATTTATTTATTTAATTGCGAACCTTGGGAAACTCTGGGGAATAAATAATGACACAAATAGTCTAAATTGTGAAAGTGGCCCTGCCCTCGGATTGCCTAAAAGGGCCCTGAGAAATGCCTCCTGAATTCCCCATCCTGAAGGTGAGACGCTGGGGCCTGACTTGGAGGTCGGTGGAGTGGAAACGCCTCGCCAGGGCTTGAATCCCCGCTCCACCCCTGCGGGCAGGGCGACCTGGGCCCGTCTCTGCCCTCTCCAGGAGCCACTCTGCGGAGCTGGGGCATCGGATGAGGTGCAGGCAGCCGGGCTTGGTGGGCTCCTGGAAGGAGCCGTTCCTGAGGACGTCATCTTGCTGTTGCAGAAGACAGAGGGAGTGTCAGCACAGGGCCACCCGCTGTCCTCATGCAGCCAGACCCGGAGAGGAAGCAGATGCCTGTCGCTGGCCACTCCCGTGGGGGAGGCTGGAACCCCGGCTCTGGCCATGGTTCAGGGCTGGGCATAAACAGCCTCCCTCCTGGTGGACTCGGCCCAGCTGGGCCCTCTGGTGGGGGGCTCCCCAAGTCAGCCGGCCCTGGGGCCCGCGGGTGAAGACAGGAGCAGTCCTGGGTCTGCAGAGGCCAGCACACCAGGCCTGGGGCCCTGGAGGAGGGGGCCTGGGCTGGCCCCTGAAGTGCCGTGTGACTTGGGAAAGGCCTCAGGACCCTCTGTTTGGAGGTGGCACGTCCTGTCTTTCCTAGGAAGCCCTCTCTCACGGCTCACAGGAGGTGGCAGGGCAGGGACTCTAGGCCTGGCCCCAAAGCTCTCCCCCCTGCACCTAATATTCTACCCCAGTGGGAGGGGGGTGAGAGGAGCCCCCAGAGGCAGGTAATCGTGATTCTAGGTGAAGTGTCGCTGCAGGCGTCTCTGTGCAGGGACTTAGAGCCGGAGCAACAGAAGTGGCTGCCAGGAGTGGTGGGAGGTGGAATTAGGCACGACCCTGGTGGGTGGGGGTTCTGTCTTGGGGTGATGAGGAGGGTCTGTCTGGCGTTAAGAGCAGCGATGGTCGCCCAACTCTGTAGATAATGCAAAGCTGGGGTGGGTGGACCGTATGACGTGTGAGTCACCTCTCGACAAAACTGCTGTGACAAATGTGAGCACAAGGAGCGGCCACTGTCCCTGGGGGAGGCGACGGCGCAGAGGGCATGTGCAGGTGCCCCGTGGGGAGGGGCTCTGCCGCAGCGCACCCACCCCAGGTGAAGACGTCCTAGGTGAAAGCCACTGGGTCCCCCCTTCCTCCCAGCCTCCCAGAGGGCAGGTCGGGGCGCTGTCCACTCACTGGTGGTCCCCTCTGACGTCGGACAGAAGAGGCTGGACACCCAAGGAATCTCCAGGAAGCAGGTTTATTGACTGTAGGGTCCAGAGGGGCTGTTGCCTGAAATTCTCTGGACTTTGAGTCTGGAAATTCTTGAAACCTTATCCCCAAGGGGACGGGGCTGGAGGTTTCCATTTTTGTAGAGTCTGCATAAAAGATTATTTTTTCCCTTGAGTTCACAGAGAGTGCTTTTGGTCCCATGTTTTATTTTAGATTAGTCAGAGGTTTTATAACAAAAGCAGAAGAGACACCATCAAGTCTGCGGCCACACTCAGTTTTTGCAAGATGGAGCAACTCGGCCTCACAAGAAATAGGAAGCCCTGCCCCACATGGGGTTTTTTGTAGGAATTTTGGCTGTTGTCCTGTGTAAAAAGTTTTCTGACATGTAAGGAGGAACTTACATGTTACAAATATGGTGGGGGTTTCTGCTGGATTATGTGAGGGTCCCCCAGGTGGGGGTCTCCCGGGTGGGGGTCTCTGGTCTGCTTCACCTTGTGACCTCTAGCCTGCGCCTTGGTGGCTTCCGCTGTCCAGGACCGATAGAGGATCAGATGGCTGATCGCCAACCCAGGGAAGATCTAGGTTCAAAATTTAAAGTACGGTTCCTACCGAATATTTGAAAAATTGTAAGTCAACCTTGTGAACTGAGGGCCTTCCACTCAGGAGCACGGAGTCCCTCGGGCGCTCAACACAGTGTGAAATACTTGATGGGCCTCTTGGCCTTAGGCCTGGCCACAGCCAAAAACCGCAAACAGACTTAAACTTTCAGCAGTCGCATTGCAAACCGCGACCTCTGTTACTCGTGGCTGACCACACGTCCCCTGGGCCGGTACTGGGGGATGGTCAGGAAGCTGTGTGAAGCCTTGCAGTGGGGTCAGGGTCGGGTAGTATGACGAAGGCCCAGGACACAGCCGGTTCTTGGCCTACGGAAGCACAAAGACGCCTCTCAAGTGGCTCCGTAAGTCAGCGGTGCCCTGACTTGGAGCAGGAGTTCCCGTGGGGTCACTTGATGTCCAGTTTGCTGCTGACTCTGTCTCCCGTTTTATAGACAAAGCGATGTCGACGCGGTGGGATGGTCAAGACCACTCAGCAAGAGGAGCCCAGGGCAGGACTGGCTGGCAGGGCATCCACAGCCATGCTGTCCCACAGCCTGTGCCCCAGCCCTGATCCGTGAGCGTGTGTGAGTCCTTCAAAGGTGACCTTGGCTGCAGACTGGAGACCTGGGAGATGGTGGTGGCTAATATTGGAGGTGGAGAGACCAACTGAAGACAGGTGGACATGGAAGTGGGTAGATCCAGCTCACACTCATGGGGTCGAGTCTCAAAGATGTGCTGACCCACCAGGTGGGAGGCATTAAAAAGAGGTGCATTGAACAGTGAGCCCCAGGGTCTGGAGGGCAGACTGAGAAGTGATTTTAGACTTTTTCTGTAGTGGGGACTAAACCCAGGGGCACCCAGGGGCTAACACTGAACTAGGCCCCCAGTCCTTTTTGAGACAGGATCTCACTAAGTTGCCCGTCCCATCTGGAACTTGCAATCCTCCTGCCTCAGCCCCTGCCCCCGCCACCAGGGCTGTGCTACTTATGGAGACACAGAATGCAAGTTCTGTTTAGCGAAGGACAGAACTGAATGAAGGACACTGAGGCGGATGGGTACAGCTGCCCTGAGAACGTGCAGGCGGTAGCTCTTACTCTGGATGTTATTCGACTCCTGATTTGAAGGGAAGGTCAAGTGTAGGCACTCAAAAATACATCCTGTGTGAATAAAGACTGAACCTCGGCGGTCCGTGATTCTGGGCCTCGTGGGCACTGGAAGGGAGCTGGTGAGGAGCTCCCCATGGAGGGATCTAGGAAATTTGTGAAGCTCCATCATTGCAAAAGCATGAGACCCCTGATCTACACGCCAGAAGCCGGAAGAAATCAGTGGATCCCCCAGCCCCTCAGCCTTGTGACTTCCCAAGGCAGCATCCAGGGACAAAACTCAAGGTTAGGGAGCTGTGACAAGCGAAGGGATCAAGTGAAAAACCGCTCATCCATTTATTATGCTGTGGGACAAGATGCATGCTCACAGGGTCCCTCTTCCTGTGGCTGCTGAGCTGCTTTCCTGCACAAGTGACAGCTCTGGGCTCTTTCCGGGGACAGACCTCTCCACCAGGGGATCAACACCCCCCCCATGGGTGGCTCCCCTCTGGCCAAAGCAGTCTCGCCCCAGATCAGGCAGAACATGAGGAGCCCAAGGCTGTGAACAGCTGTAACCAGCAGCTCCCTGGGGAAGGAAGTTGGGGGGGGACTTTTTGGTGACAAAATCAGAGTCAGATTGGCCAGGAATTATGGGCTCACTGCACCCCGATCCTCCTGGGGTCTAACAGCTGGCTGCTAATCTTCATTTCCTGTTCCACTGAGCTCACTGCTGCAGCGCTGCCTGGCTCTAAGCTGCCTGATGCTGGAGTCCGGGCCATGGCCCCTCCACTGGCGCAGCCCCTGAGACTTGGCACGGCACTGGCCACAGCAGGCAGTTAATTAGGCGCATCCCAGGGACTGGGGCAGTGTGCCATGCAGCACTGAGCCTCGCCTGCGCCCCGTGGCAGAGCCCAGCCAGGCCCTGTGCCTGGCCCTAAGGGGAGCACGTGCAGCAAGTCCCCTGATGGAAGGCCTGCTCGGGCCTCTGTTTAGCCTCCCATCTGTTCAACAAGTGGGTCTGTGGCCTCCACGGGGCTTCCTCGAGGTCACACATGCCCTGACCGGTCAGCCCAGTGGGTACAGGCTCGGCACACCCAGGGCTGTGGGCCTCCCCATGGTGTAGGGAGGCTGGTCCAGGGCTGTGGGCCTCCCTATGGTGTAGGGAGGCTGGTCCAGGGCTGTGGGCCTCCCTATGGTGTAGGGAGACTGGCCCAGGGCTGTGGGTCTCCCTATGGTGTAGGGAGGCTGGTCCCAGAAGCTGATGCCTTGGGGTGAGCGACCTTCATGGGTCTCGGCCCTTGGACGGCTCCACTGCTTCCCACCCAAGCTCTTCTCTGGGTCCCTCTGGGCCACCTTTGAATAAACTACTGACTGGCAGTCTTGGTTGCTGAGACCAGGACAAGGGAGAAGTAGGACTGGACCCCTGGACAGGTGGGGGCTGAGGCCAGGGTCTGAGCACTGTTGTCCCAAGCAAGTCTTACCAGAGACCACTCTCCTGCGGCCACGGAAGGGGTGGCCCCTTGCAAAGGCTTGGATGTGTGTGGGGGGGGATGGGGAGGAAGGTGGGAGGAAGGTGGGAGGGGGCGGGGCAGGCGATGGAAGGCAGGTGGGAACGGCCAGCCCTACTGAGCCCCTGCTGAAGCTGCTGTGCTTCCAGGTCTGATTCTCCTCCAGGAGCGAATTCCAAACCTCAAAGTCTTTTCCCTATAATAATCCATCCCACTTGGTGTGCAGAATGACATCTCACAGTGACACAACACCTTTTGCTTCTCAAAGGACTTTTATGCTTGTCTCATTCTTCAGTCCTCACAATGACCTCATGTTACATAAGAGGAAACGGAGGCAGGGACCAGGAGATTGTGCATCTAGCAGTCAGCTAAACTGGGACCTTGGGTCCCTCCCAGCTCTGCTGTCTGTACTGCTGCAGCCTCTTGCCTCACCATGCCACCGAATTGCCTACTGGTCACTGAGAACACATAGGCACTCCCAACCGAGTTCTGCGGATGCTCAGAGAGAGGCTTTCCTCTGGTCCACTCTTCAGTGCAGTGTATACAGCAAGTGCTTAATAAGTGCTTATTGGGTTCTCCTTTTGCATGGACCACATGTGGAATGGTGAGAGGAGCCAAAGGCTCATGGTCGCTGGGTTATTATAAGAATTTAACCTTCATTAATCTGCAGAGTCATCCTCCAAAGTCCTAGCTGCATGGATTAATGACACCCAGGGCAACGGTGCAGCCAGGTCCGGCTGTGCACCACCACAGACCAAAGCTGGACCACTGTTCTCTGGAGCCCTGAGCTGTCACACCGAGGCAGGGAGGGACCACCGGCTCGGCCACTCCTGCCCCTGCTCCCTGCTCCCCTTGGCTCCTGGGAAGCAGCGGCAGGCCCCGCAGGGTCAGCAGGGGGCAATAATACTGTTGTGTGTAGGGGCGCTTGGCTGTGCCCAGGTCACCTCCTCATCACGGCTGTGCACTGCCATCCTGGAGGGCGGGAATCGCATTCCTGTATTTTTCCTGAGACACCAACTCATTGCTCGACATCACTGGAGGCTGCCAGCTCCTTGCTGGACCCGTGTTGGACAGCCGCTGTCCGTCTGTCCTCGCGCACGACAGCAGCAGCCCCCGGGCCGGTTCACTGGCTGCCCCTCGCCCAGTCCTGCAGTTTGTGAATCTGGCGGTCCACCGAGATGGAGGTGCGCAGCGTGCCCACGGAGTTGTCCGCCGGGATGGGCTCGGGCCCGCACCCCACTTTCCCGCACGTGCCCCGGTACACCTCGCGGGACTTCTTCCGGAAGCGCTTGCCCACGATGACGTACACCAGCGGGTTGAGGCAGCTGTTGCTATAGGCCACGTAGGAGCTGATCTGCGTGATGACGTCGATGATGTGCTCGTTCCAGCAGCCCGAGAGGATGCCGAGGCGCAGCAGCGTGTCCAGGAAGGTGCTGATCTGGAAGGGCAGCCAGCACACGACGAAGAGCAGCAGCACGGCCAGGACCAGCACGGTGGCCTTCCTCTCCGTCTGGATCTCCTTGAACTTCTGCATCTCGTTGTTCCGGAGCACCTGCATGATCTGCACCGTGCAGAAGGTGATGACGCTCAGGGGCAGCAGGAAGCCCACCAAGTTCAGGAGAACATTGGTGAACACCTCCCAGGTGTGGGACGGGTAGATGATGACGCACGCGGTCACATTGTGGCCCTCATCACTGTACCCCTTCATGGTCCGGAACACCAGCATGGGCGAGCTCAGGAGCAGCGTGCACCCCCAGATCACCAGGCTGTAGAGTTTGGCCCAGCGCACCCCGCGCATCCTGCCCATGGACATGGTCTTCACCAGGGCCAGGTAGCGGTCGATGCTCACCAGCATCAGGAAGCAGATGCTGCTGTACAGGTTCATGTAGATCATGGTGTTCACCACCCGGCACAGGACCTCTCCAAAGAGCCAGTCAAAGTTGTTGGCGATGGTGATGGCCCAGAAGGGCAGCCCGCAGGCCAGGATCAGGTCAGCCACCGCCAGGTTCCCCAGGTAGATTTCGGCCACCGTGCACCTGCTCTTGTGCAGGCAGAACACGCTGAGGACAAAGACATTCTCCACCGCAGCCAGCACGAACAGGACCCAGAGGAAGGGGGCCTGGGTGGCATTGAGCCAGCCCCACCACTCGGTGTCCGGGCAGCTGCTGTCCTGGGAAAGGGTCCCGTTAAGAGCAGATTCGAGAGCTTGTGAGCTGATGTTGAGCATTTCAATGCTGAAAGAAAGTGAAAAAGAGGCTTTTAAAACTCCAGGTCATAAGCGCAGGAAGGTGTGGGGGAGTGGGATGGTCCATCTGCCTCCCGGGCAGCAGGAGAATGGGCTGAACTGCTGCAGCCAGTGCCAGGAGACCCTGAGACCCCACCCTCTGTCTTACAGTGCCCCTCCACACCTGGACCTAAACGGGACCTCATTTCTTCACCTTGAAGCTCCCCCGGGGTACTTCCCGGTCCAGTGTCCATCAACAGCACTAATGCTAACCATCTGAGTGTTGGGCCAGGGGTGTCTAGAAGCTTCCACAACAGGAGGGTGCACAAGAGTTCCTCACTTATCCTGTGACCCCTCCCAAAGGAGGGGTCATTAATTGTGTCATGGATAAGCAATTAATTAGACAAGAAAAATATCCTGCCAGACTGGGAGACTCCAGCCTGGGCGTGAGACCGAGGGCCATCTGCTCACACCCTGTCTCCTGGGTATCCTGCCTCTTCTGGCAACGGGCAGCCTCTTATTTTCACACCCTCCATCTGCAAAGTGTGGGGTGACCGTGGGATGCATGATAGAGAGAGAAGGTGGGGTGTCGCAGCCAGACAGTCCTGCTGGCTTCAAATCCTGGTTTGCTTATTTATTAGCTGTGTGACCTTGGGGAAGTCGCCTCTCTGAACCTCAGTGACCTAACTAACCACTTCTTAGGATTGTGATGGAGCTCTGAAATGATATGCAGAAAGCTCTAAACTGCTTTTGGTTCAATAAACGAGTAATTATTTTCGTCCGCTGATTGAAACAACCGAGTCAAACCCCAGCCCCGCTGTTTGCAGTTCTGTCTTCTGTGTGGGTGACTATTAATGAAGGGGGTCTGGAATGCTCCCCGAAAGCTCATGTACTGGCCAGTGTGGTGGCGTTCAGGGGTGACAGCCTGAATTATGAGGCCTGTGACCTCTTCAGTGGATCAGTCCATCTGAGGGGTTCATGATTTGAACAGACTCCTGGGTGTTGACCACAGGCAGGTGCGTGTGGTTTGAGGGAGTAGGTCCTGGGGGCCGTGGCCTCTAGTCCTCTCTCTTTTCCTCCTTCCCAGCGGCAATGAGCCGAGCAGGATTCCTCCCTGTGCCCTTCCTCCATGATGTTCCAGCCACCTCAGGCCCCGAGCAGTGGAGTCAGTTGACCAGGGACTGAGACATCTGAACCCATGAGCCAAAATAAATCTTTCCTGTTGTCAGGTATTTTGATCACCCAAAGGCTGAGTAACGCAGTGACCTTGTCGCCAACCCACTGACTCCTCTTTCACTCAGAGACCAGGAGGGAGGCTGTGTTCTGGAAGTGTCTGGGTGAAGACTAACCATTTCTACCTTCAGGAAAGAGGCACAGGACTGGGGCAGAAGTGGGCACCACTTCTAGCTATCTCTAGCTGCTTAGTCTTGGGAAAATTGCTTGATCTCTCTCGGCTTCCATTTTTTTTTTTTCCTGGGGAGTAGCACATTATTCGCCTCCCGACTTTCCCTGCACGATGGTGGCAAGATTCACATCCGAGAGTGGTAGTGAAGACACACTGAAAAGCGTGCAGTGCACTCAGAGAGCGGCGGGCGTGTCCCGAGGGCTTGTGGTGTGTGTGTGGAGAGCAATGGGCTCCTCCTGGGAGGGCCATGGCTGGGAGGCTCAGGAGGAGGAGCTGAGCAACCGAGTGCAGGAGAGGCTGCCCGTGGCCTCTGGGATTTCCCAGGAAAAGCCCTGCTGCTGCTTGTGCAGCTGGAGGCCATCTTGAGCTGGACTGGGGCCCACCCATCCAAGCTTTTATCCTGGAGGGGCTTCTGAGCACCTGCTCTGAGCTGAGCCCCGCCCTGGGACAGGGACAGGAGAGGAATCCCACTCTCCCGTGGTCCCGTGAGTGTGGGGTGGAGTGGCCGGCCCAGGTACAGGATGAGGGTGGTGCAGGTGGATGAGGATGGGGAGCCAGGGGTGGGAGACGGGCAGAGCAGGCAGCGGGAGCCGCTGTCGCAGAGTCGGAGAGGAGTGAGACGCTGGGGCACGTGGTACCAGGGGTTGGGGAGGACAGGGGGAAAGTGCGAGAGGTGAGGTTGACTAAGGGAGCCGAGTGGCTGCGCTGGCTGCTGGGGAAGTGGGGCGCTGCCCCTGTAGGGAGGGGGAAGGGGAGCTGAGGGGTGTTCTGGAAAGCTCCCTCTGGTGGCTTGAATAGGCCCCACACTGTTTTGAGACTGTTGCCTTCAAAAGGAGCAGCGCCCTTCCCCTCCCTGTGGATATGGGCGGGGCGTGGCGACTTGCTTCTGACCCACGGTGGCAGTGGTGGTGTCCTCAGGAGTAGGTCATAAAGTGTGCTGCGGCTTCCTTCTCGGCCTCTTGGATTGCTTGATCTGGGGAACGCAGCCACCATGTTGGGAGGACACCCAGGTGGCCACAACCAAGGAACCGACTTGGTGCCCTGGTGGTGGGTCCTCTGGCCCCAGAAGAGCCCAGGTGCTTCTGCTCCCTGAGCTTTGCATCTTCCCGGCTGAGGCTCCTGACACCATGTCACAGGAGCGAGCTCCCCAGCACAGCTTCTAGTCCTACCCCGAAACAGGAGGCTCCTCTCCAGTCTTCTGAAGCTAAGACCTCCCGTGGCCATTCCCTTAGTCCACGTTTGGCCCCATTTCTGCAGCTATAGAACACCCGTGGCCTGGGTGCCCCAGACCCGGCACTTGGTGTTTCTCCGTGTGTCACTAGAGACTGAAACACAACGCTGGGCAATGTCTTGACTTCTCAGCTGGACAGGTGGAGAGCCAGCGGGCTGGCACCTGGCCCACGGCTCGTCCTGAGAAGCTGCAGGATCGGCTGTGGGTGGGATGTTGGGAGCCTGGGCCAAGTTGGCCTCTGGAAGGCTGCACCTGCCACAGAAGCCGGGTGGCCTGGAGGTCAGGGTTGGATGCTCTGACCCTCATTTCCAAGTTTGCCTGGGAGTCTCGCGTGTGACAACCAGGAGCATGCCCCGTGGCCCTCCCACAGTCCCCTGCAGCAGCCCACTCCCCCACCGGCCTGCAGGGATCAGGACACTGTCTGCTCCTTGGCTGTGGTCCGGGCCAGAGGACCGAGGGCTGGGCTCTCTGGGGAGTGCCCAGGCTGTCCAAGCAGCACAAGGAGAAGCCCCTGCACTCACCTGAGGGAGGCTGTGGTGGGCATGGGGTCCTCATGCACAGAGAGCAGCCCTGGTCTCTTCCAGGTGGAGAACATCTGGACTCAGAGCAGGACAAGGGCGAGGCCCGGCCTGGACTGGAGGAGAGAGAGCAGACGGTTAGCGGGCGGGGCCGTCGGGGGCCATAAGTGCATTCATTCCCCGCCAGGGAGGGAGCAGAGGGTGCGGAGGCCGGTACCTCGCATGAGCTGATGAGGTGCTCGCTGCACGCTGGGAGCTGGGCACGTAATGGCGAGGTGAGTGCTGGAGCCAGAGGGTACCCAGATGGTCACCAGTGATGCCCACTGACCTGTGCACTAGGAGATCAGACGCAAGGTCCTGTGTTAGTGATGTGGTTTGAGTATGTCCCCAGGCACTTTTGTATTGCAAGCTAGGTCCCTAGGGGGGTGAAGTTGAAGGTGGTGGCTGAGTACAGGGTAACTTGGCCACTGGGGGCACTGTTCCCCAGAAGACCCCAGTTGGTTGCCTGAGAGGGCTGTTGTTCAGAGCAAGACTGGCCTCCCTTCCGCTGGCTTCCTGTCTGGCCATGTGACCTCTCCCTCTCACGGGCACTCCCAAGGTGATGTCAAGAGGCCCTCAACAGAGCTGGTTCCACACTTTTTGCACTTTTTGGCCTCCCAATCTGTGAGGTAAATAAACCTCTTTTCTTTGTAAGTGTACAGCCTCAGGTGTTTTGTTATAGAAATGGAGAGTGAGTAGATACTGATGTTGAAACCTGAGCATGAGCAGGAGTAGGAGGGTGAAAGGTCATGGTAGAGGAAGAAGGAGCAGGTGCAAAGGCCCTGAGTCAGGGGGACTGGAGGTCTTAAGCCCTGGAGGCTGCTAGGACAGGGGATCATAGAGGCCAAGTAGAAATGTGGAGTGGGGCTAGCAAGTGTCCATTAACCTAGGCATGAGGTGATGGAGAGGGAGGAGGATGGATTCCAGAGGGGTTCAGAGAGTAGAGCTGATGTGCTGGCCCCAGGTTGGACACAAACGGTTGGGGCTGGGGGGTGGTCAGGATGCTCCCTGGGCGCTCTGCCTTCTACAGAGCAGAAGAGCAGGGAGGGCAGGCCTGCAGGGGGACCCTGTATTTAGACTGGACTGAACCAGAGAGTGAGGTCCTTCTGAGACTTGCAGCTGGGGAGGAGAAGCTGTGGGGCGGGGGGAGCTGCCGGAGGAGGAGGGCAGAGCCGGACGGAGGGGAGTTAGATGGGCCTTGAGGGCTGCCAGACGCATAGGAGGCGGCTTGGAGGAGGGTCCTGGGTCCCTTCTGGTGTTGGCAACACAAGACTCCCCTGTTCTGGGTGGCTCTGGTGGAGAGGTGCCACGCCCCCCCCACGGGGGCCTGTGCCTGCTGCACGCCTGCCCTGCCCCGGAGGAGCCGGGTGCAGGAAGGTGCAGGAAGGTGCAGGAAGGTGCAGGAGGTGCGGATGTTCTGCATCCTACTGCTGGGGCTGCAGGTGGGGCTTACACCCCTCGCTCTCCTCCACACTTAGCACTCCCTGCAGGCTCCCAGGGGACCTGGGACTCCTGCCTAACACGCACGTGGAGAGCTGTGGGCACATGCAGTTGTGAGTGTGTGTGCACGGGTGTGCCCAGGTGTGCACGGGTGTGCCTCGGATCTGCCCCGTGCCAGCTTCCAGCCGCTCAGAAACACGGGGTCTGGATGGGCCCTGGGCACTGCCCTTCTGGAAGCCTGGCTCTCCTCATTCAGCTGCGGGACGTGGTGATCAGGGAGCAGACGGCCCAGGGAAGTCACTCAGAAGATGACAAGGCCGAGTCAGTCGGTGGGGCGCCCAGGGCAGGTGTTCAGCCAACACCCAGAAAAGACTCAGGAGAGCCAAGGCCAGCACCTGGAACTTGCCAGGGACGCAGCGAGCAGAGTCCCTCTGATCCTTGGGTGGTGGGGGGTTGGGGAGGGAAGAAAGACCTCGGGACTGGTTTTCTGAGGGGCCCTTTCCTGGCTCACGGAGAGAAAGTCCACCTTTGGGCCAGAGGTCATGTTTGAATCACTTATTTTAAAAACATTTCAAGGATAACTGAGCGCCCACCATTCACTTGCTGGCTGGCCAGCAGGGAGGACGGAGGACAAGCCTCCCCTGCTCCTTGGGCTGGCTGTCCAGCTGAGCTGTGCAGCAGGGGAACTTAGCCTCCCTGCCTGGCCTCCGATTCCCACCCAGAGAAGGACAGCCACGAGTTAGCTCAGGTCCTGCGGTGCCTCCCCCCTGGGGAGGTGTCCATGTTTCCAGTGACCTCAGTCTGGGGGTCCCAGATCTGGCCAAGTCAGCCCAGCTGAACCTCAGGGCTGCTCGGGCTGTAACACAGCGCTCATTTCAAAACAGTCTAGGACATTCCCAGTGTCCAAGCTCAGGGGACTTAACCCCAGGGGACAAGAGAATCTGGGTGCCTGGGTCCCTGCTGGCTCTGTCCATCTGCTCTGGAGGTGGGACTTGGGCAGGGGGCTGTGTGTTCTGCTCCAGGTCCCCTCCAGCTTTCCCCCTGGACCCCTGCCTCTGGAGCCCCACGGGGACAACTCCACGGCTCCTTGCCATCTGCGTTCTCTGGGTTTGGCCAGTGGAGGCCCAGGCAGGAGGCTGAGGGAGGGCGGAGTGAAGATGGGCTTCCAGGGCGCCCTCTCTTTTGTCCCCTGTCACAATGTGTGCCCATATTTTGGGGTTTCATATTAGAGCTGGCCCTCAGGGACTTGACTAGAGTCCACCGTGTCCACTGGGGGCCCTGCTCTCCAGAGGGGAGGGGCAGGGAGCTCAGCCGTGGGTCCGCAGCCCGAGGCTCGGGGAAGGCACCTCCTGTGGGACTCCCCTGGGCCTCTGTTCACCTTCTCTTCATGTTTCCCAGCCGGAAGGTGCCGTCGCTCTCTGGGGACCTGACTAACGCGTCCTGGGATGGTGAGGTCAGGTGTGAGGGCAGGGGGGAGGGCAGGGGGGAGGAGCGTGGCTCGGGGCGTGGCGCAGGGCGTAAGGTGGGGTCAGGCGTGGCCCTGGGTGACCTGGAGTGAGTCCCCTATCTCTGTGGGCCTGGGTTTCCCCCTGAGCAGAGCCGGGAGGGTGGACATCAGCCCTCTCACACGCAGACCTCCATGGCCGGGCTGGGGCCTGTGGACAGGCACAGACTCTAGCGGGTGCTTCAAGGGGACCTCCCACATTCTGACCCGGCGTCCTTTCTCGGGCAGGAACACTGTGCACATAGTTCCCTGGTTAGTCACCGAGCTCGGGCCTGGGTGCTGTCGGGTGAATTCCACGTTGGTCTCGGAGGGAGCCTGTTTGCTTTCCCAGGAGCCCAGGTCTCAGGGCCTTGGAGGCTGGGCCTCCCCCAGGCACCGGGCGTCACCATCTCCAGCACCAGGCTTTGCCCGGACCCCCAACCTGGGGCAGTGATGGGTTCAGGGAGCTGCAGGTGCTTCAGGACGCGCTGAGGCCAGAGCGGCCAGAGGCCTCCCGTGACAGGGTCCCTGTGCCCACACAGCTCTGTGGCATGCGGCCACAGGATCTGCAGGCCCCGTCTCCAGTGGGCACCCAGCTCCTCCGCCGCCTCTCTCCCACCAGCTCAGCATCAACCCCGAGGAGAGCAGAGGGAAAGGTCCTTTGTTCCCCATGACAACACATGCTGGTATTTGGGGGTTTCATGTAGGAGCTGGGGAGCATTTCCCAGGCGGAGGGTAGACTGGCAGGTAATGACCTGGAGTCCTCCCTCTCACTGGGCAGGGAGAAAGGCGCAGCCTCGTGCCCCGTGTCTTCAATGCCTCTCTAGTATTCAGAAGCTCCCTGCTCTGGACATGTCCCCTAAAGCTCATGCTCATGCACTGGAACCTTAGTTACTCACTCTGCTTGCCTGTCTGCTTTCTGTCAGGAGCTGAGAAGCCTTTGTCGTCCCACAGTCTCGGACTTCCATCCTCCTGAGCCAAACTGGACCTTTTATTCCTTTATAAATTTCTCAGTCTCAGGTGTTCTGTCATAGCAACAGAAAACAGATAGAGACATTCCCTGTTTAACAGGGAGAGCAGGCTCCGCTGTGGCTCACCCCTCCCCCCCAATCTAGTCATACTTTAATAAAGGTGTCTATATTTTTATAAATAACTCCTTTTAAATGACAAATGAAGCTCATTTTCTCTTTAGGTTGGTGATATGAGCTTACAGTTGGAAAACAAGCCAGTAGTAAAGCTATACCTGTGCAGGTGCCGTAGATATGGCAGAATGGAATGGCCAAGTGTGGAAGTGTCTGGCTGGACACGTGCAGACAAGTGGGGGGGCCCAGCCTGGCAGTTTGGGGGATGGACTGGAACCAGGCCTTGGACTCGGTCCTCCTCCAGGGGCAGGCTGAGTGACCTCGTTGTGCCTCGTTTTTCTCACTTGTCTGATGGGGCTTGGTATAAAAGTATCCTGATCCTCCCTCCCCCTCGGGCTGCTGTGGGGAGCAGATGAGTCAACACAGGTCAAAGGCAGGGAGCCCTTCCCAGACCAAGGCACCCCCATGAGAAGGCCACTCCAGGGGCCAGGACGTAACCCAGCCTGCTCTCCGGCTCACGCTGACTTCACAGACGGAGGGAGAACAGGTGTTTCTGAGATGCCCCAGCTGCCCACCCAGGGGAGGCTTTGAGGAGGTGGAGCTGTGTGTGTGTGTGTGTGCGCGCGCGCGCGCGTGCGTGTGTGCGCGTGTGTGTGTGTGTGCGTGCGCGCGTGTGTGTGCGTGCGTGCGTGCGTGCGTGCGTGCGTGTGTGTGTGTGTGTGTCCCAGCATATCCAGTCTCGGAGGGGAGCACCCTGCCTCCCGCATCACCCCACCGTCCCTGCTCCCGTCGCCGGCTGCTGTGGTCAGCACGCCCCGATCTCTGGGACATTTGCTCAGGGCACCCAGCAAGCTGGAGTCAAGGCCAAAGCTAGAAAGGAGGGGGGTCTCCTGAGCTCTGCCCTGACACCCCCACGGTGAACGCTTTCCCCCAGGTCCTGATTCACAGGGTCACCGAGTCAGGGTGCTGTTCACGGAGCAGCACTGGGTGAACGTCCGGCGGCAGCTCACACGGGGAAGGGCCAGCCACGCCTTGTAAACCTCCCGGGCAGGGAGGTGTGGCCCCGAGCCTAGTCTCCAGGAGCCCTGGAGGCTCATCTCCGAAAAGTAGAAGCGGCCAGTGGGCAGGTGGTGGGAAGCCATCCTCCAATCGTGGGCCTCCCAAGAGAGCTGGACCCGAAAATGGGATCAGTCCTGGGCACAGGCACAGGGGCCCTCCTGGCATTTGGACACTTCATGGGCCAGAATGTTCTGGAAACTCTTATGAGGGGACAGGAGAACCTTGAGGGCAGATCCCTCTCCATCTGCTGTCTGCAGGGGAGGGGAGGCTGGCTGGGGGACACGCCCAGCGCGGAGAGCAGATGCCTTTGCACAGAGATAGAGACACCCTCTTCTCTTGGCCGGAGAGCCCCGTTTTCTAGCGGGGGCAGTTCAGTCACAATGAGAGGAAACAGGAGGAAAGCCTTTGCCACACAGGAAAGGCCTCGGAGGGAACTGCCCCTGCACGTGGTACAGCCCAGGCCAGGAGGGGAGCTGTGGTCAGTGCGCCCAGAAGGCTCTTTCTCCTTCCATCTCTCCAGCCCAGGAAGGTCCCCAGTGCCTGGAGGGTGGGTGGCACAGCCCTGCTGGGCAGGAGAGACATGAGCTGTCCAGGGGCTGGCCATGCTGGCCGCTGGCCTGACTCCTCCCCCACGTGCGGGCATGCGCCCGCCCTGCTTGCCACCCAGTCTGGTTTACAAAACAAGAAAGGAAGACACAATAAACAGAACCCGGGCTAGCCAGGGGAGAGGGCCCGCGGTCAGGAGCCGCTTTGGCCCTGAGGAAGGAGCAGGCAGGAGGAGCTGGGGAGAGCGAGCTTTGGGGCGAGGAGTTGTGTCCCTTCCTGCACACCATAGTATGTGGGCCTCAGTCTCCCCACGGCACCCCTGGGCAGGACCAAAGGAATGAGGGCACCCGGCAGCATCCTAGCGCCAAGGCCACCTCCTGGAGACGCCCCCCCTGCCCTCCGGCCAGCAGAGAGCCCTCTTTATCTAGGACTCTGCAGCAGAGTGGTGGGAGGAGACGGCCTGGGGGCAGAGCCCAGGGACCAGCTGGGCCCCTGCAACTTCACCACCTCTGGGCCTCCGTGCCTCACTGGAGGATGCAGGGTTGTAGAGGGTTCTGGGGACCTGGGGACAGCCACTTCCCTAAAGACGAGGACGCCTTGAGCTCCCCACCCTGGGCCGCGTGCGGAGGGAATGGGATCAGGGCAGAGTTCCTGAGGCTCCAAAGGTTCCCAGGAGACGGTGCCCAGCAGGCTCAGCCAGGTCCCCGTCTGCGGACACAGCACAGAGGGCAGGTCCCTGGTGGCCTGCCCGTGGACTCACGCCAAAGCCGCGTGACCTCTCTCTGCTGCTGCCCATTTCTGCGGTGGGACTCTGGCCCCCCTTGGAGCCCAGGGAGGCAACCTTGAGATTCCAGGGCTCCGTGTCCTGCCAGTGTTGACTCTTTCTAGAAAGGAGGGGGGCGTGTTTGAGAGCTGATTGACAGCAGTGGGCCCCGCCCCTCAGGACCTGGGGCGCAGGGAAGACAGCAATGGCGCAGCCGGCTCAGGGCTCCGTGTCCTGCCAGTGTTGACTCTTTCTAGAAAGGAGGGGGCGTGTTCCGAGAGCTGATTGACAGCAGTGGGCCCCACCCCTCAGGACTGGGGCGCAGGGAAGACAGCAATGGCGCAGCCGGCTCAGGGCTCCTGGCCTGCCCTCGGGTCCCCCAGACCTGGCGGGCAGCTCCGCTTTGCCTCCGCGTGCTGGATTGAAGGTGGCTTGGCCTCCTGAGGAAACGGGAAGGCCTCTCCGAGCAGGGTACTGTGAGGCAACGGTGACAGACCCCAAACTGCAGTTTGAACCCTGTGGGCTGTGCCAGGTCCCCAGGAGTTGGGGTGTCTCTCTCTCTTTTGGGCCACTGGGGGTGGTCGAGGGGTGCTTTATCACCGAGCTACATCCCCAGCCCTTCCAGGTCTTTCTTTATTTTTTATTTTGAGACCGTCTCGATAAGTTACCCAGGTGGGCCTCAAACTTGCATCCTCCCGTCTCAGCCTCCCGAGTCCCAGGATTTTAGGTGTGTGCCCCTGCACCAGTTTGTTTTAAAAAACTTTCCATGATAGAAAAGCTTGAGTACACACACAGGTAGGTAGACGAGCGTCATGACGATCCACGGACCTATCACTAATGCACGGCTGGCCGGTCTTTGCCTGAGCCCCACGGTGCCCCGTCCTCCCAGCCTGACGCAGATCCTGTACGTCTGTCTGTCAGTCAATCTGTAAATATTTCAGCAAACGTCTCCAAAAGCCACAGACTCTTGGTCCAGAAAGCAAAGCCACACGAGCATCATCACACCCAAAGCCACCTGACAAGTCCCCCTCGCTGCTGGCCCGGCCCCCTGTTCCATTTCCAGTCGTCTCGTAGATGTCACGTTATTTTTACCCACAGCCGGTTTTCTAGGATCAGAATCTGACTTGCTGGGCCCTTGGGGCTGTTCGATGCCTCTCTCGGACTTCTTTCCTCTCCTGGTTCTGTGGCCATCTGTTCCCAGTGCCCAGTGCCCAAAGCATCGCTGTCCAGTGGAAATGGAATGTGAGCCACAGAAGCGATTTTAATTTCCTATTAGCCTCCTTTAAAACAAAGGAAGAGGACCCAGGTGAAACTAACTCTGATACTATATTGATTTAACCAAATACGTTGGCTGTGGTTTGCCCATGGTTGACCCCTAGGGTCATGTGCTGCATGCGAGCTTCATCCCCAGCATGGAAGGGGGTGGACGTTTAAGAGGTGGGCTAGAGGGCAGTGGCAAGGTCACGGTGCCTCTGCCTTCACCAGTGGATTGATGCTGTATCTCGGGAGGGGTCAGGTCTCTTGGGACTGGTTTAGTTCCCGGAGAGTGGGTTGTTACAGCTAGTGAGCCTGGCACCCTCTGGTGTTTGCTTCCTGCTTGCACCTGTGTCCCTCTGCACAGGACGCGTTACAGGACCCTGGCGCCATGCTGCCTGGATCCTCTGGCCACCAGAATAGAGAGCCAAATAAACCTCTTTTCTTTGTAAGTTACTTGTCCTTGGGTGATTTGTTATAGTAAGATGAAATGGACAAAGACAATATCCAATACATTACTGTTTCATCATGTTGTGAATGTGAAAAGTCTTTAGTGAGCTTCCTTATAGAATGTTTTTTCCTGCTAACTCTTGGACATGGATGGGCATTTTGTAAATCACAGCCTATCTCAGTTTGGGCTAGCCACATTTCAAGTGCTCAGTAGCCTCTCCAGGCCAGTGGCTACCATATTAGGCAGGGTAGATCTAGAATTTGATTACAGAATTTGACGTTCAGAGCCTCTGGTTTGTGGGACCAGATGTAATAAAAAATATATATTTGGTTTTTGATCTTGTTTTCCAGATACAGAGCTTGGAAATCCCTTGGAATTTCCCGGGTGACAAAAGACATCTTTTGGTGTAGGAGTTGACTCTCAGTGGGGACAGCCATGGGCCGGGGGTGGCCAGCTTTAGGATGGGGGCTGGTCACCAGAAAGGTCAAGTGGGACCCAGCTTCAAGCTTTCAGCCCCACCCCCACTTTCCAGGAAGGAGGGAGGCTGCCACAGGATGAAGCCTCCCTGGGTCCCCTAAAAGGCAGGGTTGGGGGGTGCGGGGGAGAACACGCAGAGGGCCGGGAACCGCCTGTCCAGAGGCCCCGCATCTCTCCTGTTCCCGAGCGGGTCCTGCTTAATCCGTCTATAGTGGAGGTCACCGTGTCCCTGACCCGTGAGCCGTCCTAGCACATCACCGAACCCGAGGGAGGGATGGCGGGAACCTTTGTTTACAGCTTGCGGGTCACCGTGCAGGTCACCACCTGGGACTGGCGTCTCATGTCACAGCAGTGGTGTGGCACTGAGCCCTACCCGGGGTCTGTGCTAACTCCAGGAGCTATGTCAGAAGCGAGCCCCGCCCCCACTCCAGGGACCTTGCCCTGTCGGGGTCCGCAGGGCCACCCTGGTGCTCCTTGTCCCTGCCCCAGCCTTCCCTCTCCACACACTCAGGATGCTCCATTCTCCACGAGCACTCTGCACCAAGCACTCAAGCTCCAAAGACAATTCCTCCTCCTCCAGGAAGCCCCCAGGAATGCCAAGCTGCTGCAGCGCCTCCCAAAGGACGCCAGAGCTCCAGAGGTCGCTGGGCCTCGCCTCAACCGTATTGGGCCACGGTCCCTTGGGAATATTTGTGAGTGTCCCCTGGGGTCTCCTGAGTCCTCACTGTGCACAGCATGGGGGGTGCTGACAATGACCCTGGGGCTGACAAGTGGCCCCAGCACCTGCACAGCATTTCTCTGTTCCCATTTCATTCATTCCACGGCTTTGTGAGGGCCCCTCTGCCAGCCTCCAGGACGTGACAGTAGCACTGTCCTTGATGGCCAGGCGGTATGCTAAGCACCGTCCCCGGAACAGTCCCTGCAATCCACCCTGCCTCGGGAGGGTGGGGCCTACTGCCATCTTCCCACCTCCATCTTGCAGATGAGAACGAGGGAGGCACAGAGTGGCCCAGCAGCTTGTCCAGAGTCACACAGCCAGTGGCTGGTGGCTCCATGCTCCTCACTGCGCTGTTTCTCGGAATTGTGTGACTATAGGATGAATGACAGCTGGCACTGCCCTTAGGGATCTCCCAGGTGCCAGGGATGCGTGCCCAAAGATGGGGACCCGGGAGCCTTCCTGGGGCAGGTGACTGCCCAGCGCCCTGAGCTGCCCGCGCACCGCTGGCCTCCGCCGTGTTGTAAGACCCTGGCTCTGGCTGCCCGCTAGGCCCTGTGCGCCCGGCCATGGTGTGACAGGGTGCCGTGTGCTTGGTGACGGTGGCCCAGCAGAGGGTGCTGGCTGAATCTGGAGGCAGGAACAAGGGACCTCCAGGATGAGGGACAGACAGAAAGGCATCCTCTGTCCACCGGCCTCTGCTTCTCCGAAGCACAGATCCGCCACTTCCCCCCGTTTCTGTGTTTGGTAACTAGTGGAGGAATCCGTCGGGGGTTTGTCTTGTCGCCGTGTGGATGAGCTCGGGCTCGAGAATGTCCCCATCAGCTAAGGGGACAAATTCTCCTCTCATTCCCCTTGGGACCCACTGTCACGCCCTGGCACGGGAGACTCCTGACGGACACCTGGTTCCCTCCTGACCTGCCCAGGACCGTGGCTCTCAGGGGGACAGTGGGTGGAGAACCTGGTCCTTGACCTGCCGCTCTGCCCTCTGCGGGGGGCCTTCTGTCTTCCACGGGTGGGGGAGACGGGCGGGCGGTGCTGGTCAGTGGTCAGCAGCTGGCTCTCTGGAGGAGGGGCCTGAATTGTGGCATTTGCGATTCCCTGGTGTCAGTGCCCCCACCATGGCCAGCTTCAAGTCCAACGTACCCACTGGCTCTGAGCCATTAGGCCCCGACAGACCATATAACCGTCTCTCCCTGACCGCCTGGAGCCCCCGGAAGGCCCCCAATGGTCACCCTTCCTTGCCACTGTAGCCCCTTACAACTGGCCTGGCCCAGGCTGGGAAATGTGTGTGGAAAGGACAAATTATGATGACAGTAGCGGGGCGCAGTGGCGCACCCCTGTAATCCCAGCAGCTCTGGAGGCTGAGACAGGAGGATCGCGAGTTCAAAGCCAGCCTCAGCAAAATGGGAGGTGTAAGCAACTCAGGGAGACCCTGTCTCTAAGTAAAATAAGTTGGCAGCAAACGCGTCTGCCGTCTCCACGCCGTCTCCACAGGTCAGCCTAGTTCTACGCACATAAGATACGAACTCACCAGTCCTGAGATGGGCCTGAGGTAGGAGTAGAGGCCGAGGAGGACACCGTGCCTCAGCCTGTCAGTGCAGAGGCCGCCTGGGACGCTGCTCAGATGCTCCCAGGCACGGACTTGGGCCTCCCTTGTCCTGAAAGTTGCGGGGCCAGAATCTTGTCCTCACTTTTTTTCCCCCTTTGGTACCAGGGATGGAACTCAGGGGTGCCTAACCACTGAGCACACCCCAGCCCTTATTTTCTATTTTGAGACAGGGTCTCACTATCTCGCTGAGTTTCTGAGGCTGGCTTTGAACTTGAGGTCCTCCTGCCTCAGCCTCCCGAGCTCCTGGGATTACAGGTGTGCACCACTGCGCCGGCTTGTCCTCACCTTTATAAACAACAAAACAGGCCCAGAGTCCAGAGGGGCCTTGGTAAAGCTTAGGGCTAAGTGCAGGGCTGTGGCGGGATCAGTACTCAGGGTGATCCGTGAGGAGCGACTGCAAACCTCAAGTACCCCAGGCAGGCCAAGTACCCCCGGGCTTTCGAGTTGGAAGAGCCCCGGCATCTAGAGTTCTAGTCCAACCCCCGTTTAGCAGACGAGGAAACTAAGACTCTGAGAGGGAGGCGCCCTGTCCTGAGTAACAGGGGACATCCCAGACCTCCCCGCTGCCCCTCCCCAGTCCCACGGTGACATCCTGGTGCTGCCACCGCACTTTACAGTTTGTAGCACAGGGGTCTGCATGTCAGTTTCCCCTGATCCGCTCAACTGTCCTGCGGGGGACTTCTAATGCCCATTTTACAGACCAGGGCCTGAGGCTCTGAGATTCATTTCCAGTAGCGGACCCCAAGCAGGGAGCCAGCGCCATTCGGGGCTCTGTGCTGCGGGTGCCTCTGAGCTGGTGGCTTTCCTCTCCAGGCTCAGTTTCCCCAGATGGGGCAGATTGTCTTGCAAGGTCCTGCCAGAGGTGACGGTCTGTGATTTCCAGCGACTCCGTCACTCCATGTCCTCGTCACACGCACGGGCTCATGTACACAGACGCAGACGCACCCAGGCTTCCCTTTTCCTTACGCCCGTCTTGACTGACACACTGTTGGACCCCTGAGCACTGAACAGGGACTCTGCGTCTCCTTGTCCTGGTCCTGGAACAGCACAGCAGCTTATGGAGTGTTTGCTGCACTGAGTTGCGTTGGGCGGTGGGGAGTTCCCTGTCACTGGAGGCAATCGGGTAAACTCGGCAACGTTTCTGATATGCTTGAGCCCAGGTCCTTTAGACTCTGCAGATCCCAGTCCTGGGGCCACGGAAGACTGCCTCACCCGCTGCCACGGCGCCCCTTTCCCCACGGCCTCTCTGGATCGAGACAGGAATCCTGTGTGGAGGATGTGGAGGGGTCATGTGCGTGTCAGGAGATTCCCAGGCCTGAGGCTTCCTTAACCCTCTGACAGCTACGCAGGGGATGGTGGAGACGTCACACTGGGTGTGAGGCCCGCGGTTTCTCAGGGTGAAAAATGAGTTTCAGAGAACACACTAGCCTCCGGGAGGGCCCCAGCTGCGGAGAGCGCAGGGGACCCCGAGGTGTGTGTGTCCTGCCCTCCTGGCCTCCTCCGACAGGGAGCGCGGGGACAGAGGCCTCCTGTTCCTGTCTCAGTTTCATAGATGTCCCCCACCTCACAGAGCCAGAGCTGCCTGGCGTGTAGCTCAGCTGGGAGGAGGGGACGTGCCTCCTGTCCCCTCCGTGGCCCCTGGGCTCCACCGTCTCCAGTGCTGACACAGGAGAAGACCCCCTCTCCGAGCTGGGACGGGGAGGATGTCAGATTTCTCATGAGCTTGCTTTCTTCCCTTGGCAATTTGTATTTTTGAAGCCAGAAATAACACCCTTCAAGATTCCCTGCCCAGCCTAGTGTGGGACCCAAACAGCCAGAACCAGGCAGGGACACCCAGGGGCGGCCATCCCCCCACCGTGCTCCGGAGCCCAGTGCAGGGAGAACGATCAGGGCGGTGAGCGCCTCCTGCCGGGTCCCTGACCGCTGAGCCTCGGCCTCCTCCTAGGTAAACAATGGGGCTGGTTGTTAGCAGGCTCAATCAGGCTTGGGGACCACTGTTCATCAGCTTGCACCCGGCGAGATGTCCCTGTCTCCAGGCACCCTCTTTGCTGCCTGCCCCTGATGGCCGCAGGAACGGCTGGAGCCAAGACGATGTAAAAATAATCTGGTTTGCTAGTATTTAAAGGGCTGGTCCAAGACCAAGGGAGCAGGCAGGTGGCGTGGGATGGCCCAGCCGCCGCCGCCGCCGCCGCGTCCCCTGAGCATCACGGAATCCAGCCTTCTCTGAACAGGGTCAGGCAGGTGCCGTGTGGCTCCCAAACCGGCTCCAGAAAATTCAATTTTGGGGCAATCGGGCAAAGCAAATCGAGAAGCTAAAATAAACAAACAAAAAACCCGGCTTTTCCTTTTTGCTTGGTATCTCTGAAAATAACCAAAAGGACAGGACAAGCTGCACGCACAGGGGGTCCTTGTCAAGGGCAGGGACCGAATGCTAGGAGGAAGGAAACCGGTGCTTCTGACCAGCGGCGGAAAAGGAGAGGCCGCTTCTGATGGCACCTCGCGCCGGGGAAGGCGAGACAGTCCACGTCGGGTAACGCGGTTCCAAAAGCTGGAGGCCGGCGGCCAGTTACGGTAGCGCTGTTCGTCCTTGGGCCAGGCGGGGACCACGTGTGCCTTGGGTTTCCGACTTCTTTGTAGTGGTTTCCAAGTTTTCTGGGAAGAAAATGGCTATGACTTCTGTAATAAAAATATTTAAGCCAGCCAAATGTCTTTCCTTAAAAAAAAAAAAAAAAAAAAAAAAAGAACAGAGAAACCAAAACAAGGACCGAATTATGGTTAGTTGACGTAAGAAGGATCATCAGCCAGTTCATGCCCAGAGGAAAGGCCTGGGTCCCGCAGAAACTGGCAAACAAATGGGCAGCCATGGTGCAGCCAAACACGAGGCTCCTTCTGTAATGACTTCCAATCCCGCCGGCCACCAGTCCTGGGCAGGTGGAGTCCGCGGGCTTCTGATGACCTGGAAAAGGAGTGGAGGAGGCTCTGGAGGGTGAAATTGCCCGTGAGCCCCCAAGTCCCCTGGGCATCACAGGACTCAGCCTGAGGGTCTAAGTGTCCCAGTGAAATGGGGGGAAACACAGAGTCCCACTCAGCCTGTCTGTCATTGTGGTGCCCGTCTCTGTCGCCTGGGTTGAGCCTCTGGGTGACTTTTCCACGATGGGCGCGGGCGTGGCACTTTCTTCGGAGTCCTCTCACCCTTGAGCGTGTCTTCCTGTGGCCGATCAGCGTCTGCCGCAGTTTGGATGTGGTGTGAGCGTGAGATCCCAGCCTCTCCGGTTTCCATGTAATGTCCTCTCCCGTGTGCGTTCCCGCTCTTGCCATCCACCAAGAAACGACACTGACAACTGGAGGGGGCAGGCGAGAGCCCATGCCGTGTGGTTTGAACTTTCAGTATCCAAAACTCTGAGCTCCACAAACCTCTTTTCGTTAAAAGTTTGCCTGCCTCAGATATTTTGTTGTAGTCATGAACAACGGACTGTGACAGCCCCACAATCTGTCCCTCTCCTGTCTTCAGCTCCTCCTCTGTTAAGGGGGTCTGATGAGTCTCTGCTGCAGAAAAGCTGAGGCCAGACTGATTTCTCTTGCTCTGGGTGTTGCCTGTCCCTGTCCCTGACCCCATTCCCCACCTCCAGTCAACCTAGTGATTATTGTATTTCCCTTTTCTCTTTGCATTTAACAAACGCTGTCATGATGTTCTTTCTCACGGCCTCTGAAGGAGGGAGGCATGGCTACATTTCATAGCGGGGGGCTGAGGCTGGGGAGGGGGCGCTGGGACCCAAGCCACAGCCCAGGTTTTCGGGCTCCCCTCACCAGCCTCTCAGGCCACCAACGCAGGCACAAGAGGCAGACCTGCTGGTAACAGAAGAGCCCGCTGAAGTGGCACTGGCTGCCACTCAAACCCCAGCTCTGCCACTCACTGACGGTGTGACTGGGGGTGAGTGGCCCTTCTGCGCCTGGGCTCCCCACTTCCAGGGTAAGGAGCCTCATCTCCAGGGTGAGGGTGGTTGGGGATGCGGCGTGCTCACCTGGCACTCAGGACTTCCTTTCCTGTCTCAGGCAGGACAGTCACCTCTTCGTCCCCCGGGGGCCACTCAGCTGTCCCCCCCTCCATCCCCTCAGCTCTCACAGCTCAAAAGGACTCACAAGAGGAATTCCCAGGCTGCTCGTCAGGAAAGTGCCCTGGGTGGCACTGTGTTCCCCCTGAGCACACAAGTCCTCTGCTGGGAGGGCCTGGAGGGCAGCTGGTGGGGGGCAGGCCAGCCGCCCCTGTTGCAGGTGGTCGGCACCTGACTGGGGCTTCTGGATCATCTTTGCCAGCCCGGTGACTGGGGCTCCAGGGCTCCCCACCGGCCTCTCCCCCAGCTGCCGGCCGCCCTCCTCCTGGCCCTGGCTGCCCTCCAGGCTCCTCCCTGGGCCTTTGCGGGTCTGGAGAGGCAGGACCCGGTGGGGCGGGCGAAGCCAGCTTTGAACTCCCAGGGACTTCCTCACCTGTCAAGTGGGGCACGATTCCCACTCGGCAGGTTTAGCAGGAGGGATATCTGTGACAGTTTGGGGCCAGGGTGGGGCTTGGACATATTTCCATCAGCCCTGGCTGGGTTCCCTGGCTGTGGGACCCACGGCAGGCTCTCCACGCTCTCCACTGGGGACGTGCTGCTGTGTGTGTGTGTGTGTGTGTGTGTGTGTGTGTGTGTTTTGGGGTGGTGACTCAGAAAGCCAAGACGGAGGCCCTGCCGTTTTGCTCCTGATTCACAAGGCTGAGGAACAAAACACTGGTGTGACCGTCCCAGGGTCCCTTGTGGAAGGGACTTGGAGTTACAGATGCACCGTGCTGTGTTAGAGAGTCTGAGCTCCTTGGGGGTAGAGGTCTCTGAGCCGAGGGATCCCAGACATTAGTAAATGGCTGGGGAAGGTGGGGATAAGCCAGCTTCCGCGTCCCCTGGTGCCCTGTGGGAGCTTCCACACACAGTTCTGTCACATCTGCAAGACAGCAGTCATTGTCCCTCCCCGGATGCATCAGAGAAAGGAGAGGCTCAGAGAGGTCGGGGACCTGCCCCGGGTTGCTCAGCAGGCAGTTGTCTGTGCCTGTCCCCAGGCTGCTGGCCAATGAGGCTGGTTGGTCCTAATTTCTAAATATTTTTTTGTTTTTTAGATATTAATGGCTAAGTTATGGGCATGTGTGGGAGCCTGGGTTGTGGGCTCAGACTGAGACGTGGGTGTGAAGGACTGGAGCGGAGACGGGGATCCTAGGCGTGGGCCGTGGAGTGGGTGCAGCCTGAGCCCCGCAAGCCGCCCTTTCTGGAGGGGAGGCAGCCTCGGTCCAGGATGTGGGAATTTCGGCAAAAGTCCCAGGGACGGGTGGGAGGGAGAGTCTCTTGGGGCTGGTGCAGGTCCCTGATTGGGGGATCTCCCCGTGTGCTCCTGGTGCAGGTGGGCACTGGCCCTGCTCTGCCCGCAGGCCACTCTGGACCACTCTGAGCTGCCACCCGTCAATCTCTGTTAACTATTCAAATTCTTTTTTTTTTTTTTTGTACTGGGGATTGAACCCAGGGATACCTCACCATGGAGCCCAATCCACAGCCCATTCTGTATTTTATTAGAGGCAGGTCTCACTGAGTTGCTTTAGTGCCTCACAAAGTTGCTGAGGCTGGCTTTGAACTTGCAATCCTCCCACCTCAGCCTCCTGAGCCACTGGGATTACAGGCATGTGCCACAACACTGAGGCCTCAATTTTATTTAAATTTTCAGCATGTCCCATACCACTTCCTGATGTGTCCCTTCTCCTGTCCTCTCCTCCAGGAGCTAGCTGAGAACATCTCCATGGATGACCTACTGATACTGATGTTTTCCATAGTCACTTTGCTTTTGTGATACTATTTTCTTTATTCTACTTTTTTGGGTCATTATTCATTATCTAGTTTTTTAAAAAAAAATTTGGCATTTAGTTAATTTATTTATAACCTTTGTGGTTTAATAATTTAAAAATATAAAGACATGAATTGTCCTTTGAATATGGCTTTGGCTATATCCCATAAATTTGATAAGTATCATTATCATAGTCAATCATTCCTCAAATACCTGTGATTTCAGTTTTGATGACTGATTTGATGAAAGAGATTTGAGGAAGAGTGTTTTCTAATGTTTGTGATGTTTGGTGTTTATGTGTTAATTTCCACCATATGGTCAGGCCACGCAGCCTGTGATGGTTCTATACCTGTGACTTTTTATTGATACTAATTAATATCTATATACTGACATTTTTCTCTGGGGTCTAGGCAGAGTTGATTTCTGTAAATGTGTATTCTTTATAGGGTGCAGCGTAATCGATCCCTTTTCCACTCTTCCAATGACTATCTTTAAGTTTTTCACAAACTTGTAGACCCTGCCCACACCCCTTGTCCTCAAGAGCAGAAGAGTGACTATTCTTCTTTACAGATAAGACAGAAGCCGTCACACACGTATCAGTCTCTGCTTTCCCTTCCACTTTCAGCTTTAGTTGAAATGAAGTTTTAGTTCCAGATTATTTCCAAGTTGTTTACGTCTTCTATTCTAAGCAGCCTTTTAAACAGTTGTGAGGCTTCACGATCATGTTCCGACCAACTTGTTGACCACAGTCCTAGACCTTCGCTGGTTCCAGTAAGCACAGTGATGTTTTCTATAACACGTCTTCCTCTTTCTGGAATTATTTAAAGGTATTAATTTTTCCTGTGGCTAGAATGCTTAATGAAGCAACATTTCTTTCTTTCTTTTTTTATTTTCCAGGAAAATATTCCTCCTGGGACTCTGAGTCTGAGTGAGCAGAGCTGTTTTGGGTCCCCGTAGCTCTAGTGCTCAGCACAGAGCCGGGCACCTAGTAGATGCTCAGTGAATGCATTCTCTCGGGTGGTCCCAGAGTGACTCTCATGACCAGGGTTTGCTCGTCCTGCTTCTCTCGGGTCCCACCCTTTCCCTGGCCACCTCTGCTGAGCTGGCTCTCGGGTGTGGGCACAGGTGCTTGAATGGCTCCCCTCCCTTCACTTTCAGTCCTCTCCCACACCCAGAGGAAGATTCAGGATGGATCCAGGCTGCAGAAAGGGGAACAGGAGCCCGTTTTGTCCCCTTATTTCCATTCCAGTTTGTTTTGTTCTTTTATATTTAAATTTTTGTAAAAGGATCTACATGCTCAATAAACACTTCCAAGGGCACAAAAGAGAGTAGAGCCTGGCTCCTGGCCCTGCCCAGCCCCTGACAGCCCTCTCCTGCAGAGACAGGCAGGCTGTCTCCTGGGGCCCTGTCTCTTTCTAGGGGTCTTTAGGGCTTTCCTGGGCAGGTGTGCCTGGATCCACGCGTCAGGACGCCCCGGGAAGCATCCCAAATACACCACCGTGGCCTCTGCGGGTAGCAGTCGTCACTCTCCTCATTTAAAAAAGATACAAGACGTGGTATTTGCACACATTTCTACACCAGGGCCACTCAGTACGGAGTCCCAGAAACCAGCATTTGCTCCAAATGTCCATCTATCTGTGTGCTGTGAGGGGGACATTTTGGAAGATGTCACGGGTTGTTCTGATAGTTCCCCTGCTGTGCCGGAGGACCCAGAGGTCCCCTCCTCCTGTTGAGGTGCCACCTGTTGGACTTCCTTCTGTCACCTCTGTGTTGGAGAGGGACTGCCCCCGCCTCAGGGGCGCCCTGTCCTGTGCCTTGGATTCTGTCATTATGTGTAGCTCAGGGAACCAAGGCTCAGAGAGGTCTTCCCAGGTCACATAGAGGGGGGAGGGGTGGGGACACAGTGTGGGAGGGGTGGGGAGGGAGAGGAGGAGGATCAGGGGAAGGGACACTGTCTAAAGTGCCCTGGTTCATGTGACAGGCCCCTTTTTCTGTGGTTTTGGCTACCTCGGGGGATCTTTGCGGACCAAGGCCTTTACCTGGACCAGGTGTGCACCCTCTTTCCCACCTCTGAGTGCTTGGGGTCAGGGGAGACCCCGAATTTCCTTCCTCCATCCTTACTTCAACAGGCACAGTGGGGTGCAGAAGGGGTGGCTCGGCCCAGGTACAGCCAGGTGACACCTCCTGCCCCATCTTCGTGGAGGGAGGGGCTGCTGTGTGGGTGTGAGGGGCAACTACCAGGCTGGGGGGCACAGAGGCATCCCCCATGGACAAGAGGAGCCCGAGGCTTGTTCTTAGTGTCCAGCTGGGGCCACGCCTGGGTGCTGGGGTGGAATGAGGCCCAGTCCTCCCCAAGAACCTTCCGGTTGGGTGAGAGGCAGGCAGATGGCCCTCAGAACAGCGAGGCCCAAGTTCCCCTGCGGATGGCTCTGCTCTGAGCCTCTGGAGGCCCGGTTCTCTGGGACGTGGTTCTGCCCTGGGAGGCTGGCTTGGGCGTCCAGGATGAAACCCTTTGCTGAAGCTACTTACTTCAAACAGTGGTGTGGGGCCGCCTGCTTCAGAATCCCCACAGACGCCCGCAAGCCCTCGGGTGCCCAGGTCTGCCACCAGGGACCCAGAGCAGGCCCGGCCGCGCCTGGGCGCCAGGTGATTCTGAAGTGAAGGTTTGGTCCTTCCTCATCTGCCACAGAGTGGGCTGCCTAGAACCCCCGCCCCCAAAGAGGGGGAGAAACAGCCGCGTGGGAAAAGTTGGTTCAAGAACAAGCCGAGAAGGAAGGGACCGCCCGGGGTCTGCACGCCACAGTGCCCACTCCCCACCGGGGTCAAGAGTCGGCCAGGCACTGCTGTCGTCAGAGGTCACTTGGCCAGGGAGCTGGGTGTCCCTCCTTGGCAGCGGAGCCTGCAGGGCCCAGAGGGGCTGGGGCGGGGACAGGCCCCACCAAAGTCAATCTGAGCTCCGACGGAAGGCCACAGCCCTCTTGCTGTCATCGCCTGCAGATCTGGCTTATGGGGTGGGGCTCCTTTCCCTGGGAACCCCCAGGCTGCCAGGAAACAAAGCTCTGACGTTCCCGGCCCTTGCTTCGGCCTCTGTGGACGGTCCCTCAGCTAGCTGCACACCCCCACCTGCGCAGCACCAGCGCCTTCCGACGGAGCCTCCCGGTGGCCCTCCAAAATAGGTACCGTCACTCCCAACGCACAAAACGGGGCCCAGAGGGCTTCCCCCTCGGTGACTGACAAAGTCAGGTTGGAATCCCAAGTCACCCGCGCCCCTGGGCTCTGAGCCGCGGTGGCGTTGTTCAGGAGGGGGCTTCACATGTGGCCTCCAGAACCTTGCAGACCCCAGGTTGACGACAGAATCACAGCAACACCTAACTCTGACCCCAGGTTGACGACAGAATCACAGCAACACCTAACTCTGTGGGTCTGTTCCAGGAAACAGCCCTGGGCTCTGGTTTAGGGGAGCAGGCCCCCAGGAATGCCAGCAGGACTTGGGGGAGGGAGTTGGATCTGACACTTCTCAGATCAGCTTGGAGAGGACCCGGGGGACGTCATGGGCAGACTCCAGGGAGCGGAGGTGGGCCCTTGCTCCGCGGGCGGTGGGCTGCAGGCCTGTGGAGGAAGGGTGCGTTCCCTGCCCTGAGACGGACAGGCGGCTTATAGAGCAAGGAGTCCCCAGCCCACAAGCAGCTGCACCACGTGCTCTGTGCTCCAGGATTCTGGACGGGCCATGGGCGGCGCTGCGTCAGGGTCTCAGGTCTCAGCAGCTTCTGACCATTCGGCTCACGACCCTGAGGTCCTCTAAGGGCTCTGCGTCCTCACTCAACACACCCACTGCCCGTGGCTGGTTCTCCTGCTGTCCTCTGGTGATTGGTGGTGGGAAGCAGTTTTAGGTTCATGGCCAAATCCATGGGAAGGTGCAGAGCCCCGCCCACCCCGCGACGGTGGCCTCTGCCCCACCTGTGCCCCTGCCATGGGCTCCGCTGGCTGCAGGGCACCTGCAGGACGCATCCTGCCACCTGCAGCCCGTGGGGCACCACGGCTTCCCTTGGAGCAGGGCCTCCTCTGGCTTCGGAAGGTGGACGGGGTTCTTCTGCCCTGAGCCTCTCTGCGGGCTGCTCCTCCCTCCCTCCAGGCCTCCCGCAGCCTCTGATCTTTCCCTGACTCCACAGCTCAGCGTTTCCGGAACCCGGCAACCGCCTCCTCAGACAGGCTTCTTCCTCCGGGAATACCCCACCGCCTGCCCTGTGGCTGGGACTCCTGCGGCCACTCCACCTTCAGTCATTCAACAAACACTCGCTGGGTTCTCACGCAGAGGGGGCAGACTGTGGCCTCGTGTTCCTTCTGGAAGCTGGGGTCCCCTGGCAGGGTGCTGCTCTTCCCTGGCTCCACCTCCAGCCCCTGAACTTATGCAGCCTGTCACCAGGTCAGCAGAGGTCATGGGGCATGGCTATCCCCTGTCCACTCTCCCCTGTCCGCTCCCCTTGGCCAGCATCTGCCAGATTTGGTCCACTCCAGAGCCTTTGGACCCACCATCCGGGCTCAGTCACCCAGAGGTCCCCTGCTTACAGACGAAGAGCCCGAGCCCCACAGCGGCCCAGGGTCCCTGTGAGCAAGGGCTCTGCAGGCCCTCTGCGTCCACTCACTTCCCCAATCCGCACAGGGAGGGGCCGAAGCCTGTGGCTGCGGGGGAGCCTGCGATTGTGTGGGACGTCACAGGGCATGAACTTCAGGACCAGGTGGCCCGGGGTCCTGGGGTCCCCTGGGGGCCAGCACATGCGTCCTTTTCAACGCGTCCCCCACTCCCAGCCGAGCAGGGGAAACACAGCAACCTCTTCTCCAAGCCTCTGGGCTCACAATTGTGAAGTGTCCCCGTCCCCTCATGCTCCCGAGGCCCCGGAAGGCACGGCCCCATTCCCCAGCGCAGCCAGGGAGACGGCAGTGTCCTCGGCTCGCTCCCCTGCCCAGGCCACTCCTTGGAAGCACAGCGCTGGGGGTGGCCAAGGAGCCCCCCACCACGCCCAGCCAGAGCCCCCACTTCCTGTGGGTGGCAGAGGCCAGGCGGCCTGTGACTCATAGAGGCACATCGCAACCTGCCCGGGAGCAGCACCTCCACCCGCCCAGGCCCACGAGCTCCTGGCAGCTTGAATAACGGCGCCCACCCCCTGGGCACCGCCATGTGGCCCCTCGGAGGTAACAGCCCCTTCCTGTTTGCATGGCTTCTTTGTGGCTCAGGACCTGGGGCAAAATAACTTGTCCACCTGTGTCTGTCCCCCGCGGGGTGAGAGCAGAGCTGGGACTCCCAGCCAGGACCCTGACAGGAGGACACAAAGCCTGTCTGCACTGAAGTCACCAGCAGCAGCCACCAGCCACCGAGAGCACACTGGACAAAGGCAAAGCCTCTCTGCTGAGTTAACCTCTTCCTTCCCCAGGAAGCAGGAGAGCAGGGTCCTTTGCAGACAGAGAAACCAAGGCTCAGAGAGGTGACTTAGCTTGTCCAGGGTCACACAGGACAGGTGAATGGCACAGCACGAGTGGAAAGCCCCATTCTGGAGTTGACGCCCCACACCTAGGGGTCCTGCTGCTTCAGCCGATGTGTCAACCCAGGAGCTACAGAAACCAAATCACGAAGCCACTCACACCATACCCGCGCAAAAGACAAACCCAGAACAAACCAGACAGCACTCCTCTCTGCTGACTGCCCCTTCTTCCCAGGCAGGAAGAGAACTCCCTCGGGGAGACTGTGAGTCTGTCCCCCAGCAGGCGCGCCTCCCTCCTGCTGGGGAAGACGGTCCTTTCACCAAAGGTGTGGCGGCTGGATCAACCCCTGCCCGGCACCCACCTTGTCTGGAGCAAGCTGTGCAGGCACTTTGGCAGTGTCCTGGGTCCTCGGGGCTGCCTGATGTCCCCACCCGTCCCTAGCTCTCTGAGAAGAGGATGGGAGCTGAGCTGGAGTGGCGACCAAGGGCTCATCTTTCAAGGGCTGGGCGGTGATGTCACTGCCCTCCTGGGCACTTCCTCCCTCCTCCCTCTCTGCTCCCAGCTCCTGCCCAGCGCTGAGCAGCGGGCGGTGCTTCCTCTCCAGGAGTCCTGGGCTCTGTGAGCCCAAGGAGGCTTCCGTGTTCCCCCAGGAATGTTCTCCTGTGTCCGCTTCTGCCCCGGAGTGGCCCGCGAAGGGCCACGTGAACGAGTGTCTCGCGTGACATTTATCATGATTTATTTTCCCCGAGGAGGACTTTGTTTGAGTCTGAGTTTTGGGTGTACACAGGGGGCGTTCCCACGCGTGTAAACAGAAGGTGGCCAGGTGGGCAGGGACCTTCTGAAGGTACTTTTTACGGCACGTCCCCGTCGTCCCCAGGGTGACAGGGAGGAAACTCAGGGACCTCTTCCCAGCCACCCCAGGCGTTCCCTTGGCGCTGTCCGCTGGGCTTCCTGGGTGGGCCTTCAGCACCCTCTCCCAGGGCTGGCGGCTCAAAAGGGCAGGGACACACCAACGTTTCTCTTTTTTTAAGGCCAAAAACCCTCCTTTGGGAGACCAGGTCAGAGCAGGCAGGGGGAGGTGGGTGGATGGGGTGAGTCCCCCTGCCATGTCCCCTGCCCCTGAGCTTCTCAGAATCATGAAGGAATGGGGACGCCGAGTCCTGGAAAGGCTGTGGGTGGCCGTGGGCCGGCCAAGCTGTAACTTGGAGTCCAGGTCCCGTCTGCACCTGGCCTGTTGGACGTCTTGGCCCTCACTGCCCCGGGTTCCCGGGGGTGGGGGGGTGGAGTGGAAGCCTGCAGGGCCTCCTGAGCCCCGGGACACACTGCCGAGCACGTGCTCCGTCCTGGGGCAGGTTGATCACTGAGGGGGTGTGTGATGGACGGGGTCCATTTATAGAGCCCCCAGGGACAGGGACCTTTGGGAGTCTCTTCCAGGTTGGACCCCACAGGGCTCTGCACGCCGAGGTGGAAGACCCAGAGGTCTGGATCCAGTGCTGATGCTTCTGTCAATACCAGGGACTGGCCACCTCACCCTTGTCCACCCAACGCTGCAGTGGAGGGCTGTTTGGTCCTGGGTTTTATGTTGTTGTGACCCAGTTTGGAAGTCCTGGCTCAGGGCCGCGGGGCTCGGAGCTGCAGATGAGCTCACGTTCCAAACCCTTCCCTGCTGGGCTCTCACGCTCTGGCCGCTGTGCACCTGGGGCCAGGTACCAAAGGACCATGGACAGTCCTTGCACCCTGGAACTCACAGTAATATTCCAATGCGCCAGTCCTCGGGGCCTGCGGGAGACCCAGCCAACGCCACCGCTGTGCCGCTCATGAGCTCCCGTTGGCTCTCTCCCACTGGAAACGCCAGGTAGCTCTGTCTGGAAGCTCTTCCCTCAAAATAGCAAGCCTCAGTAAGTTCTGCCTCTCATCTGTCCATGGATCATGATGTTGTGTCCTTCCATCAAAAGAATCTGCAGTTTTTCTGGGGGAAGGGGGACGGGTACTTGGGATTGAACCTACTGAGCCACATCCCCAGCCCCTTTTTAAATTTAGAGACAGGGTTTCTCTGAGTTGCTTAGGGCCTGGCTAAGTTGCTGAGGCTGGCTTTGAACTTGTGATCCTCCCGCCTTGGCCTCCTAAGCTGAAGAGTCTATAAATCTTTTAAAGCAACGGCTCCCTTTGCCCTGCATCTGCACTGGTGTCCACGCGTCCTCCTTCTGCCTGCCGTCCACACCTCTCCCCGTCCATCCACCAGACGTGTGTTCACCTGTCCTTTCTGCATCCTTCCCTCCTCCTCCACCCACCCACTTACCCACACATTCATTTATCAGATACCCACACAGCCGGGCAGCAGGTGGCCAGGTGGCAGTAAATAGCAGGACATACCCACGCCAGTCCCCTGCCCGTGGCTGGGGTCAGGTCAAAGGGTGCCTTGTGACTCAGGGCCACCCACACTGCATCTAGATCAACACGTCGTCCGCACGTCCTTTTTGCCGTGAGAAAACTTGGCTAAACCCTTCCTCCAGGGTCCCTGCAGCTGTGTCTACCTCGGGGACTCTCACCAGTTGGCCTGTGCATGGGGTTCCGGGCAGCCTGGTGGCATTCAGGGAGGACTAAGGGGAGTGGAGACCTTCCTACTCAGCCAGGACCCTTTTCTTAACCTCGTGGAACTGCCCACCCAGGCTCCTGCCCCTCTTACCCTCTTTCCAGGGCCCTCGCCTCTCTCGACAGACACACCCAGACCTCTCAACTTTAGATCCATGAAGTCCCCTGGGCTCCCACATACGGCAGGATGGAGCTGGGCCCTGGGCCTTTGCACGTGTCACAGTGTCTGTCTGTAAAGTCCCTCCTCTGCCCTGCTCAGTAGGCCTGCTCTTCCTGCAGGAAGGACTCGGGCTTTGCCTGAAACACTTGCCGAGTGACCATGTCCATCTTCACGTCCCCTGTCACAGCCCTGGGATTTTTCTAAGTGGGCTGAGAAACTCAGGAGGCAAAGAACCCTGTCTTACTTACTGCTACTTATCACCTGTGCATAGTAGGCACCCTATGCCTGAACTGAAGAATCAACCCTACTCTGGGGAAAAGCCCCCATATCCAACCTGAAGAAGAGACCTAACAAAACAGAACAGCAGAGTACACATGCTCATGAACAGGTGTTTTTATTATGTCCAGTGCTTTATCCCAATGTTCCAGAACCTTCTCTGCACATGTCTCTGTGTGAGAGAGGTCCTCTAAACCTACCAGGAAGGCTGTTATCTCTCAGGCTCTCGTGGTGGGCTGTGCTTCTGTTTAGAACCCCAGGGTCCTGGCCAGAAAGCCACCGCTGACCCCTGTCAATCAGCAGCCCCCCGAGAAGGCCTGACCAGATCTTTGTCTCAGACGGACCAGGCTTGGAAAACTGGAAGGTGGACTAGGAAGGACTCTGATTTTGTTGGGAGCAAAACTCTTGCAGAGCCTGTACCATTTGCCTGGTTGGCCCTGGTACCTGTGTAGGGCAGGCTGGGCCCTGCTGATCCAGCCCATGGACAGAACAGCAGGCCTCCAGCTATGCAGAGCCCCCAAGGGACTTGGCTTATAAAGCCATGAGCTACTCCGTTGTGAGTCCAGGGCCCGGGTCGATGACTCCAAGCCTTGTTTGTACCAGTAAACCACAACCATCCGCCACCCGGTGAGGCACACGTTGATAAGCAACTTCATTGTGCCAACTTATCACACTAAACCAGAAGTTCCTGGGCATCCCAGATCCCATCAGGAGCTTATCAACCTCACCAGAGCCACCCACCCATAAAAGGAGGACCCCCCAAGGCCCGGCTGTGCCCACCCGGCCTCTGGTCCTTCTCTGCCCTAGCTGCAGCCTCCTGTGGCCCTGATGCCACCTTGACCCTTCCCAAGCTTTGCAATAACCTTGGTAAAGACCAGTAAGTGTGCGGTGGGACTTGAGGGTCACAGATGTTGATTCTTAAGACCAGAATGGAACAAAAGAACGGGGTTGCCTTGGCCGTGAACCTAAATGCACGTGAGTGTTTTCTGAGAACCAAAGTTGATGGAACTGGCTTGTGAGTTTGCTGTTATTCAGTTAATTCTGACACGGCAGGAAGAAAAACGTGCCTGGTCCATGTTCTGCCTTCGTCTGGTCCCCTCAGGAGATCCTGGACAGCCCTGCGGGCGTCTTGGAGCACAGGCCAGGGCTCAGGCCCTCCGTCCCTCGTGGCCTCTTTTGGTCCCCTGTTGCCCCTCCTGGCTGCCTACAGAGTGGTCTCAGGACCAGGCCCCCTCTAAGCACAGGGCAAGGCCGTCCACTGACTTCCCACCGCTCCATGCATGGTTACCAGTCACTGTCCCCATTTCACAGACGAGGACGCAGAGGCTGGGAGGCTACCTGGCCTGATTCCTACAGACTGCAAATGGCGGAGCTGGGGTCTGAACCCAAGTCCGACTCCTTAGCTGCCGTCCACGCCCCAGCAATGAAGAGGCAGCTTTTTAAAAACCTGATAATATCTACAGTATTATGCAGTTCTCTGCTCTTTGAGCTTGATGTGTAAGACAAAAAGTGGAAGTCCCCGGGCAAGGGGGCTGCTTGGAGGTTAGCCATTTGGCCGCATTATTACACGTCTTAGGTAACCCTGTCCTACACCAGTGGGATCAGACACATGTCATTTTAGTGTGTGCCTCTCCCTTTCCTGTTCTCTTTTGCTGCCCATGCCGCCCACCCTCTGGCCACTCCCCTTCCCAAGAGCCTTGCCCTGGTGCCAGTGGGGCTTACAGAGGACATGGGTCCCCTTCTTTGGAAAGCAGGAGAGAACTGCTGCTAGAGGTTCAAACAAAAAGTTTTCCCTTTCTTCTGTGTCTTTTCTCTTTGACTTGTCATGATGTGTGTGTGTGTGCATATGTGTGTGTGTGTGTGTGTGTGTGTGTGTATGTGTGTGTGTTGTTTTAATAATTTGATAATATGGTTCTGAGTATAGAAAAAATAAAATCTTAAATCATTAGCCCATGCCCTGCCATTCACCTTGATGTTTTCCGGTGCCAGTTTTAAACACAAACATGAGTTCATTCAATTTGTTTGAGAAATTGCTGAAATTACACAATTTGCACTCCGGGGCTGGTGCATCTGATCTCCCCCTTTCCTCCCCTGTCCTGGCCTTCAGTGTCAGTGGGTGGCTGACACAGGAAGGGACCTGGGCAGGAAGACTACCATGGGGTCCTCTGCTGTCCCTGCTCAACAGAGCCTTCTGGCCCTCTTTCTGCATTTGAAGCAAGTCTTGGTGTGAATGGAAAGCCTGGCCTCGGGGGAACACGCTTCTGGGACTCAGTTGAGCCTCTCTGAGCCTGGTGTCCCCCCTTCCAGCTGTGAGACCTGGAGTGACCGGAACCCTAACCCCCTGGGAAACAAGTCCTAAGCCCTAACCCCACCGGGTGTGGCTGTGGGCATCGTAGGACAGGGGGACCCACATCCGGCTCCTCGTTCAGGGCCTGGCAGGGACTCCCCAGCTCTGGGACCTGCCCGTGTAACACTTCGGAAGCTGAGGTGCAGGTGTAATCTGCTGTTGTTCTTCTCTCCCCGAAGCCTGCGGAAATAGCCAAGTCCCCGGTCAGGTCTTATTAAATGGCTTGTGAATAAAAATGCTTAAAACAAGTGGAGTTGCCTTTAGAGGCCTTCAGAGGTGAGATGCAGGGGGTGTGGGGGAGTGAAGGGGTGGCCGAGAGGCCCGTCCACCCTCCTCCTCTGTCTGTCTGTCCATCTCCTGCTGTCCTGGGCGGGGTGGGCCTGCCGTCTCAGGCACGGTGGAGGCCCGGTCCCTCCCATGCGGGAGGAAGCAGTCTTCAACCTGACCATCAGCCTGGCTGTGCTTCCTAACTCTGTCCTTGGACCGGAGGCTGTCGCCAGCAGGTTGGGAAAGCGTTAGTCACTTCCTGCCACGGGGCGCCGGCGGGCCTGGGGCTCCCAGCCGGGGAAATCCTCAGCGAGTGAGGAGCGAGCAGGGTCCTGTCATCCTTTCGGGCCTCTTCTCCAGGTCTGAGTACCTCCAGGATTCTTGCAGAGTTCTGGAGCTGTCTCTGCCGGGTCCTCAACCTCCCCCAGGCTGGGACCTCTTACCCGGCCCCAGCACCAGTGCCCAGCTGTCGGACCAAGTGGCCTAGAGCCAGCCGCTCTTCTCTCCTGCCCACTCCCCCTCCCCCTCCCCCTCCCCCTCCCCCTCCCCCTCCTCCTCCTCCTCCTCTTCCTCCTCCTCCTCAGGAGTCTGGGGCCCAGGGAGGGCAGCCCCTTGGGAGTGGTAGAGCTGAGCTGGGGCAGGGTCTGCTGGGGGCTCCTCCTCAGGGGGCCGAGCCCCACTGGCCTTTCCTGCCCCACATTCAGGTTTCATCCTACTGGCCACCAGAGGCCCAAGGGAGACGGGGCAGGGCGGGCTTGGCCCCTGGCAGGAGCCCTCTGTGATCTGTCTACCCACCAGCCCCTTCACCTGCGCAGTGTGCAGCCGCTGGCCTTATCTCCACCGACTCCCCACCTGCCCCCCTGGACTCCCTCTCCCTCCGGAGCCCAGTGCCCCCGCCCCCCGGGGTCTCCCACTCTCTGGAGCCTTGTCTCATGTCCCTCTGGGCAGCGGGACTTCTCTTCCTCCAAGGCCATGAGCCAAGGTCCTCTGCTTTCTGACCACTTGTCACTGGCAACTCTGTGAACGAGACTCCAACCTCCCTGCCCATCAGTGTCCTTTCATAACATGGGGACAACACCGGCCTCAGAGGTGGTGAAAACCAGAGGGAGCAGCAGAGTGAGGGCGGGGCCTAGGGCTGCCATTCACGGGCTGCAGGGACTTGGGCAGGGCCCCAGATTCCTGGTGGGAAAAATAGGACTGTTCAGGAATCCATCCCAGGGCTTCTGGGATGGCGGCCCCACTCCCTGGAATCGTCCACTCTTTGGCGGGAACCCACGTGCACTCCTCCACTTCCTCCATTAAAAAAAAAAAAACTGGAGGAGAAATTCACACAACGCCATCCATTGGCGTCCACAATGGTGTGCCAGCAGAACTTCTGTCTAGTTCCCAAACATTTCCTCAGCCCCCACCAGCCCAGGGCTGCCCAGCTAATGCGGGGCCGGGTTGGAGAAGGACTCTGGCCTTGGAGAGCCGGTCACTATGCAGCCTGCGCCTCCCGGGCCCCAGGCATTCCTGGAACACCCTCCTACCCACCTCCACGGGCAGAGCCCCAGTTAGCCCCGACCTGGGGCTCTGGCCTCCCTGGGAGCATTGCTGCAAACACACCACCTTCTGGGCCACATTCCTCATTGGGGGTGATGTCACTGGGTCCGCAGGCGGGGGGCCTCCAGCTCGATGCCCTTCACGGTTGAGCAGTTACCCTTTGGTTCCCCTTCGGGTCTGTTTTCTTCACAGAGCCTCTGGCAGCTCCAGCCCCCACCTGCTCCCTGGGCAGAGAGCTCACCTCCAGGTGGCCTGGGGACAGCCTCAGCCACTCTCTGTTAAGCAGGCAGCCTGACCCTAGGTTACAGGTGCCATCTCCAGCTGGGCCTCACTGTGTGGGTTCCTGATGAGGAACCTGAGGCTCACAGTGTCCACAACCTGAGGTCATGTCCCCAGGGCCACTCATTGCCCTGGACTCAGCCTTCGCACTGGGCTCTCCTAGGGATCCCCAGGTGGCTTCCCGCTCCTCCTCCTGTCCTTCCAGCCCTCTCTACACCTCCCCATGTCGGCTGGAGGGATTTTAAAAACAATTTTTTTTTTTAAATCAGTACACAGCACAGCTTCTGCTTGGTGGCGCGCACCTCCTTGGGTTCAACAGACGCAGAATCCTCCATCCCCCATCCTAGTGCCAAACCCGACATTCAGTCACCCGACCAGGGCGCTGTGTGGCCCTTTGCTGTGAACCCTCCCAGACCCCTGCTCTCAGCCATCTGCTGTGGCCTCCAGTGCACGGAACATTATCCTGCCCGCCCACCCTGGGCACCTGCCCTACTGATGCTGACTCTGGTGTCCACACCCCACCCCGCCATGCCCTCCAAGGCTATGCACCACCCAGAGGACCTGCAGCAGGTCAGGGCACAGCTGGCCCCTGTCAGGAGAGTCTCTTGGCCTCAGCTCCCAGGAGCCACTGTCTCCTCTGCAGTTACAGCCTCAGGGGCTTCTCCTACCCTCCCACCCTCCCTGCCAACACCCTGCTGTCTGCAAGGGCTCTGTGACCCTGCAGCTCCGTAGGGACAGGGGTGGAGCCAAGCTACCTACTGACCCACAGGCAGGCCCTTGGGGTGCTCCAGAAACCCTGATGGAGCAGAGAAAGTGGTGCAGGCGGAGCCCTCCAGGGGTGTTCAGCCCAGAGGAAGGGACCAGCCGCAGGACAGGGGAAGCTGGAGTTGGTGAGGGGGGCCCCAAACCTACGAAGCCAGGCAGTATCCTCTAAGAACATTTGGGGGAGTCAGGAGCGGGGGCAAGGGACATGTCCCCTCACACTGAAGTGTCACATTGGCACAATGGGAGGGCTCCTGAGAGGATGGCATTGGGTGGGGAGCCTCCTGGACCCCCCTCAGGGACAAGTGGAGAGCTGGGGTGCAGGAAGAACGGGCCCAGGTCACTCGGCCCTTCCTCTCTGGGATTTCCCCTTCCAGTCCCAACCATGGGTCCCGTGTTTTCTGGAGAGTCTGAAAGCAGCCACCCTGGAGTCGGGGGTGACACTCTGGGGCAGAGGGAGGGACCAGCTCCAACGGCACTGGGACACTGAGTGAGCACATCCTGCGGTTCCATAAATAGACGCCACCTTCCTAGATCATGCACCCCGAGGGTGGAGGTGGGAGCCGGAGCCGGGGTTCCCTGTTGCCATCTGTACCCCCAGAGACAGCGTGGGTGGTGACTGGCCGCCCTTCCTGGCACCTAGCTAAGCTCTCTTCCCAGACCAGAATGATTCAGAAAGCAAGAAGGTGACCTTTTCCTTCCGTGTCAGTCACTTTTTTGATTCCAGGGCTTATTCAGGAACATTTTAAGTCATCTAATGAAAGCAAAAAGGAGTGATGTCACATTATTGAGGTCCCTTGGCGCCAGGCAGAGGGGGGGCGGAGGAGCGCACCCTCTCCCTGCCCTTGCATGTGCAGATGCTTCGGGACCAAGGGCAGAAGCCAGGGCAGGTCTGTGCACCACACAGCAGACCAGGACTCACAGCCTGGGCACAGGTGGGTGTCTGAGAGGCCTGGCTTGGAGGCCACGTGCTCAGGAATGGTGCCCAAAGCCAACTCAGGGCTGCTCCTGTGCAGACCCTGAGGCTGCCTCAGCGGGCATCACTGATGTGCTTCAGCTTGGCACTGGACGTCACGCTGTCCCCACGAATCAGGAAGCTGGGTCCCACTGGGGCCTCCTGGTCACCTGTGTGCACCCCAGGTGTGAGGGGGGCTGGGAGAGCATCTGTTGCCCTGCAGGACTGGCCGGGTGGGAGATTCCCTGAACTCAGGAAGGGAGCTCAGAGAGCAGGCTAGGCCGACGAGGAGGGGGAGCTCCTGACAGCCGTGCTGGACACCGGTGCTGGGGCTAATTCAATGCCCTCCGGCCTCCATGCATGGTCTCTCTGCACCAGGCGTGACATTCTGCTCTGCATGCTGCAGGTCGCAACCCCTGGGAAGTCTCAGAGTCAGGGCCGCCTCCTCTGAATGTTCCCAGCCTGTGTGGATCTCTCTAGGGGCACAATCTCAGAGCTGGCTGGGGTAAGGTTCTGCCCAGCTTCAAGGGCTGATCTGCACACCTGTTCACCTCCTGCCACTGCCTGTGGGGTGGTCGCCCCGGAGCTGGCCTCTGAGCTGCTCCTACACCAAGGCAGGAAGGCCTTGGGCAAGAGGGTGCCCCACCCACCCCTGCCTCCTGAGCTGGGCCTCCTCCCCACAGGGGGTTCAGTGAGGCCCAGCGACTCTCGGGCTCTACCCACAGGCCCCTACCTGTCTCATGAGTGCTGCCCTCCAGGCCCGAGCTCCCTGTCCCCACCTGGTCACACTCCCCCCTTTCCTCCTGTGTCTCCACTCACGGACACCAAATGCCTTTCGGGGCCTCCTCTGCTCTTCCTGCTCGGCCAGAACACAGATTCCCAAGGACGGCATTTGTGTCCTCACCTCCGGAGACTGCCGGGGACCTGCCTGTCACCCGTCTCCAGCCGCGTCTTCCAGTGACATGCCCTGCACTTGTCACCGCTGGTCTCCTCCCATCAGGGGATGATGGGTTTGGGAAGCCTGGCTCCTTTTCTCTAAACGGATGTGGGTTTTTGTTGAAATCCTGTAGACACTCACGGAGCTAAAATCCCCGAGACGGCAGGTGGAGACCAAGACAGAAGGGTCCCCTCCTACACCTCCACGGGCCCCTAGCCCAGGGGATGAGCTGTCACTTTGCTGCCCCTGGGACCAAGAGCTGTATCACACGCCTGGGTCTCCCTGTTGGTGTCCTGGGCTGGTGGGGCTCGGTCCCTTCAAGCCCTAAAGCTGTTTCTCCAGAGCTCTGAAGGCCAGAGGCTGACGTCAAGGTATCGGCCGGGGCCTCGCTCCCCCCACCAGCTTCTGGTGGCTGCGGCATTCCCTGGCCTGGGGCCACAGTACTCCATCTCCCTCTTAAAATGACACTGGGATGGCTCTTAGGGCCCACTCTGGTAATCTGGAATTATCCTCTTATCTTGGAATCTCTGATCATGTCTACCAAGACCCTTTGCCCAAATAAGGCCACGGTTCTTATTTCTCTGGCAAAGTCTTCCACTTGGTTTTCTTCTGCTTCCTTTTTTAGGAATTTCTGTTTTTCAGATTGAGTCTCTAACCCTTAGACAGCTTTTAGTCCTTCTCCTTCTTCTCCCTCCTCTTCTCTCAACTCGCTCCTGGAACTTTCCTTGACCTAGTCTCCCAGCTCTCGAACATGTCAGTTTTCATGTAGTTCACACACACAAAACTGCACATCTTTAAAGTGCACATCTGATGATTTTTTTTTTACACATGTCTCTCTGGCAAACATCACCTAGTCAACAGAGCAAGCCTGGTCATTACCCAAACTGCACCGTAAGCATCCCTCCCTCTCACTCTCTCCACCCGACTCTCTTCACTTTCTGTCACTATGGATTCATCTTCATTGTTTAGAGTGTTTTTTAAAAATTTTTTGGTTGTTGTTAATGGACATTTATTTATTTATTCATTTATTTATTTATATGTGGTGCTGAGAATGGAACCCAGTGCCTCACACATGGTAGGCAAGTGCTCAACACTGAGCCACAACCCCAGCCCCTTGTTTAGAGTTTTGTGAAAATAGAATAACACAGTATGTGCTTTTTAAAATTAATATATTATTTCAAGATTCATCTGTACTATGTGTATAAATTGTTCATTACTTTTTATTGTTCAGTAGATGGATGTCTAAGTCTGTTTTCTGTGGCTATAACAAAATTCCTGAGTCAAGTAACTTACAAAAAAAAACTTATTTCTTATAGTTCTGGAGGCTGGGAAGTCTAGGAGTGTGGCATCAGCACCTGCTCAACATCTCCTGAGGTCCTTTCTGCTGAATTATAACATGGTGGAGGGTGTCACGTGGAGAGCTAGAGAAAGCTCATTTTTATAATACAGCTGCTTTCCTAATAATCCATTAGTCAATTAATCCAAGAATGGGTTAATCCAATCAGGAGGGCTGGAGTCTGAAGATTTCATTACATCCCAAAGGTCCCACCTCTCAGATACCATTAACACAGGAGTTTAAGGACTATGTTTGCAACATATGAAATCTGTAGGACACATTGAAAGCATAACAACGGATACACCATAATTCATTTATTCTTTCTTCTGTTGCTGAGCATTCAGGTTCTTTCTGTCTTTTGGGGTTATTGCAAATAAAGCAGCTATAGCATTCATGTGCACGTATTTGTATGAACATGTATTTTTTTCTTCTCTGAGTAAATAACCAGGAATAGAATGGTTAGATCATATGGTGAGTGAATATTTAACTTTTTAAGAAACTGCCAAACCATTTTGAAAACTGCCTTACCATTTTACATTCCTTCTAGCAGTTAAGAGAGTTCTCGTAGGCTCAGTTTCCCAGCATTAAGTGAGTCAGCTTTTTAAATTTTAGCTCCTCTGATAGGTGTGTAGTGGTATCTCATGCTGTTAATTTGTATTTGCTCATGACTAATGATGCTGAGTACATTTCCATCTCTTTATTGGCCAATCAGCTGTCTTTCTGAGTGAAGTGTCTGTTCAAATTTTTAATTGGATTGTTGGTATCCATGATGATGAATTTTGAGAGTTCTTCACAAAAAGATACAAGGTACAGGTGGATGTATGCTCTGCAAAGATTTTCCTCCCAGTCTTAGCTGTGATGCTTTTAATGTGCAAGAGTTCTGATTAGTCTTGTTCATTTTTACAAGCACCCTGTTCTTGTTTAATGGATGCAATATTTCATCCTTGCAGGTTATTAATTATAATTTTAACAAGTTTTTCTGTTTTCTGTGCTTCTTTTCCTTGGTTTATTTTCCTTTTTAGGCTAGCGGGTTTCCTCAAATGGCCAGTGTCCTTGGCTACCTGTTTACACTGAGTGACTAGTCCTGGGCTTTGCACACTGAGAAGTCTCAATACCAGCTGTACTCCACGGGGGAATGATCCAGATGCAAGAAAATGGTTTTGTTGGGAGCCTCCAAAGTTTCTCTCAGGGCTTGCAACCCCTCCCTAATGGCTATGAACTTGTGGGGCCAAGATTCAGCAAGGGCCTGGGGGCCCCAAGCTTCGCTGTAGGGATTTTCCCTGAGCTACGCTGCTCAGCCCCATGCCCCACCTTTACCTCTTCTCCCTGAATCTTTTGAGGATGAACCTTGTGTCTTGGGCCTGGAGGTGGGTACAACAGGTGTGGGGTTGGGGTTGGTTCTCAAGGCAGGGAGACACCTAAGAACCATCTATTTTTCAGATGAACCTTCATTCCATCTCCTTGCTTTCATTCCTAAATCTAACACCCTCCTTTTATGGCACCTCAAAATACCAAGCACCTCAGGTGTCCCGTGGCCAAGAAGCCATTCAGCTGTCTCCATTTAGCTACACCCTTTTTGCTTTCAGACAACTAGACATTTCCTGATTCCTTCAGCTTCTACCCAACTCTTCTGTTTGCTATATTCTTGGAGAGTCACACCTTTCTTATTTTTGTAGAACCGTAATAACATCTTAAAAGGAGTTTGTGGAGGGGGCGGAAGAAATCAGAGAGTGGCAAATCTTCCATTTTTGACCAAAATTGAGAGTGCGTGTGCTGGTGAGGGGTGCCCGCCTTCCGTAAGACTGATTCGACCCTTCCCTGCCGTCTTCGCCTCACGGGGTGCTGCTGGGCCTTCCCTGTGTCCCTTGTCCCTTGCTGCCTCCTCTCTTCTCTACCAGCCCAGACATTGTGATCTGCCACTTTGGCATCTGCTGGGCACTGCCAACGGCCGCACAGAGCCCAGTGCCTTCATGCAGTTGCCAACCTCCGCTGGGCACCCACTGCCCGGTCTCCAGGGTTTCCCATCTTCTTGTCCTTCCAGCCTCCAAACCTTCCTCGTCCCCATTGCTCCAAGCCAATGGCCTTTCTAGACAGAACCGCAGAGATGAGAATCCTCCCCCTGTCCCCCAGGCCACCATGGCCTCCTGACTGGAGTGTGCCCCTGTGTCCTGGCAGGGCCTCACAGCCTGCCCGACTTCCTCATTGTTCTCATCAGCTGTTCCACTGCTGTGACCAAATGCCTGGTGGCACCTGTGGAGGAGAGAAGTCTACCTGGTGGCACCTGTGGAGGAGAGAAGTCTACCTGGTGGCACCTGTGGAGGAGGAGAAGTCTACCTGGTGACACCTGTGGAGGAGGAGAAGTCTACCTGGTGACACCTGTGGAGGAGGAGAAGTCTACCTGGTGACACCTGTGGAGGAGGAGAAGTCTACCTGGTGACACCTGTGGAGGAGGAGAAGTCTACCTGGTGACACCTGTGGAGGAGGAGAAGTCTACCTGGTGACACCTGTGGAGGAGGAGAAGCCTACCTGGTGACACCTGTGGAGGAGGAGAAGTCTACCTGGTGACACCTGTGGAGGAGAGAAGTCTACCTGGTGACACCTGTGGAGGAGGAGAAGTCTACCTGGTGACACCTGTGGAGGAGGAGAATTCTACCTGGTGACACCTGTGGAGGAGGAGAAGTCTACCTGGTGACACCTGTGGAGGAGGAGAAGTCTACCTGGTGACACCTGTGGAGGAGGAGAAGTCTACCTGGTGGCACCTGTGGAGGAGGAGAAGTCTACCTGGTGGCACCTGTGGAGGAGGAGAAGTCTACCTGGTGGCACCTGTGGAGGAGGAGAAGTCTACCTGGTGGCACCTGTGGAGGAGGAGAAGTCTACCTGGTGGCACCTGTGGAGGAGGAGAAGTCTACCTGGTGGCACCTGTGGAGGAGGAGAAGTTGATGTGTTGGTCACGGTTTCAGAGGTCTCAGTCCACAGACGGCCAGCTCCACTGCTCTGGGCCGGAGTCAGGCAGCGCATCAAGGTGGAAGAGTGTGGAGGAGGACGGCAGCTCAGGACGTCACACCAGGAAGGGGGGAGGGAGAGAGAGAGAGAGAGAGAGAGAGAGAGAGAGAGAGAGAGAGAGAGAGAGAGAGAGATATTACGGATGAGGGACACAATACACACCCCAGAGGCAGGTCCCCATGACCCACCTCCTCCAGCCACACCCCGCCTGCCCACGTTGTCACCCAGTTCATCCCATCAGGGGATGCACCTGGTGAGGCTAAGGCTCTGTCACCCACTCCTTTCTCCTCTGAACTTCCCTGCCCCGTCTCACACTTGAGCTTTGGAGACACCGTCTGTCTAAACCGTAGCGACGTTCTCCCTGCTCTGCTTTGGCACTTCCTTTCAGTTCCAGAGACGTCACGGACACAGATTGTCCCATCGGCTTCCTCCAGGGGAGATGTTCAAACACTTACCTGTGGCAGGAGGATACAGCAGTGTCCGGGGCCTCCTGGTCCACCGGGAGCTTCCCTGTCACATAGGCTGGTGGGAGGGCGGTAGTGAGCTGGGGCTGCCGTGACAAAGTGCCCTGAACAGAGGGGCTTCAACACGCTGCTGCAGCGTTCTGGCGGCTGCAGCTCAGGATCCAGGTGTGTGCTGGGCCACGCTCCTTCCCAGGCGCCTGGGAAGGGTCTGCTGGGCCGCTCCCGAGCTCCTGGCAGCTCCTGGCTGTGGAGAGGAGCTCCCGCTGCCCCCGGCCTTCTCCCTGTGCCGTCTGTGTCCACATCTGTCCCTTTTCTCAGGACACAGTCATATTGGGTTAGGGCCCCCTCAGGACCTAATTTTGATTGTCTGCAAAGATCCTATTTCCAAATAAGGTCATTTTCACAGAGAACTCCGGGCTCCGTGGGTGAGCCTTGGGAAAGTGTCCCCAGGGAGGTGGGCTCTCTAGGAAGGGACCAGAGCCAGGGAGCTGAATGCCATGAACACGCAAGTTCAGTGGCGAGGACAGGCCCAGGCCCAGGCCTGCTCCAGGCTGCCCTGCTCAAGACGGAGGCTCATTCCTGGCGAGGTTGGCCTCTCTCTCTGTGGACCCTGGAAAGAGGACACCCCCTGCTCCACCCAGCAGGAGGGGGTGATGGGACACCCCCAGGGCTGTAGGGCCCTGGAGCCTGCAGTGGGTCAGCTCAGTCACCTGGATGGTCATCTCCCGGGGCCAGGCTCTCTGGCCATGTGGGCTCAGGAGAAGCTGCCCGGCCACCCAATCTAGAGTAGCCCGTAGCATGTACACACACACACCCCACATACCCCACACAGACACACAACGCACAACCATAACCACAACACATCACACACACCTCACGCCACACACAGATACATGCCCACAGATGCCTCGACTCTAAATCTCTCCACCCTTGGCTCTTCCCTCCTAGCCGGTTGCTCTCATTCTGTTGGGGTCCCGGGGGTCCTTGCCGACCTGCTCCCTGTTCTAGGATTTAGATTCCTGGCCACTGTCAGGGACCTGCCCATCTTGTTCCCTGATGGGCCCTGAGCCCCTAGGACTTGCTGGGCACATGGCAGGTGCTGTGGGCTGCAGGCTTGGGGCCACCTTCCTGTGGTCTGTGGGTGTCGCCAGAGAGGAGTGAGGACCTGGGGTTCTGCCCACCGCACAGCTCTGCTAGGGTCCCACTGCGCCAGGTTTTCTCATGGCAGTTTTCTTATTCAAGTTGCAAACAGAGCCTTGGAGAGGCTGAGAGGGCCCCCGGGCACCTGGGGATTTCTCAGATCTCCTCGCAGGCATAGATCTGGTGTGACCGTGTCCACGTGCAACCCAGAGGCTGCCAACCCAGGTGCTGCCCATGTGACCCCACAGGGGGTCACCTGAACTCGGGATGGGTTCTTTCTGCCCTGGCAGCTTTCTGGGGGCCATCTCACCAACACCCCCAGGACTCCAGGTGCTGGCCCCCGATCCCCTGCAGCGTTATGAAGGAAGGCCCGCTGGACCCTGAGCGGCAGGTGAGCAGCCGGGGAGGTCCAGCCCTGGCCATGGGTCTCTGGACAGGCTCCTAACTTCCTCATCTGGAAAGACAGAGGGGAAGAGGTCGCTCTGACAGACTGGCCGGGGTTTCCCGAGCCGAGCGGGCACCGTGCTGGCCACTCCTCTCAGTACCTATTAGCCTGGCCCCAGTTCAATGTTCCATAGCCGCTGGCAGCAGGAAGCTTCCGGAACAGCCTTCCTGCATCCGTGGGGGAGAAGCGGCACACTTGGAGGTAGGGCCAAGGCTATGAAAGGAACCGGCTGCGAGACCCCTCCAAGGCCCCATCCAGTGACAGTGGAGGACAGGCTCCTTCCCCGCCCCCGCCCCAGGGTCACTGCTGTGCACCGCACTTCCTCAGTGTTATGCTCATTAATTAAACTCTCCTTTACGCCCGAGGGCAGTGTCCCGCCATCTGGAAGCCTTCCCCTCTGTGGCCGGGGGTCATGGGAGCTCACGCACAGCTCACGCACAGCTCAGGGGCTCTGGCGCCTGCTCTGGGAGGTCCCACCTGGACCCCCAGAAAAACCACTGAGCTGTCCAGCAAGGTCCTTGCTCCCCACTCACCAATCGTGACACTGGATTATGAGCTGTCACCAGCACCTCCTGTTCCACAGAACGCTACGTAAGGCTTTCTGTAACGGCGACTTTATTTTAATACTCAGAACTCGCCTGTGAAACAGGCATCAGCCCCGTTTCACAATGGGGGAGCCGAGGCTCAGAGGGGGCAGGAGCTTGCTGTAGGTGACAGTTAAGAGATGAAGGGTCAGTTCTGAGGTGGGACAGTATCTCATGCCCACCCAGGAGCTCCATACCCCTCCTCTGCTCAGTGAGAATCAGACCTGGTCTTGGATCGCGCTCTGGACAGAGGGTGATTCAGGACAGCAGCCAAGTGATGGGCCCACACGGAGGCTGGCTTAGTGACATGGACAAGGACAGTAGGTGTCACTGGTACCGGGGAGCACCAAGAGCCCGGCGAGAGGGCTGAGCCAGTCCTGCTGGGCTGCCGCCTGAGGGGTCCACCTCTTTGGGAAGCTCCAGGTCCCGAAGGGTACCCCAAGTCCTGGGGAGAGATTGTCAGCATTTTCCGGTGAAGGACAGGAGGCCGAGCAGCTGCAGCAGGGACCAGGGATGGGCTGGCACTGGGGAGCCAGGGGTCATACGGAGGGAGGGTGGGGGGGCAAGCGAGGTCCCCCAGAATTCCTTGACTCATGGCTTGGGAGACAGACACCCAGAAGAGGACTCACCGGAGTCTCCTGGAGCTGGGAAAAGCAGGGTGGTGTCGGGCCCAGGGCTCCCCACCAGGGCCCAGGCGACCTCCCCTTCCTCTTGTGGATAGTGCTCAGGGCCTGGGCCTGCAGCCAGGGGCTGTCTCTGTCAGGCTTCTCCGTGATGTGCTCATGCTACCCTAAGATGAGTGACGGCATCGGCGTGACCCCTAAGAGTTCCAGAAGTCACGACTGGGGCCTTTGCAGAAGGGACCCTGGCTGGGCCACCCAAGCTGCGTTCCTTCCAGAGCAGGAACATATCTGGGGGTCAGTCCATGGAAAAGAGGAGAGGAGCGGAGGGAGAGTTAAGAAGGGCGAGGACGAGGCCAGGGGCCTTATGAACTGGCCACCGCAGGGGTGACAGGGCCCTGGGCAACAAGATCTTCTGAGCCAGGGGACAAGGGAGTGCGTTGCTCCCCACATTGGTGCTGTGTTCTGGTCAGGTTCCAACCCCTGCGCTTACTCTCCGGCTGTGCCAAGGGGATCCAGCACCCCCAGGCAGCCCGGAGGCACCCCAGACAGGAAGCGAGGCAGGCACAGGTGCAGGGCCCAGCAGGGAGCATCGGTGCTGAGCATGAGCTGAGGACCCGAGGACCAGGATGGCCAGGACACTCCCAGTCCTGCCGGCTGCCCTCTGCCTCTGGTCCTCCCCCTCGAGAGATGGACACCTGCCCCCGGTAGCCCTGACCGCGTCTCTTCCAGCTCCGTCTCCTCCCACCCTTGTGGCCCCTGGTCTCTGTTCCTCCTTCTGGGAGGTTCCTCAGCCTCTGCTTCTGCTGACAGCTGGCGGCCAACTTCTGAAACCTACGTTCAAACTTCCAAGCCCATATCCCAAGGGGGGCAGGTGGTCCCATCACCCCTCTGGGCCCTACTGACCTGTCCCTGAGACCAGGGGTCAGACGCCCTTGTGAGGCTCAGGAAACCCATTTTCGTTTCCCGGCAGCTCTGCTGTCAGGAAGCCGCAGGATCCCTCCTTCTACCGGCTTCTGATCTTAGAAGAGATGGGGAAGGTACCTGTTGCCTGCCATGTGGTGTGGGGTGGGCCATCATCCCAAAGAGTCCCCTGAGAAATCCCCAGTTACCCAGGGGCTCTCTCTCAGCCTCTCTCCAAGGCTCTGTTTGCAACTTGAAGGTTTGTGTTTCTGAATAAGAAAATGACCAGCAGAACAAGGGCTCCTGGAGATGCCCCCAGCGCGGTGCAGCAGGTCGGGGTGGGGGGGTTAGTTTGCTGCTGACATCAAGGGGTGAAGGGAGAGGTCTGACGGCGTGGAGATCATGCTGGGTCATCTGGGCCCACTGCAACCCCCAGGGCCCTTAGATGCAGAGGGCGGCAGACCAGGAGGACTTCACCTGCCATTGCTGGCTGTGGTGGCAGAGGAGGGGGTCGTGAGCCCAGAGACGCAGGTGGCCCCTGCAGCAGGAAAACGTGGAAAGAGCAATACGGTGGCCCAGGGAATCGGGAGCCAGGCAGGAGGAGGAGATGGGCTCCCAAGCTTCCCTGCGGCTGGGCAGGGTGGATCCCAGGGGTTAGGAGCCAAGCCAACCAGAGTGGCCTGTCCGACGGGCTCTACCCTGCCCTGCCCTCCAAGGCAGCAGCCCCAGTGCCAGTCATCCGTGACAGTCTGATGCCACCATCTCCTGTGCAGCTAGACCACGGGTGCCACGCTGCAGCTGGCATCTCACTGGGGACAGGCCTCCGAAGGGAGCCTGCAGTCCCCTTCTCTTGTCTATCCTGCTTGAGGAGCGTCACACCCCCACCGAACCTCAGTTTCCCCTTTGCCCTCAGGCCCCTTCCTTGAGCTGTGAAGGGCAAGCCGAGTGCGAAACGTTCTGCTGAAGGCAGGCACTGCCCAGGTGGCCCAGGTGGCCGCTGGGGAGGACCACAGGGCTGCAGGCCTGGGAGGTCTGAGCCCACTTCTCCACTGGAAAAGGGGCCGGGGCAGATGATGGAGTCCGTCCTCTGACTCAGGCACGATGTCCCCCCCCCCCGTGCCCACTGGTGTCGTGGGAGGGCCAGATGGCGTCCATCTTGGTGACGGAGGAGCTCGGACCCCAGGGAGCAGACGAAAATCGAGGTTGGACGTGGTGGGAGGTGACCCTACCGCCAGCCTCCGTGCCCCCTGCCTCCTCTGTTCTGTCTCACTCTCTTGTCTGTCTCCTGTTCCTCTCTCCCTCTCTGTCCGACTCTGTCCCTCCCTGTCCTCGTTGGCGTGAGCTCTCTCCCGAGGCCCCCCTTTCCAGCTGATGCCCCAGCTCTTGGCCAGTCTGCGCTCCTCGCCGTCTCTGCGTCTTCTCTTGCTTTTCACGTCCCTCCTCCAGGTTCTTATAGGATAATCTATAGGATAATAATAATCTTATAGGATAATCTCTGGTAACCCCCGAAGCCCCCACACCCTTGACCCTCCCCGGAATAGAACTGAGTCTCAGAGACCATCTGTGTCCCACTCCACATCTGCCCGTCCTGGGTATCATCGTCTCAGATCCCCTGGTGTCGGCCAGTGGGATGATGGAGAGCTGTCTGAGTCCACTTGAGAGTCAACTTCATGCTGTGCCCCATTGTCTGAGTCCACAGTGTCTTTACCTAAAGGGAAAGGTCCTACAGCATGTGGCAAGGAGGTGGGCTGAGGTCTGTCGACCAGGAGGATTTTCCTGATCCCACCTCCCGGATGCCTGTCCTCCGGGTACCACCAGAGAAAAGGTGTTTTGGCTCGACAGCTGTCTTAGTGGAGTGAGGGCGGAGTTTGTGCAGTAAAGACTGCGCAGGACGCACAGGTTCATCTCTAGTGAAGCACCCAAGTTGTCCTGGAGACCTTATTCCACACAGTCACGCAGGGACCCAGGTCTCCACCATTTGTTATTTCACTGTCCCCGATGTCAATTTTGTCATTTGCATGGTTGGAGTTGGGTCACTCATGAAGGTTAAGGGCTAGACCACGAGGGCATGTGCCCAGGACAGCCCGCAGAGTGCACTCGGACTGCCGAGCTGTGTCTGCCACTCAGAAATCAGGGGCGTTGGGCTGGGGGACAGCTGGCGATCTCGGCCACTCTGGACAGTAGCAGAAGCTCTGGCTTTGACTTCAACCTGACCCCTGTACTCTGTGGAGAGGAATGCTAGGTGCGCCCCAGGGTGCAAGCTCTGGGCTACTCCCTGAGGACCCAGTGGTTTCTTGGGAGATGAGCTATTCTTCTTGGGAAGAATCATCCTCAGAGGCTCCAAGGCAAAAATATCCCAAACTGGAGGAGGGGCAGTTCCAAACGTAGCCTGGGGGCTGTCACTCAAATAGTGTCCCTGCAGATGGCTTCAAGTCAAAAAGCGGGGTGCAAAGAAAAGTGAGTCAAACCCAGAAGACTGGTGGAAGGCACGGTGACCTGTGGGAAGGGTACGAGGACCCACGGGGGAGAGCAGAGCCCACCCCTGCCGTAAGGAAGGAAGAGGGAGGAGAATCCGACTGTGTTTCTGATCCTACTTTACCTCCAGGCTGGTGTGCCTGGGGACTGTGGTGGCTTAGGGGTTACTTGGGGTGGGACAGGGAATAGTCAATTTTGGCTCCCAGCCAAAGGAAGCCCTGGCAGCGGGAAGGGGCAGCCAGGCCAAGATACAGAGGAGACGTGAGTGGACAGCAGGCGGCCAGGGCCACGCCCCTTAAGCCAGAGAGCTGAAGGCACCCTTGCCATCAGCTGTCCCATTAGGAAGGGAGCGGGCAGCTGGGGTGGGACCTGGGGACCTCAGAGGCTGGATGATGTGGGCGGGGAGAGGGAGGAGCGGGAGGGGCACCGGGAGGGTTGGATTGTGGGTGAGGAGTCACGGGCGGGGCTGGTGCCTGGCAGGGCCCTCCAATTAATCCCCAGGCCCGAGGGTTGTGCAACGGTGGAGAAATGTTGGATCAGGCGCCATCGTCACGCAGTCTCACAGTGTGTGTCCAGAGAGGAGGGAGGTGGCCACCAAGGCACCAGCCGGAGAGTCCCATTGGATCAGAGTCCCACTTGGCCAGTCTGTGAAGTTGCACACAGGCCACCTATCTGCCCCTGTCACGGGCACTGGGGCTCCTAGGGGAACTCGCAGGCTGCGCAGGCCCCTTGATAGGAGAGAGCTTAGGGGAAGACGAGACACTGAGTGTGCAAAGTCACGATGATCACTCAGTGCTTCTGTGAGAGGAGCCATGAGGGGTTGGGGTGGGAGGGGTGACAGGGACTGGGTTCTGTGGAAGGAACATTTAAGCTGCTGTAAGTAGGAGGGTTGACCAGGGAGCACTCGGGAACAATTCCCAGGTGGTAGGTGCATGTGTGCAAAGGCCCTGGGGCTTAGAGAATGACTCACTGGATTAAGGAAGCGGCCTGCTTGTGAGGAACTTGATGGAGCAAGATGTGTGTGGCACGGGTGGGGGGTGGTGGAGGGGTGGGGGGGCAGAAGGTGGGGGTAGGAGTTGGCCCTGTAGGTTTTATAAAGGGAGAGGTTGAGAAAGGGCTCCTAAAACATGGAAAGGGTTTGGGCTTTGTCCTAAGGGACATGGGAAACCATGTGTGTGTGTGTGTGTGTGTGTGTGTGTGTGTGTGTGTTTTACACATATGCCTGTGTGTGTGCATATTAGGACTCTCCAGAGTAACACAACAAATAAGATGTGTATATAAACATATATGGAAACTTATTTTAAGGAATCAGATCATACAGTTATGGAGGTTGGAAAGTCTGAAGTCAGCACGGTGAGGTGTCAGGCTGTAGATCCAGGAGAGAGAAGGTGCTGGGGTCCTAGCTCAAAGACCGTTGTCCCTCTGGCTCAGGGGAGGGCAGTCTTTTGTTCTGTTCAGACCTTCAGCTGATTTGATGAGGCCCACCCACATTATGGAGGACAACCTGTGTTGAGGGCCACAACCAAGCCAAGATGGCGCCTGGCACTTTGCCAGGAGGAGTGGTTTGTGAGCCAACGCCACCGAGCCATTAAGATGATGGAGATTCCTTATTGGCTGACTGCTGTATCTAGATGATGTTAATTGAAACAAGCTGTGTGTGATCAGTTAGGTATATATACCTCTGCTGTCCTGCAGTAAAGCAGCTCCCGCTGTTTCAATCTTCACAAGTTGCTTGTCACCTCCCTGTTATTTGCCCAGCCGGACTGCGGCAAACCTGCTTTACCCCGAATCTCAATGCTAATCTCATCCAAACGCCCTCACAGGTGGGCCTGGACTAATATTGAATGCAGGTCTGGGCACTGAGGCCCAGCCAAACTGATGCATAGAGTTACCCACCGCAGTGTGTCTGTCCGTGGAGGGCGCTGTGTGATGGAAATTGCATTTCCCGGCCCTCTGGCTGCAGAGGGAGAATGGACTGGTAGGGCTGTGTGCAGAGGAGGATGGAGTCGCCATGGGAGAGGGGCCTGGGTAGAAGATGGTGGGGTGGAGGTGGAGACACGATTCTGTTTTGAGGGTCGGGGTGGGCGCTGCAGTGCCGGGGAGCCCTCAGAGCTGTGGCTGCTGCGGGGACGGAGGGGCGGAGCCAGGGGCTGGCGCCTGCGGGAGGCAGCCAGCCCCTGGCACTGGCTCATCCTCCTCCCTTCACACTGGGGCTCTTCTTCTCGCCCCCCGGGAAGGCCAGCCGGTCCTGGCGGGTTCCCCTCAGCTCCTCCCTTTAAACCACTTCCCACTGTCCACACTGATGTCTCCCCTGAAGTCCCCCAACAGTGTGTGCTCTGCAATTCGCACGTAGCTCCTTCACTCCTTTATGACTCTTCAATTTTTAAAGGCTCACAGGGAGGTGCTTTTCACGGGCAGTTGATTGCACATGATTTTAAAAGTCCCAGCTGCCAGTCGCTGTCAGGTTAGGCCAGGCTGCAGAAACAAATGGCTCTTGATACCCTTAAACAACAAAGGTTTGTCTCCTGTTCAGTCGCAGCTCTGACCTGGGGACCCAGGTCTGCTCTATCCTGGGCCCTGCCACTTGTTTCCTGATGGCCGTGGTTCATCCAGGAAGCATGGGGGGCCTGGGGGCTGGGAGTGAACGAGGACTCTCTGAGGCAGAGTTGGTGATCCAGGCATGAAAGCAGCATATACCACTTTCTCCTTTGCCCCGTGGTTAGAACATAGCCATGCGGCCTTTCGGAGTTGCAGAGGAGGCTGGGGAATAGGGTTTGGCAATATATCCACCAAGAGGGGTGATCGATATTGGTGAATGCCGGCCTCTGTCCCCGTAAGACTGTGGTTATTTTAGAGAAGCAGATCTGGGAGCACAGCAAGGCAAGATGAATTCCAAGGTCATGGGGCTGGGAAAAAGGGCGTGCTGGGTCCTGAGCTCAGCTGCCAACACGTGGTGCAGTGCTCACAGTGACGTGTTCACTGAAAACGGCAGCATGTAAATCGGAATGTGATTTGTTCCCATCTGTACTCTTTCTTTTCCTCTCTTATACATAGAGAAAGGGGGTGGGGTAGACAGAGAGAGAGGGAAAGCAGACTAGGAGAAGGCCGGACCCGATGGCATCACCTGTAATTCCTGCCACTCAGGAGGCTGAGATAGGAGAATCACAAGTTCAAGGCCAGCCTCAGCAGCTTAGGGAGGCCCTAAGCAACTTAGTGAGACCCTGCCTAATAATAAATAGAAAATAAATAAAAAGGGCTGGGGATGCGGCTCAAGGACCTCTGGGTTAGATCCCCAGGGCCAAAACAAAACAAAACACCCAAACAAAACCAGACTGGAAGAAAACGCCTCCAAGTGCCGTTGGGTGAGGGCTTGGACCACGGATGGTTAATCTCTTCATGATATTTTCAATATTTTCTACAATGAGAAATCAGTTTCCACTACTCTCTAAGCTTAGTTGATTAATTTTCTTAAGTTAAATGGTTTATTTCCAGGCCACCATGTTGATAGAGATACCCCCTGCTGGGGTGGTGACAGTGCACTGTCACCAATAGTGACGTCCTGACCCCTGGATTCTGGTTCTTCACGGTGTCCAGCATGTTCCTGCGGCTGCCTTTGCTCTTTCACTGATGCGATCTGTAAGCTCCAAACTCGTCCCCTCCCTGTCTGCTGGGTGCCAGCAAGACCCTGATACACAGAGGACCCTGGAGGGTGGGCCCAGCACCCCAGCACCCTGAGTTCAGGAATTCAGTCGTGAATGGATTCGGGAGCGCCTGCCACAGGGCCTGTCACGAAGGGCCTGGGGCTGGGCCTCGGGGCTCGGCGGTTCCCTGTCACCTCCAGAGAGCACTGCAGTGGGCTCCCAGCATGAATGATGGCTGCTGCAGGGTGGGACGGGGGCCAGGCTCCAGGGACACGGGGAAGGCTATCGAAGCCCAGTGAACACTCAGAGTCTGGAGACCAAGGTCCAGCCTAAGACTGGGCCTGTGCTCAACCCAGGGCTCTTTCTAGAACCTCCTTTCCTGGCTGCCAGATGGCTTGCAGCTGGCCGTCCCCTGCCGTGTGGCCTACCTGCACAGCTGGCCCACAGCCCTGTGGGGTTCCCATCTGTGACTTCAGGGAAGGCCAGACGCTCTAGGGAGACAAGCTGCTCAGAGGGAAGGTCTGTGCATCTCGGCATCTAGGAGCATGAACAAGGCGCGGCTGCGGCTGTGGGCGCCTCTCGGGGCTGAGCCGGATTCCTGCCCAGGACCTGCAGCCTGACTTTCTGTGAGTGGGTGGGGTGTGCGCTCACACGCATGCACGTGCACACACCACACACGTGTACCCATGCACATGTGGACGCACACGTCTCCCCTGTCCAATGGGAGAGCTGATTACTCTCTCCTCTGCCTTCTCCATGTCAGGGGCCTTATTTATTATTATTCCCCCCCCAAAAAAAAATTTAAGGGCAAAAAATAAAAAAGAATGGAGCGAATATGACTTCACTGCTAAATGTTTTTGATTCTGTAAGCAACAGAGAGTTTTTTTCCAACAAAACCTTACGCAGGGTGCAGCCAAGGTGCTCAGGTTGAAGCCACGGAGGGCCGGAGCCCTGGCTGCGGGGAAGCTCCCCTCAGCTGTGGTTAGAGAAATACTGGGAAAAAGGGAGAGGAGGCACAAGCACTGGCCAAGGGTCAGGAGAGCCCGGTTCCATGCCAGGCTCAGCCTCAACTCTCAGCCCCAAAGACCTGCTCGGGCCCTGACTCCGCAGTGACTGGGTAAAGGGGGCAGGCCACCCCTCTTAGGGCTCGGCTGCCCATCAGCCCATTCCTGCAGGTGCAGATGCCTGGCAAGCCGAAGGGGCCCCGGGAAGCCCGCAGCCCTGCCCTCCCCTTCCTTAGGCCCGAGGATTCTCTGGGTTGATTTCTGGCTCTGTGATTGCATGGGAGGAAGCCCCACGGGGAATAAACCATAACAGATAAAAAGTTGTGTTTTGGCATTATTTGTTATAAAACCCTCAAAAAGTCCTGTGTGTGGTCATGTTTTGGCTCAAGTTTTTGGACCTCCCGGAAGGACTGGGGAGCTGTTTGTGTGCGCACCTCCTCTGACCCTGGCTTTCAAATCGACTCATGTACTTTGTCTCTTCAAAGCATTTTGGAAACTGGAGGCAGAACCCAGGAAGGAGGAGATTTGGAGTCCCACGCAGCTGTGTTCACTCCCCAAGCCCAAGACTTCCGTTTCCAAACGCTCAACAGGAATAGAGCTGGAAGGGACCGTCCATTGTACAGATGGGGCAACCGAGCCCCAGCAGGAGGCCCAGGTCAGCGGCAGAGCCAGCAGGGGGCCCAGGGCTCCTGACTGTGCCAGGGCAGGGCTCCTAAGGACCCAGGTCTCAAAGGCACAGAGCCCCACGTGGAATCCTGGCTCAGCCAATGAAAAGCCCCGGGACGGTGGGCAGACCAACTGAGGGTCACCTGTGGAAAGTGGAGGGATGCCCTGCTCACAAGGTCAATAGCTAGTAACTAACATGACCAATACAAAGTGTTAGTGATAGGAGCCAGGACAGCGCTGGGGAAATGTTCACAGCCCTCTTGATGCCCTCCCTGTCCAGACAGGAAGTTTGAGGCTGTGAAAGGTGTAGCCCTGCGGGGGCACCACCCTTGTACACTCAGTTTGCACAGAGGGGCCACGGATCTTGCCAGGTTCCTGCCCAGGAGAGCATGACACATCTGGGAAGAAATTCCCAGGCAAAGCCCCTTGGGATAGAGGCTGAGTCCCAGGAGCTGTGTGTGGCCAAAACATCCCACCTGAGGCCAGGGAGAAGGTGGGTCACCCTGGTGTGGAGTCAGGGCAGGGCGGAGAGCAGGAGGAAGGGGGAGCCCCGCTGCCTGACTTGGCTGACCTGCAGCACACCTCAGGCGTCGTGTCCAGAGCGCAGGCTCCAGAATCCAGTCAGCTCTGTGGAGGGGACCTGGGACGGAGGGCTGCAGAGGAAATCCCCCGGGGAGCAAGCTGTCGAGGAGCCACGGAAATTCTTCTGGGAGTGGAAGGTTGGGGTGGGAAGGAGAGGGGCCCTTTGGAGGCACAGAGTCTAGAAACTGAGTCAGAGAAATTTCTCCAAAACTAAACTGGTGCGTGGTTTTCTACGAACCTGGAGAGCTGATGGCGAAGTCTACTCCTCCCACCTGGTGTACATCCCTGCTGGCCCAGCACCCTGGGGCGCCTGTCAGTGTGAGCTCGGAGCCCCAGGACCCAACCCACCCAGACTTCAGTCTCATGGCCCTCAGGCCCTGGAAGAAGCCCAGCCCCGATCATCCAGGACCCCCACTTCCTAGGTAGCTCCTGAGCATTTCTGAGTCTGACCCCCCATCACCTGTCCTTCCAAGGCCAACCGCCCCCTTTCCCCAAGTGCCAGAACTCACGGTCTGTCAAGAGCTCCTATCCAGTCACCTTCCTGGGCCAACACAAATGTGGCTGCGCAGGTGCCTCAGGTTCCCCGGGCCAGAACCTGAGAGCCACAGAGGAGCTCTGCTTGCTTTTCGTGCCATTTCCTAAATGTCTCTTCCTCTGCAAAGCCCCTCGCTCCTTTGACATACACCTTCCTGGCCCTTGCTCCTCCTGCCTGAAATTTCCCACATCCTAACACCCTCCTTGTTCACCCAAAACCCAAGTACCCTCAGGAGACACAGGAGGTTGGTTTCAGGAACCCCCAAGGGGAGCAAAATCAAGGAAGCTCAAGTTGCTTAAATAAAATGGCAGAGAATTTGCATACAACCCACAGGCCCTGCCTGTGTACTTTAAATAACCTCTAGATGGCTTACAGCACCTGCTGCAGAGCGTGTGTAGGTATGGGTAGCTGTCCACTGTATTGTTTTTGGAAATAATGACAAGAAAAACATCCTATGTCTTTAGTACAGATACATCCCCCCAAATATTTCAGTCCGTGGCTGATTGAATTCACGGGTGGGCCAGTCATTGCTCTGGACACGAGGACACTGCTCTGCTTTAGAAGCAGAGCTTGAGGCTGGACACGAGGTTTTAAGAAGTTACTGGGGGAGAAGGGAGCGAGGGATGGAGGCCTGGGGAAGGTGTCCTTGTCTGGAGAAGCAGCTTCTGTCTCACCGCACGGGGTGCTCAGGAACATCCCAGTCTATCGTCAAGGGCCAGCAGAGTGCTAGGAACTGAGTCTTCAGGGTACTGGGCGGGGTCATCAGCCACAGCTGTGTCACTGTTCAATTCCAAGTCACCTCCCGATGGCCTGTTCTCAGGGACAGCCAGAGATCTCTTCTGCCACCCATCTCAGTTACCCACTCACAGTCCTGATTTCAGGAACCCACTCACCAAATACCCTCTCTCCTCCTTCTAGCCCACAATTGTTCAAAACCTCTCCACCCCAACCACCTGCGCCTCTGCCAGCACCCGTTGGCTGGTTCTGGCTGAGAAAGCCATACGGCTGGGTCCTTGTTCTCATTGGGATCAGGCGCACAGACCCCGAGTCAGTAAGCCCACCTGCTCTCTGGGCTCACAGTTCTTTCCTGCCTGTCCACCTGGCTTTCTTCCCTCGCTCTTGCTGACAATGGCCCTCGGGTCTGACGAGGATATCCGTGCCCAGGGGTGAGCTGCTCCTCCCCAGCTCCCAGCCCGCCAGGAAGTGGTCCCCACGCGTCCACCCGGGAGTCAGGCTCAGGAGCAGGGCTCCCTGTGGGGTCCCCCTCTACCCCCTCCTGGTCCCTTCACAGCACTGCAGAGTGGCCCCAGCTGTGGCCCCCACCTTCTCACCTCCCCCCTGGGCTTTCCAGAGGGGCGCTTGTCCCCAGGATTCCCGTGAGATGGTTCCCAGGGTCACCAAAGCTGGTCTCGGGTCCCTGTCCTCACCTGCCTTCACCTCCCAGCATTGTTTGACGTGACTGGCCTGACTTCTAGAACCTTCCCTCGCTAGATTTCCCCCCTCAGGTGGTTGCCTGCCTCCTTGCTCCCTGGGCTTATCGAGACCCCTCAAGGTTGGAGTGCCCCAGGGTGCCTTCCGCCCGCTCCACCACCCCTTAGGTGAGCCCACCCTGCTCGTTCCTCCATACCCCGCCCTGGGCGACTCAGAAACTCTCTCTGACAGCCAGCGGCCCCCTGAGCTCCAGACGCTCCTCCCCGGCAGCCCGGCCTTCTCCACCTGAAGACGAGCTCCCCTTGACCCTCACCTGGCACGGTGGGGCTCTGTTCCCCCCAAGACAGGAAAGGCCGTCACCACAGGCTCCGTGGCTCTGCCCCAAACGGAGAAGTCGCCTTCAGTTCCTCTCTCCCCTCCTCTGAGCCACTGGCCATTCCTGGTGGCTCTGCCACTGAAGCAGATCTGAGCTGATGGCCTCTGGCACCTGCGTCCCCTGAGCCCAGGGACCGTGAGCTCACCTGGCCGACCTGGCTCCTCCGCCCCCCCCCCCCCCAGAGCTGAGTGATGTACTCGGGGGAGGTCAGACCCCACCCTCCCCAGTGCCCTCCGGCTCCCCTTCCCATGGATCCACATTCCTCTCCAGGCCAGAGCCACCCGCCCTGCCTGCGGCCATGCCCTCCCGTCCTCTGGGCCTCCCAGCCACACGGTTTCCTCCAGCGCCTCGTCCTGCGAAGCTCTGAGTCTCATCAGGAGCCCACACCTTCGTCCCGTGGTCTGGAATGTTCTTCCTGGGATCTGGGACAGCTGCCTTCTTACACGTAGGGCCCAGAGGCCCTCTTCCCAGAGGCCCTTCCTCACCTGGTCACTGCTCAGAGCCTGCATCAGTCCTGTTCAAGACCCCCTCCGTCCCCAGCTTCACCTTCCTGGGTGCTGGTGGCAGGCTCACCGTCATTCCCTGGTGACCCAGAGTGCCATGAGGGTGGCGTCCTGTCCCCACGCCTGCCAGGTGCTCTAGGAGCTGGAGGCTCATGCCAGGTCTTCTCTCCTGACAACTTGGGGCCTCCGGGGCCTTAGGGGCCGCCCCAGCCCAAGCAGAGAAGGCAGTGGCCCCTGAGCAGGAGGAACCGCAGTCCACAACGCCAGGTCTCCCGGGGCTGTGGATGCCAACGTCCCCGAGCAGCGGCCAGCCACCCTCATGTCAGCTCCACCCGACGCTCCAGAGAGGAGCCTCCACCACGGAGGACACCGGACTCCCAGCCCCTGCTCCCAAGAAAGTGCTGCGGGGTCACTGAGGGAATTCAACTCTTACTGACACCTGCAGGTGAGGGGGACCGGGATGGCCGTGGAAGAGCTGCCCACATCCAGCTGCCCATCTCACTGAGGCCACAGGCTGAGCCCCTACCTGGAGTCACTCTGCTTTCCCAGGTCACTGTCCCACTCCAAAAGACCTCCAGGGCTGACCTCACGGGACAGCTCGGGATCTTCCTGCCCCCATCTCAGTCCCCCTGCCGTCTGGATTCCCAGGGTCCCACCTGCTGAGACCCTCCACGGAAGGAGGAGCAGGCTGAAGGCCGGGGACAGGAGGCCCTGAACACGGAGGCAGAACAGCGGGGGGCAGAGAGGGCCGGCTGGAGGGGACCTGGAGCCCTCCACGCCAGCCGTCAGCTTTCCTCCTGGGTGGCGGGGAGGGGCCCAGTGCTCTGAGGAGCCCCAGGTGTGACTTCCCCTGTCAACGGGTCACTCCGGCCGCTCGGTGGTAATGGAAGGCAGGGGCAGGGGCGAGGGGCAGGGAACACTCTGAGCTCCGTGCACCAGTCCAGAGGGCCCTGGGGTGGTTTCAGGATGGAGGCTTGCCAGGTCTGTAGGATGGCAGGTGAGCCCCCACACACGGGAACACCAGAGGGCAGCTGGGTCAAGGACGTCTGCGGGGCCGACTCCAGGCACCTGGCTCACTGGCTGCCAGAAGGCCCTGGCAATAAGGAGAGCCTGCACTTACTATGTGCCTACGTGCCAGGCCCTGCAGCCTCCACAGAATGAGCCTCGGGACCGGAGACGCCAGGCGGGAGACTCCGTTTGTCATGTGCTATGGAGTGTGATCTTGCTCCGTGGACGCCTGGAACAAGTGAAAGGCCCAGGTCACTGGAGTCAAAGGACAGCAGTAGAGGAAAGGAGGGGGAGGGAGGGAGGGTGCTGACCCCCCAGGGGGTGCTTGTGGGTGACAGTGGCCAGATTATGTTGCTCCACTGTGTGCAGGGACAAATCTGTAACCACCAACCCCATCATTATATAGGACTGAAGTATACCCCCTGCCAAAACGTGGAAAGATGAAAGAAAGAAAGAAAGGAAGGAAGGAAGAAAGAAAGAGAGAAAGAAAGAAAGAAAGAGAGAGAAAGAAAGAGAGAAAGAAAGAAAGAGAAAGAAAGAAAGAAAGAGAAAGAGAGAAAGAAAGAAAGACAGACAGACCGGCTCAGGGACCCGTGGGCTAGTGCAGTCGGGCAGACCCAGGTGTGCAGAAGGCTCTGGGGCAAAGAGGGGTGGGGGCCTCACAAATCTCCAGCCCCTCAGTGTACCCCCTGGCCACCTGCAGTGACAGGGCTCCGTGCCAGGCAAGGGGACCTAAAGGGCTACACCATAGACTGTGCCATCGATGGGTGTCCTGTTCAGCCAGGGACAGGTGCCCCGCCCTCTCTAGCCCTCTTTTGACCACGGGTAACAAACTCCAACAGAAACAGATTCAAGTGAAGAGGAATCCCAGAGCCCGACGTGCCTGAAGAGCTAGGCGGTGTCCAGCCTCAGGAGATGGTCACTCTGGTTGACATCTCAGCTGGTGTCACCAGGACTCCGTGCACCAAGGGTGGGGATGTGTGGATCCCCAAGAAGCTCGTCTTGGAAGAAGAATGGGCTGAGCTGAGGCAAGCCACCAAGTAGATTGCCACCACCAGGGGACTCCGGGTGAGACTGCAGGCAGCACTGCCATGGGGAGCCCCGGGAGGGAGAGGTCAACTCCCCAGGAGGCAAGGTCCCCAGGTGGACTCCAGCTGAGACCTAGAGGGAGTTCTGCACAGGTAGAGGAGGCAGGATGAGGGTCACCCCCAGCAGAGGAGCCTCCTCATCTAAATAAGGAGACGCGGGGCAGCGGGGTTGGAGCTTGGGGCTCGGGAGATGGTGGGCAGCTGGCCATGGGAAGCTTGGGAAGTGAGGGAAGGAGTGGGTTGGCGGTTTCACAGGGGCCTCGGGCGGCGTGAGGAACGTGGACATCCTTTCACAAGCATTCGGGGGAAGTGGGTGGCAGAGCCGGGGTCGCCGTGTCCATGCTTTATGGAGATCGCCCGTGGTGGTCAGGGGTGGACGGGGCACAGCCAGAGGCTGCTGTGGCCTGCTCGGGGTAGGACCTCCGCAGGGAGAGGGGAGGTGACTGCAGGTTAGACTCCGCACAGGCCGAGTGTGGCAGCGGGCGTGGCCAGCAGCTGACTGCTCATCCAAAGTCCAGGCCTCTTTCCCACCAGCAGGAACTCCGTTTCCTAAGAGCACCAATGACTGGTTATTGTTTGTGTTCTCAGTGCCACGCAGCTGAAGGTGGCCCCGTCATGCCAATGAAGTGCAAGCAGAATTCTAACAGGGAAACCTATTGTTTTCTACAAAAAAAAAAAAAAATGGAAACATTAGGGTAACATGAACCTTTCCTTCCTTTCCTCTTGCTGGGAAGGTTGTTGGAATGTCTGCAGGTAGAGCACCTTTCTTGGGATCAGGAGGATGTAAGCTTCCAGGTAAGGAGGGTGGAACAGGAGGCCATATGGTGCACTGTTCCATACGGCCCACTCCCATGCCACCTGACATAGCGCCTCCTTGATTAAGCCACTGTAGTTGGGCTTTTAAAAAATTTATTTATTTATTTTTTATTCTATTTTTAATACATTACAGCAGAATGCATTTCAATTCATAGTACACATATAGAGCCCAATTTTTTATATCTCTGGTTGTACACAAAATAGAGTCACACCATTTGTGTCTTCATACATGTACTTAGGATTATAATGTCCATCTCATTCCACTGTTTTTCCTACTCCCCTGCCCCCTCCGTTCCCCTCCCTCCCCTCTGCCCTATCTGGAGTTCATCTATTCCTCCCATGCTCCCCCTCCCAACCCCACTATGAGTCAGCCTCCTTCTATCAGAGAAAACATTCGGCATTTGTTTTTTTTTGGGATTGGCCAACTTTACTTAGCGTGATATTCTCCAACTCCATCCATTTACCTGCAAATGCCATGATTTTATTCTCTTTTATTGCTGTGTAATATTCCATTGTGTATAAATGCCACATTTTTAATCCATTCATCTATTGAAGGGCATCTAGGTTGGTTCCACATTTTAGCTATTGTGAATTGTGCTGCTATAAACATTGATGTGGCTGTGTCCCTGTAGGATGTTTCTAAGTCCTTTGGGTATAGACTGAGGAGAGGGATAGCTGGGTCAAATGGTGGTTCCATTCCCAGTTTTCCAAGGAGTCTCCATACTGCTTTCCATATTGGCTGCACCTTCTTGCAGCCCCACCAGCAGTGTATGAGTGTGCCTTTCCCCCCACATCCTCACCAACACTTATTATTTCTTGATAATTGCTCTTCCGACAGGAATGAGATGAAATCTTAGAGAAGTTTTGATTTGCACTTCTCTAATTGTTAGAGATGTTGAACATTTCTTTATGTTTGTTGACTGACCATATTTCTTCTGTGAAGTGCTAGTCCCATTTCTTTGTCCATTTATTGACTGGGTTATTTGGTTTCCTTTGGGCGGGTTGTTACTTTTTTGATTTCTTAAAATATCCTGGAGGCTAGTGTTCTACCCGAGGTGCACGGGGTGAAGATTTCCTTCCATTCTGTAAGCTTCTGCTTCACATTCTTGATTAGTTTCTTTGCTGTGAAGAAGCTTTTTAGTTTTATTCCATCCCATTTATTGATTTTTGATTTTACTTCTTGCACTTTAGGAGTCTTGTTGAGAAATTTGATTCCTAAGTCGACATGATGGAGATTTGGGCCTACATTTTCTCCTAGTAGGAGCAGGGTCTCTGGTTGAATTCCTAGGTCCTGGATCCACTTGGAGTTGAGTTTTATACGGGGTGAGGGGTAGGGGTCTAATTTCATTTTGTTGCATATGGGTTTCCAGTTTTCCCAGCACTGTTTGTTGAAGAGGCTAGCTTTTCTGCAATGCATGTTTATGGCGCCTTCTCTAGCACGAGAACTGTATTTAGGTGGGAGTGTCTCTGTGTCCTCTATTCTGTACCATGGGTCTTCATGTCTGCTTCGGTGCCCAAACAGGTGGAGGTTGACATATTAGCAGATTGAGAGCACTGCAAAGGGAACAGGTTTGAAAAAACCCACATGGCAGGGAAGGAGCCCAGGAACCAGAGCCAGGACGACCCAAATGACCAAGGCTCTGGAAGACCCTGTACCCTTCTCAACCTCTGTCTCCCAGTCTGTGAAATAGCGTTTTAAAACCTAGAACCTTGAGAAGACCAGAAACAAGTCATTATGTAAAGCATCCAATATACACTTTGGGTTCTCAATAACCCTCTCAGGGATTTGGTTGATGGTGCACAAAGATTAGAGACACCAGCACAAGAAGGGCACCAGATATAGCAACCCCTGTGACCTAGCCCCGACTTCCCATGGGACAGGGAGGCCACGGCACAGTGGGGAGGCTAGGAGGGTTCGTCAGAGGTGGGCTGCCGTGGTGGGGGCTACTGTCCCCTCCGGCTTGTCCTGCACAGACACGTGGAATGTGCAATGATGACACTCAGGCACAGAGATGGCTAAACATGGGTGGTCAGAGGTCCGTGGGCTCGTTTGGGCAACAGATTTCGTGCAGCATCATAAACTCAGAAGAGCTGACAAACAGAGCTGATCCACGGTCTGTTTATGAGGGTTCCAGAGGAGGGAGGGGCTCCCGCTCGGGCGGTCCCCAGAGTGACTCAGCTCTTGTTTACCCCACTCCGTTCAAGGCCTGCTCGCTGCCAACCGGAGGACTGCGGATGGGTACTTGGGAGCCAGTATGTTCCCGGAGTGGGGTTCTGGAGTCAGGGGAGCCAAGGGCTGGAAGGGACATTGAAGCCATCTGGCCACCACCCCTTGGAGGTGCAGTGCCCTTTCTGGATCCCTGCCAGGCTCTGGCTCCGCCTCTCTCCATGCTCCAGAGATGGGGCCTCACTACCTCCCAGGATGCCCACTTCATCAAGACGGTGAGCGCCCTGGGCACAGGCTACAGGCTCAGCACCTGTGTCCTCGGAGCCTGGCACAGTGACAGTCTGCAGAAATGTCCATCGAGGTCTCTTCTGTCCGTTGTCACTTTATAGTGAGCTAGGTTCTGGGGGTCGGACAGGAGTACACTCAGAAGAGTCCAGAGCATAGATGGGAGGCAGGAATGTGCACAAAGGACGGTGGCACTGAGGGTGACGGTAGGGTCACACAGGTCCAATGCAAGTGGGGTCTCACAGGGGGACTCCTGACGGCACTGGGAGCACTGGCCGGGCTTGTGGAGACAGCGACAGCCTCTGCTGCAGGGGCCTGAAGGCCTCAGAGGTTCCCTGGCTCTTGGGACCTGGGTAAGGTCAGCAGGCCACCCCGCCCCTGGCCTGGGGAAAGCCAGGTCTCCAGGGAGCTTAGGTTCCATGGAACGTAAACTCCTCCGTCCCAGGAGTCCCACTCGCTTGTCTCACCCACGCTCACCATGTCCTGCCCGACACCCAGCGTGGGGCTGGGCTTTCCCTGTTTCCACAAGCACAGCCCAAGACACAGCAGGTGTGACGGGGTGTGCACTGGCGCCCCCCCATGGCTGGGGGGTGCATTGCAGCAGCACCTCTGCCCCCAACACCTGGCCACCAGCAGCATCTGACCTGGATGCCTCTGCTCGGCTCTGAGTCCCAGCTCCCACCGCCCTGCCTTGGCCCCTCCGTGGCTCCTCGTCCACCCTCCCTGCTGTGGGAGCAGCCTCCTGGCCACCTGCACTGTCCCAGCGCACCTGGCTCCGTGGGTCACAGGGTGTTCCCAGAGCAGAGTCTTGGCCCCTGGCAGAGGCCGTGGCCGCCATCGCAGTTCTCCTTACCTAAGGTCCTCCACAACTGGGCTCAGCTCTGTCCCCTGGGCTGTGCAGGCCACTGGCCCCTCTTTTCCTGGACAGCAGCTCTGCCAGATCGTGCCGTGCTCTGGGCCAGCCCGGGGGGAAGTGGTGCCCGCGGATCTCCGTGCACACGCTTCCCATCGTTAACAAGGGCATTTGTTCCATTTTTGCTCATGGGTTCCTGGCCCCTGCGGGCAGCGCGGGACACGGAGTTGGCCTGTGGTCAGGGCTTTGGGCGCCCTCCGTCTCCAGCTTCCTCGGGATGGCCGTGGCTGACAGCTGTGGTGCAGGAGGGGCTCGGGTCCACTGAGGCTCCAGTCACCCTGGGAGTCTGCCCTCTGGTCCTTGCAAGCCAAGAAATGAGTCGATCCAGGCCAGGGGTGCGGTTGTGAACCGACCAACTTCAGAACTTCTGCACTTGACCCTGGATGTCCTGAAGGAGGCTTGACCCCAAATGGACACTGACCCCCACCTAACCAAGCGAGGCTGATGCTGCCTGACCACCCCAGCCACTGAGGCAGTCTGAGGGGTGTGTGGCCAGCACACGCACATGGCCCTTGTGACCCCCAGGATGCTCTGGTGTTCCCCAAGGCTCATGTGCTGGGAGCTGGTCCCTTAGCGTGTTGGGAGGTGGTGGAAGCCTTAAGTGGTGGGGCCTTGTGAGGAGTAACAAGGTCATGGGGGCATCGCCCTTTGAAGGATCAGTGCTGGTCTCCGTGGAGAGTTTGTCCCTGAAAGCGCAATGTTATACAAGAGTGAGGTTGGCCCTGAAGCCCTCTGTCTTCCTGTCTTGCCATCGGAGCTCTCTCTCCTAGGTGTTCCCACAGTGATGCCATCTGCTACAATGTGAGGCAGGTAAGGAGCGTCCTCATCAGAGCCAAAAAGACAGGGCCACCTGACCTTGGACTTCTCTTCTAACACTGTAAGCTAAATAAACCTTTGTTTCTTTTTAAAGTACCCAGTTTCAGGTAATTCATTATAGCATCAGAAAATGACTCAATCAACTGGTCTTCTGCAAAGGCTATGCTATTCTTTGCTTCTGTGTCTTTGCATTGCAAGGATCCTCACCAAGAGTCCTGTTCCCACATTCATTCAACTGGGGCACCCTTACAAGGCCCACAGCTCACCTGGACACTCCCCCTTATCCCTCATCTGAAGACTGGGCCAGCACATGTCCTCTGGGCTCTGATTGTGGGTGCTGTTCTGCATTTCACTGTAGTGTTTTAAGCTCCAGGGCAGGGCCGGCCCTAGTCCAGCTCCGTCCTCCAGATCTGGTTCAGTATGGCTCTGGAGAAGTTTGCAGACGTGACTGCCTTGAGCTTGGCCTGCTGAGGTTGATGTGGAAGAAGGCGGGGTACGGCAAAGTCATTTAATGATTCAGAAACCCCAAAACAAAGTTGGTGTTTTCCCCGATTATGAAATCATAGACAATTTGCAAAGTTCAGAAAAGCATAAGGGAAAGAGTGCTGTTCTTTCCGTTCTTGGCAATAATGGGTTCATTTTTGTTTAGAGTCGATTTTTAACTGCTGCATTCCGTGTCCTCTGCCAGGGTCGTCAATCACGTTGTGTGTACACTGCACAGACTCTGCCCCCACCCTGGGTATGGTGTCACCAGCCGGATCCTCTCAGGCTCCTCTGTGTACATACCTTTTGTAAACAGTTGCCGATCTCCCACTAAGTGGGTTTGTCCTGGTTTACTTCATCCCGGTTATTAGAAATCAAGGTTGTTCCCACAATGTCAGCGTTAAAAATAGCAGCGTGAGGAAACACTTGGCCCCTGGCCGCCGGCTGAGTCTTTGGAGATGCAGGGCCAGGGTCAGCAGCAGCTGGAGGTCTGCTGGGCCGGCCTCGGCCAAACGTCAGGAACCACGGGGGTGTTGTGAGGGTCCCAAAGGTTGATCTGCCTTTATTTATTTATTTAAAATAACTTGAAAACTCTGGAGCAGTCACGTACCAATTCCATCCTACAACTTCTTCAGGAGAATCAGGTCGGGTGACCCTGGGCCTCGCCATCCCGCAAGTCACTCTTTGGATGGGGCACAAACTCTCCTTTTTGCCCCAAGCCCCAGCCCGTCCTCTCCACCCCACCAGGAGACCGAGTGGTGGTCAGCATTGGCCCTTGTACTTTGGTTGGAGTTTTTCTTAAGGAGAAGGGCGAGATGCTTCTGTACCTATGTTTTTCCCCCAAAGTGGAACTTGAAGCAGGAGTTAGGTTTCATAAAACAAAGGAGAGAAGGAGTTTCTTGGTGGAATTGAAGAATATTCATAACCCTTCACCTGCAGATCAAGGGCTTCTTTGTAGGAAGGCCTCTTAAACTAGATTCTGTGAAAATTTGAAGCACACCCCAGGTTCCTGGGCCCCCGCCTGCTTCTCCTGCTGTGAGCCTCTGCTAGGCAGCGAGTTCCTGCAGCCTGATGGACCTGTCAGGGGCTTTGTGTGGCCAAGAGAAGACATCGGATTCCCAAAGGCTGAAGCCCCAAGAAGACGTGAGTCTCACACGACAGGTGTGAGAGCAGGTGGGCTTCAGGTACAGGGCGCTCTGGGGTTCCGTGCTGACATCAGGGACCTGAGTTCTTTCCAGTCTCTCTACGCCACCATTCTTAGCACTGATGTCACCCTGAGGCTGGTGCATCTCATGGCGTCCAGATGACAGCCAGTGACGGCTGGGGCAATGTGCTTCTTTATTCACACCCACCAGGAGAAGGCAGAGAAAATAAGCTTTCCTTCAGAAAGACACTTGCACCTTGGGAGAGAAAGGTCTGCGGGGAATGCTGTGAGCTGATGGTTGGGTGAACCCCAGGGGGTTGAAAGGGCCTTGGGACATCAGCTTCATGCCTTCCGAGGGCCCTCCTACCGCTTGGCTGGGCTCCAGAATTGCAGATTCCGGCTCAGTCCTTGAGTCAAATTCCTGTCAATCTCCACCTGAAACCGGTTCTTCCCAAACCCGGAGGGCAGCCTCTGACTCTCTCCCCACATCCCCTTTCTCAAAAGCCAGCAGGTCTCAAAGCCAGGGTCCATTTCACACACTTGTCTTTGGGCCTCCAACATTCTTCTCCACCATATCCATTTCACACCTGGGGGTAACTCCAGGAGACCAGATGAGCAGGGCCCCCACTCTTTAGATGAGCAGTAGTCGTTATTTCCCATCAGACTTCCGACTTCCGCCCAATGTGACAAGACCATCGGGGGCTGGGTGGCTGTCTACTCAGGGACCCGTGGGCTGTGCGGTGGGTGGCCGGCTTTCCTGGTCTCCAGGCTCCAGGGCTCACACTCCTGGTTGGCTGGGGGGGGGGAGAGGTTTTTCTAACCCCCCTTCCTGGGCCGCTGCCAGCCACAGTCCAGTAATCAGAAGTCCCTGAAGTACTCGGCGCTGCAGAGGGTTGGGGCTGGCAGCTGCCTCCCAGAGGCTAATGTGAATCAGCCTCAGCTCCCAATGTCTCCAGATGGATGACGGTCTCCGAGGATGTCTCTAAATGCACATTAGGCCCTCAGCCAGGTTGCAGCCTCAGCTACGGGGGGCTCCTTATCACCACGTGCTGTTGCACCCGGCAGAAGGGGAAGTCTCAGAGCACTGAGCTGGGGGAGGCTGTCAGGATCCGCAAATCCACTTCTTGCGGGACTCACCTACAAGGCGGGCCACCTGTGATGCTGGTCCTGAAGGATGGTCTTGGGCCTTAGTGTCACACTGCCCGCAAGGGCACCATAGGAGCCAGTGACCTAGAAACTCCAGCCACCGTTCCTCCCCCAGCCAGGCCCCCCCACACAAGGTCACTTGTTTCCAGATAATGACAAGGAGCCTGAGGGTGAGCGGGTGGGCTGAGGGCCAGGCGGGCAGTTCACAGTACAGCCAGGAAAGGACCCAGAGTCCTGCCCTCCTCCCACCGGGTAACCGGGCTCTCCACCCTTCCACGGCTGGAGGGAGCTGGGAAGGAGAGCGCAGGTAGCACCTGCCGGGTGTCTAGTAATTCTCTTTCTCATTTGATATCTTCTGTTTATGCATTTATACATGTGAGTTGTAAGTTGATGTGAAATCCGTGTGAAGGGAAATGGTCTGATCCTGCATATGCGGCCTGCTGGGAGTTGGCAGGTTCAAAACGAGCGTCCCCATCCCACCAGAGTCCCCGGCCCCTGACGGCCATCTCTGTTGACCATCGTGTGGGCTCTTTTGTGAGATGTCTGTTTGAATCCTTGCCTAATTTTCATGGGGCTATTCGTCATTTTGTTATTGAGTCATTAAGAGTTTTAAAATAGAACCTGGATACAGGTTCTCCATCAGATACGGGTTTTGTAAATATTCTCCTCCAGTCTGGCTAACTTATTCATGGTTACAGAAAAATTGTCTTTTGGTGAGCGGAGGTTTAAATTCTGATGAATTTCCATTTGTTAATTTTTTCATTTGTTGCTGTCTGTGTCCTGTGTGAGAAACTTACACCAACCCCAAATTATGAATCTGTGTGTCTGTGATTTCTTCCAGAATTTTAATTTCAGTCTTTATGTTTACAAATATTGTACATCATACGTTAACTTTGCCTAATAATGTGACATAGGGGCATAGATTGATTTTTTTTGGTCTTAGGTCACTATTTAGTTATGCCACAATATGTGGAAAAAACCTTTTCTTTCCCCACTGGAAAAAATGAGATATTTGTATCTCATCAAAAACTGAATAACACGTAAGTGTGAATTTACTTCTGGGACCTTTGTTCTGTCCCACTGATCTATTTGCCAATCCTTATGTGGGCACCAAATTCTCTTAATGAAAGCATCTTTAAAGCAAACCTTGAATTCTGAAAGCTGGAAGTAAGTTCTCAGATTCCATTGTCTAGATAGCTTTGGCTATTCTAGGTTCTTGGTCCTTCAATTCAAATTTTAGAACTATGTTGTTAATGCCTAGTAATTGATTTGATCAGCATTTTTGATTTAAATTCATACATTAATTTGAAGATAATTGGTATCCATAAAACATTGACTTTTCAAGTCAATGATCATAATAACATTGTTCTCCATTTATTTAGAATTTTCTTCATTTCTCTTGGCAATGTTTTTCAATTTTTAGAGTTTGGGGTCTTACACATATCTTTTTGCTTTTTATGCTTATTCCTAAATATCCAAGAATCAATTTTGTTTTGTGAATGATGTTGCTTTTCAAATGTAAGTTGTTTGCTGGTAACCTAAAAATATGATCGATTTCATATATATGTATATATGGGATCCATATATGTGTGTGTGTGTGTGTATATATATATATATATATCTTGTATTTTGCAATCTTGCTAGATTAATAATCCTTGTTGTAATTGTTTTGTAGCTTTCTTACCATTTTCTATATAAATAATAATATTATCTGCAAAGCAGTTATTTTTCTTACCTTCTAAGGCCTTTCTCTCTATTTTCCTATTACATAGCTAGAACCTTCAGTGCATGTTAAATAGTAGAGATGAAAGCATGTGTCTTTGTCTTGCTACTGATCTTAAAAGGAAAATATTAAATTCTTCACCATCAAGTACAAAGCTAGCTGCAGTATTTTCATCAACTTGGACTTTTCTGAGAATTTATCATCATGAATGGGTGTTGAATTTCGTCAAATACTGTATGGATTAAAAGTGTCATGTGCTTTTCATCTTGTTAATATCTCTAGGCTGAACCAACCTTGCCCTCTCCCAAAAAACCCACTTGGCTACAATGCATCATCTTTTTTATGTTTGGCGTGGTGATAATTTGTTAAGATTTTTTGTGTCTGAATTCATGAGGGGCCTGTCAAATTCATGAGGAATACTTGCCTGAAGTTTCTTTTTATGTGACGTCTTTGCCAAGTTTTGGCGTGTTATCCTGACTGGTTATGTCTGCAGATTAACGCCTTCACTCCTAATATTGGTAGTTTGTTCTTATATATATATTTTTTTCTTGATCAGCCTGGTTAGGGATTTTATCGTACATTCATTTATCTTTTCAAAGAACAAACTTTGTATGAGCTTATTTTCTCTATTGTTATTCTGTTTCTATTTCATTAATTTCTGCTGTCATCGTTTTACTTTCTTCTTTCTACCTACTTTCATTCTACTTTGCTCTCCTTTTTCTAATTCTAGAAGCTTAGACATTGGCTCTAGATCTTTCTTTCTTTCTAGAACAAGCACTTAATGCTGTATTGAATGAGCTGCATTTCACAGGTTTTCTTCCAATTTTAAATATTTTCTAGTTTCTTTTGTGATTTCTTCTTTGATAGGTAACTTAGAAGTCTGTTGTTCAATTTCCAAATGTTAATTGAATTTCCAGATAGTGTTTTATCACTGATTTCTGATTTAATTCCATTCTCTTCCACTCTACATGACTTAAACATTGGCAAATGTGTTGTTACTTACTTTATGTCCCTGTATCACGTCATTTTGATAATGGTGCAGTGTGCACTTGAAGTAAAGAGAGATCTTGCTGAGGTTGAGTGCAGTGGTTGGTACTGATGTCATGTGCCTTTCCAAGCTGTCACCTTGGTTTTCCGGTTGTCTTATCAGTGGTAGATGGAGGGACGCTAGAGCCTCTTGTGATATCAGGCAGAGATCCAAATCGTACTTCTGATCACGTTGCTACCTGCTTTGGTTTGAATGGGGTCTGTCCCCACCAGAAACTAGGTTGAGAATTGGTCTTCCATCCAAGTGTTGAGAGTGCCGGGCCTTTAAGAGATGATTTGGTCCTTTGGAGGGATTTATGCTCTTCTTGAAGGACACTTCTCCAAGAACTCGCACGACTGGGCCAGTTACAATGTGGGAATAGGTTGTTGTGATGCAATCTGGCACCTCCCACATGTGCCCACTAGTTCTTCCACTGTCCATCATGAGTTGAAGCCACACCAGATTCTCAGAGCAGGTCCTGGTGCCTTGTCAGTCTCTAGAACCACAAGCCTAAATAAACTTCTTTTCTTTATAAATTATCCAGCATCAAATTGTTAAAGTCTATAAACAAGTCAGGATGGCACCTGGCATTTTGCCAGAGAAATGTTAGAGTCCATAAATAAGTCTGGATGGCACCTGGCAACATGCCAGAGGGAGTGGTTTGTGAAGTAATGCCAGCGAGCCATCAAGTGTGGAGATTTCTTATTGGTTGACTGCTGTATCTAGTTTATGTTAATTAGATAAGCTAGATGGAATGTATAAATACCTGTGTTGTCCTACAATAAACGGCTCCCACTCCTGCTGTATCAATGTACACAAGTTGTTCGTCACCCTCCCGTTATTTTGCTGCAGCCGGACTGTGGCATCAAATATTCTCTTATAGCAACAGAAAATGGACTGAGATATTCCCCTTCTCTTTGGAACCTGGCAGGACAAGGCTACTTGCTGGACAAGGCTAATCCCTAAGGGAGATTTAGTCCCTCCAGAGTCCACCTTCTCTACCTCCACTTTCACCAAGCAGCATGGGCCAAGTGTCCACGAAGGACCTCCTGCTGGTGAGCACTAGGTGGGGCTCAGGGTACTCTCTCAGCCTTCCCACCTGAGTGTGAAAAGCCACACACCTGTGTTCCCAAGAATTTCGTTTGTGTTGGCACTCGGGCAGCGCCCCACTACAAACAGCAACTCAAGACAATCGCTGGTCACCTGACAGTTCTCAGAAGGCAAATTACCCTGTCGTTTCTGGACGTTTCTAGGGAAGCAAGTGAATCACTGGGGTGCCTGCATATAAGTTAGTCTCCTCACCAACTTCCAAAGAGGAATTTGAGATTATGCTTTGACAAGTGGGAGGAGTCACAGAATAAACAAGATCTGAATGAGGGCCTCCTTAAAGGCAGTTCCCCAGCAGTGATTGACAGTCAAATCAAGTTCCTGCGTGACTCTTGATGTGCTTTTGGACCAGGGCCTGCAGAGCCTCTTTCTTATCCTTGGGAATTGAACTTGTCATGCAGTGCCTTCTCCTCCATGAAGCTTTCCTGGATTTTCTTCCAGAATGCCCCCACACTGCCCTGAGGGACTTTGCTTGGATACTTTAATGTGAAGTGGAAATGAGTAGAGTTCTGGAAGCAGACTCCTTAGTATCTTGGGTCTCAACATTGCCTTTAAGATGAGGCCAATCTATAAGGGAGCTAAGAAGGGGAACTTCCTCCTAAATTCCTGTGGAATTGAATTATTTGATGCCCACGCAGCACTAACCAGGAACAGGGAGGGATTCAATTTGGGTCAGTGGCTGGGCTGGTGATAGGTGGCCCTGTCATGATTACTAGGTTAATTTTGTTTTGAGCTACAGTGGTTATTTTTATCTGTCTCTCCTTCTGCACAGTAACCTCCTAGAAGAAAGATATTACGTCTGATTTCTGCACACAATGGGCACTCAGTAAAACTCTTTTAAGCCGGGTGTGGTGGTGCACATCTATGATCCCAGCGGCTCAGGAGGCTGAGGCAGGAGGACCCCGAGTTCATAGCCAGCCTCAGCAGCTTAGTGAGAACCTGTCTCAGTAAAATATAAAAAAGGGCTGGGGATGTGGCTCAGTGGTCGGACACTCCTGGGTTCAATCCTCAGTATCCAAAAACAAAAACAAAAAAAACCCCAAACATCTTTTAAAGGAGGAATGAAATAAACCAGACCCTCAGGCTGGCGTGACCACGCTTTTCTTTCTCGACCTTGTAGAGGGCCCACAATTTCTGAAGCTACCCAAAGGGTGAGCACGCCTTGGAATGGACCTCTTCGGGTTTGTTTAATGTGCTTTCTTGAGCTGCTGCCTGCTGCCTGCGTGAGGCGGACTTGCCCTTATTTGCATCTCTGAGTCCTTGTCCATGCTTCGACTTGCTGAGTTCCTGTAGCTGTGCATTACAGGATGGAGGGGGCCGCCTGGGAGCTTTGACTCCTGCTTTGGAAGCTGACTGCACCCTGTTTCTTAAACACACCCAGGCTGCACGCTGAGCCGCCGGGCAGGGAAGGGTGGACCGCTGGGCCAAGGCCAACCTCACACACCGCCCTGCCATTAACTGGTCCGGAGGAAGCCAGCTGGCCTGTGTTTTCCCATTCCTGGCCCCCAACAGGAGCGCTTGTCCTGCAATGTCCAGGACAGCCACAGGCGAGAACAATGGGGAGGGATTTATTTGGCACCGTGTGTTGGAGTCCGAGTGTTACTAAGCACGTTGGGCAGCTCTCCTCCCTCTCTGGCCCCGGCAGGGGTTTCCAGATTCCTCCAGCCACGAATTCCACTCTGTGATTTTTCCAAGTGCTGTTTTCGCGTTGCTCAGTCTTCCTTGCCCTGGCATAATGACCACTGTGCCTCTCAACTTTTTTTGTCGTGGGCGATCAAGGTCATATAGATCGAATTAAAACACTTGAGAGATTAAAAATGCAGGATTTATCACAAACGAGCTAATCCACTCTGCGTTAGAACCCTATTTCTTCATGTTCTGGTACACCACGAGGATGTCACATCTAAACACTGAAATTGGCAAGACGTCCTACCCGAGTGTGCCCCAGGGTCTAGACTTGTTTATTGCTCTTTAACTCCCTTGTGGCAGGACATCACTCCAAATGCCCGCAGCCCATTCCAGGTCACACCATGGCTGGCAGGAACCACCAGCCGCACAGATTCTCCCCTTAGAGCACATTCCAGAGAGTCATGAAGTCTTTGTTTCCCCCAAAATGAACTGGCTCCAGGCCAGGACTTCCCTTTAACCCTGTCCAGCTTGGGAAAATATTTAGCATGTGTTTTTACAAAACCAAATTGTGTTCATAATTGATGGTATCTTGTAGCTTTTCCTTTGTAACAATGTATTGTGAGCAGTTGTCTTAAATTATCAAGTGTCATTTCTAATGGTCACAGAGTAGCACAGTGAAGCCCTGTACTATGATTAGTTCATCCAAAATATTATTGTGAGATGTTTAGAAAAATCATGTCTTAATATAATTCATCAATTCATTTGCCACTCAGCCAGGAAGCACCAACCAAGTTTTCTGTTGATATATAAGACAGTCCTGGCCCTCAGGGAGCTCTGTCTTGTAGAATGACCTCCGATCCGCCATATCACAGCAAGAAAAAGTCACAGGCCAGACCTCTCAAATGGATAGGGCCTCTCCCTAAAACCTGCCACCCTCTCTGACCCCAAAGTGCTTAGACCCTGAGCTGTACCCACTGGAGGGGGAGACTCGCATCAGGCCAGCTGCTGTGAGAATCCTCTTCATCATTGTTTCCCTCTAAATCACTGATTCTCCACCCCTCTGCAGGGTAGTCTCAGCTAGTAGATTTTTAAAATACTGATGCCAATACTGATGGATGCTTTTGGGCAATGGAGCTGGTGCATATTTAACAATCGTCAGAACTTTATTTATCAATGACATAAGTGACTTTTTGCTGGATTAGATAATGGGTTTTGAACCTGGAAGAGTGTTTCTTCTCTCTCTTTTTGCTACAACTCACAGATGTGGCATTCCACTAGGTTCAATTTGCACTAGTAACATTTTATCCATTGATTTCGTGTACACAACACAGTGACAGCTCAAGTTCGGCTTGTAGCATCTGCCTGTTCCCACGGTGTAAATGCCCCTGAGGCTGAATTCAAGCTACCAGTGCAACCTCACTGAGCGCAGGGCTGCAGGAAGTGTGCTACAGCCTGTCATTTTATAGAATTCCCCCACACAGATGGGAATGATCTAAATAACCTCAAAGACAGGAAGGAGTAAAATAGTTTGGATGTGAGGGTTTGTGTGCATTTGTTTTCACATGCTTGTAGAGTTTAATATTAATAACATTGGTGCAAAACTTTTGAAAATTTAACAATCAGTTCTGACTAGGAAACCAGCTCTCTCAGGGCCAGCCCCACACGCCAAAGCTCCTGAGGTGGTTCTGCGCTCCAGCCACAGTGGATTCACTGCCGAGGGAAGAAGTTTTAAAATTTGTTTGCCAAACTCCTTAAGATCATTCTAAAAATGACTCCCTTGGACCTACTCAAGTTGACATCTAAAACTCATCTAAAAGTTGAAATAGTTCCAAAACCTAAAGTTTCCAAAAAGTTATACTGATACTTTGAAAATAAGGTGGCTCCATCTCCCTGTGAATGTATCCTAAGAAATACGTGCCATGGCCATCAGACGCCCATTATCAAGCCTTCAGATAAACACACCAACAATCTGGCACAATCTTACACTGTTCCTGTTTCTCTTTGAGCTCATATTTCTCCTCTACTTCCTTCCCTTAGATTTTTATCTCAACAAAATATATTCTTTGTCTGCCATAAAAATATGAACGTAAACAGAAATGTAGACAATTAGAACTGCCTTTGAACATAGAAACTAAAGCTTAAAAAAAGTCTTTGGAAATAATTCATCACTGTGATTATGAGTTCACAGTTGATTGAACAACAGAATAGGTTCTAAATTACGTTAATAGATGAAAAGTGCACGTTCCTGAAAGAGCGTCCTAATGGATCCACGGCTTTCTCCTCCATCAGTCCGCCATCTGTCGGAGGCATATTAATTATTGAGATGACATCAGGGCTAGCATTACTTTTATTTTTCACTTTTATAAGTTCCGAGTAAACCTTGAAGTACCTGGGAGTGGAAGGAGCTTCTCTTCAGACGTTGATTCTTCAAAACCTCCACGTCCTGTGCCAGAAGTGACGCAATCTTCTCTTCTCAAAAATGATTTTCTCTATAGGGGACAAGTGGGTCCTTCTTCAATTTAGTGGAAAGAATTGTCACCCTTAGGAAGTGTGAGTAATGAGCTCTTCAAGGCCGTTGTCTCCCCGTGGACAGCTTACCGCCTCCACACGGCTCCCCACCCTGGAGACACTAAAACGGCTCCTGTGGAGGCCCTGGACCACCCAGCTGGCTATCTGTCCTCCACTGGTCCTCCCTGTCTCCTCTGCTTGGGCCTTACCCTGACCCCGGGGCACACTCCTGTGGGTTTTATGGGTTAGATATGACTCCAAGCCACTTAGCTTGGGGCTCAGGAGCCAAACCCATCTGCCTGGGCTGGACAGGAAGCTCTGGTACCTACCTGCTCATAACCTTGGGGACACTGACCTTCAGTTTCTTCTTTTGCATAGTGGTGGGGGGACGGGCGGGGGGCACAGCATGGGCAACTGTGACTTCGTGCATCTGGTGAGCCGGGCACTTAAAGTCCACCATCTCCAATCCTCACAAGCCTTTCACACAAGCCAGAAAACAGCTCTTCGTCCCCTTGTTCAGTTACGATCTCTCGGGCACTCACTGGCCTCACTGTGCTGGGTCATGTGACGTCACGCAGGATGCTGGAATCCAGGAGGTGACGAGGAGAGGCGGCCTTTCTGCAGGACAGACTTCATGATGGAGCTGCCTGACACAGCCCCTAACGATCCCCACCTTCTGCTCTTCATGCCCCAGTCACTGCCCCCTGCACTGGCCCGCAGTTGCCCTTGGTGACCCCCACTGTATGGTGGAGGCGCTACTGTAAGTCAGCAAGGTCGGGAGCTGGCTCTCAGGACAGACCTGAGCTCCAGCCCAGCCTGGCCAAGTCGGGAATTCAGCCCTGGATTGTGCAGAATGCCTTGCACGCAGGACTTCTTTATCTTGGCTGACGGCTTAATGCCTTGCTTACACTGGCACATGTCCTTGTGGCTCCTGTCTGGCCATGTCACTTACTCCAAGACGGCCCCTCTGCCGCAGAGCCCTGGCAGGAGGAGAGTTAGACTTGGGGGTGAGGTGGGTGTGAGATGGAGGAGGCAGCTCCACACAGCCCACGAGTGACAGAAGCAGCCGGTTGCTCACAGGTCCAGATGGAGAGGGCAGCCTGCCTCACCAGGCCATGGGACCAGGGAGCCACCCGGCACCCATACGCTCAGCCAGTAGGTGGGAGGAAGAGGCAAAAGCAAGGGTCCCTTGGGCCAGTGTCTTTTTTGGGGACCAGGGCATTGCCAAGCAGGTTTCCCCTGGGAGTCCTAGCTGGGGGGGGGGGGGTAGAACGAGCAGGCGAGAGTTCTGGGAGGTCACACTGACGGAGAGTTGGTCCCTGTGGCAATTCTGTGCAGTCCACACAAGGACGATGGCCAGTGGGGTAATCAGGCAGGTGTGTCCAGCCACCCTGTAGGGAGGTGGTCACCAGGAGGCGGTTATATAAGACAAAGACCTGAATGGACCATCTCAAGAGGAACATGTGGTGGGTGGAGGACTGGAAATCGTGTCAAGGGTGACCGAGTCCTGCTTCTGGCAGGACAAAGTCCAGCTCACATTCAGAATGGATGCCAAGGCCACCCAAGAGCTATAGGAATTCACGGCATGATGGCTGCCTCTTCTGAGCTTGGGTCGAAGAGGAGTTGGGTTATAGGGGACAGGGCTCTCGAGGCACCTCCTCTGTGGGGGGCCAGCTACCATGTGTGAGAGACTCAGGGTGAGGCCCAGGGACTTGGCACCAACACAAGTGTGGGCTTGAAGATGACTTCTCCGTCCCCTGGCCAGCCTTCTGGTGACAGCTGCCCTGCCAACAGCCTGACTTTGACCTCTGGAGACCCTGAGCAAAGCAGCCGGCTCAGCCCGCGGATCCCACCCCTCTGAGGACGAGACATCAGGTGTTCGCCTTAACCTGCTAGATTTGGGGATAATTTGTGATGTAACAATAGAGAACGAATACCTGCGAATCTCAGGATTTGTTTCTAGAAAACTACCAGGAGATTTTATAGATGAAGGAACATAAAATCAAACAAAGATATGCCCCTAACCCATAGAATGTGGGAGAGGGACAGAATCTTAGAAATCATCTACTTCAATGGTGTCATTAAGAGACAAATGAACAAAAATAACATAAAATAGGTCTGCAGGTTCAGAGTTGTACCCATCACTGCACTCCAACCTACCAACTGCTGTATTCACATTTACCCACAGTCCTCCTGCCCTTGAGCTGTGGACTGCAGAGCCTGGGTCCTGGGTGGAGCAGTTTTGCAGCCAGCTTTGAACCACTTCACATCTCGTGACTGCATCCTTCCATGCGGATGGCAAGGGACCCCTCTAAATGTGTCATATCCCATGGTATCAGCAAGCCACATTTCCTACGTCTCTTAGTAAACAGTTCTGTTATGTATTATAAATAACTCTGTGAGAAGCAACCCTATACATGGTTTTTCCAGTTTCTCCCAGAAGTTTCTTTTGGATGCTTTCCCAGAAGTGGCACGAACAAGAATGATGTATATATATATATTTGGCTGTTGCGTAGAGGAGTGGCGGGGAGGTGCCTGAAGGCTGCTCATCTGTGCTGCTGATGTACCTTGGGGGTGCAGAGGGAGCCTCCTGAGTGTCTGACAGGGATGGTCTGATTGGTCTGGACGGAACTCTCCCTGGGGGAAGAGGAAGGCTGCGGCAACCTGTTACATTTTAGTCACTTTGCATCCATTATTCCCACAGCTGAAGTCCTCCTAGTGTGTGTGCGCCTGCGCCCCTGCCTGTCTGTTTTGTGATGTACGGACACCCTTCCCACTTTTGAGATGGAAAAAGTAGGGGCCACATACTGGGTTAAGTAAGTGATAAACCAGATTCCAATCCAGACCCGATAGACGCCCATGTCGATGTCTTTCCACTACACAATGTTGCCTTGAATACAGTTTTGATGACTCTCTGGTGTTATATTTTGTGACTCCGCTGTCCTCCAGTCCTTTCGGTTCAAGGTTACAGATGTTGCTCTTGCTCTTCACAAACAGAGCGTCCGTTTCACACCAGAAGGCAGGCAGGACAGCAAGCTCATCCGGCTGCATGCACGCGGTCCTCAATTTTTCTTGTTTAATGCAACTGCTTTGTTACAGTGTGGAGGTGAGGCGTCCCCCAAAAGCTTGCGTGTGAAACAGTGAGATGATGTTCAGAAGTGAAACAACTAGATTAGGAGCCTTCACCCATCCATGGACCAATCCCCCGACCAGGATTACCTGGGTGGTAACTGCAGCAGGTAGGCTGTGGCTGGAGGAGCTGGATGACCGGGGGTGGCCTCTGGGGTCTGTATTTTGTCCCTTGTGAGCAGAGCTCTCTCTGCTTTCTGTTGCCATGCCCTGAGCTGCTTTCGGCTGTTTTCCGCTGCTTTGATTTTCCATCGTGATGTTCCGCCTCACCTTGGGCCCAGAGCTGTGGACTCAGCCCATAATAAAAAATCAGATCTTTTGGTTACAGCAATGGAAAGGCTAAAACACCCATTAACTGAAATTTGCCCTGGACTGGGGTAGCTCGCTCACGGTCCCTGCTGCCTCCCCATCCCGGTTCATTATTTTCTATCTCTTATCCCCTTTCCGTGCTTTCCAGAATGACACATTCCAAAGCAAGGCTGGACACAGCACCTTGTGCTCTCTTTTTCAGGAAAACTGGTTGAGAAACGGTTTGCTGGAGGGACCTCCTTTGGATGCCAAGCTAAGGTGTGACCAGATTTTACATCCCTGTCCATGAGGCCAGAGAAAGCGGGGCCCCAACTTCCCCACCATTTCCCAGTTCACAGGAGGCCCCGACAGCGGCCTGTGTCAACTTTGAAGTGGCCACTTCCTCCAAACTGGGCAACGGTGTTTCCGCCCTGTAGCGGCCTCCCTATATGGTGGTTGTTTTCTTGCCTGGGGCTGTTTCCCAGAATAGGTGCTCAGGAAGCAGCTCTGTTCCACTCACTGAGGGAAGGGCGTCGACTCAAAGGAGGAGGATATCTCGGGATGGAGTTGGGGAAAGGGAAGGCGGGAGACAATTGGACCTTTGGGGCAGGTCATTCAGGTGGGGACATTGTGTCTGGTGCCGTGGGTCGAGTCACATTCCTCAGCTCTGAGGAAGGGTGGGAGGAGGGTGGTCTGGGGCGGCAGGGCTCCTCCTCAAGCCTCTGAGGTAGTCGCAGAGGTTAGGTTCTGTCTGTTGCCATCATTTACAATCTGCTTCTTCTTTAAAAAAAAAACATTGGTGAACTTCATAATAACCAAAGGAACCATTTTAAAGCCTACTGTTCTTTGACATTCAGCATGTACACTTTGTGGTGCAAACATCGTACCTCTCTGGTTGCAAAATATTCTCAGTGCTTCCAAAAAACCCCGCAAAACCTGAATTCATTAAGTGACCCCCAACTCCTGCCCTGCGCAGCCCTGGCAACAACCATTTTCTGCCTCTGGACTGAACTGCTCCGGTAGTACACATAAGTGGGACCTTAAAACAGACCAGCTGGCTTCCTTCACTTGGCCTGTTTGGGGCCACCCATTTTGCAGCACGTGTCAGAGTCTCAATCCTCTTAATGGCGGAACCACGTTCTGTTCTGTTTACCCATCACGCTCCCTGGACCTTTGGGTTGCTCTGTGTCTTGGCTATTGTGAACGGTGCTGCTGTAGCTATCTGTGCATGAGTATTTTTTTGAGTACCTGTTTTCATTTCTTTTGGATATATATACCAGAAGTGGAATTCCTGGGTCATACAGTGATTTTAGGTTTACTTTTTTGAGGAACCACCAAACCGATTTTCACCAAGGGGCAGAACTTGTTCAGCTCTCTTTGATTTTTCAAATCTCTCTCTTGGACTCATGCCTTACCCAATAGGACTTTGCCCCTTCTCCCTTCCATTTTTTAGGCAACGTCTTGAACAGTTGACCCTCCCTAACTCCTATTCCTCATTCTTTTTCATTCTTCAACCAATCCTCTGGCCTTGCCTCCCACCCCTTACTCCACCAAAATCAGCTCCCACCAAGGTGGACTGCGCACCTCTGCAACCAGAGCTTGGGGACTTTCTCCTGTTCACTTATCCCCATCATGTGAGCTGATGAGCACCCTCCTGCCCGCCCTCCCTGGCCTTCTCCAGCAGCTCGCCCTCCTCTGCCAGCAGCTCTTGTGTCCAACCCTCAAATGCTGTAGCATCTCATGGTTCCATTCTGGGCTCCCCTCAAGCCAGGACTGTGGAAACACAGCAGGTAATGACCATCAATCAGCTATGGCCCCCACACTTCTATCAGAAGCCCAAATCTCTCTCTGGCATCCAGCGTAGAAAGTCAACCTGCCATGGACACACAGTTGCCTTAAATGCACCGCTAGGGCCTCAAGATCATCATTTCCAAGGTGAGTCCTTAGTCTTCCCCTTCCCCTTGGCATCTCTTCTCCGTCCCCTTACCCAGCCTGGGAGAGCAGCATTTGTGACTAAGTTCTGGAGCAGGTCAAGGCATTGTATCAGCTCCTGCTCTGCAGGCTACCTGAGCTCAGTAAGTCGCACAGCTACATGAGTGGAGGTGCCCAAACGACACGTGCATTCAGAACAGGCAAGAACAGCCGACATGTAGCCAGGCACAAAGACCTGGACAACAATGTCCCCAGAGGGACCAGTCCCAGGAGGAAGTGTCCAGCAAGGGGCCGAACTCTGAGCTCCACATGCTGAGGGCTCTTCCCACCTCCTAACCAGGGGTGGGCGGATGAGCCTTGAGTTGGATGCTCCCTGCTCTGACATCTTCCTGCCAGATGCATCCACATCAAAAAGAGGGGACAACATGGCTCTAGGGTCCCTAATGGGTTTTACTGACACCTGCCTAAGGGCAAGGTCCTGTGGCTGCTGTACCATCTTAAGGAGTGTGTGTGTGTGTGTGTGTGTGTGTGTGTGTGTGTGTGTGTGTGTGTGTGTTTTACATCAATGCAAACCTTAGTTTAGACTAATTCCTTATGGGATATTATTTTATATTATGTGATTCTGTAATAAATATAAGTAAGCTGAGAGAGAGCTGCCTTTCAGTTTTCACTCTTTTGAGATACAGAAGACTAGGCAGTGGAGAGAGGGAGGGACAGTAAGGTCAGCAAGAGGGCCATCACAGGGCTAACATGCCCACATGTTAAAGGACAGTTCCTCTTTCTCAGAAAAGGAGTGAGTTTCCATCTCATGGAAAGCGACTGCATGATCCATAATCCAGCCTGTGCCTGCTGCTGCAGAACAATTAAAATATCAAAAGCCAGTCCAGGGGCTCATCAACCTCTCCTTACAAGCCTGTAAGAGGAGGAGCGCTGTGACTGGCACTCCTGCCCCTCCTGGGCGCTCTGTATCTTTGACTCTCCTTTTAAATAAAATTCCTGCTGCTTGCTTGGCTCTGGCATTTGCAGTGTTCATTCTTCAACTCCATGGAACCCGGACCCTATCCCAAGTCCTGCGGGTATCGTGTTGGGGGCCCCTCTGGGATCCCTACTGAGGTAAGTCGTCTGTGCCTGACGCTCTTTGCCTTCACTGTCCTTTGGAGGAAACTGGGCACCTGTTACATGCAATCGGTGTGGCTGCTGGTCTCAAGTCTCTGGCAATGGGTTCCTCGTTTCTGTAGTTCCCGACCACCTGCCCTTAGGAGCCATTTCCTACCTTTCTGTCCCAGCTTGGGGTGTGCCTGGAGCAAGAGGAGAGTGCCCTGGTCCTGGCCTGCCTTTGGATGCCAGGATTAGGGTGCAGTTGAGAGGAAACTGTGAGATCCTAACTGCTCTTCAGTGACTCCCAAAGGCCCCTCTGCCAACCCCATTTCCTGAGGCCTGTTGGGTATCCTTGGTGGTTGATCATGGTGCTGGGGGCAAGTTCCTCTAGGCAGCTAGGCCTGCACCTCCTCCCTCACGCTCCACCCTCCTGAGTGCCTCCCTCAGAGCTAATGCTGTCTGCACACAGAGGCATAAGGCTGAAGGTCCTCTGAGCCAACCTGTCCTCTTTGTCTTTCCAGGACCCCTGGGATCTAGACTGTAGATGAAAAACCCCCTTTAAAGTGATCCTTTGTCCCTGATGACCCTCCTTACCGTCTCCTAGGACCTTGCTTGAAAGGAGAATTCATACTCACTAGGCTCACCAACTTCACAGACACAGACAGCAGAGGAATCAATCCTTCCCACTGTTGGCCAACAATCAATTATCCGCCATCATATCTGGAAGTCCAACAGGTGGCTGCCCACCCAGGTGCTGGCTGGCTAGATTCTGGAAGGAGGAAGTTTGCCTTGCCCACCCGCTTTCCGACTCGTGGCGGATTTCTTAGGCACCTTGGTATTTCTAACAGCCCACCAGGGACAATTAAAATCTCCCAAACCAACCAAAAGGAGCTTATCAACCTCTTGTGGGCTTTTAAAAGGAGCGCCCGCTTCCGCTCGCTGCAAGACTTCAAGGGCACTCCTGCCCTCCTGGTGTCCTGCGCTGCCCATTCTGAATCTTTACTCTCCTCTTACATAAAACCCCTGCTGCTTACTTACCTCGCGTTGATCGCAGTGTGCGTTCTTCAATTCTTTGGAACAGGAATATGAACCCCACTCCTGTGGTCACCTTACACAATGGTCCTGGAGCGATGTCCCTCAGCTGTGATTTGAACCTGTACTCTGAAAGTTCCTGTGTTGGAACTCCGAGTCCCAATGTAACTGTACTAAGTGGGCCTTTGCGACCTGGTTGTTCAGAAAGGCTGGGCCAGGTCTCCCCTGGCCGGTCAGCTCTTGCCCTCTCACCTGTTGGCTCAGAGCAGCTGTCATCAAGGGGATCTGCCCCTCCGTAGCGGCTCACCCTGCTCCACCAGGAGTTGAAGCGGCATGAAGCGCTCTCCAGAGGCAGCCACCTGGCCTTGGACTTGCAGCCTCCACCACCAGCCAAAGTAAACCTCTGAGCAGTCTATGTGCTGTTGCTAAAAACACCACCACGGGCGGGTGAGTTATAACTGAAAGGCATTTATTTTGGCTCATAGCTTGGTCCAAGGTCAAGGGCTGCTTCTGGTGAGGACCTTCTTGCTGGCAGAGTCCGGAGGCAATACATTTATCACATGGTGAGACGGGGAGCACATGTGTGTGTCTCCTGGTGACAGGGCACCGCAGACGTGAGCAGTAGGAACTGGAGGTTGAGGAAATGATTTTATAAAGCAGGCCCACTGTGCCAACCCCCACACGCTTTCAATTCCCTGCAGCTCTGCCTGGCTACGTCCACAGGACAGGGTGCATCCCTCAGCAAACTTCCTGTTATCTGCAGGAGAATTGCAGGCCTGAAATGCTGATAAGAAATGGGATTACAAGTTATCCTGAAGCAGGGGACTTGTTACAGGCCTGATACCAGAACACGGGGAGCCAAGGATAATAAGAACAGGTTCCAATTAGAACAGGTCAGCATGGGCCAAAGTGACCTAGAATGGTCATAGCAGTGGGGACTTGGAAGACTGATGTCGTCCTGCTGTCAGCAACAAGTCAAGAGGTGGACATGGGTGGGACTTTTTGGCAACTGGGGGCTCCCAATAAAACTGGAGGGCAGGAGAGATAGGCACGCTGTCCCTCTCCTGTAAGGACCCACTCTGTCCCTTGAGAGTGACCCTTTCCCCTTTTCCCATCACTGCTAATAAACTCATGCCTGTTACTTAATCTGAGTGACTCATTTGACTTGATTGCAAGAACCAGGGTGCAGGGGGCTCTCTGAGCTCCACTCTCAGGCCTTTTTGATTTTTATTTGGGAAGGTCCTCCCTAAGTCGCCCAGGCTGGCCTCAAGCTTGCGATCCCTCTTCCTGCCTCAGCCTCCAGAGTGGCTGGGATTGCAGACATGTGCCACCATGCCTGGCTCTCCCTCGTCTTATAAAGCCATCAGACCCACTGGTGGGGTCCCCACCCTGGTGATCTTGTCTAACCCTCGCCACCTCCCAAAGACCCACCTCTAAACACTGCATCTGGACTTAGATCCCACCCTCTTAATAGGGGACTTAGACACCAGTTTTTGGAGGGGAGAAAACGGCAAGCCATTTCTTCACACATCACCCCACCCACAAATTCTGCTGGAGCAGCTGGAGTGGATGAAGACACCCCTGCCTGCTCCCCTCACCCCACTCGGGCACCTCACCCAGTCAGGCTCCACCATCCTCCTAATGCCAGGGTCCCTTCGAACCCCTCAGGTCCCCTCGTGAGACCTCCCACCCCCAAGCCTGGCACTTGCACCTCAGCAGTGTCTTGAAAGTTCCCTCTGGATGCAGAGGGCAGGGTGTGGAGCCCTGGGCTCAGCCACTGCCCATTCACAAGGACTGCATCCTTCCTGCCTCGGTTTCCCCGTCCAGGAGATGGGACCGATCACACAGAGAGAGACCTGCTGTGCTGAGGCACTTAGTAACAGTGTCTCTTTCTCTCTCAGAAGCACCCCCGTCTGGATGGCCCATTCTGTGGTGTCTCCAGGCACGTGCGGGAGGCTGTCCTTTTGCTTCCGCATTAACGTAAGTGCAGATGTGCCTCTTCCAGGGCCTGCTCTGCGTCCTTCATGGGACCCCTGACCCATTGTCATGAGGGAGCTGTGTCATCCATGAAGACAAACACATTTGTGCCTTTTTACACATCACACTATTTGAATAACAATAAATTCACAGGCTACACCACCTTTATGTGTGACAGGTGACTGAATACTTGTGGGTCACCTGGCAGTCATAAGCTGGGCAAGCCCCGTTCTTTTATGTCAAACTTAATTTCTAATGTCTCTTACACTCAAGTCCCATCTCGCCCTTGACAGTGATATATAGAGGTCACAGAAAGGCCAGGAATGGGTCAAGGCAGCCACAGGGGCTCAGGAGGCTGCACTAGAGCAAAGGCAGAGAGCAGATGGGAACGCAGAGTCACTGTGGGGGGTCACATAAGATTATGAATCTGCACAGGAACTTGTTCAGGGCGCAGAGCTGTCACAGAGCAGGTATGGCAGCTTCCACGTCAGCAGGGAGTGTCAGTGTGGAGAGGGACTTGGGTGACCATCGTGAGAAGGAGAAACCAGGCCCTGCTAAAGCCGAGGACAGAGATTCAGAGGTTTGTCCCTGTGGCGATGTCCCTGGGCAAGGCTCGTGACAAGCAAACAGGTGACAGGGTCAGAGGGTGGCTGTGTCCAGTCTTGGGATGCTTCTCCTTCTATGGACCTTTTAGTGAGGGGCTTGCTTCATTCGTTGGTCTGGGGTGTTCAATAAGCTCACGGACCTGGATTTTCTGATGTGGGTTTGATACGCCCACGCACCCGTGTGCTTCTGGTTGATTCGTGGAGTTCACGGCTGCCATTTTTATTAGCATGATTAATTCATGCATCAGACTGTGGCATATGGCTGTGCTGAGCAGACGGTGCTGTTTGCTTGTACAAACAGGCGTGGTGTCCTTCTGCCTTGGCACCTGCCCTTGAGCTGGACTAGCTCGCGGCAAACTACTGCTCTACCAAATGGAGCAACACAGGTTTAGGCACAGCCGGAAAACTGCCGTTCTACACACACGCCCTGGAGTGCCTCTGAGCAGGGTGTCCACACTCATCCTGCTCGACTCTCTTTCAGGCAGCAGCCACGGGCTGACGGGGACGTGAAGTTCCAGCCCCCCTACCTCCACCCCACTCCAGAGCTGCAGTGAGGTGACCTGAGGTCCCAGCTGCACTGTATTCATCTTCCCTCCCCCAACCCCGTCCTTCTCCCCTCCTTACCGTGCCTCAGCCCCCAGCAAGCGCCCTCAGCAACCCTGGTGAATCCAGTTCTCCACCTCGGTCTCCTGCAGGGAACCGAGTCCTAGACTCCAACAGTGATCCTTGTTGGGATTTCTTGTCACCTAACTGCAAGCCACTGGAGGACAAGGCTCTTGTCCATCCTGGACTTGATGAATGGCACTTGGATGGCACTGCTCATCCAAGGCTGGCGGAAGTGCCTGGGTTGGAACTGGAAGATGAGGAGGTTACTAGACTGGCAACCTGGCAAGTGGACAGGTTAGGGCCCTGGGCTCGATGGTGGCCTCCACCCCCTGCCCCACCAGGAAGGTGGTCCAAACTGGGCTGCTGCCCTTTCCCAGGGTAGGTCAGGGCTGCTTTTGCAAGCCTGAGGCTGTGTCTATGCAGTGGAGGGTTTTCGTGCTGCTGCCTGCTCTCCCGGGGGACTCAGCCGGAGTCTGAGCGCTCAGGCCTTCAGGGCATGTGTCATGTCCCATAACAGCACTCTCCAGGGAGGGCGATGGTTAGAAGACTGTTCAGCTCCGTGCTCAGCCACACTGCTTTTGATCTTCTCCTCCCGAGGGAAAGATGGCAGCCATAACTCCAGACTCTACATTCTCATTCGTAGGCCCAGCAAAGGAAGCTATGGGAACCACACATGTGAACGTCCCCCACTTAGAATCTAGGTGACTTAGATGCGGGCTTCTTCAGGGGCCCTAGAATTGGAAAGAACAGGAACAATCCACTTGTAATCCTGCAGTGCCAGCTTCATGGGTGTGTGACTGGTGCCATCCCACAGGGCCTGAGCCCACAAGGGCCCCATGCTTGGTTTAGTGCTCTGCCATTGCCATCTTGAGAGTCTTAGTTTGATCTTGAAACTTGTGTTTTCTAGATGAAGAGGGAAAGGATTTTGGAGTACATGCCTGAGCACAGGAGCTAGTGGCGTGCCTGTGACCTGCTCCTGCCACCCAGTTCACCCCAGCATTCCAGATGCACTGTACACCCACCCAGCAAAGAGCTCCAGACTCCAAGAAGCCTGAGGATTCAGGCTGCACCTATGCCTGAATCCTGGGGCCGCCCACACCCAGGGGGCCATCTTGTCCTCTCCTGTCCAACCAGAACTTGCTTGGAAATCAAAGGTGGGCGGTGCATCCTGAAAAACAGGCGCGACCAGGAACGCTCTTTCCTTTCTGTTATGTCACTTCTTTACACTGGCCAGGACACCACTGCGCAGGACACCCACAATTCCCGTTCCTTTGTCCCTTGCCCATTGGTAAGAGCAGGTGGAGTTTGGATAGAATGTGCGTCAAGCCGGGGGTGGTGGTCCCTCCTGGACCCCAGGGGCTCAGGGCGGAGGCAGGAGGATCCCAAGCTCCAGGCTAGCCTGGGCACTAGGGACACCCTGTCTCATAATAAAAAGGGCTGGGGGGGGGAGGAAAGAAAAGAGAAAGAAGGAAAGAAATGCATTCAGATGGCTGAGTTAATCTTATGCAGTGTTTTAACTATTCTGGAGGAAAAATACATAATTTACAGACTACAAAATGGAAATTGCATAATTTTGGTGATTTCACATATAAATTAAGTGAACTTAAATTTTTGTTTAAAACTATTGGGTCTGGGCTGTGGCTCAGTAGTAGAGTGCTTGCCCAGCATGCAAAAAACCCTGGGTCCGATTTCTAGCACCAAAAATTAAAAACAAACAAACCAAAAACTGGAAGTTCACAGTATGAAGATCAGCAAAATTTACGATCATTATTTAACCTTTTAATTTTTCTTATAACATTAACTTACAAGTAAAGAGAGAGATAAACCATGTACATATTTTCTAATATAGTATCTTTAATATCATTTTTTCTGTTTTTTTTTTTTTTCAAATCAGGGCCCACATTTCCATTTCACACTGGATCCTGTCAATGATGTAGCCATCCCTGAGAACAGGATCTGGCTGAAGGGGGGCTGCCAGGTTCTCTGGGCTCCAAGGACAGAAGAGGGACCACGGAGGAACATTCAGAGAAGACAGATTTGGTGCAGATGCCAGGCATCATTTAGAAGAAGTCATTCACAATGGAACGAATGTCTAGGACTTTGTAATAAGGTCCTGGTTCTGGAAGATTCCAAGCATCAGTTAGGAGGTTCCCTATGGGAGACGTGGTATAGTCCTCAAGGCTAACTGTTCTGTGACCTAGCCAGAGGAGGACAGGTCCAGTGTTCCTTGTCTAGACCCCTGGGAAGAGATGATCCCATTGTCCTGGACTTCCAGAGTTCAGGCAGTGGGTCCCACAGGGTGCCACAGCCCCAGGGGAGAGGGGAAGCACCCAGCTAAACCTGTTGGAGTTTGGATAGAATGTGCTCCTGTGTGCGGAGCCAACTACACACGGACGAAAAACAAACCCACAAAGCACCCGGGGTCAGGGTCTGGTGTCACTGGGAAGGGAGTTTTGGGTGGGACAGACCATCGAGCCTCCTACGGGAGCCTTTTAAAATCTGGCTTTGGAAAGGACTGTGGATCTGAACGTGATCTGTCAAAGCACGTCACTGAACAAGCACCTGAGCTGTCTTTAGATTTCACGATTGAAGAGAAGCCAATCGTGGGCCTGAGGAAGGGGGCCTGAAGTAGGTGCCCAGGGCTCTGGAGCCTGTTGGAGGTGCACACACCCCTCGAGGGAGGGCTCCCCATCGCCCTCTGTGAGAGGAGGAAGCCGAGGCCTGCACATGGCCAGCAGCATGTGGTTACTAAATGCTGCTGCCCACCTGGAAACCCAGGATTTGGGACTTTGAATGCCAAGTTTTCTCTGCAACCTCAAAACCTCTTGCACCTGCCTGGCTAATGTTCATGCAGCGCTGTTGCTTGGTGGGGGTGGGAACAGGGAGGGGGTGGGGGGACACCTGGTGCTGTGTGTTCAGACTCTCTAGGCAGGTGTGTGGCCCCAGCTCTGCAAGTGAGTGCTGTGTTTGGGGACCACTCCATGCACTTTGGTAAGAACCAGCACATTCAAATTTGGTGTGCAACAGTCAGTAATTCACACTTAGCAATTTGGGGGACAATAGCTCCCAGCTCCTGGGCTATCGACTTTTCTGCAGTCACTTCCTCCCTTTGAAATGCATATGTGCACATTTCCAGTCCCCTGGTCTCTTACACTGCATCTTTCCCATGTTCTGCATTGACCTGGCCGCAAAGTCACCCTGGGCTGGCCATGTCCCCACTTGTTTCACCCACCCGCTGTGGGATCTCACCATCAGTGTGCTCCTCTGGTGACGGCCAGTCTCTAATGACCATTTGTCACTCTTAGTGCTACTTTGGCCTGTGTGGGCAATAGCTGCGTGTGGTCAACAGCCTGCTTTGCCTTGTCTGAAGGATGAGAAACAGTGGAATATTTACTGGGGACATTCTCAGCCCCCGATGATGCTAAAAGGAAGTGAATTTATTTTCTGTTTAGGTTTCAGGAAATTATCTGTCACATTTGAAATTATTTCAGAAGTCTAGTGCTCACCAACTTCCTGTTACCTCATCCTCTGGTCTGTTGATTCTGTGAACATTACAGAGGGATTGGTGGATTCAATGGCATAAAACACCAAAAATTCCTTCAAATGCAAATTTACAATTTGTTGTGGAAATAATTTGAAATGGGAGCCCAGTAGCTCAGTCATTTATTGGCTATGTGACCTTTAAAAGGTTACTTAACTTCTCTGAAATTTGGTCTTCTTTTACATCAACAAGGGTGATAATGACATCCATTTTTGGTCATAATCCTCCACCCATCTTCGCACGCTCACCATCTGCCATGGACTTTGCCGTGTTTCCCATTCCCTGAATCTGGGTGGGCCTCCAACCCTCTTTGCTCAACAGAGTGATGGGATCTGGTTCTGCATGCTTCTGCTCCCATGTGGAAGCTCGTCCAGCTGCCATGTGAAGACAGGGCTGGCTTCCACGGAGGATGAAAGACATCTGGAGCACAGCGAACCGCTCCAGTGGAGGCCCCTCGAGGTCACCCGGCCTCCAGTCAACCCAGCAGCTGGGCGCAGAAGTTAGAGCCACAGCTGAGCCTGCACAACCTCCCAGCTGAGCCCAGGGGCCTCCCTGCAGAAGCCCTTGGTAGTACTGAGAGCTCTGTTCTGGTTCTCTCTTGAATCCGTTTCCTGCCGCCAATGACCACAAGCTGCGGGGGTTAAAACAACAGGAACACATTCTCTCACATTTCTAGAGGCCTCCGACGCTCCCCTGAGCCCTGGGGGGATCTTTTCTTGCTGTTGTGGCATTTCTTGGCTGGGAGCCGCCCCACTCCAATCCACCTTGTTTATACCTGGTCTTCTCCCCGTGTCTTTGTGACCACAACTCTTCTTCAGAGACCAGTCTCTGGATTTAGGGCCATCCTAATCCTGGTATGATTTTATCTTGATATTTTTAATGCGATTACATTGGCAAAGACCCTATTGCCAAATAAGTTCACAGTCTGAGGTTCTCGGTGAAAAGGGCCGTGTTATGGGGGATACTATTCAGCACTACATTTATGATGCTCCATTGTTCTATTTTGAGGTTCTGGGGGTTGAACCTGGGCCTTGCACATGCCAGGCAAGCCCTCCACCACTGAGCCCTATTCCTAGTCTTGTTCACCCTTAAAGCCAATACCACATTCTCGGGGTTGACTATGGCCTGGGAGAGGGAACGCAAGTCTTCTAACTTGGTTCTTTTTCAAACATGGGTTTGAGAAGCTGGGCTCTGGGGGAGAGATATAAAGAGGTCCTTAGTAGTTGGAGGTCCAGATCTAAGAGCAGAACCAGCCGAGAGTTGTCTCTTTAGTTAGATGAACAATCTTCCAGTGTGTGCTTGTATCAGAGCAACTGGAACAAAAACAGATCAACTTAAATGTCACCAGTTTCAAAGTCGTAGACAATGTGCCCACAGCTGATTTATAGCTAGACTGCTTAATCAAGAAGAAACCCTCTGGACCCTGAATATCCAGTGATTGGCATGAGATGTAATTTTTTCACACAAGGTTCCCTGGGAACCTGCACATTGCTTCCCAGAAAAATCACTAGGTAATCAGAGAGCTCCACCCTGGGCACGCCCCTCGTCTTGGCTCCTCTGAGGGATGCGGGATGCCTGCACTCTGCCTTTAGGGGGTGTGTACTGTAGCTCTCCTTTAACAATCTTCGCTTGTGCCTTGCTTTTGATGCATCTGGGGATTCTTTTCAGTGACTCAGGTCAAGAGCTCACTCAGGTGGCGTTGAGATCCCCTTGCCTGCTTGGAGGAGTATCCTTGGACTATCGTGAATCCTTGATATATTTTTTTATATACCTTAGTTTTATTTATTTATTTTCCTATGGTGCTGAGGAGCAATACCAGGGCCTCGCATGTGCTAGGTGAGCACTCTACTGCTGAGCCACAAGCTTGATATTTTAATATAAATTTTAACCCAAAGCTGTTGATTTCTTTAAAATAGACTGTTAGAATTTTCTTGGCAGTAGTTGAATCTATGATTAATTTGTATTAATGAACACCTCATTAATATTATCTTCTGGTCCATGAACATGGCATATTTCTTTTTGAAAAAATTTATTTATTTTTTCTAATTTGTTATACATGACAGCAGAAAGCATTTCAATTCATATTACACATATAGAGCACAGTTTTTCATGTCTCTGGTTGTACTCAAAGTAGAGTCACACCATTCGTGTCTTTATACATGTACTTGGGGCCATGATGTCCATCTCATTCCACCATCTTTCTTACCCTTTTATGTGAGTGTGTCTCTGTGTCCTCTATTCTTTACCATTGGTCAACAAGTCTATTTTGGTGCCAATACCATGTTCTTCGCTCTTCCCAGGGAAGTTTTGCAGCTTTCCATGTAATAGGTTTTGCGTATATTTTATTACATTTGTTTCTAAGTACTTTTAATGCCGTTACAGTAATGTTATTTTTAAATTTCATTTTCCAATTATCCAATGTTAATATATAGAAATGCAGCTAGTTTTCATATATTGGATTTTATTCTAAATTTCTAAATTTCCAGATTTCCTTATTCTAGCAGATGGGAATCTTTTATACAGATAATCATTTCACTTTTGAAGAGAAACAATTTCACTTCTATATTTTTGTTCTTTATTTCTTTTGCTTGCCTCTCTGTACTGGCCAACCTCCAGGAAAACATTGAGGATCAGTGGGAGAGTCAACATCTCTGATTTGTTGCCAATTTAGGAGGCAGAATTCAGATTTTTATTATTAAATATGATGTTAGTTATAGAATTTTCATAGATGCACTTTTTTTTTGTTTGAGGAAGGTTTTTTTCATTTTTCACTCTTAGGTTTCTGAGAGGTTTTATTTTCTCCCCCCCAAATTATGGTAATTTATGCTAACAACAATTAATCATATGCTTTATACCTGTCCAGATTTACATGTAGTATGGCCATATAAATAATCTACTGCCACTTTGGAACAACTAAACATATAAACCACCTAATGCCTCCAAGTAGGAAATGCCGACTGGATTATGATGCAGCCATCCACGGTGAACCTATCAAACACGACAGTGAAAACCATGTGGAAATATATAGAAATGTGGGCTGAGAAGGGTGAATAGGGACTGAAATTAGCTCAGAGAGTTAATGTAAGTCAAAGGAGAAGTGTGACCATGAGGGTGGCCGTGAGGATGGCAGAGATGGAGAATTGGTAAAAGGATACTATCAAGGACGATTTCAGCCAGAGATGCAGGTGGATGTGGGAAGAAGGACTTACGGACTTGGTGACTTGCTGTAAGAGAAAAGTCAGAAGCGACGGCTTGCTCTGTTGGTTTTGAACATGGTCATCATTACATTACGTTCATTTACTTGAGTCCTGCTTCACTGTTTGTCGTGTTCTGTTAGATACATTAAAACAAAGGGCTCATCCCATCCTCTAAGAAGCCTGTAAAACACAGAGAAGGTGTTTTATTTCTATTACCCCAAGGATGACATGGAAGCTCGGATGTCAGATGAACGGGAACTGGACGTCAGGTCCTTCCACTGCACAATCCTGCTTCCAGAGAACTGAAACGGAGGGAGGGAACCTCAGGCTCACACTCGGGGAGAGAAGAGGATCTGCTCCACTCCCGTTCTCTCCTTTCCTACAAGCAGAACACTTCACAAAGGGGAATGGCTGGAAAACTGGTTTCCCAGACCTCTTTGCAGATAGGAGTAGACGGAGACATTTGTGCAAGTTGCTGCGTCAGCCTTTCCCCTTATCCTGGAATACCACCTTGGTCCCCTGCAGCTCTGGCTTCCAGGCTAAGGTGAGAACTCGCCTCTGAGCCTGCTGCCACGCTACCTCCTACCTCGAGGAACAAGTAAACATATAAACATATAAACCATCTTATGCCTCCAAGTAGGAAATGCCGGGCCTTTCCTTTTTTTTTTTTTTTTAAATCACAAAAGGGTGTTGTAATTTGTCAGACACTCTCTCTGTAACTATGGCCGGTTTTCTTCATCCTCTTCATGTAGTGAATTACACTCATCGATGGTTTACACGTAACTGTTGAGGTACATTTCACTGACCTAAAGCTCACACCTTCAAGGTTCAACTAGATGGTTTTTAGTGACTTCATTACTGTGTGATTCAACCCTCACCATAAGTTAGTTTTGGAATCTCTTCACTGCCCAAATAGGATCCCTTGGGACCCCTGAAGCTCATCCTTTGGTCACTCTGCATTCCTGGACAGTGCTAACCTAGCTTCTCGGTAGACAGCTTCTCTCTGTCCTCTCTGGACCTTTCATATATGAGAGGAAACATACAGTGTGTGTCTCTTGTGTCTGTCCCTTCACTTAGCATGCTATTTTGGGGGGTCTAGTGTACATCAGTAGTTTGTTCTTGTTTATTGCTGCTTAGTATTCTTTTGTTTGGATATACCACACTTTATTCACCAGTTGATGAACATTTAAGTTGTTTGTAGTTTGGGGTTTTTACAAATAATGCTGCTCCAAATGTTCATGTGTAAATTTCTGTGTGAACATTTTTATTGGATAGATACCCAGGAGTGGAATTGCTAGTCTGGGTGGTAGTTCTATGTTCAACTTTTTGAGAAACTGCTTATCAGAATGGCTTTAATTGAATTTTTTTAATATTAAAACTTGATTTTCTGTGATAAACCCAATTTAGAAAGTAATATGTCTCTTATGCATTGCTGATTTAATCTTTTGATTTTTTTGAGGATATTTTCACTTATCCTCATGAGCACTATTGATTTCTACTTTTCTTTTCTAGAAATGTCTATGTTTACTCTAAGCTCAGGGCAACGTTAGCATTATATAATAAGTTAAGAAGCGTTCCTTTTTCTATTTTCTTAAAGAGTTTGTGCAATATTGATAGTATTTCTTTTGAAAATATTCAACAGAATTCACCGCAGAAACCACTTGGACCCGGAGTTTTCTTTGTGAGAAAGTTTTCACAGCTAATTCAATTTCCTTACAGACATAAGGTATTTCAGAGTAATGATTTCACCATGAATTGGTTTTGATAATTTGCATTGTATGAACTATTGAACTTGCTGGTAATGAGCTCATCACAGTATACATGAGGCATGCCTTGCATGTCTGTGGGATCTGGCTGGACTGGAACTTAATGTCCCCTGTGTCACCCAATCTGGGATGTCTTTCTTCTGCTCTCAGTCCATAGCAGACACTACCTGGAACTGCTGTGTAGTCTCCCCCTGCCCATGGGTAGCCTAATCCTCAAAAGGACTTGTGAGGACCTATGTCCCCAACCCCTCTATGCAGCCCTCTTCTCCCTAGATCCTCCACAGAGTCCCCAGTGCCTGGGGCTTTTGGCTCTTCAGACCTGCTGCTCCAGAGCTCTGCTCAGACTCCAGCTTGCTACATCACAGCTGGGAAGTGGTCCTCGAGAAGGGACAGCTGTAATGAGAAGCATCCCGTGAGTGTCCCGCCTCCAGAGTTGGCACCCTCACACTGCACCACACCCAGTGCTGAAAAGAAGTTGCCTCATCTATTTGGTGTAGCTTGATGGTTGTTTATGGTGGGCGGATTCTTGGGGCACAGTCACTCCACCATGGCCAGAAAGCAAGATCCAGCTTTCGCGTTTTTTTTGTCATAAATCTCTGAAAGTGCTCTTATGCAATCATGATTGTTTAATGAATCTAGTTCCTTCGCTTGTTAGTTAAACCATATTTACCAAACTATTCTTCTCACAAGGAACATTCTGTTTTAGATTTCTGTTTTTTTTTTTTTTTTCCACTGAACAGTCTGTTTTCAGGAGCGAGCCGTTATGGATAACAAATGAATACATTTGCGCCTTTGGCTTTTGTTTGGTTAGTTCTATGGAAGAAATTCCCCATTGTAAATTAGTGAGTCCAACACTTATGCACAGCTTCATGGCTCTTTGTATGTATTATTGTATTTCTTCCTAGCAGACTTATTTCCACTTAAATTCAACACCAATAGTTGCTTTCATTTTTTTTACATGTTTAGTTCACTTTATGCTGATTTCTAGTGAACATTTAATAAACATTGTTTCTCGAACTGTCATGTGTCTTGAAAATATAAGTTTGACTGCAGAGCAGACACTAAAATCTCTTTTTTCATGTCCATTTTGTTTAATTCTGGCTTATTTTTATTGTACCTTCTCTTGGGAAATACAATGTCTTCTTTTAACTGAGTATCCTACTATCTCATAGTTGTATAGCAGATATTGTGTCTCATAGTACTTTTGTTCATCTAGATTGAGTTCTTGTTCCACCTATGGTCTCTCTGGCTTAGCATTAATGTTTTATGTGGTTCTGAAATCTCATTCATAAACTCTAATAAATTGGAGATTTTTGGGTTTTGCATTTATTTTCTCACTCCCTGTCTATGTCACCTTCTTTCTGATGCCTCCAGCTGGTCCCAAGGACTGTCTGAGTAGAGCATGTACTTAGAATCACGTCTGGAAGCTCTCCTTTCTTGATGATGCAGAGTTACTACAATCCAGTTACAGAGACAGTGGGACTTTGTTCTCCCTTACCCCTAAAGAGTCAGATAAAGTGATAAAGCCACAGGCATGGGAAACTGGGCTGTTTCTCTCCCCAGCGCCTTCTGTGATTTTAGACAACATCCCAACCCAGACTTGGGCCAAAACCCCAGCCTCTTCCCGTGGGGCCCTGGGTGATGTTTGTCCGCACAGCCTGGCCAGATGCCATCCCTGCCCCTCCGTTGTGACGTGGGCTGGGAGCAGCACGAAGCTAGCTCAAGCCATATTCTATTAACAGATGTGCTCTATTAGAACCTAACCAATGCTTGTTGTGGTCAGCTGTGTTTGGTTGGCAGGATGGAGGCCTAAAATAAGACGATGCAACATTCTTAGGCCTGTTAATCGAGCCTAAAAAGGGAAGGCCACAGTTATATGATTCATCTTCCCAAAATGGCACTTTGAAAATCTCTGGGGGCCTTTAGAAAGCCTATTGCTTCTTAGCACTTTATGACCTCCCTGCAGCCTGCCTGCTGGGTCGCGTTTCCTTCTGTCTCCTGGGGCCCTGCCGCAGCCTCCCGACAGGGTGGGATCCAGGCTCTGCAGCTCTGCTCAGGCCTGATCGGGTTTTGCTTGCAGACCAGACATGATACAGGCTGCCGAAAATTCTGGTCTGGGGGTCAGGGCAGCAGTGTGGCCAGGACTCAGATTTGGGATTTTCAATTCAGTGATGTGTGTTAATTTGCTGGAGTTGCCATAATCAAATATCACGAGCTGGGGGATTAAAAAAGAGAAATGTCTTTGCTCTCAGTTCTGAAGGCTGGAAGTCCAGGATCAGGAGCCAGCAGAGGTGGCCCTGGCTTGCAGATGGCTACCTTCTTGTCACTTTTGTGGTTGTCCCTCTGTGCCCACAGCCCTGGAAGCTCATCCTGGGTCCTAATCTCCTCTTCTCATAGGGACACCAGTCAGATTGGAACAGTGCCTCCCCCCACTCATGGACTTATTTGAATTTAATAATTTTTTTAAAGAACTTATCTCCAAACACAGTCACATTTTGTGGCATTGGGAGTTAGGACTTCAATGTGAATTTGGGGAGGACACTGTTGAGCCCATAACGAGATGGGACCTGAAGTTATGGGCACAGAGGATCCTGCTGAGAGAAAGGGTAAGAGGCGCCACAAACTCCGCGTCATGGAGATGAACAAGCACCGCGGGCTGGGAGCAGCACGAAGCTATCTCAGGCCATATTAACAGACATGCTTTATTAGACCACTAGTGTCATCTTTAAAAATGTCAAGGAAATAGTCTCTTTCCTAACTGCCTCGAACTAAGTGTCTCTGTTGGCCTCTCTTCTGCTTTCAGCCTCCAGCTGGTGGGCTCTACAGAACTACCTCTCCATCATGACAGCCACATCCACAAGGGCCTGATGGGGCACCTGAGGCTCAGCCTTAGCTTTGGGGACATAACGGGGAGTGGCAGTGACCATGGAGAACCAAGAATGCACTCTGTGTAGAGTGTCAGTCACTAATTGGACCTTGTAGACTGCCCCCAAGTGGTAGAACTGACCCCATGTAGCTGGACTTCCCATATGTCAAAGCAAGCTGAAAGTAGCTCCGTTTAGAAATCTATATTATTCCCATGTTAGAATATTAATTCAATGTTTAAAAAACATCTCCAGGAGGTATTCAAAGGGCGGTCCACCGATTTCGAGCCTGACATAAAGTGAGACAAGATGGTGTACTTGCAGTAGGCACCCTGGGTAACTCACACCAGCCCAGCAAAGGGGAGGCCTGCCTTCCAAATGGCAGCGGGAATTTCTCTACCTCCCATGAGTTAGTTGACAACCTCGTTTGGGTGCGGGAAACAGTCAGATGAAAAGTTAACGAGCAGCTCTACTCGGAGGAGGAACAGAAAACATTATGTGCCGGGGGCTGACGTCATTGGAAGCTGCCAGACCTCTTATAAAGGGATTTTTGTCCAGATCACTCAGGCCTGAATTGAATCAAGCCTCCGGACCTGTTCTCCAGCCTACAGGAAACTCAAAGGTTAGAGGAACCCACAGCAGACAAGGATGTGCTCATCACAACCAGAACCTGGGGAATTCTGCAGGACAATGGCCTGAGGTTTTCAGGGGTAAAAAAAGGAGGAAAGTTTTAGATTAAAAGAGATTTTGAAAGATTTTTCAACTAAAATCAGTACCATATATGGATCCTGATTTGAATATTTTGTTTTACACTTTTGAGACCGTTGGAGAAATTTGGATGTTGGCCGTGCATTAGCAGGACATTAAGGAGTCACTTAATTTTGCTGGAAGTGATGATTTTGCAGTGCTGTATTTTTAAGGGCCTTATCTGCTCAAGACATAAACAGAAGTATGTGTGATTGAAATGTTATTGAGCTGAATTGAATTTGGGACAAGATAAAAAAGGGAAGAGGGGGGCGGATAAAATAAGATTAGCAGAATGTAGATAATTATGGATAATTATGATGGATACTTATAAAGAGGCATCATTGTATCAGTATCTCTACTTTTATGGCACATAGCTTGAGCATCCCTATTATACAAATTTAAAATCTGAAATGCTCCAAAGTCTGTAACTTTTTGAGTATTAATACATAGACCCAAGTGGAAAATTCCACACCTGATCTCACACAACAAACTGCCATCAAAATGCAAGTGTAGAAAATCACCCCAAGCTACATATGCAAAGCAAATATGGAACACGAATGAGTTTCCTTTTGGACGTGGCTCCCATCCCCAAGATGTCTTCTATGTAGATGCAAATACTCCAGATACCTGAAAAAACTTGAAACACTTCTGGTCCTAGGGATTTTAGATAAGGGACACTTGACCTGTATTTTTAGCATTTTACAATTAAAGCAAGAAAACCCCCCAGCCCGGAGCCTGGGTAGAGCAAGGGGTCCTTGCATAGATCCCTGGAGGCCACCCCTCTGCCCAGCCCTGCACTGGACACCATGCTATGATGTGTGGCCATGGGGCACCTTATTCTATCTCCTATCCCTTCTTTCAGCAGATGCTGATTAGGCATCTGCTGTTTGGAGCAGGAGGGGCTCAGTAAAAACAACAACAAAACAGATGCCACCAAGAAATGTCTCTTTTCTAACTTTCTTGGAAGCAGCTTCCCCTGTTTCCCAGAGTTTGGGGCGATACCAGCCAGTGAGCTGGGTCCTCCTAGCTAACAGGTGAGCGCCGGGAGGCAGGAGCCTTGTCTTATTCTTATGTGCTCTGTGTGGCTTCAGAGCAACATTGTCACACAGAGCCTACTGGGTCCCAGGCATGGTGCTACATAGTTATCTACATTCTTTAACAATTTGATATTTTGTTTTTCATGTTTTTTTTGGCATGAATTTGGATTTTTAAAAAATGTTGCATTAAAATAGACTTCATCTTGACCTCTGCAGCCTGACAGCTGCCAAAAGGCACCCCTTACACTCCTGAGGACTGGGTTAGCCCCTGGCTCAGCCCCTGGCTCAGCATCGAATGTTCTGAAACCTCGTTAGCCTGGTAAGTCCAAGCAGGACGAAGGATTCTTCAGGGAGGTCACTGGGGGTCGTGGGAGACCTGCAGTTCTCCCCAAGCCCTGGTTCTGTGTCTTACTTAACCTACCGTCAGGGGCTGGGGAGAACGAAGCAGGGCCAGTGAGTGACAGCCCTGAAGGGGCCACTTCATCTGGCATTTCTTGGGTCATCCCCAGCTTTTGTCCCCAGCTCCAGTGAGCAGCCTGTTGGAGTTTTGTGACGGGATCTTGAAGGAGCTACCCAGGGACCACCAGCAGACTCTGACCAGATTGGCCCCCCCTTTCCTTTTCTTCCTTCAAAATCCTCAACAATGAATCACGCGGAGTTCTTCTCTCCTACCCACTCGGCCGCTGCTTGTTTCTCACAGATACGGAGGCCACGCAACTGCCACCCCCTTCCTTCCCGACAGAGGGAAGCCCACGTCTGCATGATTCAAGCCAGAAACTACCTCCATACTTAGAGACACGGAGCCCAAGTGGGTCTGGGGGCTTGTTTATCCTCAAACTGAAAAGAGAAGCAGACTCGTTGACACAGGACAGGGGACACTTCCCCACGCTGACGTCCTCCTCTGGAGCTGTTTTCCCCGAGATGTTCTTGAATTAATAACGGCACCACTTTCCTGTGGGGAAAGCGGTGGTCTTCCATAAAGGCCCCCGTTGTTTCCAAGTCACCCACATAGGAGCTGTCTCTGTGCCATCTCAAATGAGGAGAAAATGAAAAGTAAGACTTGTGCATGAAGCTCTCGATACCCTGCCCAGCACACAGTAGGCCCTCAGGAAGCATCTTTCAGCTGGTCGGCTATGTCATCATCTGGGTATCACGTATTGGTCAGAGGCTCAGAGATTCTGTGGAAGATCCGCTTCTCCCTCCTAACTTTCCAGACTCTTCCCTGAGACGTCCTGACTTCCGTGATTGCTTGTAGCTTAAAGCTTTGCTCCTTCCCAAGTGCCATTAATACTCAGCCCCAGAGGCAGCTCTGAGAGCAAGGGGGGGTGGGTCAGGACTAATTTTTCTGTGCTTGCTGTGTCTTGCTGCTGTGCCTGGGGCTGTGGAGTCTTTGGGGTCCAGTCTTCGGGGTCCTTTGTGTTCCCACACTCAGAGGGCAGCAAGCACCCAGAAATGTGCTTTGACCAAGCTGCTGAGAGAGGGCACTCTCGTTCCTTCAGTGTTGAGCTCTGGGTCTGGGACACAGTAGGTGCCCCATAAAGCTTATTCCATGGAAGACCAAACCAATGATTTTTTCAGGAACAAATTGAAAAGCATTCTGACCTCTGGGAATGGCCATATTGGGCCAGAAAAAGAGGTTTGAGAAGCCTTCCAACTAGACCCACTTCTTACATACTTGCTTCCAAATGTGAATTCCCCTCCTTTTGACTCAGCACCCATTGGTGCCAGAGCAGAGCAAGCTGCTTGCTGCTGAGTCCCCGAAGGCCTTTCTGAAGCCAGCACCCAGCTCCCAGAGGAATACCAAGGAGCTGGAAAACCTGCGGCCCTGGGTGGCTGGAGGCCCCTTGCCTCTTGGCCGCCTCCCACCTTCGGCACCGGGTCAGGGGAGAGCATGTCCGCCGGCCGGTGCTGGGTATTTCCTTGGAGCCAGGCAGCTGAACTGTGGAGTCAGCCCATTCTGCAAGCATCCCAGGGAGCAGGAGTGCATCCTCCCCACTCACAGACGGAGCGAACCCGGGTGTGGTGACTGGCGTGTGAGTGGAGTGAGTGGAGTTCAAGGGTCAGAGCTGGATTCAGCTCCTGAAGCTCACACCCGCTTCCAGGCCCTTCCACAACAGGCTGCATGATGTCAGCAGGAAGTCACTTCCGTCCTCCTCTGAGGGTCAATCCCAACCAGGCAGGGTCTGTGGACACCATGTGGCCACAAGGTGGGGCCTGGTAGGACCTCTGTTGATAGCACAAGGGAGGGCCCAAGGCCATCCGGCTCAGGACCAGGCTCCAACTTGGGGGCAGGCTCAGGGGCCCCACAGGTCTCTCGTTGCGTCTGTCCCACCGTGGCGTGGCCTGATCTTGGCATAGACCACCTGGCGGGGCTCTCTGCCCCATGACTTGTCTCTTCAGTTATCCCACCTGTCGTCCCCCATCACCACGGCCTGACCTGCCTTTGGAGATCCCAGATCTACGCCTGCCAGTGCCCAATGCACGTCAACCCCTCCTGAGAGATGAGCTGGTTCGAAAGGCCAGACCCAGTCTAGAAAGCTGCTTATCTTGGAAACCCTTCATGTAAATGCCTCCTTGGTTGTTAAAATCCATCTCTACTTAAGTTGGTGGATTAAGCACCTGCCCTGGGTCAGGCGCTGTGGGAAGTATCGGTGGGTGCAGCTGGAGCACCCGGGAGAGCCACCTTTGGGCCTAAGGAAGAGCGACCCTGACTCTGCAGACGCCCTGGTCCAAGACCAGGAATGTCCCGTGCTCAGTGGACCCGTTGTGCCACTGACAAGGGGTGGGGCCTGAATTCCGACCCAGGTCTGTCTGCTGTTTCTCATGGTGGACATGAGCACATGTCCATGAGGGGGGACTGGCCGGGTTTAAATGGGACCATTGGGTCCAGCTATTCTGGGAACCCTCAAAGTGTGACTAAAAGATTCATGGGAATTGAAACCTGAGTCGGGAGGGCCAGACATGGTTCTGTGGCTGTGTGACCTGGGACAAGGCACCTCACCTTCCCACCGGTGCGACTAGAAGGTAGCGTCTCCATGAGGACAAAGCTAGGGTTATTCGAAGTGCTGGCCCCTCCCCATGCTGTTTCCATGTGTAAGTCCTGGGAGGGACAGGGAGGCCAGTCCTGTGCCAGGACGAGGGTGTGGGTGGCCCTCCTCTGGGACCCCTCCACAGGGCACACTGGGTGGCACACATGGCTGACACTCGTAGGCACTTCCTGAGCTCTGAGGACTTGGTGCCGGCAGCAGCCCTATGAGAAAGTGCTACTGGAGAAGCGGAGGGTTGGAGATGAGAGACAGGTCCACGGACACAGGGCTGACGGCGAGAGGCAGGGGCTGGGTGTGGGGTCCCACGGCTGCACCTCTGCCCTCACCGCCTGCTGGGGGCTGGGCTTGAGCCTGGGGTGTGGGCGAAGGGGCACTGCAGACTGGCAGGTGGAGCTTTGTTCCCTGTCTGTTCTCAGACTGCTCACAGAACAGGGCACCTCCTGGGTCCAGGCAGCCGTCGCCTTCTGAGCAGAGAAATAACCAGCAGAGGGACCCGGAGAGGATGGGGCTGAGGTGGTGCTATGCAGAGACCTGGCACCCTGGGAAGGAACAGGATGGGCCTGGGAGGGTGCCCTTGAGGAGGTGGAGGGTGTGACGCCAGCTCAGGGTGCTGCTGTCTACAGGAGTCCACAGAGGACAGAGGCTGCCTCTTGTCAGGTGGCTCCGAGGCAGGCCCGCCCCTGCCACGGTGCTGGAGGCTGGAAGTCCAAGGTGCAGGTGTGGCCACTTCTGCCTCTGGCCAGGGCCCACTCCTGCCTTCAGAGGGCTGCTTCTCACTCTGCTCAGATGGTGGCAGAGGGAAAAGTGGTTTGTCCCTCCAAAGCCCATTGAACTCTGGCCTCCGTGGAACCGTGCTGAGTGGTGAGGGCTCAGCATGGTCACGCCCTCCTGAGTGGCTGTTCTTCTGAGAGCAGTCAGATCTCGGGGAAGCCCCTGGGCTCCTGAGGGTCGGTCATTGTAAGTGAGCCCAGCTCCACATGCTCGTCTGCTCCACAGGCCCCTGGTTCCCTTCCGCCTTCCTGCCGGGCTGGGGCCTCACCAGGCCTGAGCCCGACGTGGTCACTGAATCTTGGAGCCAGCCTCTGGAAGGGTGAAACTTCTTTCCTGAATAAATTACCCAGTCTCAGGTGTTCTGTTGTAGTGACAGGAAATAGAGCGGTGTCAGGGGCGGTGGAGTGGGAGCCTGGATATCTTCTTATAGGATCAGGACTGCACTCCAGGACTTCATGTAACCTCAGTCATACCTTATTTCAAATACCCCACAGAGGGAGGTAGGGCTGCGATATGTGGGTGATGTGAGGAGACCATTGAGTCCATAGCAGGAAGGGTTGGGAATGGAGGCGGACACAGGGGACTTGGCAGAGGGGCAAAGGCTCCCTGGAATCCGCTGGGGAGGTTCCCTCCTGGGACCCACAGCCTGCCTCCGTCTCTTCATCTACTGAGCGAGGCTCTTCTCTTCCTCAGCGCTGCAGTTGAGAATGGGAGGACGTAGCTACCGAGCCCTGCACGCGCAGTAGGTGCTTCTGTTATTTTCCAGGTGGAGCAGGTCTGTTTCTCACTCTTGGAAACGGCTGGCCTGGGACCTGCTTTGAGCAGCTCCCCTGTGGTGGGAGGGACACTGAATCTCAGAGTCCCTCAAGGTGCCTGCAGCTCTCCCTGGTGCTTCTCGTGGATTCAGGCTGAGGAGGGGAGAAGCTCAAGTGCCTGTTGGGGCATGGGAGTTGCGATGCCAACATCCATGCCAATGCAGGAGTTAGACCATTCTGCACCTGTCGTGGGTGAGCCTGGTGAGAGCAGCCTGGCTGGCTCAGATCAGTCACCTCACCCAAGCAACTCCCAGACCAGGGGCTCAGGGACACCGTCCTGGGCTGGGGCCATGGCTTGGTGCTGGGGCGCTTGCCTGGCATGCATAAGGTCCTGTGAAAATGACAAAATAAAATACAATGGTTGTGGTTTGAAGCCACTATGTTTTGAGTGTGTGTGTGTGTGTGTGTGTGTGTGTGTGTGTGAGTTCAGTGACCACGCTGAGTGAAATGAGGGCAGGCGTATTCTGCAAAAGCTAAAGGTCTGGGCAGACTCGAGGGAGTCCTGTTGTCACCTGGATGGCGATCTCTGTGCTGGCCTTGAGGTGCACGGCATGGGGTGTGCTCTCTCGTCTTGTTCTTTCTTTGAATGTTTCGTTGTGCAGGTGTGAAAGTCCCATGGGCCGCCCAAGTGTGCATCTCTGGGAACACCTGCAACACTGAGGCCTTTGCCCGTGACCCTCTCCCCGGGAGGGGATCCCTGTGCCTTCAGTGGGTGGCTAAGACCTAGGGAGAAGGCCGAGGGGCGTTCATCTTCCAGATGGTGCTACACACACTTACTCTCCACAGTGCATCTCACTCCCACCTGCCTGGGGGGAACTTGGTGCCCTCCATCTCCCTCTTCGAAGTGCCACCTCACCTTCCTGGATCACAGACGCCATGCCACTCTGGCTATTTCGAGTCATGCTGTAGTCAAAGTTCTTGTGTTGCCTTCTGTGCACTGGTGTGGGGGTGTCTCCAGGGTGGGGACTGGAGGACTTCCTGGGTGAAGGGGCTGCATGGCCAAGGGAAGGTCTCAGCGCTCTCACACCTGCCCTCCAAGGGGACTCTGTTTCACTGACTGCCCACTGTCCCATACCCTCTGCAGTACAGGATGCTGCCCTCCTTCCCTCTGGCCGCATCTCCCAGGCATGGGAGGAAGCCCCCGGGGCCAACGGTAGAGATGGCCGTTATCTTCCTGATATTCATCGGGTGGCCCCAAGTGGATTATTAATACCCATGGGGGAGGGGAACTGAGTCACAATGGTGACAACACTAGTCCAGCAAGGCACGGCTCCTCGCTGGAACGAGTGGTACGAGGCCCGTCACTGCGGGTGATTTGCAGTTTCATGACCATGTTTTTACTGCTGCTGTCTGTCCCCTCATCTGGAAGAGGCAGGATCTGCACTGCTGTGTACCCCCTCTGTCCCCAGGATCAGTGTCTGCTGCTCCGTCTGCTGGACGGAAATCTACTGAACACCTGCCTATGTCTGGCACAGGAGGACTGAAGATTCAAGGCGCCTTGACCTCTTGGAGCCTGTGACCTAGCGGGAAGGTGAATAATATATTGTTAGAGGGCCGAGGACCATAAAGACACAGGAGTCATGACCCCAGCAAAGCAGCTCAGGGACCCCGGGCAGCCCAGTGCCACCAACCAGATGGAGGAGGCCACTGGGCAGAGGTCACCGTGGGGAGGGCCCTGAGGCTGGGCAGGACACTCAGGAAATGAGACAGCCCGTGGGGGAAGGCTGTCCGGAGACTGAGGGCTACGTGGGTCTCCCAGGACCTGGGAGTCCCCTGGACACAGGGCTTTCTGTACACAAACTGAGAAAGTTCTCTGAAAACCAGGATGAGTGGGTCACCCTGGGGCTGGATCACTGGGTGGAGCCACCTGGAGAGGGGACAAGCTGTAGCCAGGCTCAGAAGGGTGACGGGGCTGAGCCAGCTGAGGGGAGTGCTGTGGGTGGGCGGCTGTCCCTGGGTGATCTGTGACTTAGGGGACCATCTGGCCTGTGGGCCACTGATGCCAGCCCGAGATTAGCCTGAGCTGCACTGGTCACTGCCCTTGAAGCCAGTGATGTAAGCCCCGGTGTGGAAATAGTGACGCCAGTGGCCTCCTGGCCCTCTCCATGGGTCAGCAACTCTGAAAGAGACCAGGTGACGCAATCACTGGTCTCCCTGTGGCCTCCTTCCCTTCCTCACAAGGTCATAGGTCACCCTTCATCTTCCCTGGGACTTCTGGGGTGTGGTGAGGGGCAGCTACCCACCCGTCAGGAGAGGCAGGAGGGGAGGGTGGAGTTAGGAGTCCCACGGTGAACCGTGGGGGGAGCTCTGAGCATGCCCTGACCCCTCCCAGGGGACCTCACAGCCACCCTGGTGAAGGTGTCCAAGCATGGGCCCCTGCCCCTTAAAACAACAAAACGTTCATCTTTCAGTTTCAGAAAAGAGAGCTCCAAATCAGGGTCCCTGGGCTAGAGTCTCAAGGTCAGCAGGGCTGGCCCCCGCTGAGGCTCCAGGGAGAACGTGGCTCTGGCCCCTTCCTTGCATCACTCCGACCTCTGCTTCTGTGGCCACGTCTGCTCACCCTGCCCTCCTGCCTTCTTGTTAGGACCCCTGGGTTTCCACTGGGCCCCTCTGGAAGGTCCAGGACTGGGCCCGCCCCAGGTCCATAACTGAGACACACCACATATTCCCTTTGGCACAGAAGGTAGCATATTCCCAGGCTCCAGGGGGCGAGGACGCGGGCACCCTGGACAGCCTTCATTCATCCCGGCACTCCTGCTCCTGTTCTTATTTTATAGACGAGGGAGACCGGGGCTGGGAGAGTATCCAAGGTCAGGGTCAGGTTGGGAGTGAAGTCCAGGCCCTGGAGGGCACGGTCCTAGCTCACATGGTTCATAGGCACCTTTACAAGACCAGTGAGAAGGGCCCCTTTCTTTGGGAAGTGGTGGCCGATGCCAGGAACCTGGCTTGGGGAGTGGCAGGGCCGGACGTCAGCCCCGGATGACATCTAGGCTGGACATCTCTGTGTAGCTGTAAGTGGCCTCCCCCTGGGGTCCCTTTTAACCAGGGCTAACAGGTGGGCTTTGGGGGAGCAGGTGGGTGGATGGGACGAATGGAGGTGGGCTGCCTCCCTGGGTCAGTTGTGCCCAGAACTGCCCCCTCCTATGTGTCCCGGGCAGCTGCTCCCAAGATGAGGAAGCGGAAGGACAGCACGAGAGTCCCTCCTTCCCGGCCAGGTGGACCCTCTGCCTTTCAGGAAGAGCCAACTCTCAAGCTCACCTTCAAGATGGTCGTTGGTGAACTTTTTCTGTAGCATGTCCACTCACCCTCAACCACTATGGCAGGACTTCAGTAGCTGTGGACAGTATGTTAATGAGCCTTGTGGCTGTGTTCCCTCCCAGGACCACCACCAAGGGGAAGTTTAGGAAGAACTGTGAGGCAGAGAAGGCCCTGCCCGACTTGTCCAGCCAGGAGGTACTGGGTTCTACTGGGAGGCAGGGCCTCTCTGATGCACAGCGGCCCCTAGAATGGTGAGAGTTGTGGGGGTCCAGGAGTGGGCGTGTGTGCAGGGCCAGCTGCCGACGTCACTGCACTGAGTCCCTGGGATGCTCCAACCTTGCTTCCTCTGTGCAGTGCCATGTGCAAAGCCAAAGTGGGGAGGGCTTTGGAGAAGGTCGTGGATCTTCCCTGAGCCACGGCAAGTCAGATACTAGCTGGCAGATCACCGATCTCACTCCTCGGCCCTCTCCAGATGGGAGCTCTTCAAATCCAGGGTTAGAGGCCCAGCTCCTTCAGGGCAGCCAAGGAGGGTCAGACTAACGCCATCTGCTGTGGGACGATCTGGAGTCTGTCTTTAACTCATGCTGGGCCTGGGCAACTGTGCAAGTGGAGAACATGTGTCATTTGTCAAAATGTGTTCGAGGTGTGAGTCGGCTAATGAATCCTGGAGCAAGATACACCCCCGCCCCTCGCCTTGGTGAATGCACCGCCACTGCAGGAGGTTGGACCCCACACGGCCTTCTTGGACTGCTCCCGGTTACTTCTGGTTCAGCTTGGCTGGCCTACAGTGGCACAGTCATTTGGTCATATGCTAGAGTAGATCTTGCTGGGAAAGTACTTTTTAGATATGACTGATGTTTAAATCAGCAGGTCACCCAACACACTGTGCGTGGGCCTCATCCAATCAGTTGAAGGCCTTGGGAATAAGACAGGGGTAGACTCTTCCAGGAAAGGAAGGGACCCTCAAGACCCAAACATGGAGACCTGGCCTGAGTTTCCAGCCTGCTGCCCCAGGATCTGGACATAGACGGCAACACCAACTCTACCTGAATGTCTAGCCTGCTGACCTTAAAAACTTCATAGGCACTAGGCCCCGTAATTGCATGTGCTAATTCCTTATAATAAATCTCTATTTCTCTCTCCCCAAACACATGCAAGCAAGTGAGCTCACACATGTGCACACATACAGAGCTGGCCCTCAGTAACCACAGGGGTTGGTTCCAAAACCAATTCTTGGGTACTCAAGTTCTTTACATAAAATGGCATAGTATTTGCATATGACCTACACACATCCTCACTTATACTTTATTTTTAAAATATTTTACTATTTTAAATATTGATTATAATTTGGTACTGGGGATTGAACCCAGGGGTGATTTACCTCTGAGCTACATCCCTTGCCCTTTTTAATTTTGAGACAGGGTCTCACTAAGTTGCTGAGGCTAGCCTTAAACTTGCCTCAGCCTCCTGAGTCGCTGGGATTATAGGCTTGTACCATCACGCCTGGCTTCTCACCTATACTTTAAACCATCTCTAGATTCCTCATGATGCCTGATTCAATGAAAATGTCGTGCAAATAGTTGTTTTACTCTTTTGTTTAGGGATTAATGACAAGAAAAGCCAGTGTATGTTAAGTTGAGATGTGATTTGCGATTTTTTACCTGTGGTTGATGGAATCCTCCAATGTGGAATCTGTAGATACTGAGGTGTGTGTGTGTGTGTGTGTGTGTGTGTGTGTGTGTATGTGTGTGCATGCACACGTGCACTAGCAATTCTGTGTCTTTTATGAACTCGAATGCAGGCACTGGGGCTTCTAGGCTGGACCTGGTCCCCAGGGAGTGGGCCCTGGCCAGCCCTGCCCCCCTTTTCTTCCCACCCTTTGTTTGCTTATCCCAGCCCCATTCACTGTCGTCTCCAGCTCATAAACACTGCTCCTTGGTACCACCCTGGTGCCAAAGGCTGTGGACGCCTATGACATTGAGCTTTCACAAGAGCCCACAGGCCTAGGGGAAGGCCCGTGTCCAGGTTTAGAAGGCAAAGGCAGAGCTGGGTGGACATGTCCTCTTGGCCCCTGGAACCCCTGGCCTTATAGGAAGGAGCACGTGAAAAAGAAAGAGAAGGACCTTCTAAAGCAAGGCCCAGGGCAGAGCCAGGGTCCTGGTGTGGCCTGCTGCGCATTTACAGTGGCGCCAGCCTCATCTCCAGCCCTTGCTCCCCACCCCCTGGCCAGGCGGCTGCCACACGGATCTCTCCATCTCTCTGTTTTGTCAGGAACTAGAAGCCGACAGTTCCCAGTGCTGTCCTGTTGGGGCAGGCTGGAGGGCTCTGGGTGTCCTGAGAAGGCAGGGCTTGCTGACCTGATTCCTGGGCTCGTGGTGTCGTGACCTTGTGGAAATCGGTTGAACTGTTACATATGACGTGTGCATTTTTCTGTCTCTGTGTCACACTCCAATAAAAAGCTTAATGGAAACCAACCAGAGCCATGGCCAAGTCCACGGAAGACGACTGAGGCCCGGGTTGGCGGTGGGCGGTGTTTGGACCCTGGATCTGAAGGTCAGCTTGGTGATTCCTCAGGGGACCTGGCAGGATGCCCCAAGGAGCTGTGGGTTAATTTCCTCTCTCCCCTGTGGTTCAGGGCGGCTCCCTGCGTGGGATCATCATCTCCCAGGGAACCTCAGAGTCTGACTGGTTCTTCCTCTGACCCCAGCCGCATCAGCCGGGGAGGGGACCCTGGCAGACCTTGCAGTTCTCCGCAGTAATGTCCCTGAAACCTCCAGGTCCCATGGGCTGCAGGGTCTCCTCCCATTCCTGACATCACACTGCCCCCTGCTGGGACAACTGACAACTCATCTTGGGCCCCGGGGACAAGGAAGGGTAATGAATTAAATCCCAGTCTCTGGAGCAAGGCAGGGTTTTGAAGGAGAGCCAGGAATTGAGCGTGGGCAGCACTCACCCGTGGCAGGAGGGAACTGCCCGAGGAGGTGGGACAGGGAGCTGTAGCCCTCGTCCAGCGCTCCTCCGCCAGCAGCCCCAGCTCCACACCACCCTGACCCCGCAGGCTGAGGGGCGCAGGGGAGCCAGGGTGCCCATCCCCAGAAGTGTCTGATCCCATCGGTGGGACTCAAAGGTGATATCACAGCACCCTGTGCCACAGGTGACCTGTCAGTCACACTGCTTCCCACCTGAGTCACTCAATAATGTGCCTGCACCCACTCCTCACCCCCAAACAAAGGCAGCCCTAAGGAGGCTGGAAGGAAGAGAAAGTCAGATTCAAAAGAACCCTAGTGAGTGGCTTGAAAACAAGCATTCTTTATTATTATTATCATCATCATCATCATCATCATCATCATCATCATTATTTTCTGTGGTGCTGGGGATGGAATCCAGATCTCTAGTACTGAGGGCATCCTCAATCTTTTTACTTTATTTTGAAACAGTGTCCTACTCAGTTGCTGAGGCTGGCCTTGAACTTGGGATCCTCCTGCCTCAGCCTCCCTTGCTGGGATTCCTGGCCTGTACCACTGTGTTGGTCAACAAGCACCGACTTGACTGGGAGGGAACACAGCAGCGCTCAGAAGCTGTGGCATTGGGCTGTGACTTCCTGCTGCACATTCACCCTCTGCAAGGCTCTTTGGGATAGACAGGTGACAGCCTTCATCCTAGGACCTACACCATCAGTTCACAAAGCAAGAAACTGGACGGACAAGGTTAAGGTCAGAGGGAGTGGTGAGTCTGCAGAGGTTGCTGTCGGCGGTGTCCACCTGTTCTCTTGGTCACAGAGTTCCTTTCAGCTGCTCTTGATGTCTGGCTGGTGAAGACGTACTTGGTGACAACCTCAGGCATCCAATCAGTCAGTGGAGGGAGGGCAGGACAGTCTGGGTTCTGGGATCTAGAACAACGGTGTGTGAAGCCCACCCGATTATTCACTGGCTGGGTTGTTGAGAGCCACAGCCAAGGGGCCCCAGCAAACTTTTAGACTGCCAGCTGCTGCATTTCGCCTAGCCGTCTCCTTGCAAAATTCCTCATTGGAAACCTTCCATAACAGGTATTGACCTCCATTTAGCACAGCTTTACACATATTAGCCCAATCTGCTGGCGTCATGTTCAAGTTGTTAATGGATTCGACCAAGCTTACAGTGAAGGGTGCTTGAGGACCATAGGTTGTTACAGCCTCTTTTAGCAGCTTCACTATTTTGAAATTTAAACCATGGTGAATTTGCTGCCCTCCTACCTCAAATACAGGGCATGTTAATACTTGAGATCCTGTCTCAGGATCCCAACTATCAACTGCGGGGGTTGGGGGCCTCCCAGCATATGGAGGTGGCCTTGTTAGTTGGACATTTACGTCCTCTGGTGATAGAAAGGTGTTAGTAGCAGTCTCCTGTAGAGGTGGCGCTGTTGGTTGGACACTTACGCCCTCTGATAGAAAGGTGTTATTAGCAGTCTCCTGTTGTAACTTTTCCCCTGATGGCTTTTTCTGCTCTAAGGTTTCTTCCTCTATCTTTGTCTGAAGTGAAGGCTTTGGACTAAGCAAACGTCCACAATGGCAATGTGCCAACTGGAAGAGTCCCTGGGCTTTTCTTTTCTATTCTTTTTGAATCTTCACCATGATGGTCCCACTGTGGTATATTTAACAACTCCTCCTCAAAAAGCCATGGGCTACATTTTTGTATTGTATCAACGTATGCCCTGACTGTTCTGGATTTTACTGAGATGCCTCCTTCCTCTAACAATTTACTTAACACTCTTTCGGTTTGTTTTTTCCTAATTGCTGATCCCGTATTTCTACTATAATAAAACCCAGAAAGATAACAGCAAACAAAACCGAGACAGAATCCAATAAAAATGGAACCACACAAAATTCTTTATAGCCTTTCCATCCTCCTGACGAGTGCATCCGTCCTTTCTCCCTATCTGTTCCTCAGACGCAAATAGTTCTTCCTCAGAAGTGAGCGGTTTTTCTTC